>NC_140509.1:16623865-17823865 GCF_964339955.1 Pipistrellus hanaki | reverse complement strand
AAAGAATCTCTAAGGGCCAGCATTGGTTCAGAAGATAGATATAATGTGTACAAGGAACTTACATTAGTAACTCTCTCAGAATATTGTATTAAACAAGTTTTCTACATGTCTGACACACAATAAGCACTATGAAAGTATTAATGCTGTTATTGCTATTTTATTAAATTTATTGGGGTGACATTGGTTAATAAAATCACATAGGTTTCAAATATATAATTCTATGATACATCATTTGTATATTGCATTGTGTGTTACCATCCAAAGTCAGATTTCCTTATATCACTATATGTTTACCCTTTGCCCTTTACTACAACCCCACCTCCCCTTTTTCTCTGATAACCTCCATATTGTTGTTTGTGTCTATGAGTTTTTGTTTGTTTGCTTTTCCTTTCTATTGTATTTTTAATTGGATTTATTAGGGTTACATTTGTTAATAAAATTATATAGGTTTCAAATACACAATTACCTAATACATCATCTGTATATGGCATTATGTGTTCATCATTATGTTTAAATTACTAGAATTTGTCCTAAGTATTTGACCAAAAGGAAAGTGGCAGGGCCTGATAACCAGCAAAGGTAGAATCATAGAACTTTGTTTTTCATTCGACAAATACTTTTGAATGCCGTGGACATGCCAGGTGCTGTTCTTAACAATGGGCCTCGATAAAAAAAATAAATAAATAAATTTTAAAAAAGTGATTCTCCTTTCAACCCTTGCTGTCATAGAATTCTCTTATGAGTGTTGTGGGGGGGAAAATTATCAAGATTAATTAAATTCATTTTATTTAATGGTTTCAATTGAACTGCAATATGCTAAATGGCAAAGGAGAAGGTGTGAGATACAATATATTAAAAAGTTTTAAGGCTACCTCTAGTCTTAAGAAGCTATGGTATTAATAAAGGAGCAGACTTTCATAAAGAAATATCAAGTCAAAATGATAAAGTACCAAAATGCATGGTGCAGATAAAAGTTCAGAGGGAGAAGTAGTTGTTCAGGCCTGTGGTAACCAAGCAACTTTTTCTGGAACCAACAGAACCTGATCTGGGGCCAAAACAATGTACAGATTTGTATTTTCAAATGACTTTTCGGATACATCTTTGTATGACAGAAACTGGTGAGCTGCTCTTCCAATTATATTTCTCTTTCTTTTGGAAACATGGCCACAGTTACATATCACACTTCTAGCCTGACCTCATCAGCTCCATTTGATACTTCATTTGCCTTCTTTCTTCCAAATAGTGATTGGATGGTGACATTCAGGACAACCAGGGAAGCCACATGCTGAGGTCAGCAGAGGCCCCATGAGGTCACCACATTCTAAACATTCACATTCTAAATTTTGTGTAAATTTTAACTTTTTGTTGTTGTTGTTAATTCTCACCTGAGGAATAACTACATGGAGTAAAACTTTTCTCTCCCTCCCCACCCCCATTTCCATTCCACACCAACTACTGGTCTTTACAATTGGAAAATAAACTTTTCACTATTTACAAGTTTATAGCAGTTAGCTTTAATACACTACAGGGCACAACCAGATTGACTTTCTTTTTTTTTTTTTTTTTTTATTAGTACCTTTCACAGTATATCAGTCAATGAAATACAACATGCAAACTCTGAGTCAGCTGACAATGTACAATCCACAGTAAGGTTGCGGTGGGGACTCCTGGATAATCATTGACTGATTTAGATAAATTCTGAACCAAAGATTATGTGCATGAATCTTGTTTTGCAGATATGGGTACAACGAGAGAAAGGAGATATGGAATGACTTACTTCATCTCTTAATGGGGGGGTAGGTATCTGAGGAGGTCCATGCGTGTGCACAGGAGTGTTTGTGACTACTGGCACCCAAGCTGGTTTACTTTCCATTATGCTAAAGAATGTTTAAAGCTATTCTAAATTCTCTTTTCAACCATTCACCTGCAGCAAATATTAAAAAGCAGCTTCGTCATTAGTTTTTAAAAAATGACTATGCTTAAAAGATAGTTGTCACCTCTATCTTATCTTCCCTGGCTACAATCCCAGTCCCATTAAGTTTCGTGATGACATTTGCCAAATAAAGCTGATCAGTTTATAAATACAAATGTTCACAAGTTTTCCTTGTGATATGAGTCTAGCTCTATCTTTGACTTTATGGACCTCAGGCAAACACACATTGTAGCTATAAAAAACACAAATGCTCCCGTAGCCTGAAGTCATATTAGTATGGACCATTTACTAGCAATAGCCGATGGTCTGTAATATGGATCCACATGCAGGGGCCAGGCAGTGGCTCACCGGGCCAAGTTGTCACAGCTGGAACACAAGGGCCCAGGTAAGAACAATGGTATCATAAGCCTAGACTCAGGACTTTACATTAGAATTCCTTATGCTCCCATTACCTAATATCAATATTTACTCTTGACCTTTGGAAGACACTGAGCCTAGAGATAGGATAAAATAGCTTGAATTTTAGGTAGAGAAATATGGGGCAGAATAAAGGCAAATCTCAGCACACATTTGGGTCTTTCCGTCCACTTTATATAATTGACACACTTTCCCCTTTTTGTCTGGAGTGTTTCTTTGTTTGGACATAGGCCATTGTCTTCTGTTTTAAAAGGACTATGGCAAGGATAGCCCTCCAAAAATGAACTCCTTTCACTCAGATAGGAACAAAGTTAAGAAGAGATTCTAATCTTCTGAGTCCTTGACAATATCTTTGGGTACAGCTGAGAAGTCTCTAGAGTAATTAAAGAAGCTACGATGGAAACTTTCTTTAGAGATTATTTGCAAGTACAGATCCAAACTAAGAAGGTTTAGTTCTCAGTTCTGCTAAGCGCACAGTGGAAAGTAATATGACTTCAGGCTATGGAAGCATTTGTGCTTTTGGATGTCAGAAGGGTTCCTAAGACCGAGTTCCATGTCTTGCTCTCTTTCAGTGTGTCACCTAGAGAGCTGATGGACAGACAGATGCACCCTATTCCTCATGTCTTTGTTCTGAGAAAAAGTATTGCCAGACCCCATCCCATTGCAATGCTGCATCTGAGAGGATGCCTGGTGCTGCAGCACTAATTAGGAAGTGCCCCTGGCAGTGGCCAGACCCTCACTTACTGTGATCATGCTGTCAGATCCAGCCAAGGATCTAGCTCTGCCAGGTGGACCACAAGAGGAGGGATACTCTTTTTCTTTCACCCAAGTGGAAAATATGCCTGTGCTAAGCTCCTCCATGTTAGAAATTCACTCTTGCATATCTTATGTCTCTCAATGGCACCTCCAAGGATTTCATTTCTTTAGACCTTTAGAGACCTTTGAGGAGATAAAGAGTGGGGATTACCAGTCACTTGAAGATGAGACAAAGGCAGAGGCATCAGAACACACACCAGTGTCTGCAGGCATCAATACCTTTGTTATGATATCAGATCATGGTAATTTTCAAATGTTGTCATTTGGCAAATTGGTCGTCAAATAGGTGAAAAAGCTCACCTTAAAAATAAAATAGTACTTTCATACAGAGACTGATTGTTCTTTTTTGTAGTTTCTCTTCTCTGAGTGTTTATGGTGTTTAGTGCTCTACTTTTTGTTTTCCGAGCCCTTGGAAAGTGCTACTCTCTGCTGGTTTCTGATGATCGCTTTGCTCACTGAGGCAGAGCAGCCCTGGAACTGTTCAATACATCTGACTGGCAGCTATCCTCAAGTGCAGATGAAAGACCCTGAGAACACACTCTTAGCTCCTTATTTCTAAGACATGGCTGGAGTTAATAAAAATTCATTAACTTTCACACATTTAGATTTTATATCATCAAAGACAATCACATGTTTGTTTGTTTGTTTTCAAAAATGGAATGGTTTTTCTTCCTTTATTAGTGAAATTAAATAACTAAATTAGGATTAATGTATTTGTTAAATTCTTTCAAGATTTTCACCTTTGTCTTTTTACAATGCACATGCACTTGATTTTCAAGACAATAGTACCACAAAATTTGAAAAATATGATGTTGGGACCTGTGGTGATTGACTTATTCTAATAAACTTAATGTGCATAATTTATTTAAAAAGGATAAGCGCTCATAGTGAGTGATTAACTGCAGATCATCTAAAATTACCCTATCTAATAAAAGAGTAATATGCAAATTGACCATCACTTCAACACACAAGATGATCGCCCCCATGTGGTGAAAGATGGCTGCCCCCATGTGGAAACAAGATGGCCACCACCATGTGGAAACAAGATGGCTGGCAGGGGAGGTCAGTTGTGGGCAATCAGGCCAGCAAAGGAGGGCAGTTAGGGGTGACTGGGCTGGCAGAGGAGGGCATAAGGGGTCCTTAGCGCTGTTGTGGAGGTGGGAGAGGCTCATGGCTGGTGAGTACAGTGTCAGTGGCGAGAGCCTCTCTTGCCTCTGAGATAGCGCTAAAGAAAAGTGAGCCTCGGCTTCTGGCTGAGTGGCACTCCCCCTGTGGGAGCACACTGATCACCAGGGGGCAGCTTTTGTGTTGAGCATCTGCCCCCTGGTGGTCAGTGCATGTCAAAGCAACCGGTCATTCTTTCCTTTGGTCAATTTGGATATTAGCCTTTTATTATATAGGATGCTCGTGCCTTCCTTATTCCTCTTTCTTACTTTCAATCCTCAAATAGAGCTATTGTGCCTTCTATAACTATCACTCCGTGCTCAGACAACTTGCTTTTATACTCAACTTCATTCCCTAAAGCTTTCTTCCTCTCCTTGCTTTGATTGAACTTTCCCTTGAGGAACCTCCTCCTCTATAGTTCTTCCAATCAGGACTTTCTATTAGGAGCTGATGTGCTTGGTGTTCATTGATCCCCACTCTCTCTTCTAGATATTACCTCTCCACCATCTTATACAATCTCTGGATTCTTGAAGTATCTTTCACTGCACCATTCTCTGTCCCTTCTCACTGCAGTCAGTTTACTCCATTTATTGGAGACTCTAGAATCCAATGGCAGATCACTTCCACAAAGTCTCCACCTATCATTCTGCGGACTCATTGTTCTGTGGACCAGATCCAGTATCCTATCGTTCTGTGACTGTGCTATCCCCTGGGACCTCAGCATCATTTTCATTCAGTGGACAGTTGGGGAGAGTGAGGATAGAGAAGCAGTGTGCACAGTTTCTGCTATTATTTGTCAAGAACCAGTCACATGGCTCCTTTATATATATAAGGAATCTGAGAAAAATTCCCTCTGGCTGGGCAAATGATTCTCATGACTACTTTGCACTATGAAAAGGATGCAGAAATTTTTGGTGTACCACTCAGTTATTTCTGCTGAAGAATCATCACATAACTCTTTCAGAATGTAAACTGATAAATCTGAAGTAATAATGCTATGGAATGGTAGTAATACATTATGGCTTGGAGAGATAATCAATAAGTAATATTAGGATCCACTAAATGAATTATTGCAATCATAGATATGCTCATAGAGAATTTGCAGAGAATAATTAACTAATATAAAATTTCGGATATAAATTTATTTTGTAAGTTACTCCTTTTACTACAGTAGCAAAATGTCATGTATGTTTTACAAGTGATGCTGACCAAAATTATAATGTAATCTCTGAGGACATAATGGGTTTTGAGTTCTTTTCATTCTTGGACATTTTTGGCTGCATCATACCCTCTCTCCCTCTCTGGAGGAAGTATGAACTCTCCTCAGCCCTTGTTAGTTCCTCACTTTATCATGTGCTAACCCCATACCTTAGAGCAGGTTACCAAGCAACTGCTAGCTGTCTCTAAGAGTGTCTATGGCAATGGTACCTCTTGATACCTCCTGTCACGATGTCTCCTGTTAAGTTGTCAGGGACACTAACATGGTTGCCATAGCCACTCTTTGCTGTGGCCTCTGGTTGCTGGACAGAGAGCATAGTTCTGAGTTTCTAAGTTAATTACTGAAATTAGAAATGAAATAGGCTATTCTGGCCATCATCGATTTTTGAACTAAACACATTTATGATGAGCATGAAGAGTTTTCCACCACTCAAGTGTTTGTGAATATTAAGGCAACGCTAGCTTAAATATTTGAAGTGAGAAAAATATTATGCATTATGTATAACCTCAAGTATGGCATTTAATTACCAATGAAGTGTCCCTCAAAGTAGATCACATTAGCAAACATTATTGCTGTTTTATCTATATTAGAAAGAAAGCTTTTTAGGAACTAGAATTTGGTCTTTTCCAATTGTTTCTATGCGGCGAGTGGATTCATCTTCATTTAGGAAGGCCAGTAAATGTGTGTAGAAACTAGTGGTACTTAACAGAGGGAGGGTTGCTAATGGTAATAGCAGCAGTAGTTACCCTTCACCTGATGTTTACTATGTCAGATCCTGTGCTTTCCTCGTATTGTCTCATTTAATTTCCACAAAGCCAATGTGAGGCAGATGTGATTCACTTTCCTCTTTTAAATATGTGGGAACCAAAACAAGAAGAAAAATAGTTTACCTAAAGACAGCGAAGAAGAGCAAGGCTGGGAATTTTATTTTATTTTTTAATATATTTTATTGATTTTTTGCAGAGAGGAAGGAAGAGAGATAGAGAGCTAGAAACATCGATGAGAGAGAAACATCGACCAGCTGCCTCTTGCACACCCCCCACCGGGGATGCGCCCGCAACCAACATACATGCCCCCGACCGGAATCGAACCCGGGACCCTTCAGTCCACAGACCGACGCTCTACTGCTGAGCCAAACCGGTTTCGGCAAGGCTGGGAATTTTAACCAGCCCAGAGGTCTTAGGCAAATGTGATTTTTCGATGAACAAATGATAGAAAAGAGAAATCTGAGTTGGGTAAAAGGGATTTCTTGTGATAAATTATTTGCTGTAGAAACTCCTCTTTGCAGCATTCTGAAGTACCGGAACTGACCAGCAGACCCTGAGTGATGGATGAATGGATTCCTCTGACACAATGTTTGCTGTAAAAGAGAGGGCTAAGGGCCGGCCTGGCGTCGTCAGCCTTTTATTGTAGCAGCAACTTGAGATAAAGTTTATCTTTAAGATACAATCAGTAGGGTGAGTAATCTTGGGCGGACACATGTCCTCTAGGCACGGGCATCCAGGAAATAAACATAAGGATTCCAGTAAACACCCAGCGGGTTTGCACGTGCACACACTTGTTGTTGGGAAAGGTCAAGGAATAATTAGGGGCACCACCTTTGAAACTTCCCTAAGTCAGAATTCCGATAAACAGGGCCGGAGGCCTTCCACACACTTCCCTTTTCTCAGAAGTCCTCCTTACAAACTTTCCAACCAAGTCTCCTGTGCTCCCCAACATTGAAGTTGATACAGAACCAATCTCATGAGGAGCTGACTGTTTACGTGATATTATTGGAGGAGTTCAAGGAAAGATGCCCTGTTTGTAGAAAAACTCATTCTGGGCCTGAGAGTGATTTGAGAATCTTTTATTTGAATGATCTAATTGGGGGGGTCCAGGGTTAATTAACCCCTTGCTGACCAGGAGAGTGCCGCTGATGACTGAAGGGAAGGAAAGTTCCCAGATGTGGCCTACCTGCGAGGGAGATCTGAATACTAAATTTGAATTTTGAATACTAAATTTGAATTTTGAATACTAAATTTGATTATGAATACTAAATACGGGTGAGGGAATCTCACGGATTATTCAGAAAGGGGGAAGAGGAATTTAAAAGTGAGGTGTGAGATGTTGAACATAAACTATTGGCTTGATAATTTAGCAAAGTAGTTGCCTCTCAGCCAATGTTTACTGATATCTTTTTAATTTGGATTCCGGTTTCATTGACATATAATTAATAATTCACTTATTTTAGGTTATAATTCTGAAAAGTGTGTATAGTATTGTAAACACTGCTACAATCCAGATACAGATAGTTCCATCATCCCATAAAGTTCCTTGTGTCCCTTTGTAATAAAAACCTACTACCCACCCAAGCCCCTGGCATTGTTTTGTTCTCCATCACTGTATGTCCTGCCTTACTGTAGATTTCCCCCTTCTGGAGAAATTTAAATCAAGTATCTGTTTAAATTTTTTGCCCATTTAAATTAAATCATGGCGAGTATGTAGCCTTTTAGTCGGGCTTTTTAAATCTATCATGACACATTTGAAATACATCTACTTTTTTGTGTGTGTTTGTTCCCTTTCAATACTGAGTGGTATATCTTTGAATGAATACGCCATAATTTCTTTATCCAGTCTTCACTTGATAAATGTGTGTTATCACTGGTGATTATGAATAAAAGCTCTCTAAACATTCACATTCTAAATTTTGTGTAAATTTTAACTTTTTGTTGTTGTTGTTAATTCTCACCTGAGGATATTTTTCATATATATTTATGAAAAATGCATATATATTTTTAGAGAGAGAGTGCAAGGGAGGGAGAGAGGCAAATCAAAAAACATCGATGAGAGAAAGACATATTAGTTGCCTCCTGCACATGCCAGGGCCTGGGAATGAGCCTGCAACCAAGGTACATTATGTGTCCTTGGCCGGAATCAAACCCAGGACCCTTCAGTCCACAAGCTGATGCTCTATCCACTGAGCTAAATCAGTTAGGGCTCAACTTAAATTTTATTTCACTTGGGTCAATATCAAGGATTAAGACAGTTGGGTTGTGTAGCATCATTTGGTTTAACTTTAATTAAAAATGCAGAATTTTTTCCCAAAGTTATTGTATTATGTTGTAGTCCTCTGTATCCTTTCCAACATGTGGTATTGTTTTGTTTTGTTTTTCCCATTCTAATAGGTGTATTGTGGTACTATCCCATTGTGGTTTAAATTTGTATTTCCCTAATGAGTAATTTTGTTGAACCTCTTTTCATGTGTTTATTTATATTCCATATAACATTTTTTGGTGAAGTATCTGTTTAAATTTTTGCCCATTTAAAAAATGGGGTTGTTTTCTTACTATTGGATTTTGAGAGGTCTGTATATATTCTAGATGAAAGTCCTTCACCAGGACTGTGATTTGCAAAAATTTATCCCAATTCATGGCTTATTTTTCAATTTTTTTTCACAGAATCTTTCATGGAGAAGCTTTTAAGATTGATAAAGTCCAATTATTTATTTTTTAAAATAGACTATGTTTTTTTGGTCTTGTATCTAAGAAAACTTTTCCTAACCAAAGGTCACAGAAATGTTTTTCTATGTCTTAAACATTTTATAGTTTTAATAGAGGCCTGGTGCACAAAAATTCATGCACTCATGGTGGTTTCTCAGCCAGGCCTGTGCCCTCTTGCAATGTGGAACCCCTCGAGGGATGTCCACCTGTTGGCTTAGGCCCGCTCCCCTAAACTGGCAGTCAGACATCCCTCTGGTAGCCCAGAAGCCCTTGGGGGAGCAGGCCTAGCTGTTAGTTGGACATCCTTAGTGCTGCTGCGGAGGTGGGAAGGCTCTACCACCACTGCTGCCCTGGCCAGCCATGAGCAGACTTCTGGCTGAGCGGCACTCCCCCTGTGGAAGTGCACTGACCACCAGGAGCCAGCTCCAGAGTCTAGCATCTGCCCACTGTTGGTCAGTGCACATCATAGCAACTGGTCATTCCTGTTGTTCCTCCATTAGAGTCAATTTTCATATTACCCTTTCATTATAAAGGATATTTACACTTAGGCCTGCAATCAATTAATTGTGTGTTAGTTATTTTGTATAACATGTGAACGATTGTACATGGTTTGGTTTATTTTTTTGGCATATAGGTATCTACTTTTTTTCAGAAGCATTTACTGGTAAAGTTATTAACTCTCCATTGAATTACCTTTCTACTTTACAAAAACTCTATTGACTGTTTATATGTGGACCAATTTTTATTTTTTTTACAGAGAGAAAGGGGAGAGATAGAGAGCTAGAAATGTCGATGAGAGAGAAACATCGACCAGCTGCTTCTTGCACATCCCCTACTGGGGACGCGCCCGCAACCAACGTACATGCCCCTGACCGGAATCGAACCTGGGACTTTACAGTCCGCAGACCGACGCTCTACCACTGAGCCAAACCGGTTTCGGCAATATGTGGACCAATTTTTAGACTCTGTTTTGTTACATGGGTCTATAGGTTAATCCTTTCTCCACTGTCACACTGCTCTTGTTAATCTAGTTTTATAGTAAATGAATGAGGTCTTATGAGTCTTTCTATTTTGTTCTTATTTTTTCAAAAAATGTGGCTCCAATAGATTCTTTACCTTTCCATATAAATTTTAGAATCAGCTTAATGATTTTGACAAAAAAAAATCCCACTGAGATATTTATTACAATTTTATTTCATTGACCTTTTTACAATATTGATTCATCCATTCCATGAATATTCTATATTTCTTCATTATTTCAAAATATTTTAGGTTCCTTCCAGCAATGTCAATTTTATTTTTAGCATAGCAACAACTACACATATATTGTCACATTTATACCTAAATATTTAATTTTTGACCTATTATAATGGAATGGAAACTTAAAAAATAGCTAAGATCCAATTTATGGTTTTGCTGGTGGATAGAAATATGGTTGATTTTTGTATAGTGACTTTATTAAATACACTTATTAATTTTAACAGATTTGTGAATTCCATAGGATTCTCTCTGCAGAGGAACATGTCATCTGAGAATAAAAATAATTTTATTTCTTACTTACTAAAATGTAGCCTTTATTTCTTTTTCATGTCTCATTGCTTTATGTAGAATAGATACCCAGTACGAAGATGAATATGGATGTCCTTGTCTTATTTCTGGTCTTGTGGGGAAAGCATTCAGACTTTAACCATTAAATATAATGCTAGCTGCAGATACTGTATAGGTTGTACAGATGACCTTAATCAGATTGAGGGAGTTGCTTTCTGTTCCTACTTTGCTAAGAGTTTTCATTAGGAATAGATGTTGGGTTTTGTTAAATGTTTTTTGCATCAATTGAGGTGATCATATAGTTTTTCATCTTTAAGTCTGATGATAGATAATTTACATTGATTGATTTTTTTTTTTTTTTTTTTTTTAAGTGTTGAACCAGACTTGACTAATCCTGCTTTTTTCTAAGGATAACACCTGCTTGGTCAGGATGTGTAATCCTTTCTTTTTAATACTGTTGTACAGATTGCTAGTCTTTTATTGAGAGGTTTTGTGTCTTATTAAATATATTGATCTGTAGTTTTCTTTGCCATACTGTTTTTGTCTGGTTTGGTATAAATGAAATATTGGTTTCATAAAATGAGTTGCAGTATGTCCTCCTCATTTGTATTCTGAAAGATCTTTTTTTTTTTTTTTTTAAATATATTTTATTGATTTTTTACAGAGAGGAAGGGAGAGAGATAGAGAGCTAGAAACGTCGATGAGAGAGAAACATCAACCAGCTGCCTCTTGCACACCCCCTACTGGGGATGTGCCGGCAACCAATATACATGCCCTTGACCGGAATTGAACCTGGGACCTTTCAGTCCGCAGACCGACTCTCTACCACTGAGCCAAACTGGTTTCGGCCTGAAAGATCTTCAGAGGACTTGGTATTATGTGTTTAGAAAACATTTAATAGAATGTGTCATTAAAGTTATTTGAAATTTTCTTTTTCAAGAGGCTTTAGACTATAAATTCTATCTCTTTAATGAATACAGGAATATTCATTGTATTTATTACATTATAAATACATCTACTCTTCATTGATCTTTACAATATATATATGAATATATATATATATATATATATATATTATTGTTGTAAGTATAGCACTTTATATATTTTAAGGAATTTATCAATTCATCTAAGTCATCAAATTTATGATAATATAGTTGTTCATAAAATTGTGGTAAGGAGAATTCTAAGACCATCATTAGCCCTCAATTATGCTTGCCTTTTCATAATTTCCTCCCCTGTGAATATGATAAGCATTGTTTCCATGATTATGTTACATTACACATTAAAAGGGACTTTGCAGATAAAATTAAGGTTATTAATAAGTTGATCTTAAGATAGGGACATTATCTGGGTAGACTAGTCCTAAGTAGGTGAACTCTTTAAAAGAAAAAGGTTTTCTACTGGCTGGTAGTGGAAGATAAAGCCGGAGATATTTGAGACATCAGAAGGAACTATGAGATAATAAATGAATCTTGTTTGAGTCACTAAATTTGTGATGATTTGTTACAGTAGGTATTGAAAACTAAAACACCTTTATTATCCATAGGGTATATACAGGGGTCTTCAGTGATATTTCTTCTTTTGTATCTGTTTTTAGTAATTTGCATCTTCCCTGCTTTGTTTCTTAGAAACCAGGTTAAATTTAACTGGAGGTTAAATTTTTATATCTCTTCTCAAAGATCTAGCTTTTGGTTTCATTTATTTTCTCTAGTATTTACCTGTTCTAATTTTCCCCCTCTTTATTATGTTATTCCTTTGTGCTTGCTTTGGGCTTATTTTCTATCTTTTTTTTCTAGTTTATTAAAAAACTTTAGATAATTGATGAGACCTCTTTTATTTTTAATATAAGCATGTAATGCTGTAAATTTCTAAAAACTATTTTAATGCATCCCACACATTTTGATAAGATGTTATCATTTTTGTTTAATTCAAAATATGTTCTAACATCTGATATCTTTCTTTTTAACCCAGGAAACATTTAAAATTATGTTGTTTAATTTTCAAACATATGGGAAATTTCTAGTAATATTTCTGTTTTTGATTGATATTTAAATCTGTCATGGCCAGAAAATATTCCCTATTTTAATACTTTTAAATTTGTTAGAGGTTTTTGTTTTTTCCCCCCCAGCCTATAATATTCTTGATCTTGATGAATGTTGCATGTGTTCTTGAAAAGAATGTGTATTCTGTTGTTGTTGGGTAGAGTGTTCTATAAATGACAATCATGCCAAGTTTGTTTATAGAAATAATTAGTTTCAAATTGTCCCCTCAACTGGGAGTTCAACCAGGGGACCCCTCACTCCAGTTTCCCCAACCTGATAGAGAGGGCCAGCTAGACCCCACCCATGCATGAATTCATGCACCGGACCTCTAGTCTATAATAATAAAAGTGTTATGTGCTAATTAGACCAGATGTCCTTCCTTTTGGACAAAGATGCAGTAGGCTGGGGCCATGGCAATGGTGGCGGGGAGGGAGGGGGCTGTGGCAGAAGAGGCAGAGGTCCCTGGCCATGGCAGTGATGGGTGGGGGCCGGGGCCAAGGCTCTTGCACAAATTGCATGCATCAGGTTTCTAGTATCGTTATAATTGAAGTGAATTACTTGTAGACAGCATGATTTGGTACTTGTTGTTTAATCCACTATGCTACACCTTGTAATTAAATTGGCAAATCTACACCATTTATATTGAATGCAGTTATTGATATGCTAGGGCTTAAGTCTACTATTTTATTATTATTTTTTCTGTCCTCTGCTTTTTTTTTTTAAGTATTTTTTCTGAGTTTTAGAGAGAGAGGTAGAGAGAGAAATTGATGTGAGAGTAGAACATTGATTGGCATCTGCATGCCCCTCACCTCGGATTGAGCCCACAACGCAGGCATGTGCCCTGACTGGGAATCAAACTGGCAACCTTTTAGTGCATGGGATGATTCCCAACTAACTGAGCCACACCAGCCAAGGATCTTTTCTGCTTTTCTGTTTTCTCTTTCTTGCCTTCCTGCAAGGCTACGCGAACAATTTTAAGAATTCCATTTTGATATATCTGTTCTGTTTTTACTATCTCTTTGTATAACTTTATAATTGTACAATTGACATTGTGGCACCACTTTATTACTTCCAGGTGTTCATGCTCCATTGATACCTGAGGAAAAGGGAACTCTGTTGTTACTGCTAAGCAAGGGGTATTAATTCTGGCTCCACAATGGACCTGAATTAGCACCTCACTGGCTGAAGGGTTAGTAGTATCTTGCTACTGCTTCTTCTCACCTGACTGCTGTTGACATTCAGAAGTGAAAGATGTCACCACTGGTGGTGGTTAACGTCCTGACTTTCCAGTTGGCTCTTCTCACATCATTCTAGTAAGGAAGGAGAAGTGAACCTCATTACTGTTGGGTGTGGGCAGAAGTCTGGCCTCCTATGTGGTTTCCACAGATACTGCAGAAGTTGGGGGTGCATGAAAGAAACTATCGAGGATAAAATTTCCTGGCTCCCTACTTGGCCTTCTCTGATGCGACCCTGGTGGTGGCAGGAGAGGGGTGCATGGGAATTTAAAGTTTCTTATTACTGCCTAAGAAGAGTGGAAGTAAAAGCTTCCAGCTTAGCCTCTGCTGACCTGCGCAGGGTGGAGTACAGTTTTTTAATCCCTATCCTCGCCCTGTGGCATTTAGTCAGAACAATTATTATCTAAGAGTTTTCCTTCTTTCTAGGCTACTCTTTTCTTGTTTCTTTGGATAGAGAAAGAGAGTTTTCTTATTTTATTAGAGTTTATTTTGTCTGTGGCTTTTGGCATTTCTGGGTTGCTGGCTGCTTCCACTTCAAGTTTGGTTTTTGAGGCAAAAAAAAAAAAAAAAGTACAGGAAAGTCACTATTATATTGTTCCTTGAAACCTGAGATGCCTAGCTGGTCTACCTCCCTTTCCCCACCTTTTCTAGTTTTTTTTTTGTTTGTTTGTTTGTTTTTTTAAGTTTTGTTTTATATATAGTGTCTAGGGAGTTTAGTTGTACTCAGCAGAATAGCTGTACTTAGCAGGAAAAGTACATCAACTCCATCCTCCCATAAACATGGATTTTAAAATATTTTCCCAGTTGTCCTATGGCAAAGCAAAAATTGCGCAGGAAAAATCAAGCAGTAAAGGAAGAAATTATCCAAGGCTATTGCAATAAGAGAGAGAGGCCAGAAGTTACTGAGAGCTCCATTCCACTGAAACAAAGCAAGGAGAGCTTTTTAAGAGCTGGCATAGGGGTAGATAATTAGGACATCTGTGTTTGGTCCTTGGCTTTACCTGAGCAAAAAAAAAAAAAAAAAAAAAAAAAAAAAATTGTTTCTTGTATCTTAATAACAGGAGATTATTTTACAACTTGGAGCAAAGCAACCACTGAAGCTATTATCCTATCCTCCCACTGAAATAGAAAGATAGGGGTGCTATCTTCCTAGATGGTTATATTTCAAAGAGATGGCTCCCAGGTCTTTCAGAAGAACATTCCTGGATTGTAAAATTCTCAAGAAACTTTGAAAAAAAAAATTCTATCTCAAGGGGCAGAGGAAGAATTTATTATTACCAATTTTTGAAAATAAATGTTCTAAGAAAAGGGAGATCAGAGGCCTGTGGTCAGAAAGTCAACCTGAGGGGAAATGTTAAGGCTGCTTTGGCTACTATAGGAGATAAGTAGCCATCATTAATCATAGGCACAGCTATTCCTCTTTTTCTGTCTTCTATTTGCACGTTGCATGGATAATGTGCATAAATATCATTATTATACGTTGTTCTTCCTTCATCCATTTAATCAACTGAGTTCTGTTCCTCTAATATGCATGTGAGTAGAGGCCTCTATATAACATGGTTAGACCAATAAAAGGTAGCTACAACAATACAAACCTGTAAGAAAATGTTCATTAGACTCATTTCATTGATCTCCTTTATAGTCTGTGTCTTGGCTTTATCCCTGGAACTTGTGCTTTCTGATTGGTACATTCAACTGTGTCTCTGTCTTTTCCCGAATGCTCCTCTGTTGCTGATTCTACTACCTGACTTGCCTATCACATAATGCTGGGAGTCTGATTCCTGGTCAAATATCCCCATTAATAGAGTATTATCTTTAAATTTAGTCTTTCACAAGACTTTTCTTGTGGGATGAGACATTGACATAGTAATAACCACCACTACACCCATTGCATACTCAAGTTTAGGGAAGGAGAGTGAAGGCAGCTGGTCAGAGACCACTGAAAGCTTATCATCCTATCTAATAAGGAGGGAATATGCTAATTGACCCTCATGTCATTGCAAAGATGGTGGCACCCACAGCCAAAAAGGAGAAAATATGCTAATTGACTGCCCCACCTTCAAAGATGGCAATGCCCACAGCCAATAAGGAGGGAATATGCCAATTGACTGCCACACCCTCGAAGATGTTGGTACCCACAGCCACAAGATGGTGACACTCAGTTCCCTCAGTCCCACCGGGGTGCCTGCCTCTGGAGTCCCCCATCCCCCTCAGCCCCTCAGCTGCCCAGGGCCAGCTGAGGCTTGTGCTGCTGGCAGTGGCAGCAGCAGAGGTGTGATGGGACATCACCTTCCCCTGATCACCGGGTTGCCTCCCACCCCTGAGGGCTCCCACACTGAGGGGGGGCAGGCCGGGCTGAGGGACACCCCCCTCTGGTGCATGAATTTTCATGCACTGGGCCTCTCGTTTGCTTACAACATCTCTATATGTAATTCATATTCTAACACTCAAGTTTATTTTAAATGATGAAATGGAATTTAGTAAGCAATGACCATGTATTACAACATTTTGCAGATCTACTTCTAGATACAAAGAATTAAGACAAGAACCAGAATATGTGTAAGTATTTCTTATTGAACTTACTATTCAATATGGATATTGGCAGCCTTAAAAAGCAAACATCACATATATCTCAGAGGCCACATTCATCTTTTAAGATGCTAAAAAGAACGCCTGCCTCGTTTTTAAATATAGAGTTGAGTTGTATCAAAAGTTGTTTAGATCTCCCTTTCTTGGACTGGTTTAAGAAGTAAATGATGCAAAGAAAGGGCTTCTTCCACCAAGAAAGCTTTCATAAACTTATGAACTCAAAAGCCAATAGAGCAAAGGAATACACTTTTGTGTTTCAAATGGCTCTCATATAGCAATTATAAAGACAGAGGAATCTTTATTATTCTTGGAGGTTACAGTATATACTGCAATATTTAAAAGTGGCTTGATAACTGGCATTGCTTTATTCTCTTATTCCAAAGGCCCCCCACTGGGGATGTGTAACTTAAAGGTGATAACTTAAAAAGCCATAGTGTAGTGTTGCAGAAATTGTGCGAAAAATAAAGAGAAGGGATTTGGCTCCTAGTCTAGTATCGGTGCAACTTAGGAAAATATCCTTTTAGTTCTTTAAACTTGATTCATTATATTTGGAAAATATTGCACAGAATATTTATTAAGCTAGTATTGGGGGAAATAACAGACATTTAGCCGGTGTTTTAATCAAGCAAAAAGGACCTTTTATACATATCATATATCTTTGATGATGATTTGATGCCTGATATATTTAAATCTAGCATAAAAACTCCCCTTATAAAGTTGAATTTGGTTAATAATATACTATTTTATCTCACTAGAGGGCAGTATGACAAGTTAGACTATCTCTAAAATGTTCTGGATGCAAAATCTCCTATATGAGGTGGAGAAAGGTGAGATAAATCTAAGATATTTTTTAGAACATTGCATGATTTTTAAGTCTTAGAACACACATCATTAGAATATTTTTCTATAATTTCCCCAGAAGCCATTTATCAGTAAGTAGCAGAACCAGGATTTGGAACCAAATTGCCCACAGAGCCTGAACACCTTACACTCATATAAGATGTACTCAGCTGGGTATAGATTTTTAGTGCAAAGATAGATGAAGCCTTTACTAAGCACTAAGTAATATTAAAGTAAAACATGCAATAAGAAAATATGTCCTAGACCCGTGGTCAGCAAACTGCGGCTCCCGAGCCACATGCGGCTCTTTGGCCCCTTCAGTGTGGCTTTTCCACAAAATACCACGGCCTGGGCTAGTCTATTTTGAAGAAATGGCATTAGAAGTTTCAGTTTAATAAATGTGGCTCTCAAAATAAATTTCAATCATTGTACTGTTGATATTTGGCTCTGTTGAATTTGCTGACCACTGCCCTAGACCACGCTGAATCTTAATTGTTACTTTGTATGTTGTTTATGATTTATAACTCTGATGTTAACTTTTTAAATTACCTTTTTATTGGTATTCAAAGATTTTCACATATTCCAATCTTGATCTTCTATGAAACAGACTTAGGGAATGAAGTTATGCTATTGACTGACATACTATTTTCCTGGCCTTGGTTTTCTTATCTGTAAATGGAAGAAGCTGGAATAAATGTGTGCTACCTCTAGTTATTCCCATTTGCAGTCAGCTTGATTCTATAAGCTTCAAGCGCAGGGAATATTCATTTCATGTGGAAATTGAAATTCCAACTGCTAAAAGCAGTCACCACCTCTAGGTTATGAGTGACAGAGAGGAAATGAAAACTTGCTACTCCCTTTTCCTTCAGGCACAGGGTTGTGTGGGTTGAGTATATGCTCACTTCCATTAAGCTTAGTATTCATCATAAGGCAGAACAGTCCCAGGTAACTTGCATTCATGGCATATCATAAAAATTTTGCTCTGGTTCTGCTCTATATTTCAACCAGATATAGATTACAATATTCCTCGTAATGAAATCCTTGGGAAAAATGCTCAAATGGAGTCTGAGAACCAAGTACCTTCATATAACCATCTTCTCTTGGGTAATAGATTATGGCCATTGTTCTCAAGCAGAGAGTACCATATGCTCATTGCTATTATCTCAAAGCATGGTTGTATATTCACATGGAGGTAACATGAAAGACAGTTTCAAATATTTCTCTTAAACACTATTATTTAGGAATCCTGATTTCTTCCTCTTTGTAATATTATACACTAATGGATAAATTAGGGGGAAATGAGCCTTTTGTATTCCAAACAAGGCAAAAGGAAGTCATTGATTCTAACCAAAGCCCACAATTTCTGCTTTTGAAAAATATACGGTGTTTCCCAAAAGAGTGTACAGACACTTTAACAGCTGACTACTCAATTTTGAAAATGAAATGTATTTTAATAAACACTACCTTTGTAATTATTCAGAATGTGTGTATAAATTTGGGGGGGATACTCTATATTAAATATATTAACACTATCCTCCATTTGTTAGAACCTCCATTTGTTCTGGGTAGGACTAGAAGCTATGGCCAGACCCAGGTCACAAACATCAATCATTAAGGAAAATCTGCTCCTGAATTTTGGGACTTTTGGGATTTAGAAGAGTCATATATCTGGGCAGAGAGTTGGTGACAGTGCTGAATATCTGAGCATCTAGATTTTCTTTGATATTCCATGCATTTGATATATAATACAGGGCTTGAGACTGCTTCAACCAATAGCCTTTGGATTTTAAAGACCGGTTTTTGCTTTAATGTTACCAAAAGATTTGAAGGGTGGATAGATCTAGGGAAAAGAACTATTTCTAACTTTGGCAGACCCTAGAAAAACTTCAACTCACATCTTACATTTTTGGCATGGAGAACCAGCTGCACTGCTGACCAAGATCTTTTATACCTCAATCGTTTTTAGATCTTACTTCTTTTTCTAGGAAAAGATTTTATTTTTCCCTTTTTGGTTAGTAATTTTCTCTTGCTTACCAAGTAACTGATAGTTAGTGTATTGCTTAATATCTCTACTTTTCATTTGCAAATTAAAGATTATAGTATCTGCCTTACGTAGTTCAAAGGGAGAGATGTGAGTAACAAAAAGAGAAATATTTAAAAGTGCCTTTAACTAGAAAAGTAATCATTACATGAATGGTAGTTGTAGTAATATCTGTGGGAATAGTATTAAAGAAGTAGTAGTTATTATTAAACCAGATGCGTTAGTAGTGGTGTAAAAGAGGGACAATATAGAAAATGATATATCTGTACATACATCTTAATATCACATATTTCTTCAATCCTTAGTATAGTCAGCTAATATTATTCAATGCTCTCTGTAAATACATCTTTTTTTTTAATATATATTTTATTGATTTTTCACAGAGAGGAAGAGAGAGGGATAGAGAGTTATAAACATCGATGAGAGAGAATCATCAATCAGCTGCCTCTTGCACACCACCCACTGGGGATGTGCCCGCAACCAAGATACATGCCCTTGCCTGGAATCGAACCCAGGACCTTTCAGTCCACAGGCCGACGCTCTATCCACTGAGCCAAACCTGTCCTGGCTGTAAATACATCTTAATATCACATATTTCTTCAATCCTTAGTATAGTCAGCTAATATTATTCAATGCTCTCAGGTTCCTAAACTCGGATATGTTTTGTTTTTTAAAAAATATATATTTTATTGATTTTTTACAGAGAGGAAGGGAGAGAGAGAGCTAGAAACGTCAATGAGAGAGAAACATTGACCAGCTGCCTCTTGCACACCCCCTACCAGGGATGTGCCCGCAACCAACGTACATGCCCCTGACCGGAATCAAACCTGGGACCTTTCAATCCGCAGACCGACGCTCTACCACTGAGCCAAACCGGTTTTGGCTGATATGTTTTGACTTGACTAAAGATTTTCCAGGAAAATTATTATATTGTGAAAATATGAAAATATTTTATTCAATATTAATAATATAATATGAAATTAGGAGAAAGATTTGCTGCCAATTTCACGTTATATGGTCTATTCATTTATTAGAATTAAATGTTAATGCAAATTTCTCCCAAACTTTAACCTTTATCATAAAAATTGTGCAATTCATCAAATTCTGGAACTTGGGAAGGTAATTGAAAGTTGATTTCTTGCTCCATCTCTAACTTGTTCAAACTCAATGAAGTTTTCTTTCATTGTTGATTTAACATCCTTTCTACTCAGGTCCACTTGCTCCTTGTATTGTTTTGCTTTAGACTGGCTGCTTTCTATCCTTAATCTTTTGCATCTTCTTGTTTGCCTACATTGACTGACAAGGACTTGGTTTAACTGTCCTTTCCAAGTAATTTGGAAACAGTTTTAACACACTTAATTTTTAGAGCTATCAAGTAAAGTTATTGCTGAAAATTAGATTTTTAATTCTGGACTAATATTGAGGCGATGACCTGAAGTTGAGCACAGGTCTGCTTAAACATACTTAAGGTTGGGTTCTCTATTAGGATTTCTCAAACTTAGACCATTTGCTTCAGAATCAGCTGGAGGATTTGGGCCCTAAGACCTCCGGGGTCAGAATCTACATTTTTAACAAGCTCCCCCTGTGATCCTGTGTGCAAACTAAAATTCAATAATCATTGTTGTCAGTGATGGAATCATCAAAGTAGTATGCTTATTTCCAAACCAGCAACAATACTTTTGTATGTGATTAACATATAAAATCATACTAGACTGTGAGTTTTTCTAGAGCAGCAGACATAGCTTATTTATTTGTGTCCAAAGTAGGTGCTCAATGTATATTTTAGACATGAATATTAGGCCAAATCTACCAAGGAATACCTTAGGCAGCCCAATTATTCAGCTTTGTCAAAAAAGGAGACTAAATGGTTAGAAAGCAGACAGGTCTGCTTAATGGTCTTACTGTCTTCCAATGATCATGGAGCTAAGAAAATAATTATGAAATACTAGAGCCCAGTGTATGAATTCATGCATGGGTGGGGTTCGCCCCCATTGTGGCAGATCAGGCCTGGCCAGCCAGCACTACCTCTGGTTGAACTCCTAAACAAACTCCTGGTTGAGGGGACAACTTTTATTTTTGCCTTTTATTATATAGGTAGATCAGAAAACGGAAACAACCTTTCATTTTACAGATGAAGAAACTTAGACCTATGATTGTTGAGACATAGTCAAGCTACCAAAGAAATAGACCCAGGAGCAGAATTTATGACTTCAAACACATAGGTTATTCCCCTTTCACTCTAACTTCTCACATATCTTTCATTTGATGCTCAATGGAAGGATATTTACACAACCATAGTTAAACTAGTGTTTTTGTTTTTCATAAGTGCCAGAATGAGTAGTTCATTAATTAGCTAAGTAGGTTCATTTATATGAAAAATGAATTATGTAAATTTTGTATAGTATTGTTCAATATTTAAGTAAGGTTGATATCTATTAACTGTATCAAAGTGGGAAATTCAAGATGAAGGCAAATGTATAATTGTCTGAATGGCCCTCCGAAGATTATTCTTGTCAATTGTAGGGCCAACTGCTTCCTGAGCTGAGGTTTCTCATTCTGGTTTCACATCCCTCACTCTCCCAGGACATTAGCTCTCCATGACCGCTCCACAGAGGTGGAGAGGAAGCGTCTGCTTCTCACAGGGATGGTTTGGTTTCAAATCCTGCTTCTGACACTTTCCAGCTCTGTACTGTTTACTTCTTTGTGCCCCGATTTCCTCAGTGATCAAATGGGGGTGATAATCGTGCCTGCCTCACAGGGTTTTTGTGAGAAATAAAAGACCTAATAAAGCCCTTAAGACAGAACCAGGAATATAACAGGCACTTAACAAATATTGACTTTTATATTCTACCATCACATTTCTGAGCCTTTGTTACTCTCCTCCACAAATTAAAATAATGCAAAGTTGAAATTGAAAAAGCCTGTGATTCTTCTAAGGGGAACTTTTAGGCATAGACAAACTAAACCTAGATTTGCTGTATAAGTTTCAGGAAGTTACATGGTTGAGAGAAATGACTTAGAAGCGAATTCCCTTGCAGACCAGGTGGGATTTCAGTGGGTGGATGGTGGAGCCTGGAGCAAGACTCCTTCCTTCCCTCTACCTCCCTTCCTCCCAGCCCCGAAGGCGCCTTGCAACTTCTGGTAATTTACATCGGTGTTTTAGGATTCCTGGTCAAACAGTGTGGGCTGATAAAAAAACAAACAACAACAAAAAACTATTGTATGGCTTAAGAAATGCTCAGTTGTGTGAAATACACAATTCTTTACTTGGTGCCACTTTCCAACACTGAGAGGTACTGTTTTTTCAATTGTATGTAGACAATATGAAAAAGTTCAAAGATAAATGAAAAGTTAAGTAAAAGAACTAAATGAGTCTTTGCAGTTTCAAAATTAGCCCTGAAGAACCCAATTCTAACTCCTAAACATTAGTGATTCTCACTTGGTGTTTGTAGCCTTTAAAGAGACTAGAGCTTCTTAGAAATAAGCAGGCGATAACCGTAGAGCATTAACAATTGCTATTGCTTTGTAACAATTCCTGTTACTGAAAACAAATTCTCTCCCTCTGTGATTCCTACTCAACATTTAAAAGATTACGAAGGCAGTGGGGGGGCTGTATAGACTTGTAAAATGACCATCAAACTCTAAGTTTAAGTTATCTGTTAATTTATCAAGAGGGGTTTATGATAGTTTTACTCAACAAAATGGGAAATTAATACCTTGATGAAACCCATCTAATAAATTATATTATAACATGACATTCCAAGCTGAATACTGCTTAGGAGAGAGGAAGAGATAGTGCATGTAAAGTACGCACACTTAAATTGGCAATTCACAATAAGTGCGGAGGTTACAGCTTGAGAAATGGGCTTCTAGGGAAAAAAAATTATGTGGCAAGGCAGACTGCCATGTGGGAATAATTATATCACATAATTTACATGCAAATATATTTAAACTAAAGAAATAATTCTAAGTTTTCACAGCATAAGGTTGATTTTGCATTGTCATTATTTCCTACATAAAATATATGATATAAATCATGTTTTTAAGGTAGAGAAAAACTGAGGTGAAAATATAGTTTTCTCCCAAACGTCCAACATGCAATTGAATATTCCACGTTGAGAGAGGTAATTCTCAATTACAGCGTATTAGAATTACTTGCTAATCCATTATATTTAAGTAGTTTAAGCAAAAAATGTGCCTCTTTACAACAAATTAACTTTTCTTCAAGGGATCTATTCCTACTCTTTGTGTAAGGTAATAACTATTTATTTATAAACTATGAAACATATCACTGTTACGCCTACAGCACTCAGAAATTACTAGGCTATATATTCATTAAAGAGAAGTAATTACTTTCCAGATATTTTGCCTGCAATCTTTTATTGACCTCATAATGCAGTTGCTATGCTTAGTACATTGATGCAGCTGTTTATGCAATTCTTTTCACGTGAGTTTGCTACACAAGTTCAATAATAATTCAAATACGCACACCCGCTTAATAAGCTTAGCAGGGAGGAACGCGAAGCCTGCCGTACGTAGGGAAATATCCGTGGAGAGCCCCAAGGATGTGGAAGAGGAGGGCAAAAGTGATAAAATACTTTTATGGTAATTGATTTGTAATTGTTCCTGCCCAGACTCAGTCTCATTGGGAAATAACAGTTTTTTGAGGATAGTCACTGAAATCATTTGAATGCTGATTTGGAGAAGATGTTTGCAAAACTGGAGTTCATTTTCTTCAAGATGGCACAAAAATATTCATAGATCATCACGGACAGGAAAATGCAGGAGTAGGAACAGCAATGATAATGCAACAATAATTTCCCCTTCCTCGCGGGGGGGGGAGGGGCTATTTGTTATGCGCGTGATTTTTATTGTCACAGTTTTTTCATCCGGTATTTTCCTGACAAGAAAAAGAAGATATGGGTATGAAATAAAAGTGTGAGTGCAGACTTCACTGGAATAGCAAGCAAAATGGAAGGGAAAGTATTTTGGAATGGTGACTTTCTGATAACTTTGCAAATAGCCAGATTATTAAAAAGGAACATTTAAAACATCTACAATATTTGAATGTATGTGTTCATATATATGAACACACGTCTGGTCATAATTATGTATGTTAACTGAGCACATCAGGTTAGTAGAATAAAAATTACAAGAAAATGCCTTTTCAAATATGTTTTAAAATTAAAATGCTATATAAATTCTCAATTTACTATGTATCAAAATCCACTGTTTACTTAGAAGTGTTATTATTCTAGTCTGTTTATTTCTGCTTATAATTTTACTTTTTATAAAGAACATATTCTGAGATAGGAAAATGTGTTATTCTGATAAGACCTTCAATATAAATAAGTCTTTTAGGACATCTGAAAGAAAACAAAAAGTTCAGTATCCATCTTATTGTTTAAGTTTTCCTGGTTAACAAAAAACAATTCAAGCAACCTTTAAAAATAGTTATTAAGAGGATGGGGTGATTAAATCGAAAACGCTGGCATTTGTCCACTTTAAAATTAGACTGTAACTTTTGGTCGGGAAAATACTAATCAGTGTTCTCGGCTCAGTGTTAGTATCATATGGTAGTATCATTTTCTATTAACATAATACAAATATCCTGTGCACTGCTACACCTTTCATTGCTTGGGGCTTCCGAGTCAAAATGTCACAGCAAATTTTACTTTCACTAATAGATTGAGACTTGTACATTACATTAGTAAAAATGAACCCATGGCATGGTATTTTGCCCAAATGGCAAAGATGGGCACATACAATATCCTAAAATACACCTTGGTTCTCCTTTGTCCCCAAACAATAGCAAAAGGGGACAAAGTTTGGATAGTTTATTATTACATGTTTGGAAAAAGAGTTCACCTTTCTGCACCTCCTCTATATGCATTGTCAAAATATCACATTATACAATTCACTGGAAGTGAACTTACTTGCTAAATACACATTAGATTCCCAGGAGGTGCCTTACATTAATTGTTTAGTGAAAGCCCCCTTAGGCTATCACTGGGGAAGCACATTAAATGCATAAAAAGAGAAGTTGACAGAGATCCCTGTAGAACAAGATGCATCTACCAAGCTCCAGACTTCTCCAGAAAGAATCCTATGAAGTCCTGTTGAGAATGGTCATTTAGTGTGGGGGGAGTTTTTCTCCTATTTCACCCCCACCCCATGCCACCCCAGCAGGCACAAACATACACTTATTATCAAAGAAAAAAAATGGTGCAAGAAAATAATTAGAAAAAGACAGCTCAGGAATTGTAAACAAATTTGCTTATATGTCTTGGTTCTGAGGCATCAGTGCAATTTACAGACAGAAAAAAAGAGTTGCAAAAGTTAGAGATGAAAGGCATTTATTATCCGCTTAATGATGTTATAAAAGAAGAGTGATGGCAAATAACACGGAGGGGAAAGACAAAGTTTTGAAGCAAATGAGAAAAAGAGTGACTGATAGCAAAGTTTTGGGCTAATGGCCAAATAGGCTAATGCAGGGAAAAATGTCAAGTCACAAAATGAGTGACAGGGAATTCTGGCAAAACATGTTTTTATGTCTGTCTGTCACATTGCATAAAATCGTTTTGTGTTCTGCATATAGCAGATTTTTATCACTCCCTTGTTTTAATTACAATTGCTGGCGAAACTATTGTACCTCTATTATGCACTATTATGTTTGTTTATTTCACATTATTTTGTTTAGAATATTTCTAAAGAGAAAATGTAAAAAAACCAAACAAAATATGTGCTTGGTGTCATAAATCCCCCCCACCTCCTTTTGTGGGAGTCTACATTACCCCCAAAATTCCACCAGAGGGAGCACTAGTAAAACAAGAAGCGAGCTCGAAGGAGATTGTAACTTTTTCATTCTTTTCTTTAGAGGTGAAAAAGACTCATCGTCCTCCTTTTCTCATTCCTGGACAGAAATATTTTGAGGTTACAGGGAAGCAGTGAACATGCCATATGGAAGAATCTTTAGGTCTTTAAAATACTTCCATTAACTTCAGTTTCCTATTTTAATGTTAAATGTGCTGCAGTTAAGTTTCAGCCCAAAGAGCAAAAACTCTTGGTTAAATATAGATAGGATTTCAAATGTTCGTATTATGACTGCTTAAATTTGAAGTATTCAAGAAGAGATGTCTCGCCTATGTGACTTTTCTTTAGTGACTCTTATCATTACATAAGTAATTGAGAGATGTGAATTATTATCCTTTAGTTGTCAAGTTGAATTTACCCATGGCATCTGGTCTTAACTTGAGTTCATCACATTAAAATTTTTTGAAAGGTAATAAAAAATATGTCATTTGTTTATAATTAATCTTTATCAAGAAAATGAGAATAAAGATAAAATTTGCTGAGCGTTATAAGCTTTAATAGAGCTATATAATGCTGTATTTTTTTTTATTTTTTTTTTTTACTGTTATTACTCTTTATATTCAATTACAAAACTTCTCTAAAAATTAACAATGCTGACAGGACAGAGGTGTTGTTTGCTATGAGATTTCAGAGCATACCCCTGTCTCTTATGGTATGAACCAACTAGCAAAAGTCTGTCCAGAAGGAGCCCAACTCATCCTCTCTTTTTAAATTTCTACACTTCCCCTAAATTTATAGTATGGCAAAAATACTTTTTTTTCCTTCAGTTTAATTCTCAAAAAGTGAGTAAAATACTATGCGGTATTGGATTAAATACAAATAACCTATGCTAAATTTTCATCACGATACCCAGCACAATATGAATGCTCAGAAAGGTTAACAGATATTTGTTATTATTCATTCAAATTATTCATTTCTCATCCCTTGGAATAGACAGTTTGGCTGGGTTTTCATGATATGCTACCATCCTTACTATTTCTATCCAGTCTTTTTTTTCTGATGTTACTTAACAGATTTTCTGAAGGAAACCAGCTACTCCTTGCTTGAAGATCTGCTTTCTACTGGTATTTCTTTTGCCTTGGCTTTAGTAGATTGCCAGTATTTCTTACAAATGTCAGAAGAATGTTTTAGAAAATTATGTAATGTTTAAGTTCTCTAGCTATGTAGTTTTTTTTGTTGCCACTTAAAAATAGCTGTGACGATAATATCCACCACAGGCTATTAGTCATTAAAACATTCGATCTGGAATATGTTCTTAGAAATGAGCACAAATGCCTCAAACATGGGGAACTTGAGGATTGAAGGAGTTAAATGTCTAAGGTCCCACAGCTAGCTGTGAACTGGCCCATACACGTCTCTCTCCAATTGGAATTGATTGTTTTCTTGTTCAATTTAGAAAATTAAAAAAAAAAAAAAAGTGAGGAGATAGAAGGTGATGGAATATCCTAGACTGAATGTCCATTTGCATAGCACTTCCGAGTTTATGAAATCCATTTCTAAACATGGTTGCTTTTAATGATGCCTTGGTATGTGATGAGACTTTTTATGTTCACTTATACTGCAGGAAACCTTTTTTAAATATCATTTAGCAACTTTTTCATTCCGTTTTTATGAATTTTAATACTCAGTGATCAGGGCTGCGGTCCCTCTTATGCAAACCATTGAGCTTATAACTGCTTGGAAATGGCTGTTTAGGGCACTTGGCTCACTGCTACTGAAGGACAGAATTTTTTCCTCTGCTTCGCTGTTCTGTGACCTCAGATCTGTAATGGACACAACAGTGATGAAGGCATTTGGTACCAGACTCCTTTAACTCCTTTCCTCCAGATGAAAGAAGACAGGGAAAGAGGAAGGTACAAAGCAACATCTTTTATCTCTTAATTCTATGTGGTTTTTCTCCATTGTTATTTCAAAACATACCTACAGACTCCCTTGGGGTGAGTTTGGTGAATTATAGAATTTCAGTATGAGAAAAAAGCAGGTGAGATTCCAACTCCTTAATTTTATAAACTCCCGGTGATTAAAATGACTAGCCCAATGCTATCCATTCCCTTACTTATTTCTTTGTTAAACCTGGTGTTTTTGTTTTGTGTGTGTGTGTGGTTTTTTTGTAAAGAGATTCTCTGCTGAAAGGGTTGCAAACTAGTCAGTGGCAAAGGTGGGAAAAAAAATATCTAGTTTTCTTTAATCAAAGTTTAGAGTTTTCTCATAGCCATGAAGCTTCCCATAACACTATTCACCATGTTGTTATAAACATTAACAAATAATTCATTTCTGAGTCTTTGACTGGATTTATTTCATTTTTTTAATGTAGATTGAGAATGCACTTTTTTGTGGGGGGAGCCGTTCTTCAATGTTCAGGTGAAATACCTGATTAACTGTTATAAAACATGTTAAAAGGAATCCTATTAGTTTAGGGGTCATGATTCCCCTAGGAATAATGTAATTGGTTTTTCCATATTATAAATTTACTCTAAAATCATTTTTTCTTAGGTGTATTTTACTCCCCCTTTCCCTTATTTCAATCCTCTATAACTGTTTTTTACTTTTTGTTAATTAGCAAAGATTTTGTTATTTCAAAAATAATGTGTGTGCTCAATTTTCGAGCCTTTAAACACGGCCAGCTCTATTCCACTGTGGATAAAAGATGGCACATGATACAATTCCAGTAACATTTCCAAATAACGGTCCTGTCCAACTAGTCTCCAGCCAGTTTATGCTGGGAATTCCCATTGTTTCATAATTCCTTGGCTGAGTCTAGGATGTGGATATAGTCAAGGGGTAACCCAATTGGTAGGTAACACATTTAAAAAATATTTATTATCCAATTAAATAATTGGGACTGATTGTTACCAGAGCTTGGATTGGCTGGAAGAGCACATTTTGATGGCGGGAAAGAGGTAAGAGTTGAAAATAATATTTAAGGACAGGTGGACTATTGCATAGGGACACTGTGAAGGTAGTAGGTACCATGGGATGGGGAAATATGAGTGTCAAAAGGGATTAGGAAGACAGTAAAATGGAAAAGAAAAGGCCCATAATTTTTTTTTTAAAAGCAAAATCAACCAACCTCATTCACTTTTTTTCTTTATTCAGCAACTTCTAGTCCCTACTATGTGCAAGACATTATGCTAGTCCTTTAAAATAGTGGTGAGTTTGTATTCTCATTCAATTCCCCAAGTATAACCAGTGAGTTGGCTATGAAATAAAACATCTGAGAAGTATTACTCTAAACTCCAAGGCAAAAATCCACATTATTTGCACTTTTGCCTCGGTCTGTCCCTCTTCCCTTCCCTGGCTGTGTGTTCAAGGGCCACGCTTAGAATGAAAGAGCAGAAGTGTGGATGTGGGAATGGTGAGCTTTTTCCACCTACAGGGTTGTCAACAGGTATGCATACGGCATCTGTGACTCCGGCCGAGCTGACAGACTAGGAGCCAGCTGTGGCTTACGCTTGAAAAAAAATAATAATACCCACTTAGGGGTATGGAATTATTTATCACCACTGGTGGAATTTTTGCCAAAGGCAAAAAATGAAAATATCCAATGAAAAACGTCCTCAATCCACAGCCCATCATACTCATGCACCATAGGAACTGATTAACTCTGTGACCAAGAATAACTAGGACCATAGTGATTACTATTATTATTTTGCTTTTTAGAGACATTGGGAATTATGGAATCAGAACACACACAGCAATTGACAGGGTCCCTCGGAACAGCTTCTGTGGCAGAGCTTGGATGCATGACCACTCTGTCTCTGAGGGAGCTTCTTTCCTTTCTTCTTTTTTAGTTCCTTTTTTTTTTTTTTTTTTTCCATTCCTCTCTTGCTCTTTTCTTACCTGCAGTTATTATGGGGCCCAAGACATGGATGTGAAGATGGGGGTTGGTGGGGTAGAGACCTACTGGCAGTCTTGGGCTGTGTTTACCTGCTGAATGTGTGTTAATACATATTAATACGTGGGGTCTACTATTATGTTGCTTATCTCAGGTTGTCTTATTTACTTATTATTATCCTGATGTGCTGTACATGTGCTGTAAACCCCTGCAAGGCATCAATATATATGCAACTGTGCACTCAGTGTGGGTTCTTGCCAGGTCTGGCTATGCATGTGGCTTTTTCACTGGGTAAAGGCAAAGCAACCTGCTGCCCAGGCTTGGGCTCTGTGAGCCTGGGCTACTGGGTATTGTCTTTCTCTGTGAGAAAGCAACGTGTCTGATCCAGTAGTCAGCCTGTGTGGATAGCGTTCAGGCCTCATTTTGACTCTGATTCTTATTTGAGACCCTGGCTTTCAGGTCTCCAGCTAGGTCTAAGGGGCTCTCCCATCACCCCAGCTGCCTCTCAGCTGTGTTTCCTCATGGTGCACCTGGCTTTGTGTTTTTGGCATCTGGCCTGCTTCATGAGTGTGATTTATTTTGTAAATATCTGCTCTAGATCCCATTTCATATTATGTGTCTGGGAATCGTTTCTGACCCCAGTTCTCGAGATGCCATTTTTGAGTTTTCCAGGGTTTTGCAAACCAGTTGTGTCCTGAAGTACCTGTTCTTTAAAATGACCCCTGAAGAGCTGGGGTTAAGGTGCCAAAGCACCACTTTCTCAGAGGGAAATCAGCCTGTCTGGTTTCCTCCTTCCTTCTTCTTTCCTTTATCCCTCTTTTCCTTCTTCTCTTCCTTCTCTTTTCAAATGTCTTTATTTTCCTCTTCAGTTCAGATGTGTCTGTTAAAAATTCCAGAATGGAATATTTGGGACTTACCGATCAGAGTATATGTAGTATCATGGGTGGGGATTCTAATCATCCCACAAATTTAACCAATAAAAGCCCCCTTTTCCTATTTCTTTTCTAAGTAAAATATAATCCTACTGAAACCAATTTTCTAGTACCTAAAGTTAGCTAAGATGCAAGGTCCAGAGTTTGAGGAAGTTCTAGAATACAAAATTTGCTACCTTAAGAAAAAATGCTTTGGATGAAACCAAATATATTAATAAAATTTGTTTTTTAAACTAAATATTTAGCAAACTTTTTAGTGTTCATATACATACCCTTTGGCTTCACATTTTATTCTAACAAAAAATATTTAACAATTTATAAGAAGCTTCTGGTTATATGTGAAATCTTAAAATATTTTTATAGAAATATAGAAAATATTTATTTATTTTAAATGTAAATAGAGACATGATGTAGTGAGTCTTAAAACAATAAATCTCATAATTATATTTTTAAAAATATGAAATAGTATTTTATTGAGAACAACTTCTAGAATTTTGGATTCCCCCCCCCACCCCCACTTTTATAATAACTCTTAATACTAGTAAAAAAAAAAAAAAGAAAATCTAAATACATGTTCATATTTCTTCATCTTCAAAACTGAAATCCAGAAACCTCTGGGAACCCTAAGTTTTAAAAAAAAAGTTTGTCATAAAAAATTGACCTGAATGGAGGAGGTTACGTCAGCCTTTATTCAACTTAGTTATTATGAATATTCATATAGTTCACTACAGAATTGTTAATGCATTCATTAATGATCCAGCCTTAGGCCTTATTGAGGGTTCTACATAATACACAGTATATAATCTTTTACATTTTAACAAAATTTTGAATTATAAAATCTATCTGGCCCCACATTTGGAATAAAAAATTATGGATTTGTATGTGGATTATATTTCTACAGCAGATTATAGTACTTATTTGAAATCCAAAGGGAACAAATCACATTGGGAAAAGGAAATTGTGGGTTGGTCACTGAGAAACATAAAAACAAATGGAGTTTATTTTCCTGCTATACATACACACTAAATAAACCATTTTGACATGATAGCACACGCTAGCATTGTTGTAGCCAAGTTGAAAATTAGATGAATTACCTTTAGTGTATAACCTTCTAAATCACCTTAGAAAAAAGAAAAGGCAAAACAAACGTTATAAGAAACTTTGATGCCTGGTTCACTTAAAAAATTCTATTTTAAAAATATACAGGGTGGGACAAAAGTGGGTTTATAGTTGCTCATATGGAAAATAATACAATAATGAATAAGTGATAATAGACGAATAAACTCTGTTTAGCGTACTCACAAGTGTAAACTTACTTTTGCTACACTCTGTATTTGCTTCTGTGCAAGGTAAATATATACAATACTAGAGGCTCAATGCATGAAATTCATGCAGGAATAGGCCTTCCTTTCCTTGGCTGCTGCCCCACCGGCTTCCCTCTGGCACCCAGGACCTGGGCTTCCCTCATAGCCCCGGCTTCATCCGGAAGGATGTCCAGTCTAATTATCATATTATGTTTTTATTATTATAGATACTTATATATCTATACTAATAAAACAGAAATATGCAAATTGACCATACCTTTGCAATGCCCACCAGCCAATCAAGAGTGAGTATGCAAATTAACCCAACAAAGATGGTGGGTTAATTTGCATAAACAGGCACTGAGTGGCTGGGGGAAGGATGCCATCTTGACGATGCAGGCATACTGCACTGCTCCAGCCACTTCGGGCCTCTGGGCAGCATGGGAAGGTGGAAAGGTGGCTCCAAGCCAGAGCAAAAGGTGGTGCCGGTAACCAAGGGAAGGAAGGCCCATTCTTGCAAGAATCTTTGTGCATCAGGCCTCTAGTCCCGTGGTCTGCTAACTGCTGCTCATGAGCCACATGCGGCTCTTTGGCCCCTTGAGTGTGGCTCTTCCACAAAATACCATGGCCTGGACAAGTCTATTTTGAAGAAGTAGTGTTGGAAGAAGTTTAAGTTTAAAAAATTTGGCTCTCAAAAGAAATTTCAATTGTACTGTTGATATGTGGTTCTGTTGACTAATGAGTTTGCCGACCACTGCTCTAGTCTATATATAAAAGCCCAGCAACTGGAATGATGGAATGACCAGAATGACAGATCGCTATGATGCGCACTGCAGCAGCCAACCAGGCTGATCAGGGCCCTGAGCAGCTCCCTGCAACCTCTCATGGCCCCTCCCCCTTGCTGCCCCCCCCCCCCCAATAGGCCTCAATTGCTGGCCAGGCCAAGGGACCCTACCTATGCACAAACTCATGCACTGGGCCTCTAGTGTTTATATATGTGCAATGTATTTACTCTTGTCCAAAGGTAAAAAAATATATATCATATACATAATTTTCTTTTTAATTTTAAGAGCTTCTATTAAGCATGTCTTTGAAATTCCCTGGGAAGTGCACAGTGCTCTGATCATCCTGGCTTACTTCTTTAGCTATGTGCTAAGACTATAGGAACCTTCACATGATTAATCAAGGGCCTCTCCTCACAAATTCAATCCTGAAAACCTTTGACTGCTACTCATAAGGGCAAACAAGGGAGGTTTGATCTCCATGTGCTCTGCTGAGCTTAATACTTTCCTGCAGATACATATCAATACTCAATCCATACCTCTGCTCATATACATCTGAAGAAAACAAGAACAAGAGTTTTCATGATCCTAAAAATCACTGTCCTGAACTTTTGAATACTTAATACCACATATTTATGCAGATGAGATGTCATTGCATGTACAATAGAAGTATCACTTTCAAAGAAACATTTTTAATTTAAAAGCATATTGTTGCTAATCATGAAAGTTCTGCACATTATTCATGTTTAAGAGTCTGTATTTTTTTTGGTATTTTAATACTACATTCTCTAATTAATATTCATTTAATGTTCATAAATGTAACAATTACTTTGAAAATGCCAAAGCAAAGTATTAGCAAGAATATTTATTTGTCCAAACATCTTAATATAAAAAAAGATTTACATGTGTGATATCTAGATAGATGTAGATATATCCACAACTAGTATATCAACATATTATGCAAGTATATAAGCATGTTATTATATATGTATATAACCATGCTATTTAAAAAATTACCACCAGTGCAATAATTTATATATGTTATATTCTTCTTTACTTCATTCTTTAAAAAAAAAAAAAAAAAAGTCTTCTGATACATTTCTGATCAAGGCCAGATACCTCTCCAGTGCATACAAAATAAACAATGAGCAAAGCAAGCCAAAAGCAAGGTGTGTTCGGTGAAGATCATAGGGGTCCAGCTGTGTCTGCTAATCACCTGTAGCCTCATTTGCCTCCCCTCTCCTCACCACCTCTTATAATTTCCTCAGGTTTAACTTTTCTGGCCATAGCTTTTGCAGCTTACCCAGCCTGGTTCTTCCGCTTCTCTCGACCATCCCCTCTCTGCCTTAATGCACCACTTTGACATCTGGATCCCCGACATGGCTCTCTTTTAAGCCCTCATGGGACACTGCCTTAAACCTTCAGCTGAGGCCTCCTCAGCTTGTCCAGGTAAATGTTAGCTGGAGTGGTTTCCGTGAGAGGCTCCATCACCATCATCACCATCAGGATATAAGAAAGAGGACAGAATTCTTTGTATTTGAGTAACAGGAATTTGTCTCAAAAAGGTGAAGATATTTTTCCCCAAGGTGTTTATTTTCACTGTTTGACCTTTAAGAGAAGATTTCAGAGAATCAATATGGCTTTATTCTAACCACGGGATAGTTTTTCTCAGGAGAGCAGCACATTGTTCTTTTTACCTATAGGCTAGGCTGTATGCTTCCTTTTCAGTTTGAGAAGTCAGTGTGGCACTGCATATAACTATCCTACCAACAAAATCCCAGGGCCATACCCGAAGGCAAGAAAGGCACAGAGGGGCCCATATAGGAAATATGTAACTTGAGAAACTCTTCCAAGGATCTACTAGTATACATTACTACTACTACTACTACTACTACTACTACTACTACTAAGGCTTCTTTCTTTTAGTTAGACTCTAACTAAACTGTTAGAAATTTGGTTTTGAAAGTCACCAAGTAACTTTCAGGTATTCAGTGAAGTTTCTGATAAACTTTGAGAAGTGGGACAAGAAGTCTTTCCCTTCAGAAGGATGCTACGTTGTCAATTCCTTCTTCATGTGGAGGACCAGAGGCAGGAAGAAGACACGTTAAACCAGAATCTTCATCTCTGGAGAGATGAGCGTTTGGCACAGGACCTCACAGCAAGGGGGGAGATGATGGCATCCCCACCCAGGAGCTTCTGCTGCTTCAGCTGTTTATTTATTTATTACATGGAGGGACTAAGAAGCCAGGTTGCTGCAGCTGCGCAAAGCTAGGGCTGCTCCTCTGCTCAGTTTAATCTGAGCAACACAGCAGATGGCTAGTTTAAAGACTACAATTTGTAAATATCAATGTTAGGAAGTTTGTCCACTTGTGATCAGAGTGATCCCGGGCATTCACTGAATAATAAATGTTCAAAGTTACCGATATGAAGTGATCATCCTTTAAAAAATAATTTTAAATTAACAAAATATTCTGGAAATGTCTGACTTTCTATGCTTTGGGTAGATTTTTTTTGAATGTGCTATAAAATATGTACTATCTGCTCTCTTACATTCTCTTTGGTGAGGCATCCTTATATCTGTTTTCCAACATGAAAACCTCAGAGGGGGTGAGTGACTTGTCCAGTATTACAGAGTGAGTCAGGGGGTAGGATCCTAAATGCTCTAGGATTCATCTTCAATATTTTACATGCTTTTCCTGCAACCAAATAGCATCTTGAGAATAGACATCACTTCTTAATACCACGGCACTTGGAATTTATTTAGTGCCTCCAGGAAATAACTCCCACCTCTGTGAATTTCACCAGGTAGTGGCACTTGATTAGACATTTTAATGAAATATCATGAGTTGCTATAACTCCACTCAACCTCATTTGAGAATTCCCACGCTTTGTGTAGAAGTGAAAATACTGACTTATCCTTGAAACTCTCCAATCTTAAGTGATCGTTGGTTGTAGTGTGGAAAAGGTCACAGACTGTTCTGGGCCCGTCCATCATCCAAAATACCTGCTGTGCCCAGTAACTCCTCACGATAACTTGGGTTTATTTCTCTTTAGCTCTGAGAGCCAAGTGACCCCTTAGAAGAGAAATCTCAAAATCTAAAAGTTCTGGAAAGCTTAGAAAGGAAGTCAAATATTCCACACTCGCAGATCAGACTCTTCAAAATGTCTTGACTGCTAGAGAATCCTCGGGGAGATCATATATGAAAAAGTATATTCCAATGCAATGATGTCTCCTGAGGAGGGTGAGCCACGCTGTCTCTCCAATCCTGAAAATAGGACACTCTCCTGGCACTCCCTCCTGAAAAATATAATAGCTACTTGTTGGAGGGGTGGGGGTGGGGGGTGGGGGAATCCTGCAATTATCCAGCACCAGCTTTCTGGAATCCAGCTCACCTAAGCTATTTTTTTTCTTCCTGCTCTGAGAGCACAGTGAATGCCGCAGTCAGAGGACTAATGGTCTCTTCTCCCCCACATTGCTTCCCTTCCTACCGCCTGAAACCTGAAGCAGGGGACTGCAGAGACTCCAGGAGCCTCTTCACGCGATCACTTCACAGGCTGCAAGGTGACAGCTTCGCCAGGGACTAATGCAGTCCGACATAATTGAATGTGGCCTGGAGCAAAGCAGCTGCCTGCAGCCACTCTTGATTGTAGCTGTCATCAGGTAGCGCCTGCTGCCGGAAAATACATTCCAGCGGAGCGCGTCCCACCACTCAGCGCCTGGTGATAGCTTATTTACCCTTGCGCGGCGGCGACCACAGTTTTGTAGTTAACAATTGTCAGTATCACACCGCTGAGTGAGTGCAGACGCCGGGCCTTTGAATTATCAATAATCTCTTCAGTGATCGCGCTTTCTCCCTTTTCCTCTCTTGCTCCCTTTTCCTCTGGAATGAAATTGTAACCCAGAATTGTTTACTCGCCAGAATTGGACCTGAAGTAAAAGTCCTATTCCATCTGTTTGGTTTTATTGTGTTTTTTTTGTTGTTGTTGTTTGTTTGTTTGTTTGTTTTACCTTGTTTTATTTGCTGGATTTGGCATTTCTCTACATTACCCAACAACAGAAAAACCCGAAAATGCTCCCACTTCTGTGTATTACATCTCACAAGATCACCTGGCATATTCAGTCTGTTACCCTGTTTCCCCGAAAATAAGACAGTGTCTTATATTAATTTTTTCTCCCTAAGTTGTGCTAGGTCTTATTTTCAGGGGATGTCTTATCTCTCCATGCGCTAGGTCTAATTTTTGGAGGATGTCTTATTTTCGGGGAAACACGGTAGTACAGTTAAAAGTATTTCACATTTTTGGATTTCTGTATGTGATTAAGAAAGCTCATGAAGGCAAATAAATAATGATTCAAAGTATTTTATATGTTTTCTTCCAATAAGACAGACACAGATTATTTTAGGGGGTCAGGTTAAAGTCTGTGCAAACAATTTAAGGGTAAGCATGCTATATGCAAATAAAGTAATATGTAATAAAATAAACACATAGCTATGTGTTTAGTATTTGGACATGTGCCTATGAAAAAGCAAGCCATGTCATTCAGTAACTTGAGGCACAAGTGAATTGAAGATGGGAAAAGTCAGTATGATTTGTTTTTTGCAAATTATTTTACTAATTTTGTATTCTTGATTTATTTAGTGTTTTAAAATCACATACATATCTCTAATTTATTTGCACCCATTTGACTTTAAGATACAAATAAAAGTCCTCACATAACATTTGCTGCAATTAATCTTTACTTACAATTAAATTCTAATAATGGATTGTGGTGTGAGCTTTATATTACAGAAAGGTAAATGCCGATGTTCCTAAGTCCGATTGAAGCATACAGACTTCAGATGTTAATGCTAAAAAAAAGGAGAGCTGAATTCTTGAAACCAATGTAAAATCTACTCTTTTGAAAGTTCTATTGTTTCCTCACTACCACACCCTATTGCTAGTTTCTCTAATTAAATCTTGTCTATAGCCACCTCCTGTGGTATTAGTACAACCCGTAGCTCCCTAGGGGGTGGAGAGGATATGGGCTGGGTGGGGATGGAGTCTTAAGTATTTGACATATGTAAAAAAAAAAAAAAGTATTTGATATTTCAAATCTGTGGCTAAGGTAATATCTGAATGACCAGGTTCAAATGCAGCCAGATTGTCATTTGACTAGAACACCAGTACCAATATTTTGGTTCTTTGCTGTAAAGCTAAGTCATGGCTTAATCAGGTACTATTTACTACTCACCCCCATATATATATATTTCTAAACTTAACCAGCGTGTAGAAAGTTGAACTGTATTATCTGCTGAATTCTAACAGTAAGACAGATAATAAAGGTGGATTTTCAAATCATAAAATATCCCCTTTTAAGGTCCCTATGATTGAGGTAGGGGAGCAGAGATTCACATTTAAGTGTGAGGTGCAGTTTTAGAAAAAAAAGCACCTTCCAAAGTGGACGGCTTCCTCTCAGATGGGCATGCACAGTGCAGAAGTTTGACATCATAAGGGGTAAAGCCCACTTCTGATTCATCTCCTGCTCACCCTGGAAACAAATAAGGTCGTTATGCTCCTCCATCAAAATCCTTCTGTTAACCTGATCATTTAGAACCAATAGAGAGTGTCTGCGGTGAATTCCATCTGTCTTCAGAGACTGAATGTCATGAGATGCTGTTCACAGCCTACTTTGCTTTGCCTGAAAAATACAATGCATATCTGTGATTACCTTTTAGATATTAATATGCATCCACTTAAGTATATAAATATAACAATAATACCTGCACATATAAATACAAAAAAGTTCTCATTGAAAGGATAAGAAATGTAATTAGTAAAGGAATCCAAAGTGTATTAGGAAGAGAGAGTGGTGGTTGGCATTTCAGTTGGGAATGTTTTGATACCACGAAATGTCTTTTCATGTAGTTTCTACACAGAGAGAAGAAGTGGACCGCAAACATTCCAGGACCCTAAACTTTTAATTTTAATTATTGCGAGCCTGGCATTAGTCTTAGATGTAGGACATGATGATCTCATAGATATGTCTGTTTTCTGAACTGGCTACCGTCCACCCATTTAGTTAACACCCATCAGCACACACACATACAATTTATTTTTCCCCTGCGGAGGAGAACTTTCACAATCCACTCTCTTAGCTGTGATGTGTCAACACTGCAGTGCAATGTCTCACACATTGTTTTATAGATGCTCTCTTTGCCAGGGTATGTTCATTGCAAATCACAGTCGAAATCATTTACTAGTGATTCTTCTATTTTAGTTTTTAAAAATATACATTTTGTATTCTTTCACCTGTGTGGTCAAGAGTAATCTATGTTTTCCCCCCTCAACAAATGAGGACTATGCATTTTTACCTGGTCAGATAGGTGCAGGCAATCCATATTTTTCCTATACTTTGCTTTAAAATTCATTGCATTATACTGTCAGTGATCAGTCAACTTACTATTAATCAAGATAATAGATACCAGCAGCAACTGCAGCTTTTAAAAACGTATCTCCCATTATTTAGTAACTTTTAACCCTGTTTGGCAATGGAATTTTATATAGAAGTGCTTTCAGGTAATTAACTTAGAGCTTCCACTGCAAAAGAGCAAACTAGTTATAAGCTATAGGCAGAACTGATCACCATCATACCCTATTTAAGACGAACTTTTAAAGTAACAGCAGGACTAGTGGAAATGGGGGCCAGAGGCATCGGACCAAACATCTTCCCATCTTTTAAAATACCTCCAGCCCTCTGGGTGAGCCAGGGGAAGGAAAGGCTTGGGCCGGGTGCTTGCTACCTGGCTAAGGACAATGAGCTTGTTCATCGCTGCGGAGAGACACCAGTTTGCTGTATTTCCATGAACACGAGAGAGGTATATTTTTAGGAGTCGGCCAACTATGACTCGCGTGCTGTCAGATTGTATTTAGATTTGGGGAAGGCTGGGTGAGGATTGAAACCACTTGTTTCTCTCTCTCTCTCTCTTTCTCTACTTGTCACTGCAATAAAGTTGGCTCTGGCTCCAGGGAGCCCTTGGTAAAGTACAATGCCCAGGGCTATGGGAGATGGAGGCCTCAATAACTGATATGAAAGGTCCTTAATTAAGCACTTAGCATTTCAAGGCAGTCATCACGGCTCGCCCACAGCCGAGCTGGCAGTCCGTCACCGCCTATAGGCCACCTAGAAGACTAACGTGAGTTGAGCTCAGTCTTTTGTACTGAAGGCGAGCCGCCCCGAGGCACAGGCTGATCCGGTGACCCTCCCAGATACACTTTCTCTGCCGGAAGGAACAGGATATCGGATGTGACAACACCGCAGCCGGGGAAAGGATTCCCCCGCCCCCCACCTCCCCGCACCCCAGTCCACCTCCCCCACCTCCCAAGATCAGGGATTTGAGGAGAAAGTTAGAATGACAGTGGCACTTTCTTGGCTCAGCAGATCAGTCTGAATATCACTGAACCCAATGAATGAATAATGATGAATGTATGATGAAGCGAGAGCGAAACCCCCTCATTGCAAAATGTCAATTATTTTGCAATTACCCAGGGCCCCGAAAAAGTTAAATAGGAAAGAAGCATCTCCTTTCTCCTCCTCCCCACCCCAGCACAGATTGCTCTGGGCATGAGACACCAGAATCAACATAAATGTTTGGGGGAAGTTTATCTTTATATTAAGGAGCTGGGGGGACTTGGCAGCATTAAAATGGAAAGGGTTAATGGAATGAACTATAGATTAAATTGTGAAGCAATCAAAGAAAACCAAACAGTTTATAGCAGACAACCATCTTCTGGTGTTTGGGTCTGTGTCAAGCCATGGATGTGGAAAATTAAAGCCATACTGAGAAGGGAAATGAACCATGTCTAATACATCCCCAGCAATAAAATGTTTTCACTAGGACTGTAAAACTGGGGCTTACATTAGGAAAAAGAAAATCAAACTATATGTCAATTCCACATCATGGGACATGAAGTGTCCACAAAAATTTATATTACTATTTAGAAGTGTTTCATTCTGGTGTTTTATTGTGATTGGATGCGCCCTCCTCAGTATCTTTTGACTGGTATGAAAATGATTTGAACTACTTTTTTTAGCATTTATTTTACATCTATTACCTGTTCTATTACTTTTTATTATTTTATTGTGCTTGTGTAGAGGATTTTGCACAGTTTTCATTATAATGTAACATTAAGTCAATTTATTTGTGTATTACTTGCTGTATAATTGCACCTTTTTCTAGAACAATTTGGATTTCATTATCTAACAAATCAGCACTGTTACATTTCTAAAAGCTCTTGTTAGCAATCAAGTGCATTTTCAAAGTAGGACAACAGAGGTCAAGTTTGCACCAAAAAGATTCCTCAATAATGCTGGGACTATTTGAACATCGGGTGAAGGTCATATTGAAAAGAGGGAAAGACTTGTTTCTTTGAGAAAATATTTAATTATTCACTATTGTACCAGGCTAAGATCAATAAGGATCAATACTGCAAGAAAAGAAATCTTGTAGAACAAAGGGCTCTGACATGGAACAGATAAGAGTGAGATATAGATCATGGAATATACAAATTAATCCAGGAAAAATGTCAATTGTAACTGTGTTTGGTTTATTATTATAAAGGCTATCAAGATACCATTTGGATGCTTAGTTTACAAAGGCTATAAATTTTAAAACTACCAAGCACAATGACATGTACATATGTTTTTACATAGCTATTTTCATAAACTGGTCTGTGCCTTACACAAAGGTGACATAAATGATTTCAGCAGCCATGTAGGTAAAGTGTAATACACTGAAAAAAGTCAAATAAAAGCCCTGCAATCACTAAGAAGTTGATTGAGTTGTCAAATCATTAACAGGATATGGATTGATGTTTTATAGGCATAATTATATTTTACACTTTTAATAAATTAGGATGTAAAGATGATAAGATCTTTGAGACTACATTTCTAGACCACATACTGGCTATTTATCCCATATTATATTGGGGTGTTTGTTAACTTCTCATGAGTGTTTGCCTTTTTGTTCTCATTGGACTCTAAGTGGTCAGGATAGTGGCCACCTGACACTTCTACAGTAGTACCCCTTATCTATGGTCTCAGTCACCTGTTGTCAAGTGCGGGCCAAAATATTAAAGGAAATGCCAGAAATAATCCATAAATATTCATGCTGTATGCACAATACAGTGAAATGTTTTGTGAGAGATCATATTCACATATTTTGAATTGCATTATCCTATATAATAAAAGGGTAATATGCAAATTGACCCTAATGGTAAAACGACCGGGAGCTACCAGTCACTATGACATGCAATGACCACCAGGTGGCAGTCGCTCCATGCAGGAGCTGTCCCCTGATGGTGAGTGCACTTTCACAATGGGAGCTTTGCTCAGCCATCAGCTGGGCTGATGGCTACAAGCATGCAGCCGTGGTGGTGGGAGCGTCTCCAGCCTCTGCAGCAGCACTAAGGATGTCTGACTGCGGCTTAGGGCTCCTGGGCTGCCAGAGGGATGTCTGACTGCCAGCTTAGGCTCGATCCCCTGGGGAGTGGCCTAAGCTGGCAGGTGGACATCCCCCGAGGGGTTCTGGACTACAAGAGGGTGCAGGCCAGGCTGAGGGACCCCCCGCCCCTCCCCCCAGTGCATGAATTTCATGCACTGGGCCTTTAGTACTGTTATAATTGCTGTATTTTATTATTAGTTACTGTTAATTTCTCTTGTGCCTAATTTATAAATTGAGCTTTATAATAGGTATAGATGTGTAAGTTAAAACATAGTATGTGTATATATATATATATATATATATATATACACACACACAGTTTTGTACTTTCTGTAGTTCAGGTATCCACTAGGAGTCTTGGAATGTATTCCCTGTGGATAACAGGGGACTATTGTGCATCTCCACAGCTCTGACACCCAAAGTAGATAATACTAATATTGGCTTTCTACTACTAACAATGTGAACATCAAGAAATACTCCATTGGTTAAGATAATAAGTCAGTTCTTTTATTTAGCTTCCAAAAATGGGTCAACAAGGATATATGGTATATGGAAACTTTAGAAACCTAGAGAAAATTTGATTTTCATTTGTATGGATAAATATCATATTGTCTTTTGATGAATTTGGTCATGTATTTACCAAATCTTTACCAAATAAAAGTGTTTTGATCTCAAAGAGTTCACTCTAAAAATAGACTTAAAAAATTTGATCTGACTGTTTTGCCTATTATTGAAATTTCATTCAAAATTTTCTCAAAATTGTTAAGTGATGCCTTTTGATAAACTACCCTTTTTACCAAAACTGCTGGGATTTTTTAGCACAATTTTTTGGGCATGTGAATAATATTTTATTAAATATTTTTTCTTTACTAAACTTTTATCTTCACAAATAACATTGTTTAATAACATTTTTGTGATATCTTGTCACTCTCATACATAGCAACTCAAACTGCTGGAAAAAAACAACAAACTGCAATGACAAAATGCATCAATGCATTTCATGGCTGACGTAAACAAATGAAACTTTCAAGTTAATATCTTCTTTGTCTGCTTTTGTTTCTTCAGTTTTGCTTTTCTATACTTTCAGCTTTGAGCGATCTTCTTCCTAAAGCTGTGGTTTATTTATACCCTGGATTTTAGATGTACTTTAGTGACACAAAAGTCAATCTATGGGCCTCTGTTTTAATTAGCTCTTCCTTCCTTCTGTAAAAGCGCCTGGTGCTGGCAGTTTATGGCCTCCATGCTAATAGCCATGTATTTCTGCTCTCACCAGTTGAATTGTATGGTTACCAAAAGTTAGTTCTGTCTCCCTCCCCCACTTTTGTACTTTTCATTGTCATTATCTAGTGCAAGTGCTATAACAACCAATAAAAAATATGCCAAATATTTGTGTCTGTGAAAACTGTTGAATACTTTAAGAAGACTTGATCTAACAAATTGCAATATTAGATTTCCAACCTTCTTGAGGAAAAATCACAGTCTCAACTCTGTACACATTGTTTTGCAGATCTAATTAAGAACTCAATTCTAAGAAAATCCAAACTAAAAATAGTAGACAATATTTTATGGGCATGGATTTTACTGTAAAAATAAGAAATCTAATTATAAGAAAAGATTTTGGCCCTGCTTCAAAAGATTGTTACATGAATAAGTAGATATTAATAGATACTAAGTTAAAACAAGTTTTTAATGGCAATATATATATATATATATATATATATATATATATACATATATATATATATCATTACTATCATCCTGTTTATAATAGTGCTATACATAGTGCTAATTAAGCTTAAGGATTCCTAGGAACTATATGGACAGAAAAAATCAATTTAAGTACATGTTATAACAGAAGTTTTAATATATAGATTTATATGCATCATTTAAATATATATCCAAGCAAATCAAAAGATAATTGCTCATGGAAAATGTGAGCTAACACTTATACTTTTACATTGATAAATTCATAGGCACTATTTCAACTTCCTAATTAAATTGAGAAATACTTAAATAAAATTTGAAAGTTAAAAAGTAACTACTTAAAAAAAGTCCCAAATGAACAACAATAGGCTATATTTTCTGAATTATTAAAGGAGAAATTAAAGAATAAAGACCTACTGCCAAAGGTGGGAAAAACGAACTATTTACAATAAAAATAAATTACAGATATAACCCTACCTGATTTGGCTCAGTAGATAGAGTGTCGGCCTCTGGACTGAAGGGTCCCATGTTTGATTCTGGTAGAGGGTACATGCCTGGGTTGCAGGCTCAGTCCCCAGGAGGGGGTGTGCAGGAGGAAGCTGATCAATGATTCTCATCATTAATAGTTCTCTTTCTCTCTCTCCCTCTCTCTTCCTCTCTGAAATAAATTTTAAAATATTTTTTAAAAATTTACAAATATAAAACCAAGAACATATATATAGAATAACATATATGTTATATGTGATATAAAATATTTCAGAGAGGAAGAGAGGGGGAGATAGAAATATCAATGATGAGAGAGAATCATTGATCAGCTGCCTCCTATACACCCCCTAATGGGAATTGAACCCGCAACCTGGGCATGTGCCCTGACCACAAGTCAAACCCTGACTTCCTAGTTCATAAGTCGATGCTCAACTACTGAGCCACACTAGCAGGCACATCTATTAGATTTTAAATAAAACTAAAAAGTCAGTGGAAGTGTTAGTTAAAAACTGAATATATGTATCACCTAATGTAGCTATTTCAAACCATAGTTTTTTAGGGTGGTACCTGGTAATATGGGTTAACTATTTAGGTTATTTTTTTACTAACAGTGATCTACAAAATTAATGATAATTAGCTCTAAACTGTATGTTTGAAAAGGAAAGCCAGAAGTCTCTGTTTGAAGATGGGAGATAGAACATGTTTATTTCTGCTCCTCTAAAGACCCCTCTGAAATGTTATGAAAGGAATAAACACATATAAGTCCATAGAAGTAGATAACAGATAAAAATAGATAATAGTAGATAAAAGTTGAAGAACAAGCGAGTGTGCTTCAGGCATTAAGAGGTCTCAGTAATTCTGGAAGATGAAAAGCAGACGCAAGCATGGTAATTCATGTAGTAGGACAAAGAAAGACACAACTTTGATATGCATAAAGGAGAATATCAGCAAGGGAGTCAACTTGCCTCTTAGAATCTTACAGAGGCTTAGATCTAGGAGAAACCAGAGCGCAAGGTGAGAAATGTGGATAAAGAAAGGACGGCTTGTTGAAAATTTACATATAGGATAACCAACCTACAGCCCTTCCCTCATCCAAAATAGATAACACAGTCACAAGTTTAGTCCCTCTATTACAGGCAAGAGATTAGAGGTTTATTCTCTGGAGAAAGGGAGTGTCCTCAGAGGAAAGAACTCCACATTCTTTATTTTTGTGCTGCTCCCTTAGCAAATTGGCTGGTATGCTGATGAACCTAAAATCAAGTGCAAAAGTCAATAATTCTGGAACAGAAAGCTTCTAATTGGCTGCTTAGTGTATTGTAATTATGGCTATTCAATCAAGGATTATCGAACATTTGGGAAAATTCTTCAGTATGAGAGAGGAACACCCAAGGAGGGGAACAATGATAGTGGAGAAGCAAGGCATAATAAGTCCTAATAAAAGGCATCTGCAAAAGTATTGACTCAGAAATTTAAAAAAAGTAGAAAATTGTGATAAAGAAAAAAAAAAAAAATCAAAGAACAATTCCCAAAATAAAAAATTCAAACAAGTGGTAAGATAAGCTAGAAGAAAACTATTCGTTAGTGGAACAAAAACACAGTGAGAGCAAACAGAAGAAACAAGAGATATAAAATATTATATTTTAAAGTTCAATACCTGAAAAATAGGATCTCTCAAAGGAAGGAAGAGAGAAACCTAGGGGGACGGTGGGGAGGAATCATCAAAGAAGTAATGGAAGAAAATTTTCCTGATTTGAAGGTAAGGAGGCTGTGCATCTGTGCTGTCTAATAAGGTAGTCATTTGCTGCAGATAGTTATATGCATAAACCCACAAGAGAATCAAAATGTGTTATTAGTACAGAAACGTGAATTACATAGGCACAGATTTTCCCCCAAAATAAGATAGGAAGCTACAAGTTAATGACTTTTAAAGTTCTAAGGAAGCCGAAACCGTTTGGCTCAGTGGATAGAGCATCGACCTACAGACTGAAGGGTCCTGGGTTCGATTCTGGTCAAGGGCATGTACCTTGGCTGCGGGCACATCCCCGGTAGGGGTTGTGTAGGAGGCAGCTGGTCGATGTTTCTCTCTCATAGACGTTTCTAGCTCTCTATCCCTCTTCCTTCCTCTCTGTAAAAATCAATAAAATATATATATAAATATATTTTTAAAATTTATTTTTAAAATATATTTTATTGATTTTTTACAGAGAGGAAGAGAGAGGGATAGAGAGTTAGAAATATTGATGAGAGAGAATCATAGATCAGCTGCCTCCTGCACACCCCCACTGGGGATGTGCCTGCAACCAAGGTACATGCCCTTGACCTTTCAGTCCACAGGCGGATGCTCTATCCACTGAGCCAAACCGGTTTCGGCCAATAAAATATATATTTTTAAAAAGTTCTAAAGAAAACCATTTTTAACCTTAAAATTGAAAATCAAACAAATGCTATATTGGACCATTTATAAGCTATTTCCAGATCCACAATAATTAGAAAATTTACTTTCATTTATTGGTAAAGGTAGCTACTTGTGGGTGTGTTCTAATACAATTCAGGAGTAAACCAAGCAATAGGAGGATATAGAAAACAGAAAAATGTGGGTTTGGCCCCTAACATCAATTAAGCAAAATTGCAAGTTAAATTTCCCCTTTAACCTCTCCAATGTGGATTATATGAAAAATTCATGTATCTCTGTTCACACAGCTTTGATTCTATTTCTTGTAAATTGGATTATTATAGGAAAAGAAGCTTATTGTCATTCTGCCTTAGGTTACAATGTCAAGCATCCCTTATTATAGAATCAGGCCAAAATTGTTTTGCTTTGATGTGTATCCTTTCTCTAGTGTTAGGCCAGGCAGTAGAAAAATTTACCCTAGTATATATTCTATTGGATCTGTACTGAACAACGTATGTAAGATTAGTTACTAAAAAATTGTTGACTCTGGGTGCTAGAATTTCGGAAGAATTTATTTTCCTCTTTATACCACCCCATACTGACTGGATTCCTTTTTGTGCAAGTATATTTTTTATAAGCAGGATTATAAATTATAAATTCACAGGAAAGGAGATAAGAAATAACATAAATGACAATAAGTGGGGACTGGTATATTGGCACAATGGAATGCTATATAGCCATCCATAAAATAAGCAAGTTCTTTAAATGCTGATACTTGGTGAAGTAAAAAAAGGGCAGCATGACTCTTAATGTGTAGAGTATGGTACCATTTGTGTAAAAATATGAAGTAAAATATGTATATGTATTTGTTTATGTACAAATATCTCTGACAGGATGCGTAAAAACTGGTAACAGTAGCTTCTAAGGTGTTTGAGTGATTTGAGGACAAGATTGAGAAGAATTTTCACTGTATATCCTTCTGTAACTTCTGGATTTTGATTTACATGTATCCCATACTTTAAAATAACATTTAAAAAACTATAAGCATATATCATACAATTCTCAAAATGATAATTTAATATACACATACATAATAAAATGATTACTATAGTCAAGATAATTAACATTATCTCCTCACATAGTTACCATTTTTGTGTGTGTTAAGAGCACCTTGATACCTACTCTTTTAGCATATTTTCAATATTCAATATAGAGGTCGCTATAGTCACCATGCTGTACAATAGATCTCTACACTTAGTCATTTTACATAACTACAACCTTACTTTCTTACTCTTTGACCAACATCTGACCATTTTTCTACCCTCTCTCCACTCAGCCACAGGTGACTGCCATCCTGCTCTGCTTTTATGAATTCAACTTTATTTTATTTTAATGAGAGGATTTTATTTATTTTTCTGTTAATCCTCATCCAAGGATATTTTTTCATTTTTTTCATTAATTCTTAGAGTGGAAGGAAGAGGGAGAGACACACAGAGAGAAACATCAATGTGAGAGAGACAAATTGACTGGTTGGACTGGGTATGAGGAATTCTCTTTTTGTATGAGGAAGGTAGCCTGAATGCTATTGACAAGTGACAAGGGAAAAGCCTCATTCAAGCTTTGCTATCAGCTATCATTACTTAGGATAGTAGTGGAATAAAATTATCTTTTCATGGAATAATTTACTGACTTTATTCTTGTAGGACAACATATATTTTCTAAAATTATTATTTATTACTTTTTGATTGTAAAGTAATATATGCTTAGTGTAAAAAAAACATACCACACTACAGAAAAAAAAGATTAAAACAAAAATTTGTGGAACTCAACAATCCATAATTTATTATTTTTAATGTGCTGATTTATTTATTTCCACGATTTTTGCTATTTCTGGATGGATTTTCTTTTTTTATGTAACTAGGATTTACATTGCAGTGAGAAAGTAAAAATTGATTCTGCTGACAAGCAAAGAAGGTGAAATCCTTGGTAAAACACAGAGTTTTACAACAGAACGTAAATGTTTTGCATAAGATACAGATGTTTATAACAAGACAAAGACAAGGGCACACACCCAAAAAGACCAGCATTCCTGTCTTGAGTGATCACCACTTCCTTACCAGCGACCCATCTAGCTATACTTTAGCTTCCCACTTCTTGGATAGAAATTAAGATTACCCGGTCACTTAATGGTTCAACTACTTGACAGCATCGAATTCACAACTGACCTTGGCTTCTGTCACTCTTTTTTACAATCATCTAGCACCAGCTCAAATTTAATAAACGGCCGCTCTCAGTGCCTCATTGCGGAGGTGCTCCTAACTTCTTGCTGCAGTGCATTCTTCCTTGCTGCAGCAGCTAAATTATCATTTTGAGAATTGTATGATATATGCTTATAGTTTTTTAAATGCTATTTTAAAGTACAGGATAACTTTGTGGTAGTCTTTGTTTGATGGGTTTCAACAGTACCCAAGGTTTTTTTGTAACGAGCATGTCCTCTTGTCATTACGTAGTCTTGGAAACCACCATCTTTAATGCCTATGTAATATTCTAGGGTATGGTTCTGCCATTGTCAGAAATACAGCTTTTTTGTTTGTTTAATCTTTTTTTTCTACTTCAGATGATGTATTCATAAATAAATATTTCCCCAAATTCTTATTTATTTACATTAGACAGCTACACTGTTGTGTATTTAACAGAGGATTGAAATATTATTATGGAATTTAATACATACTGTTAAGTTGGTACTACAACGAATATTCTGCTTTGGATATCAACTAGGCATGTTTGGGTTCTCATTTCACCTTCACCACCATTGAGGGTTATTTTAACAAATCTTGGTCAACTTGACAGGAAATAAATGATGTCCTATTTGTCTACAAATATGCATTCCTCTACTTTAACCAATGGATCCCAGATTTCACATATTATGAAAGGGTCAGAATTACAGCAGTGCCTCAAATATCAATACTCCTTTGGTTAGCAGAAACTTTAATTGTTTCTCTGGATTTAGCTCCTAATTTTGTCCCCCAAAGCCCTGGTAGCAATAGTAATGAGTTTAAACTTATTGAGTTCTTACCATGTACCAGTCACTTATCAAGGCACTTCACATGTAAGCATTCATTTAATCCTCATAATTTTCTATTTTATGAGTTAGGTATTATTAGTGACTTAATTGTTTTGTATGGAGAAACTGAGTTAAAGAGGAGATAAGTTATTGGCCTTAGTTTCTATTAGCAAGGAGCTGGAGCTGCAGCGTGACCCCTGGCTAGAAGGGAAGGAGAAAGGTTCTCCCTGTTGTATAGAGCTGCTGACTGCAGATCTGCACTGGTTAAGCTGGGCTTCACCTGCTCCAACGGGACTTCACTGCCCTAACCAGGTCCTCTTCTTGCCCTGCCTGAACTGTTGTCAACTCTCTCTGACCTGCTCACTTGGAGCACACCTTCTATCTAGATAGCAGAAAAGCAGCATCGGCTTCTTTTGATTAGCTTCATGGGGTCCCAGAGTTTTTTGTTTGCTTGTTTTTGTATGATAGCCCTCCTTACTGGAATGTGTAAGCGTCCACAGGGTGTGGGGATGGCCCAGAGGTTGTGAGGGCACAGCCTCACCTTGCTCTTGCAAATGTCTCCTCCTAACTTCCTTCTGCAACTGACTCCTTTCTTCTCTGGGGATGTGTTCAAAATTAACATTGCTGTACTATAAATCACCCCAAAACCTAGTGTCTTGAAAAAACAACAGTTATTTGTGATGGTTACTGTGGGTCAAGAAAACAAAAATGGCTTAGCTAGGCTTTTCTGGCTCAGGGTCTCTCATGAGGCTGCAGAGGCTAAGAAAAGTGGAAGTTCATGATTGTTCTATTCAATTCTAGTGCCCAGGCTGGAACCCCTGAACAGTTAGTGGGTGGAACTAGCTGGGACTTCATGGGTCTCTCCTTCTCAGTGTGGTCTCCACATAAGTTCTCACCAGCTATCCCTATTATTAACATGTTATGCTAATATAGTACATTTTTATTGGTTCATACAGTTAATGAACTAGTATTAATGGATTAAGTCCATAGTTCATTCAGATTGTCTTGTTTTTATCTAATGACTTTTATTTTTTCTGTTCCGGAATCTCATCCAAGACACTGCATTACATTTATTTATCATGTTTTCTTAGGCTCCTCTTGGTTGTAAAAATTTCTTAGTCTTTGTTTTTTATGATCTTGACAGTTTTGACACCTACTGGTGAGATATTCTGTACATGTCCTTCAATTGGGATTTGTCTGATGTTTTTAGATTGGGATGATGGGTTTTGGAAAGAAAGATCATAGAAGTTAAGAGCCACTTTTATCACGTATGAAGGGTATATATTATCAACATGAGTTATCACTGTTGATGTTGGCCTTGATCACCTGGCTTAGGTAGCACTTGTCAAATTTCTCTACTATAAAGTTCCTCCTTCCTCCCCTTCTTCTTCCAAACTACATTCATTTAAAGTAGGGGTGTCGAACTCAATCAGAGAAGGGGCCAAAATCTAAAATCCAGCCTAAATCGCGGGCCGAATGGTTTACTGAACAGTCATAAACTGACAATGTCATAAACTGACAGCGGAGTGCAGTGATGACAGCGTGGTGCGGGCCACATTGCAAGGCCTGGCGGGCTAGATTTGGCCCGCGGGCCTTGTGTTTGACACATGTGATTTAAAGGAAGTTACTGTGTGCATCTACCCTTAAAAAGTAGACAGTTAAAACAATTATATTTAAAATTAGTGTGCCAGTCATTTTTATTGCTATTGTGATATTTAAAAAAACATATATGGTAGATATAATTTCTGGGTTCAATGCATGCATTATAGGTATTGCAAATATTTTCTGCCAGATTGGGCCTTTTCATTTTTAAAACAATGTTTTTGAATTAAGAAGCTCATAATTTTCATGAACTCCAATTTATTATCATAAAATGTTTGCATCCTATTTAAGAAGTCATTGCTGTTCTCCTGGTGCGGCTCAGTGGTTGAGCATTTACCTATGAACCAGAAGTCTCCATTTGATTCTGGGTCAGAGAATATGCCAGGTTGTGGGCTTGATCCCTAGTATAGGGCATGTCTGAGGCAGCTGATCAATGATTCTCTTTCATCATTGATACTTCTATCACTCTCTTCCTCTTCCTCTCTCTCAAAAAGCTTTATTGTTTTACCCTTCAAATTTAGATAGACAATCCATGTGTTATTGATTTTTACATGCAGTGTGAGGTAAGGGTTAAGGTTCATTTGTTCTCTCTTGTGGATACTTAATTAACAATGCACTATCTGGCCTGGTTGGTGTGGCACAGTGGTTAAGCATCGACCTAAGAGGTCACCAGCTCAATTGCTGGTCAGGGCACATGTCCAGGTTGTGTGCTTGATTCCCAGAAGAGGGCATGCAGGAGTCAGCTGATCAATTATTCCCTCTCATCATTGATGTTTCTATCCCTCTCTGCCTCTCTCTCTAAAGATCAATAAAAATATAGCATAAAAAAAAGAAAACAAACAAAACAACAATGCACTACTTGTTAAAAAGATAATTTTGGCCCTAGCCAGTTTGTCTCAGTGGATAGATTGTTGGCCTGCTGCGTAAAGGGTCCTGGGTTTGATTCCCATCAAGGGCACATGCTTGGGTTATGGGCTCTGGTCTCCAATAGGGGACATGCAGAAGGCAGCCAATCAATGATTTCCTCTCATCATTGATGTTTCTATTTCTCTCTTCCTCTCCCTTCTTCTCTGAAATCAACAAAAATATTTTCTAATGTAAAATCCTATATAATAAAGAGGTAATATGCAAATTGACAATCACTCCAACACACAAGATGGCCACACCCATGTGGACACAAGATGACTGTCACAAGATGGCCAGTAGAGGAGGGCAGTTGCAAGGAATCAGGCCTGAAAGGGAGGGCAGTTGGAAGTGATCAGGCCTGCAGGGGAGGGCAGTTGGGGGTACCAGGCCAGCAGTGGAGGGCATTTGGGGGGACCAGGCCAGCAGGGAAGGGCAGTTGGGGGGACCAGGCCTGCAGAGGAGGGCAGTTAGGGGTGACCAGGTCTGCAGAGGAGGGCATTTTGGGGGACCAGGCCAGCAGGGAAGGGCATTTGAGGGAAACAGGCCTGTAGGGGAGGGAAGTTGGGAGGGACCAGGCCAGCAGGGAAGGACAATTAGGGGTGACCAGGGAAATTAGGAGCAATTAGGTTGGCAGGGGAGCAGTTAGGCATCGATCAGGCTGGCAGGGGAGTGGTTAGGGAGTAATCAGGCTGGCAGGCAGAAGTGGTTAGGGGCAATAAGGCAGGCAGGCAGGCAGGCAAGAGGTTGGGAACCAACAGTCCTGGATTGTGATAGGAATGTTAGACCGCCCATTTAGGCAGCAGTGGAATCAGGCGTAAACAGGCAATTGGACATCCCTTGAGGGGTCCCAGATTGGAGAGTGTGCAGGCTGGGCTGAGGGACAATCTCCCCACTACCCATGCACAAATTTCATGCACCAGGACTTTGGTATCTCAATAATTAATATATATATATATATATATATATATATATATATATATATATATATATATAATTTTGTCTCTATTTCATTTTAGTGGCATAATTTTTGCTTTTTTAAATTGATAATACATATTTTCCCCTCTCCATTCCTCTCTGGATCAATAAAAATATATTTAAAAATATAAATAAATATAAATATGCTATTATATACCTTGGTGTTTTTTCTTGATCAATATAGAAGCAATAATTAAACAACATTATTATGCAGAATGTCATATGTGCTCAAAATTAGAGAGCTATGAACTCCTGAGTGCTCATCACACAACCACAGCAACTATCAAATAATAGATCTCTTGCTTAATTTATCTTTCTATCTATTACCACTCATCTCCCCAAACAGTTAGATTCCTATGAAGTCAATCTCAGATATCATATAACTTAATCCATAACTACTTCATTATTCAATTATAAATGAAAAAGACACTTTATAAACACATAAATCCAAAATCATTAGTACAATGTTTTTGATATAAATTTATATATATATATATATATATATATATATATATATATATATATATATTAATCTGTTGGTTTGGCATTTCTTTCCCTACTCTATACATTCCATTTTAATTTTGCTTAGATATCCTTCCTAGGACTACCAGTGAGATAGTCACATGCTGCATGGCACCATGAGATTTTAGAATGGGAAGACTTTAGAAATCATGTAATTTATTATTTTACAGAAAGGGAAACTGAGGGGCAATGAAATTAGAATAATTTGCTCTAGGTCTTATAACTAGTTGTTTTTTCCTTTTTATTGAATTTATTGGGGGTGACACTGGTTAACAAAATTATACAGGTATCAGGTGCAATGGAAAAGTTGTTGACTAAGCCCAGAGGAAGACATGTGTCATTTCATAAATGAAGTGCTTATTTTAGTGCACTAGTATGGCCCTTTTATTGTTGTTAGGTCAATTTTGGAGTAAAAGTCAGACTGGGACCATTAAAAGTTACTGCTCTCTTTTCGCTTGTGGATATGGTGGTGCTTTCCTTAAGGATCCTTGGGCCAGATGGACTCTTTCTACAAATTGGACACCAAGCTATACGAACAGAGAAGTGTGGACAAATGCCAAAGCATTGGCCAACGTGGGTCCTGCCATTAGCTGGTAGAATGCCATTCATTTTCTTAGGACTAGACGCAGTTTAGCTATGGAGGACACCACAGGTAATGCTCACTGCTACCTCAATGTTTGGAATTTAGTATTGCTCTTATTTTTTAAGATCTTTATACAGACCATGTTGCTTCTGTGAATTTCTTTTTGTTGTTTTCTTTGCTTGTAATGACATTGCAACTCTTTTATCTCTATTTTCCCCTGAAAACTCATTCTTTAAAGTTCATCTCGGGTGTCACTTGTTCAAGAATACCAGCCTGATATACTGTATTCCAGGTTTGACTATATGCTATCCTTTTGTACTATTTTATCACCTAGGCCTATGCTAATTATTACTATTATCAATTTACAAAAATAAAAATTCTATTCCTTTTCTTTTTGTCTCTTCCACTGAAGGAAATGGAGTTGATACAGCAAGAGTAGGAGATGTATACGGGGTGAATAGTGCAAACACAGATGCACGGTCCTGGAGAGAAGCACATACATGCGTGCATGCATTTCCTGATGAAGTTGAGATTTCAGAATGCGCACTTGCACCTATATGCCCTCTCTCCAGTGACAAAAAATGGAAGCTGACATCTCAGGGCAATTCTTTGTCAGAAATATACATCTGCATGAAGAGAGGAGAGTTAAAAATTTAATCTGCAAAGCTATTTAGAGAGTGGATAGGCCTTGACAGGCCTCCCAAATGTATTACAAGAACAAGAAGAATGGAGTTATGGGGGGAAAAAAGCTGTTGCAGCAAATAGAATGAAACTAAGCTTTCTTGACAGAACCAGTTTGCCAAATGACTTTAAAATCACACCGTCTTGTCCTTTTCCCCCTTAAATATACTCTCATTTAAATGTCTAAGAGAAACTTTTGGCACCTATATGGTATCTTTGAAGAACTTTAAAGATACAACAATAACATAAGTAGTGTGATATTTTGGAAAAGGGTGTGTGAAATAAAATTAAAACCTGTCAGACCACTAACCAGTCACAAAATGTAATGAGGGTTCTGGAGACATCTATGAAATTCTGACTGATAATTTTTAAACTATCATCCTATGTCTAAAATATTGCTTGGCATAAATGAATAGAATAAGCCATTGGCAATTAACTTCCAAAAAAGATGACAGTTTGATGTCATGTTGTACTCTATATCCATTTGCATTTTACCAATTATTTTAGAAAATTTACCTTTATAGTCCAGCCCCACTTCATCGTTGTTATAGGGAAATGGGCTCCTCTATTTTTGTTTTGTTTTTTGTGTGTGCTTTTTTAAAGTTAATATTGAATTTGTTTGTCTTTTTAGTTCATATTTATTTTCCTGAATGCTAAAATAAACAAATACACTTTTTTTTTTTTTTTTTTTTTTTTTAAAGCTGGCACTTGGAAAAGGAAGATCACCATTATCAAAGTTAAGAAAATAAAGGTAGAGAGTCATATGACATTTTCAAGATACATAGAATAGAAACAATTGTATAATTAAATTCAACATTTATTGAATGATTTTAACATTTCATCAAAGTTCTGGATTATACTACTATTTTTATAGTTCTGTTTTTTTTCTTTATCTGACCAGGCCTCAGCATGAGCAAAAACAACATCTACTCACTTGAGCAATATCTTTTTCATTAATATTAAAAAAATTTTTCCATTAAAGTCTTAACAACTACTGAAGGATACCTTTTAAGTCCTATGATGTAAGTCTATCTTAAAATGGTGCTTTAAATCTTTAATATCTAGAACTCACCTATAGTTTCCATTTCCAGATTTTCCTTTAAAATATCCACTTGTTAAATATAAATACAAACCCAACATATCTTGTTTTGTAATCTACCATGTTGTTTGCTGATTCTGGCTTGCTTGCACTCTGCCCATGTACAGCCCAGATAATAGAAGTGTTCAGGTTTATTACATTGTAATAGTGATGAGAACAGTTTACAGACATTTTCTTCCCCCTCTTTCTGCATGCAGGATAGTTTTGCATTTCCCCAGTGTGTTCTGAAATAAACTGTGGTCATGTGTATGACTGTGGCCAATAAGATGTGAGCAGAGGTGAAGTGTTTCACTTCCAGGAAGAAGCTGTAGGAGCAGGGTATGGTGTCCCGTGTGTCTTTTCCTTTTCTGGAAGTGTCAGAGACATGTACAAAGATGGATCTTCTATCACACTTCTTTTGAGCGCTAAGATGGATATTGTACTCTCTATGTCACTGTCCTTGTTCATGACACCTGTTGGTCATTTAGGAGTAGAAAGAAAAAAAGTTAGTTGTGTTAATCCACTGAAACTTTAGAATTTTCTGTTACCGGAGCATAATTTACTCCATCCTAGTTGATATGCAATGTTTCCAACTACTTGGAATCTGACTCATAGGAAGATGGTTTTGAAAGTTATTTTTAAAGTTATTCATTAGAGACTGAATTTTATCTTCTACCTTTTCTGTAGGTATTGAGTTTTCTCTTTAAAATAAATTTTTTTAAATTGATTTCAGAGAAGAAGGAAGAGGAAGAGAGAGAGATAGAAACATCAATGATGAGATAGAATCATTGATTGGCTGCCTCCTGCACGCCCCTCATTGGGGATCAAGCCCACAACCCAGCATGTGCCCTGACCATGAATCAAACCATGACTTTCTGGTTCATAGGTCGATGCTCAACCATTGAGCCATGCTGGCTAGGCTCTTATATTTTCTTAATATTTAAACTGTATTGACTGATTTTAACAGCTAATTGAAGTATTATTTATGTACCATATAATTCTTTTATATTAATCTTATAATTCAGTGACTTTTTAAATAAACTTATAGAGTTGTACAACCACCACCACCACAGTCTAATTTTAGAACATTCTCATCTCCCTAAAAAAAATCTAATGCCTATTTGCTATCATTCCCTATTTCCACCTTTAGTCCTGGGACACCACTAATCTATTTTCTGTCTTTGCAGATGTGCCCTTTCTGGACATTTTATATAAATGAATCATATAATATGTGATATTTCTGTGACTGGTTTCTTTTATTTGGCATCATGTTTTTAAGGTTCATCCACATTGCAGGATGCACCAGTTCTTCATTTTTTTATTTTTATTTTATTGCGGAATAATATTACATTGTAAGGATAGATCGCATGCTGTTTATCCCTTCAGCAGTTGATTGGCATTTGGGTGATTTCCAGTTTTGGATTATTATAAACAATGGAGCTCTGACCTTTTATATACATATTTATAAGGACAAATGTATTCATTTTTCTTGGCTAGATACTCAGGAATGAAATTGTTGGTGGTATGATAAATTTATGTTTAACATTTTAAGAAACTGCTAACTAGTTTTCCATGAAAAAGGAAACACTGGTTGCTCAGCACTATTAGACCAGTAACTTAAAAGCTCTTATGTGGCTATTAAGTGGGAAAGTATTTGGGAATGAATCAGAGGTATTCTGTTTCTCTTTCTTCTCTCTCTGTCTCTTTCTCTCTCTCATGCACACACATACACATATAAACACATTCACTCTTTATGGATTGTGAAAATCAGAATGTTCTAGTTGGTTTATGATTAGCAGTAGAAGAATAGCTTTTAAATACTCTATCTGTGCCTGAGCATGCCATTTATTGAATCTCTGTTTGGGAACAAATTTCTAAAGGGATTGAGGTCTCTGTTAGGATAAAGTCTGACATGTAAAGTTAGATGATGTTGTTTCTCTCAGATTTCTATTTACAAACTTGAATTATCATGATGCGTTCACTGTTTAAAAGTCATCTTCCTTACCTCATTTTATTTTTAGCAGGTGCATATATTACTGTTCCTAAAATAACAAAAAAACAGTGTTTAATACTATATAAATATAAGTGGCTTGATTAAGTTTCTTACTAGTCATTTAAGGAAAAATTCCACCCATTATGTATTCTACTTATGTTACCTTTTGCTCCATTGATAATTTTCATTTAAGTTGACTGAAGATATTAACTCATTTATTATTTGTTACAAGTAAATATCCTCCACATTCACAAATATATATATGTATCACTGATATGAAGACCAAGTCTAAAACTGAGACTAAATTGAAATGCTTTCTGTGTAACACAAATTGATGGCCAGCAGAAGAGAAGAGGAGAGGGAGATCAAACAAGAATAGCATTATCATAAAACTGAGAATGAAAGAATGCTTGTGGCAGAGAAGGAAGTCTAAGAGCTCAGTTTGGGTTTCTAACTCTTTGCTGCTTTAAGTTCTCTCTGACCTATGGAGACAGGGTATGGCTTCTCTCTATTCATTGCTGAAGAACAGGCTTCAAGCAGAGGCAAAGTTCAGTGTATAACAGGGTTCAATCACAAGGCTGGCTCTAGGTAAGTAGGTGGATGGCAGGCTTACCTTTGGCGTTATGCATCTCCAATTGGCCTATTCTTAGCTAAGGTTTGAGTGCCTCTCTGTCAAGAGGGAGCTGGATCTAAAAGGCTGTGATATAAATTAGATTGATTGAATGGTGGGGAGTTAGGATATTGCTAAAAGCATAGGCTTAATTAGTCCATGAGGGTTTGGCAATTTGGTATCATCTTTTACTACTCTTGTGACTTTGGGAAATTAATTTAAAATATTTTGCTTAACATTTTGTCTTCAAAATGGGTGTAATTCCAGAACTAATGCTATAGGTCTTTTGTGAGGGTTCATTGATAATGAGCCATGTAAAGCAGTGCAAACTGGGAGAAAATTCTTCATAAATGTTGGTTATATTATGAGTGATATTGGTTATCATTCTGAATGCTACTCATTTTTAAAATAAATATATTTTTTTATTGATTTCAGAGAGAAAGGAAGATAGAAAAAGAGATAGACACATCAGTAATGAGAGAGAATGATCATTGCCATCTTTTGTCCTTTTTCTTTTTAAAGAATTTTATTATCATTTGCATACCATACAGCTCACCTCTTTGAAGTATACAATTGAATGATTTTTAGTATATTCACACATATGTGCAATTATCATTACAGTCAATTTTTAGAAATTTTTTTTATCACCTCACAAAGAGCCTTGCTCTGACTGGTTTGGCTTAGTGGATGGAGCGTCGGCCTGTGGACTGAAGGGTCCCAGGTTCGATTCTGGTCAAGGGCATATACCATGGTTGCTGGCACATCCCCAGTGAGGGGTGTGCAGGAGGCAGTTGATGATGTTTCTCTCTCATTGATGTTTCTAACTATCCCTGTCCCTTCCTCTCTGTAAAAAATCAATAAAATATATATTTTTAAAAAGAAACCCTGTACCTTTATCTAAACCTCCACTCTCCCCTTTGCCCTAAGCAATCACTGGTCTGTTTCTACAGATTTGTATTTTCTGAACATTTCATATGAATGGAATAAGATAATACATGGTGAGACCACATGTTATTTTAGTATTGACATATATAATTTTGGTTTCTTACATTTAGCACCATGTTTGCAAGGTAGTGTGTATCAGTACTTTACATTTTTGTGGCTGAATAATATTTCATTGATGGATTATTTCCATCGTTTAGCTATTGTAAATAACACTTTCCCCCCCGCTCCCCCAATTTATATATGTTTTAATTTTTTTTCGATAGAAATCTAAGCCTGGAATTACTGGGTTATATGGTAATTCTATGCTTAATCATTTGAGCAATTTCTGCACTATTTTCTAAAGCAGCTTCACCATTTTTTAAGATTTTAACCAGTAGTGTACAAGGTTCCTGATTTCTCCACATTGAATGGTAGAGTCTTTCCTGTTTCCTTAAAAGTGAAATGATTTTAATTTAAGTCTACAAAAACTTCCCAACCACTTAAATTAATAGAGGATGTAATTAGTTCTTGACCTATTCACAGAAACTACATGACAGTAAACATTAGGTGCCCAAATTGAGCTTTTATTTTGGAAAGTTTGATATATAAGTAATTTAAAATGAGAATATAATTTAATGTTCAAACTACAGCACATTTGAGCGTGAATGGGGCTCTATCTATAATAATGCGGGGACAACAAGAGTAAGCTGAGGCTGTACCAGGCACATTGGAGCATAAGACCTCACTATAGGCTCACACTGATTTGGAAATACACTGTTTTCCTTTTTAGCAGAAGTGATAGATTCATCTCACAACTCTAAGCAGGGGTATATGAATACATATGTTGGGTGAAGTCAGGAGTTGGGTCAATTCCCTCAGGACAGAGCACAGGTGTGCACAGGGAATCAGTAACTGGTGTGCACAGGGAATGAATCCTAGCTTCTTTAGTAGTCTGTGTTGTTTTCCCAGCTAAACAGAGGTGGGGTGTAACATGAATTTTACATTTTATATAATGTCTACATTTTAAAGGTTTTATAGACACGATATCACTTTTTGTATTATTATACCTTTCACCCCAAGAATGCCTATTACGGTGTTAGACATTTAAATGTTATCCCCTAAAAATGTATATTCAAAAATAATTTATATCAGAGTGCTCAGTATTGTGGGAACATGCAAGGAGGCAGCCTGCAGTTTAGGAATTGGGATTTCTAAATCAGATTCTCCCAAATTTTCTTCTAATCCACCGCCTCCCTCCTCCTTTTTTTCTCATTGTCTTTCCATTGTAGTTCCCTACTAACCAACCAAACAAATTAACTCACCCAATAGTTCTAATAGTGTTATCTTTTAAATGTGCTGTTGATGTGCATTCTAATTTCAGTGAACATATAATTTATAACTTACACATTATAAAGCTTTTCTCTGGCGGAGTGCCACCATGAAAATGACAACCAGAGAAACACCTCCTAGTCTCAGGAGGGACCTACAGAATGTCACGGTCTTGTCCTATTTACCTTCCCAAGGAGCTACCTGTGCCAGCAGCACAGAATGAGTCAGAGCCATCAAAGAACAAATGACTGTGAGAGAAAGACAACCTGAGAGAGGGGAAGACAATGTTGTCCACCCTGAATACACAGGAGGGCTTCTTCAAGAGCACACGTGTCTCAGGGAAGGTTGACTCTCAAAAGGTGGCCTAGGTCAGCAGGACCCGGGGCAATCCCTGGGTAGGCCTGCGGTCAGGGAAGTTAAAGCTGCCTTCGGGGCACTTTCAGTTTAGGCATCAGTTTTCCTAAAGATAAGAAAACAATGCTATTTGAGTTCAACTTTTTCCTTCACTTTATTTTTTTCTTGTTTCCTTTGTTCCTGTGAGTCCAGTATATCCAAAAGCGATTCTAATGGTGGGGGATCTCTTTATAAGGATGTTGATTCCTGGTCTGACCATGCACTAACTTTTCACCATCTTACTTCATTGTCTAGGTTTCAGGAATGACTATGCAGAATTTTTGTTGTTGTTGTTGTTAATCCTCACCTGAGGATATTTTTTAGAGAGTGAAAGGGAGGGGGAAAAGACAGATAGAGATAAACGTCTAGTGAAAGAGTTGCATCAATTGGTTGCCTCCCTCACATGCCCTGACGAGGCTGGGATCAAGCCTGCAACCAAGGCCCTTGACTGGAATTGAAACTGTAACCCTTCAGTCTGCAGGTTCGCAGAGCCAAACTGGCGAGGGCACTATGCAGAATTTTGAAATGACATTTTCATTTCCACCCCCCTAATTTCTAAGTTCCTTTTCTCCATGAATGTTCCAAACCTTTTCTCAAGACCAGGTTATGTGTAAGGGGAGTTGCTATTTTTTGTTACAATTCCACTTCTCATTTCTCAGCTCACTCCATGTCTAGTTGGTCCCATATATCCCTGAAACTGTCTTATATATCTTTGTGCTGATCTGACTCTTACTTGGAGAAACTCAGAATGTTCCCCCCCACCAGACTTTGTTAACTGTCAAAGTAGGTATTTATGAAAATACTCTTTCTGGCACATATGAATTAGTCTCATGTTCCTGTCAATAAAGAAAAATTAAAAAACAACAACTCTGTAGTTTTACTTACACTATGATGAACAAGGTTAATCAGAACTTTGAGTTGAGTATAATTTGGTGACCTTAATATACTCACCAAACCTCCTTGCTATATTTGAAATTGATTAATTTTTTTTTTCTAGAAATTTTCCAGCTTTTGGCTTTTTATACTGACCTTTGCTGATTCCTCTCATAACTCCATGGCTATTTTTCTTTAGTTTCTGGTGTCTTCTTCTCTTTCTCAATGCATCCCACAGTTTTGTCCTTGGAGCCCTGTGCTTCTCACTTTGACAGCTCTTGGACAAAAACTGTTTCTTAGTCAAAATTACCCATGAAAATCTCCTAAGAAGTTATCATATGGGTGACCAACATAGCATATCATAATAATTCTTTTTAAAAAATATATTTTATTGATTTTCTGCAGAGAGAAAGAGAGAGTGATAGAGAGCTAGAAACATTGATGAGAGAGAAACATCAATTAGCTGCCTCCTGCACACCCCCCCATTGGGGGTATGCCTGCAACCAAGTTACATGCCCTTGACCAGAATCGAACCTGGGACCTTTCAGTCTGCAGGCCGACGCTCTATCCACTGAGCCCAACCAGTTTTGGCTAATTCTTAATTGTCTTATTCTTCAACAATGAAACTCCAATTACTATGGTGGCCCATACGAAATATAGAAGCTTGCTCTTTGGCCATATTACATGAAAAGTAAAAGCTTTAAAGAGAGAATCATTATTTATAAGGCAAAATATTTATCATAGAATAGAAATATGGGAAATGAGACTGAAGGAGAGTATATTTCCTTTGGAAGGGCAAGTAGAGTCATAGCATCTATTAAGTTGTGATCTCTCTCCCTGTGTGACATTCCCACTCCCCGGGCAAAGCATATAAAATTGAATTTGAAGTAGTAAAGTATGTGCATGATCAGGGTTTGACCTCTTCTAGGATAATTCTGTCCATGTTCATCATTTCACTTACCATTTCTATGTATATGTGTATACATGTGTGAATGCTGCTATTAATATTGGTATTAATTTAGTTTTATCTTCCTGATGGAATGTGGTAGGTCCTAAGATGACAAAAGCATGGAAAGAAGTATGGCTAATTACTTCTTGATCTCTGAAAATTTTCCATTCATTCAACAATTATCTACTCAATTTTCTGTATGGCAAACTCTATGCCAAATATGAGATACTAAGGCAAACAGAGCTATTGTAACAGAGCTCATTACCTTATAAAGAGTGTTGAGTGCCTTCATTCATTTTTCTAGAACATGTATTAGGCATTTACTAGTTATTAGGCAGTATGTAGCACTCTAACAATATAAAGAAAATTTCTGATTTCTAGGGGCTTCCAATTGAGGGAGAGTACAGGAGGGAAAAGAATAAAGTGGCCATTGCAATACTGTAGATGCATACAGTAGAGCCATGCAGAGACATATAGCTTTAGAGAAGAAGGACAATATTATTACAATAAACTAACCTGAATCATAGAGAAGTAAAAACATATTGAGTTATAATTTCCCTTACTTGTCATTGAATTATTGGTATTGATTTGTTCTGTTGGACTGGTAACATAAAAAAAAAAACAAAAAAACACTGCACACAATTTAGTGGCTGGGTATGACTTTGTACAAGATTTAGCACTACTTTGGGGCTTGGGTACAGTTTTTATTTTAAATGTAGGGCCACAGTGAGGGACAGTGGCCATAACATACAGTTAAATAACATGAGATGCATAGCATCAATTAATAAGAAAGTGAACTGTGGTTTCCTTGACTAAACAGAGATTGTGTGTGACAAGAAAAGGTATAAAACAAGACATGGTGGTTCATAGCTAGATAGAAAAATTTGTACTTTGTGTACTATTCATCCATCCATTCCTCTACCTCAACAGCTTTTGTTAAATGTTTACAATGCAGATACAATTCTGTGTTCTGAGAATACATTAAAAAAGAAGAAAGAAAGAGAGAAAGAAAGAAAGAAAGAAAGAAAGAAAGAAAGGGAGAGAAAGAGAGAGAGAGAGAAAGAAAGAAAGGAAGAAAGGAAGAAAGAAAGAGAAAGAGAGAGATAAAGAAAGAAATAAAAGGAAGGGAGAAAGAAAAAAAAAAAGAATGAATGAATACAGGCCTTACTTTCAAGTTTTAATGAATTAAAAAAACAGATAAGCAGAGCAAATACAGCACAGTCTCATAAATGGTATAACATGAAAATATACAAGAAAGAAAATCTGGAATTTGCCTGGAGGAGTCAACGAAAGTTGTATGCCTTTGGTCACATTGACCTTTACAATGGAGGAGGGGTAATATGGTAGGAGGAGGGCATTTCAGACAGGAGGAACAACAAAGAAAAAAAGGAACAATAGATAATGACTTTGTAGGAGAAACTGTGTATTTAGTTCTAAAATGCTACACTTTATTTTTGTTCTCCTTGGAAGGGGAAGGGGAACAGTAAGGATAAAAGGTAAAAACGAACAAGGGCTTTTGAGGTTTATCCTCTGTCTCTGGAAGGATATAATATGATGTATTATTATATTTAAATTTGTATTTTACAGATTTAACTGTAAACAAAATGTGAAGACAAAATGTGTAGTGGTAATGTTAGGGATGAAGCCTGGCTGTAGGATGACTAGAATGAAGGCTCTTGTACCCACATAGGGTAGCAGAAATGGAGATGTAAGAGACATAAAGTTAGCAACAGGAGTAAAGACTAAACATACAGTATATCTAGCATGAGGAAGCAGAACACATACAAAAAAAGTCATTTCTTTTATAGGTGATTAGGGAGACAAGTAGGCAGTCTAATGGGTGATTTAGCTGGACAACATCAGGATTATAAAGCTTTGGAATTACAGGATACCTTTCCCAATAAGCATATTTGGTGTGAGTTGACTGGCATAGGGCAATTTCCCTGGATGGAGAGACGAGATCTGAAGCAGTGTTTTCCAAATTGTGTAAGAAGCTAAGGACAATGGAGGAGATGGCATGAAGCTGAGAACCCTGGAAGAGATGGCAGGTATTAATGATTACATTTTCTGCACTTGTTAAAATCATGATGAACTAGAAGAGCAATAGTGATAAGAGATTCAGCCATAGACTATGAAAGCCTAGTCTTCCCTATAGAAAAAGATAAGCAATAGGTCTTTATGAATTTTATAAGCATGAATGAATTTTTCAAAGTGTTTGTTAATTGTTAGAATGCACAAATGTTTAATTATTTCATTTTTACATGTAAAAAACAACTACCTTTTCCAAATGTGGCTCTATAACAAGAATTTTTATCCAAATTCTAAGTAAGAGAGACTGAAATATTCAATATGATTTGATTGCATAGAAAAACTTTAAAAAGAGATAAAAATGTGAGATATGATACACAAAGATAATTCATTCCAGTGTATTTGGAGAAAAATAATCTCACGAATCACCATTATTTATCTTCTGCTAATGAAAAGTAAAGCATGGAAAAGTGTTTTAAATTTGCTATGTGTACAAGTTGCAAAAAGAATTGGAGCTTGTTTTTATTTGAAAGTAGAAATGTGCTTTTTTTTTGATGTTTTCAAAGTTTTATTAAAACATGAAACAACAAAGATCATCAATCCAATTAGAGAAAAGCCATTGCAATGGACATCTATATTTTTTGCCAGTCAGCATTATATATACAACCTTTTTTGGTAAACATTTTCTTGGTGAAACTATCCTCTTTCCTACTTTCATCAATAAGATTGGATGCAAATAAAGCACATCTTGCTCCAGGGACGTACTCTGATTGGAATACGGCGATCAGCAGAGTCTATCTTCCTGACTATTATGATCAGTTCAGGTTTGGCTATCCAATCCAAACTGCAAGGAAGTGTTCAGTGAGGTTTCTTGGAAAGAGAAGCCTCCTCTCTCTCCTAAGGGTGGTTATGTTGAGGCATCTCTGCTGGTCAATGCACTTGGGTCATAGACAAGAATAGAATATGTGACAATGGCAGGAGGTGAAGAAGAAACAAAGTTTTAAGAAACAAATCTTTCACTATCTATTGTATGCCAGGCACCAAAGATACAAAGTCATTTCCAAAAGTATGTACAAATGAAAACTGCCCAGGCCTGTCCCCTAAGAATAGTGACTATCAAACCCATCCTCTCCTTTTCATAATAAACATTTTGTAATATTTTCTTTACTATCCTTGAATGAAAATAATAGATGACATAACCTCACTAGACATGTAATTTAAAAATATATGACCATCTAACTGTAATAATGAAAAAAATGTTAAAGCCAAACAAAATTTAACCTTCCCTGGATTTGCATTCTTAGAAATTTCAGGATACTAAATTTCAGTATATTAAAGTTGTAAAAACCCTATACAATAAGAGAGGAATATGCTAATTATCCATTACACCCCTTGAGGGGTAAAGACCAACCATGTAAGGACCAGATCATGGATCTGCAGAAGGGTGGGGCAGTGAGAGATACGGGAGGGGGCAGGGCAGCAATCTATGGGGTGGGGGAGGACATACAGGAGGGCAGGGCAGTGGGCAGAGAAGCTACAGGAGGGTGGCAGAGAGCTACTGGTGCACGGATTCATGTGCAAGGCTACTGTTATTTTGTATTTATATGTGAAATAGAATTAGGTTCTAGATACAGACATTTATAAAGTGATTTTTTAAGCTGGTCCATTATTTGTTATTTGTAACATGTTGGACAAATTATCATTGTGTGAACACATAGTACCTACTCACTAACTGCCAATAGCACCCCTTAATGTTTGTGACCTCCCCAAACCCTTACCCATTTCCAAAACTACCTATAGGTTACTGTAATGTACCCTTTGATAATCAATGTTCATAGTTACCTAAAACCACAAATTGTGGCAAAGTATAAAATGCCATATAACTGTGCTATGCATAAAGACATATAGGAATTTGAATGAGGATTTTGCTTGAATAGTTTGCATACATTTAATGTATATCCACCTACCTTTTCAATGATTTCCAAATAAATACAGGTGTCTCCCCAAAATGCATACACACTTTAACAGCTCATGCTCAATTTTAAAAATGAAATGTATTTTTATAAACACTGTCTTTATAAGTTTTTCAAAGTGTGTATATACATTTTTGGGAGATACTCTAGATATACATAACTGTTTTTTTTTTTTTCCCTACTCCAAATTAAAAGAATCAAATGAGAAGTAAATAGTACTCAGATTCATACTTAGCACTTCAAAGAAAAATTCTATTTTAAAACTGCAGTGTCTCCTCACATGATTTAATATTTGATGTAGAGGCTGGAGTATGTGTGGACTCAGACATGCAACTTCAGGGGTGGCTTTTATTTTGGAATTGGGTTATGCAGAGGCCGTTGCTGCCCATGTGGCATGCCAGCCTGATCAATAGCCTGATGAGGCATGTGTGGCCTGCACTGCCCAGCCCACCATTTTCAACCTAATTAGCAGCTGCTCAAAGATGGGAAACAGGTGCAGATCCAGGGCCAGACCAGGGAAGTCTGCCTGTAATTAACAAGCAAAAAAGGGTCAGATATTGGGAAGAATATCAAATCGGCCCACTGGGGTTAGCATGCTGGCCTCAAAGGCATAGTCACCTGAGATCTTAAGCATGCTAATGTAAATTATGCAAGCTTTCAAACAACGTGGCTGCATAATCAGTTGGCAGAGAGGAAAATTATTATTATTTTTTTTTTTGGTACAGAGTAGAGAAAAAGGGCATCTACAAAACTTATTTTTTTTCTCATCATGTGTGGACGTTGTGAGGGAGTACATAGAGGAAATAGTAACCTTGGGTGCTTGCAAAGATTTATTTCTCTCTCACAGTTCATGTCTTCTGGGTTGACTATTGCTTCGTATCGACTTCATTACAAACCTTAAGTTAAAAGAACTCTCTCTGGGACATTGCCTGTCTTTTTACAAAGAGAATACGACATGGCAGGACCTAGGGAGTGGTCTTCATCCCATCCACTTACACACAACTCAACATCCCGTGGCATCAGCGAGGTGGGATTCATGATCCTCCCTTGAGGAAGGGAGGTGGGGACTTTGAATAATTATTTCTATCAACAACAGTGACTTAGGCTCAATATACCTTTTTAGAGAGCCAATCCTTACTGTGGTGTGAATACAAGTACCAGTTTGTCAAAGAGTGTAAATGTTTTAAAATCAGAATCACATGAAATAGTAATAGAAGCCTTAATTTGTTTTCAAATATGCACTATGTATTAGGCACTTTATAATTTTATTAGAGGCCTGGTACATGAAATTCGTGCATGGTTGGGGAGGTCCCCTCAGCCTAGTCTGCACCCTCTCCAATCTGGGATCCCTCTCACAATCTTAGACTGCTGGCTCCTAATTGCTCACCTACCTACCTGCCTGCTCACCCCTAACTGCCTCTGTGTGCAGGCCTGATTGCCCTTAACTCTCCCCTGCCACTCCCTGTCTGCCTGGTCACCCCCAACTACCCCCTCCTGCCAGCCTGGTTACCCCACACACCCTGCTTGTTCAGTGATTTGGTTGTTCCTCACTAACCCCCTCTGCTGACCTGGTCATAGGCAGCCATCTTGTGAGGGCATGAGGATTAATTTGCATATTACCTCTTTATTATATAGGATTATTTACCTTCATAGTAACTTTGAAACTTGGGGTTATCATCCCCATCAAAACTGTTGCTTAGAAACTTTCAATGATTGGCTCAAGTCTCTTAGATAAAAAGTGGTAGCACCGGGATTCCAACCAGCTCTGTTTTATAGCACATACTTCTGAATGCATTACACTGCTCCTGGGGATGTGGCAGGTCTGGCAGGCACCGTATCCACTTTATCCCATGGGCTCTTAACACAATCTGTTGCACTTTTCACATTCTGATTCTTAGATGATTGAGGGGATGAGGGTATCTGTATTGCCTGGAGAGGACCAGTCAGTGACTCTGGGCTCAATGCAATCTCCTTGAGTACAGAGCACAGGACACACAATTTCAGGATTGAAGTGAAACTGGTTCAAATCTTTATAGGGTCACTTTACTTCAATATTGTTTTGTTTTAAATATATTTTTATTAATTTCAGAGAGGAAGGGAGAGATAAAAACATCAATGATGAGAGAGAATCATTGATTGGCTGCCTCCTGCATGCCCCCTACTGGGGATCGAGCTGCAACCCAGGCATGTGCCCTTGACTGGACTCGAACCTGGGACTATTCAATCTGCAGGTGGACACTCTATCCACTGAGCCAAACTGGCTAGACCTTCAATATTGTTATATTAGGGTTCTTCAATATTGTCTCTCTTGATTTTTTGCTCTGAATAAATTCTTTGTGTGTACCAATTAAGAACCACTGCTTTACATCCAATGGTTAAATTTCTACAGAATTAAAAATAACATTATTTTTTTCCAATGTCCTGTAGTTGTCCAAGAACAAGTCTTTTATATTATTGGTTAAATTTATTCCTAAGTATCTTAATTTTTTGCTGCAATGGTAAATAGGATTTTTTTTTTTAGTTTTCCTTCCTGAGAATTCATTATTAGTGTATAAAAATGCCATCATTTTCTGGTTTGTGTCCCTCTATATTCCAAATTCATTCATTAAATCTAGTAGTTTTTTGGTGGAGTATTTAGGGTTTTCTACTATCCTGTCATCTGTGAATAATTGAGAGTTTTACTTCCTCCTTTCCAATTTGGAAGTCTTTTATGTATAGAGAAAGTCAAGTATCACATGATCTCACTCATATGTGGAATCTAAAATAAACTGATGAACAAAATAGATCCTGAGACATAGAAGCATGGAATAGATGGTTGAATCTCAGAGGGAAGGCAGGGGTGGGTGAGTGGGTAAAAAAATGTCAACCAAAGAACTTGTATGCATATAAGCATAACCCATGGACATAGACAACAGAGTGGTGAATGTCTGGGGTCTGGATAGTGAGGCAGGCTAGAAAGGGTCAATGGGGATAAAAAGGGGACTTATGCAATACCTTCAAAATAAATATTTAAAACAACAACAACAACAAATAATATTACTGTATATATAAACTCTAATAATTTAATCCTGTTGTGTTGTACAATATAATGATCATCCATTCTTTAGACATTAACCAGTCACCTACTATATGTTTTGCATTCTGCTAGCTTGGATGAGGGAAGAATACTAAAAAGATGAGTAAAACCAGTCACTAGATGATGTGGTTTGCAATTCTGCATCCAAAATATAGACAATTTTGAGTTGAAGTTCATTATGTGGACAAGAAAAATCTGAGGGTTTTACAATATGCCCAAACACAGCACTGAATGTTGAGCAGGATTTGATATTCAAAAGGAAATAACTACTTGTCCTCTTCTCCCCAGGATCATCTCTGACCACCTTTATTCAGAGGCTAAAATATCTTCAAATAAACATACCTGGTCTCACAGATTCAAGAATCCATGATGTTAAATCTAGAAAGAACCACAGACACATCTAAACCTTGGAACTGGGATCTACCAGGACAGGTGGTAAGGTGAAGAGAAAAGTCTCTTATCACTCTTAGGAAGATAATAAAGAAGATAAAAAGAAAGAAAAGGAGAACAAGGATGAATATTGGAAGAACAGAACTTTGAACCACAGCTAGTTTGATACAGCAGGAAGGTTAGCACATTTGAAAAAGCCGAGGTTCATACTATGAGACCTCAGGCCAATTGTGCATCAGATGTTAGAATGGGAGGAGGAATTATTGCCTCCAACATGAGTTACCATAAGAATTAAATAATATATCATTTAAAAAACATATTTTATTAATTGTTTACAGAAAGTAAGGGAGAGGGATAGAGAATTAGAAACATCGATGAGAGAGAAACATCGATCAGCTGCCTCCTGCACACTCTCTACTGGGGATGTGCCTGCAACCAAGGTACATACCCTTGACCAGAATTGAACCTTGGACTCATGAGTTGGAGGTCAATGCTCTATCCACTGAGACAAACTGGTCAGGGCATCCATATTTTTCCTTAAGACACATTTTAACAGTTTTTAAAACATATGTTTTTATTTATTTTAGAGAGGGGTGAAAAGGGAAAGGATAGGGATAGAGAAATAGAAACATACATAGATCAGCTGCCTCCTGCATGCCCCCTACTTGAGATTGAACCTGAAACCTGGGTATGTGCCCTGACCAGGTGACTTCTTTGTTCATGGGTTAACACTTAACCACTGAGCCACACAAGCTGGGCTTTAACAGTTTTAAATCAGCATATATATTTAATGTTAGTTTTCTTCCAACATGGGAGGCCAGAGGGAAACCAGATTTTTTTTAATTAAAAAATTTTAATTTATCTAGATTTACATATGTTTGTGGAGGTCAGGTCAGGGAGATTTGGGTCAATAAGAAGGTGAGGTGGGTTCTATTAGTGAGGCCTACGTTGACTAAAGGATGGGATAAATGATCAGTAGAGGAGAGCTATTTTGAAGCAATCAATTAGCAGGGTTTAAATAAATAAACAGAAGAAAAGCCATTATCCATAATTAGAGCAGTTTAGCTTTAGGGGAGGAATGTTAGATTCCTAATTGTGACAAAAAGACAGGGAGATGGGGAAGATTTTTGTTTGAGTGTCCTCCAATTTATTAATAGGCTCTGTATGGTGGATTTGAGAATTTTCCCTTTTACTGTACACCTCTTTCTTATTGAATTCCATTGGAAATTTTATGCCTACTGAAATTATAAACGACTTGGTATGACTCTGACCTCTAGCCTAGTTTTTCACCATTTGTTTAAGAGACTGCTTATGTTTTAAATAGAGATTCGCTGGAACTTGCTTGTTTAGTTGGAGACCAAGGCTCATGGCACATTAAGTAACATATTTGGTTACATTATCTTGCATGCAGGAACTCCTTAAATAATATCGGTTGATTAGGAGACTAATCCTACAAAACTTGAAATTCCATATATGGTAAAAACTGCTCTTTTGAGACTAAATTTCCTTGTGATGCTCATTTTTGTTTTAAGTACAAGGCATTATTTTCAATTACAAGCTATTCAAATGTAATAGTTGGGTGAGCCAGGAAATAAACTGTTTCATCTCTATTTAACAGATGAAAAAAGTCAAATCTAGAAAGCACAGACATACCTCATAGATATTGTGGCTTCCATTCCAGACCACCAGAATAAAGCATTGCAATAAAAAGAGTTGAGATAAAAAATAAATAAATAAAGCTTATTGCAAAAAAGCGAGTTGTTATCTTTTTGCTCAGGGAGGGTCTTACCTTCAGTCTGTAAAACAACACAACACCTATGAAATGCAATAAAGCATAGGGCAATAAAATGTGGTGTGCCTCTATTTTAGTGTTTTATTTAAGGTCACATGGTAAGTAAATTTAAGCTGGGACTCTGTTTCTAGGAAATCATAAATTACTCAATGACACTCACTGTCTTGGCCTTATATCCAACACACTTCATGCTAAAACATGTTCCCTATAGGACCAAAATGGTTCCATAGGTGCCCTACATCAGAGTACATATCAACATCATGGGAAAATGGTGTTATCTTTTAAATTAGAAATAAATAGAATAGCATCATTTGATATTTCAGTCAAGTTCAACAGCTGCCCTCAATTCTTCTTTTAAAATGCAGCGACTCAAAATAGACAGGCTAATATTTATAAAAATAGATTTGTCTGTCACTTCTAATTTTACATCTTGCAAACAAGTTGTGCTTCAATGAAAATGTGCAGCTAGATGAGCATCTGGCAATAGGAAGATTGTCATGAGTTCTGTGGTTTGGATTCAGACTACAAAAGATAATTGGTAAAGACAATCTTTTGTTTGAATGGCCTAAATGCTTTTACCTCACTAACCCCGATGACAGATGGTGAATATAATTATTAGCAACTCATTTTTATGAGAGGAAGGAGACCGAAGAACCAAGACTTTGAACCCCTCCTCAATGTCAAAGCAGCATATCGTTGTGGAATGAGGTCCAGCCTAGGTTCGCAAGCTTGGCTTTGCTACTAACGGGCTGTGTGATTCTGGGCACCTCTCTGGATATTGGGAGCTTCATTTCCTCAGTTGTGGAACAGAGTAGATTAGATCCACGCTACTCCAAGTGTGGGCCACGGGCCTGCAGCCCTGGCATCACTTGGAGGCTGTTAGAATTTTAGATTCTCATACCTCACCTTGACCTATGGAATCTGAATGCGCATTTGAAATAGGTCCTAGGAGATTCCTATGAATGTCACAGTCCAGGAAACCCTGGATTTGAAGCTCTTATATGTTTATTTTCAGGTTAGACTCTAACATTTTGAGCACAGGGATGTTGATTTGGGTCCTACAAGCCGCACTACAGTATTTCACATAGAGTACTTTATGGAATGAGTAAACACATAGAGAGAAAGTTATTCTCACCCAGCCAGACTTCAAAGACAAGTCATTTTGACCAACAGGACCTTGAAATCTCAGAAAACTCCTTTTTGAGTCATGCCGGTTGTTTCCACATAGAAGCACGAGCTCACTGTATTCTCATATTCATTTCTTCCTTTTTAAACAAATGATCTTATTTTCACATTAAAGAAAAAATAGTTGCTTCTTACCTGTCTGCATTTACTGCTTCTAAGTGGCACAAACACCAAACCAGCTTGTTCCTTTCCTTGCAGCTGCTTTCTCTCCCCTTTCCTCAGCCACCTGCTCAGGCCTCACACTACTGCCAGGCCATCTGCACCATCTGCCCAGTAAGTGCCCATTGATGGGAGCACGGAGGACACCTGGTGACCGTGAAGTCGGCCCGATACACTGAAGGAAATCAGCAATGTAGTCAAAAGGCATAAAGTAAAACAGAGCTTGGGAATCCAGAGGCTTGCATTTCAGAGAAAAGAAGGATGAAGCAGATTGAGCTCTAAGGCCTTGGGCAGTCTTTTAATTTCCTGACCTTTTGCTCTGTGAGCAGTGCCTGGCCCAGGGAGAGAGATTCCTAAGGAAGTACGGGCATATGCAGTTTCTGGTGAGCCTGCTCTGGGTACCTGTTGGAGTGAAGATTGTTAACATTTCTGAAAGGGCCCTCGTCTGTCCAAGTTGCTAGCTAGGTCATTGCTTCTAATTCTGCAAAGCATCTGAGTCAACTGTTTTTCACTTCTGAAAGCAGATTCAGACAGAAATACCTGCTATAACTGCAGGTATATGGCCAGAGGGTTGCTCTCTGGAAGCCTGGGCCTCCGAGAACCACATGAAGGGCCGCCAGCCAAAGTGAGGACACACAATCCTAGACATACTCCAAGGAGCTTCAATGACCAGTCAAAGGTCTCCTCAGCTCAGAGTTATTTAAAGTCAGCTGTCACATGTTTAAGTCATGGTCTCAATTCTTAACAGAAAGCAACTGTTTTTCTTATAGCTCAGATGGCAATACGCAAGTTCATTAAGAAGGTTGCTGCAGGATGCACGGAGAACGATGAGCCAGCACTCTGCGGGAGGAACGTTTAACCTTTATTTCACAGATCTGCTAGTCCAGGGGAATTCTGGATCCAAAGCCCGAACTGAACTTGTGGGTAGGGTCTGACCTGTGTATCTCCTCCTATGGTGGGCCCCTGAGGGTCCCTGCAGCGCCCAAGTCAGCTGTGGCGGGGCCCTGGGGTTAGGCTCTGCAGCTCCGCCCAGGTAGTCAGAGTTGGGAATTAAGACTAGTTTCAACCAGATACTGAACTAGGTTGCAACCATCCTCCTCCCATCCCCCTCCCCTATTTTCCTTTTCAAGAAGATTTAACAGAATCACTTCAGAATTTACTATAGTTATTTAGAGCCATTTAAAAAATCTTTATGGTGGAAAGTATTACATATGTTCTCCCTTTTCCCCATTGATCCCATCTCAGTACCCCCTGCCCCCGCCCCAGGCCAGCACCACCTTATTGTCTGTGTCCACGGATTATGCATATATGCTTACAAGTTCTTTGGTTGTTCTATTCCTACTCATCCACCTACTCCCACCCATTTGTATGGAAGGAGATGCAGGGGGATTAAGAGCATAGCTCTGGGATAGAATCCTGACTTCATGATTTCATTGTGGTGTGACTAAGGGCAAATCTGATTTTCTGAATCAGTTTCCTTATCCATACAATGGGATAATGATAGCAACCTAATGATTATATCCACTTTAAAATGGAGTTGGAGCTTCCAGCCCAGAGGAACTGCCTAGCTAGTCTCCAGCCACAAACTACTGGAATGTTAAAACAGGGTGAGATGACCTTTGCACTGGCCTAAAGCAGCATTGTATTCAAAGCAATTGTTTGTAAAGATAACAAGAAACCAGATACTGCCACTATTTGACTGATGTTTACTGAACTGAAAATTGAAAACATCCTTTAGAATTACCATCAATAAGTTCGCTTATCTGCTTCCACAGAAATGCATTCCTTCTCGGGTGTAATTGTTCCCTTTCTCTTTCTGATGAACAGCCCTTGCATTCAGCCTCCTAATCAGAGCACTGTTTGGGCTTCTGCCAGAATCAATGCTTTCCAAATAGCTATTAAAAAAAAAAATCTCAAATAAATGTGTGTTGCCTTTTATTTTTTAGGTTAACACAGAGTTGTTGTAAAGACTACATATACTGTTATAAAAAAAATGGAGTCTGGCATATACTGTTATAAAAAAATGGAGTCTGGCATAGATAACTGCTAAATAAGGGTTTGCTAATATTATTGGGGAAGTAAGATCTTTCTGCAACTTGTTTTCTCTCTCTCCTCACGGAAGACAGAAGCTAATTGAAGAAATTGTTGTGATCAGCATTCTGCATGGATTCCAGGAAGGTGATAAACCTCTTCCATCTTTCCACTTCCTGCCAGGCCTTTTCTCTCATTGCCTTATTATTTGACTCCTAGCTCCTGTCAGAGAAAATAAGAAAAGGGAAATCTATCTAATGATTCTTTCCTGTAGTGTCTTCCTTGTTAGCACGACTCCTTCACTAGTTGGTATTGATGTATTGAAGGTTCCCTCAAGCTTGTTCAAACAGGGAATTAACTGGCATTCTCAGCGATGAGAGGGGGCTTAGTTGGAGCCAAAGTATGTTGCTGCCTTAAAACTAAGTCCAGGCCCTCTCCATGGTTTGTTAAGAGTCTCAAACTCAAATGCCCATGGGGCTAGATAGGTAACCTGAGTGAGTGAAGCACCCAACATCCTCTTTTATTCCTCCCTTTAGATAAAGATGTGACTACAGATGTATATTGTTCTACTTGTAGGCAAATGCTTGTGCAAGGGCAGTGATTAGCTGCCATTCACACCAGAGCACAGTTTGGGAGAAGGTGACAAGCCACGGGGCCAGTGGAAAATGGACTTCCTATGATCTTGTTATGCCCAGATTTCGTGATCCCCAAGAACTACCAGGGAGCCGAGTCCGATGCAATAAACAAAAGAGCCTCTTCCATGCTAGCATGGGCTCTGTCCCACTCACGCCAACAGCATGGCGGAAGAGTACAAGCTTCAACAGGTCAAGGGGTTTTATAGGGGTGGTGATGTCTCTATTTTGGCTGACCCTGATTGGTTGGCTGAGGGCTAGGGTCCAGTTACAAAATGGAGGATAGCTCCACCCTGACCCACAGTACAAAATGGAGTCAGGAGTTAGCCCCGCCCCGCCCTGCCCTCTCAATCTCAAGTGGGTAGCTGTTACTCCGCTGTGGTGAACTACTGCCGGCTGAGCCCATGGTTGCTAGATTTCCTGATGTTTAAAGAGAAGCTCCAAGTCTGGATTTTTAAAAAAGTGAAATATCCAGATTTTTAAATATCACTTGAAACTTTCAGATGTCAGAACACGAAGGGAACAAATAAAACATGTATAGCACTTGAATCTGGTTCAGAGGCTCCAAATTGGATTAATTTACATGCATGTTGACCTCTCTCTGTGCCAGCCAGTAGGTTATTAAAAATATTGCATGTGTCCCATAGAGGGCCAGGTGCTGTAGAGAGAAAGACAAGCTATTTAATGTTGTTCAGTAGATGTGAGTCTCATGCAAGAAGACTTTTTCAATTTTTGCCTTTAACTTGTTATTTTAAAACAATTTTACATCTACAGAAAAGTTTCAATGGTAGTACAAAGTTTTCCCAGATGCTATTCACCTAGATTCTCCATAGATGGTAAATATTTTACTGTATTTTTTCCTCATTCTCTTTGTCCTTTTTCCTGTTTATTTTTCTTTTGGGGTTTATTTCTTTCTCTTTATGTAGATATTGTGTGCATGTATATTCTTCCTGAAATATTTGAGAATAAGTTGAAGAACCATTGTTTTTTACTTCTATTTTTTAAATATATTTTATTGATTGTTTACAGAGAAGAAGGGAGAGGGATATAGAGTTAGAAAATTAATCAGCTGCCTCCTGCATACCCCCTACTGGGTATGTGCTTACAACCAAAGTACATGCCCTTGACTGGAATCAAACCTAAGACCCTCAGTCCTCAGGCTGACACTCTATTTTTGCATTTGTATAAGTTCAAAAAATTCTCAAAGCTTCATCATCTCCTTTTTATAAGATAAAATAGTATTGAGGCAAAGGTTTTAAAATATTAGCACAAGGTAGTCCTGCATGGGACTCCTCATTTTGTCCTGTAGGATGACTCTTCTGTGGAAATGGTTTATGAATCCCAGGAGTCTGTGTGGCATCAGAGAGCAGTGGCAAAACACAGGCTCTGTATTAACAGTTCCTAGTTGGAGTCCCCCATTCACCCTACAGTATTTGTGGAATCTTGGACAATTTTCTCTCTGGACCTCAGTTTCCTCATTTGTAGATTAGAGAATTATCCTGCCAGACTCCCCTGAGGAATACCAAGATAAACAAGAGAAAAACATTTATCCCAGAGTACCTGGTAGATAGGATAGTCCAATAAATGTGGATTTCCTTTCATATTCCTTTTTATCTAAGCAATTTTAAGAGTTTACTAATTTACTCTTTCTTACAAAGTCCATTGGGAGGAATTTTAGTATCTAGTTAGACTGAAAAAAATTTGGGGGGAAAAAGAGGCACAGGAAATTTTAAGTAATTTTTCACAACCTGACTGACATCTTGGACACAAACACATTATTCTTAGATAAAAGCAAAAATCAATGATTGGGAAGTCTTTATATGCATATAAGTCATTAAAACAAATATTTGCAGAATCAAAAGGGAAGCCTCTCGATCTTGGTTCTGTGTAGAAATTTCCTCTAGGTATTTTAAATAGTTCATTACAATTTAAATTTAAGAATGACTGACAGCCCTGGCCAAGTGTGTCAGTTGGTTGGAGTGTCATCCAGTATACCAAAAGGTTTCAGGTTTGATAGATTGGGGGTTCGATCCTAGGTCAGGGTGCATCTGGAAGGCAACCAATCAATGTTTCCCTTTCTCTCTCTTTCTCTTTTCTTCTCTCTCTAAAATCAGTAAATAACATATCCTCAGATGAAGATAAAAAAGAAAAATTACTGTGACAAAGTGGATGACAACTCTTTTATCTGTTGAAAGGAGACTATCAGGGGCTGCAGGCACACGGTCCTGCATAGAGGAAATTGTTACTCCGAAGGTGTTCTGACTCCCTGGTGGAGTGACAGTGTGCATGTAAGCCCCGAATCCAAGTTCAGTGGCACACACATTCACTTTGTTCACTTTAGATTTTCACAGGCATATGACATCATAGTCCTGGTAAAGATGAAACAACCCTGAATTCCTATTTTCTAACCTCTGTAAGACGTTACCTTGCATGTTCAGCTACTTCTGTTTTTCTCCTGTATTTGTAAGGAAATAAGTCATCAGAAATGGTGGGGTGAATAAGGGAGCTACAGTTTGGATTACTGGATATTTCTTTGAAAAGGAAAGATAGCCTCATCATCTACTTTTTTTTTTTTTTTACTTTGTTTATTAAAAAAAAGTAACCATATCACATCATCCAAACCAGGTACTTTTGAGAGAGAAAAAAGGGTGCTATTGGCAATCTGAGACAAAAGGGGTAGACTAAGACTGCCCCAGGCAAACCAGGGCATAGGGTCATGTGTCCTTGAGGACTTGCATCTGGAATTAAAATTACTATGAAGGTTAGATTTGAGTAGAATGGTTAAGTAGATACAACTGTCAATGGCAGTAATTCCCCTTCTTGCTGCCACCCATGTCCTCTCAGTGCCCACCTCTTCCAGGCTGTTGAAGTGCTCTTGATTGCAGACACCTCACCATAATTCAGACTTCAACTGATTTTTCCATGAGAATGTATATAGCCTGTCTCCCTGTTCCCATGACTCAGTTTATAACAGGTCTGGTTTTGGTGATCTTAGCATGGCAGCCTTTTTGGACAAAGGAATTGATGGTTATGAGCAATGTGGGGAATCTGGAGCTAAGGTGCTTGAAGAGGGGTCCTTTTGTTTTAGGGAGGGTTTTAGTTTTTTAAACTAAGTGGGGAGAAACCTTCTTTCCCTCTGCTTCAAATGCCTTTTCCTTTGGAGCATGGGCGTCTACAGTCTTTCAGTGTAAGCCAGCATGTCCCTTTCCATAGAAGGAATGGACAGTCTAGGTGATTTCATCATGTAGCACAGGCTTCATCCGTGAGTATTGAGTCCAAATGATATCTGGAAAAGCAAAGTGGGATGCTCAGTGTCACAGCAAAAACTGATGTTTATAAATAGGAAAGAATTTGAGATTCCTGAATCCTGGTCTAATGCACTTCCCCTAGTATGGCTTTTATGACCTAAATAAATGTGGATCCAGTGGTTGGAGTAGTCAGAGGCACTTCTGAATCAATAATAGGAATATTGATAATAAAATACCTAATAATAGCTTAATCAGATAGTAACAATCACATACAAGGAATTGTTCTAAGGGTCTAACAGGTATTAACATACTTAATATTTTAGTCAATATTTAAAACCAAATCAACATTTACACATTTTCCCTAATGGTAAATGCAAAATTTAGATTTTTTTTCTTTCATGGGAAGTAAAATAAGTTGTTTGCAACACATTAGTTCTGTTTTCCTTTACTTGCCTAGGAAACTCTGGGAAGATAATTTCATCATAGAAGTTAGTGCGTTTAGCTCCTTCAGTGCATGTTAGAGGGGTATGCTTCTTTGTGCATCTCACTGCTTTTGGTTCAAGGCTGAATGTGGCTTTTTCTTGTATTGTTTATATTTGCATTGAAGTGATGTGGACTCATATGATTAGGTAAGGTGTGTCGCTAGAGGCAATATTATGCAATTGCTTAAAATCTTACTCAATTCAGATGGTTAATAGTCTTCAGTGGCATTTAACTCCTGTTTTGTATTCATTTGTATTCACATCCTTTAAGACAGGAGTTTAGCTAGCTAAATATACAAATATAGGGAAAGGAGAAAGAAAAAGAAACAGGAAAAGAAAGAAAAAAAGCACACATATAGGATATGTCATTCATTACCCATTAAAGGTTTAGGAAGTCTTTTTCTCCTAAATACAAACCAGAGATACAATTAGCCTGAAACATGTTACTTCTGTGTAATCCAACATGGAGGTCCCTGGAGTGTTGGGCATTGAGAATCCTTGCCTATAGCTTCTCACTGTTCAGTAGAGGATGTGATGATTTTTTTTTTTTTTTTTTTTTTTTTTTTCTTTTTTTGCCCTAGCCCTGTGCTGGGCACTAGGAGTTGTTTTGAGAATGAGGATGTTTCTTGTTGAGAGAGGATAGGGTGGGTCGTGTTATAGATTTAAAAAATAAAATTTGGTAATTATTTATGGGAAGTATTGAGCAAGAAGATCCAGCTACCAACCCCAAGTGAGGGCTGCAACTGTGTGGTGGATGGCATGGATCAGAACATGGACAAACCCTGGAGTTGGGTGTCCACCAACCTCTGCCCACTGCATCTCCTACAGGCTTAGAGTTTCCAAGGAGAACTCAACATTGAAGATACTGGTCAGAACAACACTTTTACTCACAGAGAGAAGAGAAGCAGCAAGAGAGGTGTGTGTGTGGCTTACAGTATGTAAGACAGTAGCCTGGCCAGACGGTCCCTCCTGATAGCCAGCTCAGCTGGTGGACGGTAGGCAACTCCCTAAGGCTCAGGAAAGATCCAGTTCCTTTCCTGCTGAGAGAGATGTATTGGTGAAACCAGTCAGGTGCATAGGCTTACACAATATAATGTGTCCCCAAAAAATGTATACGCACTTTAGCAGCTGATAACTCAATTTGCACTCCTTTTCAGGTTTAATTATAAAAAACAGTGTGCTTTCCTTTTTTTACGGCAGCTTTATCATCTTTATGAATTTATATGACATTTTTAAAAGGGAATTCCATTAATGTTTATAAAGTATTACTGAAAGTACAGTGCCATGTAGGGCAAAGTAATGGGTGAAGCCAGACTAAGCTTTGAACAAAAAAAATTTAGCCTAAAACTCCACTAGAATTTTTTAAAAAAAATATATTTTATTGATTTTTATACAGAGAGGAAGGGAGAGAGATAGAGAGTTAGAAACATTGATGAGAGAGAGTCATTGATCAGCTGCCTCTTACACACCCTCTACTGGGGATATGCCCGCAACCAAGGTACATGCCCTTGACCGGAATCGAACCTGGGACCCTTCAGTCCCCAAGCCGACGCTTTACCCATTGAGCCAAACCGGTCCCGGCATCCACTAGAATTTTTTATGGGGATACATAAAAGATAAATTTTATGATACAAAACTGGCAACAGCTGACAAATTGAGGCACACAAATACTGAACAAAATGATCCTTGATGTTTGCAATTCCATTGCTTCTTGTTATCAGCAGTGCTTGGGCCAGAATGGTCATCAATTTGAAAACAGGCATTGACATAAACATACACAAAATTACTCATTTATGTAGATTCTTTTAAATTGTGAGAAATGAACTGTATATTAATAAACATGGACTTTAAATCATTCAATGTGTGTACACATTTTTTTGGGACACCCTGTATAAGACAATTCACTGTGTTCCCAGGAAAGGGGAAAGTTTTCTCCTAATAAGGAAGAATCTGGGGCTAAGCAACAGCTCTCTCGCAGCTTTCAAATAAAGAATGTTGCAGGCCCTGGGCACGGATTGGGTAATCCCAAGGCAGAAAAATCAGTTGCTAGCTTCTCCCGCAAAGATAGGGAAGGGACTGAAGATAGTGAAGGATTGCACTAGAAATGCCCACTCTGAAAATGAAAATTCAGCGTAGCTGTCTCCATCCCTCCCCTCATTGTTATGGATAGCAGACATTACTAATCAATCACGGAAGGTTTTCCAAATGAATGGGGATAGAGTCAGAATCCTTTTTCTTTCCCCCTCACTTAGTATCCTCTTAACAAATCCTATCATGTGGCCACTGCCATCTATATGTGGTTAGTGTATGAGTTGAGGTCTATTTATTATAAGACTAAAGATATTGTGAAATTAAAAAAATATCAATTTTGAGTTAGGAGAAGAGTGGGGGACAAGTGCCTGCATTGAAACAGGCTTTGTGAAGCGCAGTCAGCTATCAGAGGAAGGGAGGGGATCCTAGCAGGGGAGAAATAAATCTCATAAACTCAACCGGGTTGGCATGGATGGATGAATGAATGCATAAATAATGAGTGGTACGTTTGAATTAGTCAGAATGTCTGCATTCCCCTCATGGCATTTCCTTCATTTTTAAACAACCTTGGGCAAGCCACATATGTCAGGTATTTCCTAGCAAAGCGAAGATCGGAAGTCTGGTTCTATCCTGATAATTCAGGCAAAACCTCCACTTCTTTTTAGGGCATAGAAAATACCACCGGGAAAGAGAATTGTAAATGACAATGTTTTTCTTTGTAACAGCATGTCATTATCATCTTTATGAATTTATAGGACATCTTTTACTTAGGAAAGTAAAGGGAATTCCATTAATGTTTATAAAGTATTACTGAAAATGCTGTGCAGTGTAGGCTAGCGTTAAAATCCAGTTCGCAGGCGAGGACGCTTGAGCTCTCATTCCTAAGCAAGTGGGCTAAACTTCATAGGTCATATTTTGACTAAAGTATTCCAATAAAAAGTGCAAAATTGTGCAAATTATAATTAAAAAAAACAAAATATGCAACCAACAGAGAATGCCTTCTTTTTGCATTTTTGTAGTTATTTGGAATCAAGTTCATACAATTTTAACTAAATATCTTGGTTTCCTCCATGATGTGGGGCTCACACTTTTACTTCTCTGCTTCTTACTTTAGCTTTCCCTTTCTTTTGAATGATTCAATGTAAATGAAAAATAAATTATATGACATGCATCTTGATTGTCAAACACTAAAAATATGTAAAATTCTATAACCCAAAGTAACCTGTGTTAACATTTTAGTGATTTATGTATGCCCTTTTCAAAAACAGTGAAGTGATTATTTTTATGCACTCTTGTAAAATGACCTTGTTTTCCCCTCAATATGTTGTGTGATACATATCTTCTTTCCATATCTATAAATTTATTTTTACATAAAACGTACAGCTACATCATTTTTTTTTATCATTGCATAGTGTTCTATTACATGGGTATAACAAGATGCTCAACCAACTCTCATTTTTAGATATACAGTTTGTTCCTAAATTTTGCAATAATGTAAAAAAAAAGACATAATACCCTTGAAGCTAAATCTTTGCATTCGTCCTTCATATTCTATGGAATAAATCCTTTGTGGGGTCTCAGTTCCCCTGCCAGGAACTGGGTCATCATGGACACCAGGTATTAGACAGAGAAGGTATGAGCAGTTGTGGGCATATAAGAGAGTCTTTATTGTAGCCCAAGTAGCCATTGCTACTAAGGAGCCATTAGACAAAATAATTCTTCAAAGTAACTTTACAAAGTACTTGTACAAAGCAGCCTTTGCTAATACAGTAGCAAACACGAGAGACGCATCTAGCAGCAGCGCCCTACATAAAAGCAGCGCAGCCTCAGCTGGTCAACAACACATCTTCATACTAACTTAGACCAAAGAGGCTTCTTGCCAAATAGTGACAACAGTTTTTGGGTTATGGAAAGGTGCCCCTGCACAGTACAATCACTGTGTCCGTGCTTAGATTGGCCTTGAACATCTGGCATCCTTTGATTAGGGTTCCTACACCTGCAAGTGCTATTGCAGAAACAATGTGCAGGGACAGATAACTTCAGCTGTAGTTTGCTGAGTGTCCTTCCAGAAAGATCGCAGGTATCTTTACTCTCCGTGGCTGTGTTGTGTGTAGAAGTCCATGAAGCCTGGGTATTATTTCTTTTCTTAATTTTTTCGTTATTTTCCATCATTGCCAATTTGATAAATGTACTACTATATCTCATTTTAATTTGATATTTAAAATTTTACTACTGAGTTTAAACATATGTTTATTGGCCATTTGATATTTGCATTGCCTATTCAGACTTTTACTATTTTTTTCTATTAATATTGTCTATTTCTCATGGATTCAAAAATAACTGTAGCCCTGGCCAGTGTGGCTCAATCGGTTGGTACATTGTCCCAGACATTGAAAGGTAGCGGATTTGATTCCCGTTCAGAGCATTAACCTTGATTGTGGGTTCAGTCCCTAGTTGGGGTGTGTAATGAGAGGCAACTAATCTATGTTTCTATGTTTTTCTCTCACATTGATTTTTTTTTTCTCTCTCCCTTCCTCTCTAAAATCAATACACATATCTTTGGGTGAGGATTTTTTTTAAAAAGAGGAAATAATTGTATATATTAAATATACAAACACCAAAACTGTATGAGTTCTACAATTCTAGTAGGTTTTAAAATCCTCTATATCAGAGTTTTGAATGGAGAATGATAATCCAAGCTAATTGCTAATTTTTAAAATTGTTTTCACTGTAATGACCTTTAGCAAACATATGGTATTGAACATGGCAGGGATTGGTCTGAACCAGCCTCTTAATGGTCTTCCTTTGATGGTGATGAACTAAACAGAACCTAAGCAGAGAACAAAACGTAGCCCATCCCAAAGTACAATAAGAAGTTGAATCAATAATCTATACTTTTCAGCTACTAATAAATAGGTCACTTTTTCTTCATTATCCAAATATTTTAGATTAAATTAGGTTTATCTCGTGGACTCTCCCCTCATACCTCAACTAGCCAGGTAATGCCTTCCATTCTGAATTGCTTACTAATGCTAGTGTGGACATAGCCAGGGTATTACAGATCTGAGGACCCCAACTTCAGATGAAGTAATATCGCAGAGCAAAGTAATTTGTCTTATATGGACTCATATCCATCCAGGGTCAAATGTAAGGTCTTGGTGGGCACTTCATGAAGGATGGAAGGTGGATGAGGAAGGGTGGAGACTTCATCAGCTCTGCAGAAAAGCGCTATCTGGGTCCAACCCCCAGGCTCATGAATCATCCCACTACTTCGTGATTCTCCACCAAGCTCAACGTTCAGCGCTTCGCCTTTGATTCAGCTGGTGCAGGGGGATGGATATTCATATCTTTATAGACATGTCGCCTTCCCTTGCTAATTTTTTTTCCTCATGGTGTTTGGTATTAGGGTGAAGGGCGAAGGCCACATCTGAACATAAGTCAGGTTTCTTTATTTTATGTGGGGGAAAGCCAGGGGCATTTGCAGGACTTAAAACAGAAATCAAACCTTTAAAGGTCGACTGCCTGTGTCCTGCCACTCATATTTTCTTCTCGCTTCTAACTTTCCTTAGGCTTGAAATATATCTGGAGCCTCTGGTTTCTTTGTTCTTTGGAGAGTTCATTTCTTATTCTTAAAAACAACAACACTCTTGTGCTTTTTTTTTTTTTTTTTTTTAAAGGGCAACAAACAAAGTTTTGTTGATCATAGTTTCATAGTTTCAGGGGCTTGTTGCTTACAAGTCTGCAGAACAGAACGGGGCCTGTTGTTTCAGGGACTGTCGCACTACACTCTAACTCTGTGGGATTCTCAGCGGACAGAAGCTCCTGGGCCCAGTGTTGTGCTGACTGTAAAATTAGGAAGAACTGGGACAGCAGAGACATCCATTTGAACTTTGAAATGAAGACAGATGATAAAATCATCGGTAAAGAATGCTAATTTAATACTTCCCAATATCTTCTTTAACAAACCCAGCTATCAATTTGGCATCAAATTTGCTTCTAATCTTATAACTCTTAGTGGCTATATCAGTACTAGAGACCTGGTGCACGACATTCCTGCACTGGGGGTAGGGGGTCCCAAAGTGTGGCTTCTGCCTTCTTGAAGTCTGGGAGCCCTTAGGGAATGTCCGACTGATGGCTTAAGCCCACTTCGCATGGGGAGTAGGCCTAAACCAGTAGTCAGACATCTTTAGCGCTGCCACGAAGGTGGGAGAGGCTCCCACCACTGCCGGTGTGGTCACCAGCCAGCCATGAGCCCGGCTTCTGCCTGAGCAGTGCTCCCTCTGTGGGAGTACACTGACTACCAGGGGGCAGCTCCTGCTTTGAGCATCTGCCTCTTGGTGGTCAGTGCATGTCTTAGCATCCAGTAGTTTCACTGTTCAGTTGATTTGCGTATTAGTCTCTTATTATATAGGATAATTATTGTAGTTTAGAAGATTATTGTTCATTAAAACAATGGGTTAAGTGCCAGGAATGCTGTTTAGGAATTTCTGTCATATTCAGAATGTATCATAAAATATAGAAAGAGTAAATACATAACTTACTATTTTACAGCAAGCATCAAGACTTGTTCTTAATCACCACTGTTTTACTTGAATAAGCAAATAATAGAGATGTCCCAGGCTACTATGAGGAAAAAAATAGTATAACAAGGTAACTGCACTTTCTGCATTAAATAGATGCTTTTATTTTAGATAGCAAATTTGGATTAAGTGAACATTTTTGCTCTATTCAGTTCATAGAAGTATATGTTTCTTATCTCTGCACATTTATCAGTTTTTCTCCTCTCTCTTTCTCTCTATCTCCCATTTTAATCCTGCTAACTGAAGTATCTCTTTTCCATTAATTCATGCTCTATGACTATATGTTGTGAAAAGAATATGAGCCCAAACAGTTAATATCCCTGTCATCCTTGAGTTCATAACCTAAAGAAATCTTTCTTGAGTTTCTCTTGTTGCAAATGCTTGTGCCCCAATTAGAAATTCTTGCTCTTCTTTCTATATTTCTGGTAAATGCTTTGAACCCTAAACCTTTATCATAGTTATTTCTCCACTTTATGAAAGTTTGGGTATTGGTCAATTAACTAGTAAGCTTCTTCCAACTTAGATCTGAACCAACAGAGATAAATCAGTATGGAGAATGGGATACAAAATGTCATATTTATTTGGATAATACTAAAAAATGGACAGTAGTTCCATTGGGGTTCCTAATATGAACTCCAAAATTAAGCAGCTACTTACACAGTAAAAGGCAAACAGCATGAGAATAAACTTCTAGCAAACCCTAAAACTTTAAAGGGAGAGCACTGGTGTCCTAAGATATACTAGTAGGGTCAACAAAGGGGGTGACTGTGCATGGCCAGTTTATCCTTTCAAGCTGAACATGAGAAAAATGAGAAGTCAGATATATGCTTCCTTCACATCTGGAGGGGGAAGAAATGTTCCCAGTTCAACATCTTTATTTCCTTACCAGTCGGTCCACTTTTAATTTTTTTTTATCCTGCAGTGTTGCTAGAACACAGTAGGTATCCACTAAATACTAATATTTATTAGATTAATTTATTAAAAGAAAAACTCATTTCAGGGTTTCATTTCAAAAACAAAGAAAAAACAAACATTCTTGGACTAAATAAATGCCAGGATTTACCACCTTGTAAAAAGTATATTCAATCTTGGGTACATTTTCATGATATTTATAATGGCAAGGTAAAACCTTTGAGCCTTAGTTTCAACCATATTCAGTCTCCTGTACTTACTGAGGTAAAAACGTGCGTATGGCCGGGACCGGTTTGGCTCAGTGGATAGAGCGTCGACCTGCGGACTGAAAGGTCCCTGGTTCGATTCCGGTCAAGGGCATGTACCTTGGTTGCAGGCACATCTTCAGTGGGGGGTGTGCAAGAGGCAGCTGGTTGATGTTTCTCTCTCATCGACGTTTCTAATTCTCTGTCCCTCTCAGTTCCTCTCTGTGTAAAATCAATAAAATATATTAAAAAAACAAAAAACAAACATGAGTATGACAAACTCTCAATGAATATGGTGGCATTAAAAATGTCAAAGCACTTATGAAATGAAGGTTTGAGAAACTTCACCATGACTCAAAGAGATTTTCAGAAGTCTTGAAACTTTTTATAGCATTATGAACTGAAATCTGGGATGAGGTAGAAGGGAAGAACTGCATGAAGATAAAGTCAGACAACTTTGGCAACTTAGTGTAAAAGTCTGATGCTGTTTCAGCCGTACATTTTAAATATTCTTAATTAATCTACATTCCTATCCACCAAGCATGTGATGCCAGTCTTTGCTGATAACAGAACATCTGCTGACTTGGTCAGGGAAGCAGCCCTTCATTTAATGAGGGAAATGGCCTGATTTCCTAACAGCAAAGTTTGCCTTAGGGTTTACTGTTAATTAATCGTGTCTAAATATTAACTGACATCCATTCTAGGGTGTGAGCAAAACTCCCCTCCAGAGCACATCCTCTGTGGAAAATTTAACATTTCCATTACGAAAGCCAAAAAAAAGAAAAAAAAAGAAATGCTTTTGGAAATGTAGCTACTGACTGCAAGGGAGGCAGCAAATATTTCCTACCAATTGAGGAAGGAAAAGAGAAAGACTAAGAAATGGCTCCAGGGAAGGGGATGGTTGGAGAATTGATTCATATCATCCTTCAAAGAAATTGAATCAAAAGAAGGAAGGAGGAGTGGCAGGCTTGCTGAGGAGTCTTCGTGTATGAATGCTGGAGAGTGCGAGTAGCCAGGGAGTTGTGATGAACAGGAAGAACTCTCAGGAGAGCCTAACCTTGGAAATGCTTTTTTCTTCCACAGGGGAGAGATTGATTGCAGAATATCTGAAAGCTGAGTCTTGGGCCATGGAGAAAAATTATATGAAGTCCGTTTTCCTTCTATATCTAAAGAACTGGCTTTGGTTGTCAGTTCAAATGACAAAGTAATGGAAACCAAATGACTTATGGTTGAGAGCAAAATAGCAGGTTTGAGTTGATGCTGCAATTCCTTATTCCTCACGAGGAGTCATTTTGTCCTGAGAAAATTATACAAGCAGAATCTTTTCTCCTTCTGGTCAACTCTGAAAACGGAGACCATCTGTGTAAACATACTTTAACTGTTTGCACTTAGAAATTCTTACCAGGAAGATCAGACTGCAAACCAATACATAACTTCATTCTTTGCTTCAGGATATTCGTGTGCACCAATTTACCCAGGTCAAGATTATGCTTACCTTGGAAAATAGCTGTTTGGGAATCAGGACACGAGGTTTCTTAACTCAACTAAGTGCTTACTCATCAGGACAAAAATCAGCTCATCAAAACTTGCCCTGTTGTGTGTCCACTGTCACAAAATTAATATGTCACAAACATACGCAGCCCTAACTAGTGACCTCTTGAAAGACCACTTAAATCATCTGAATCTAAAGCCCCAAATCTTACAAAAACCCTTCGATTTCTTTTCTCATTTGGGATACTATTAGGACTTGACTAAGGTAGTGTTTTCCTATGCTATGATATAGATTAATGTGGTGTTTTCCCATGCTTCAATGTATTTAATGAACTCAGCTTTGTTTGACCAACAAGATTTGGTGGTCCTATAAGTAAGGGTCTTATATGCAGGTAGAAGCACCCTCATAGATACTGAACACTCTCATAATGCTGTTCAGATTTTAGATTTTAATGTAGAGAAAATTTTACATCAGAGTTCTCAATGATATTGGGGAGAAAAGTAACTAGAGTGAGGGTGCTATACAGCAGATCTTCAAATAACATTGTTTCATTTAACATCATTTTGTTATAAAATTGATGAGGAAAAATATCAATTTCCAGCTGGGGTCACTGTCCTTGTGTATTTTTTCTGGATATTCCCCCCATGTCCTAAAGATGTGCATATAAGATGAATTGGTGTGTTTAAATTATCCCAGTGTGAGTGAGTATGGGTGTGTGTGTGTGTGACTGCATCCTGAAATGGAAAGGTAGGTCTGTTCAGGTGTGTCCACCCTGATGTCCTGCTCTGCAGGCTGTGCTCTGGACACCAGTTATTTTGGAGTAACTGGAATAAGCGGGTTGGAAAAGAATGAACTTACTTCTTATTCACCTTTCTTAAATGTCTGAGAAAATTTTTTTCATTGTTTAATATTAGAAGGTTTGGGGATCTTTATTTAAAAGTTTGGTGATGTTTCTGAGACCAGAAATATGCCATGGGAAGCTATTCTTTATATTAATTATTCTGTGGTAAAGTTGGCTTTTTTTTTTTTTTTTTTTAACATATTGTTTCACTTAAAGTTGTTGTTTCTAAGACCTTATCAATGATATTAATTGGGGACTTACTTAGTAGAATAATAGGAGCCTCGGTGCCAAACTGGTTTGGCTTAGTTGATAGAGTGTCGGCCTGCAGACTGAAAGGTCCCAGGTTTGATTCTGGTCAAGGGCATGTACCTTGTTGAGGGCACATCCCCAGTAGAGGGGTGTGCAAGAGGCAGCTGATCGGTTCTTTTCTCTCATCGATGTTTCTAACTCTCTATCACTCTCTTCCTCTCTGTAAAAATTCTATAAAATATATATATATTTTTAAATAGGAGCCTTGGGAGGATAAACTTTGAGACATTAGAGGGGAAAGGCTAGAAACCAATAACCAATCTCTTCTCTTGATTGTGAAGTCCATATTTTGTCAGAGAATAAAGTTCCCTTTTAGATTTTCAAGGAGGCACCGAGGGTTTGGTTAAGATCCAAAAAGTAGACCCAATGTGGTGAACATTTATCTGATTCTATGAAGATTTCAGGGAGCAAAAAACAAACAAATATTGAGTTCTTGTGAAAAAATAGAGAATAGAATTTGACAAAGATAAATCAGGGAAAGGACCTTTCTAGAATCTTAATTTCTAAAAATGTAATATACACTTATATTCTCTGACTACATTCCATACATTTCTGGCAGTCTTAATTCTTTAGTCTTATCATACCTACTATTTTATGTGGCTGATGTCTCAACATTTTGGTTTGTTTGTTTGATCAACTCTCTGTAGTTTTTTATTTCCCCTCCTCCTCCCCCCCTCCTCCCCCCCCCCCTCCTCCTCCTCCTCCTCCTTCTTCTTCTTGGCTGGCCTAGGATCCATTGTTTCTAGTTCCCTTACCAAATTGCTCAACTTCTTTTGTCCTTTATCACTCCAAAAATTCAATTCTAGATGGATACTACTGAGTAACCCTCCAGCTTCTAAATCTGAAGCTAACTTTTCTGAATATTAGTCTCCAACACCAATTGGGACTTTGACACTACCTGAGAAGTTTATTCTATAGGTTCTTGTAAACACTGCCTCATTCATTTGCCATTGCTAAATTTTGAAATTTCCCCTTTTCTCAAAAAAATATCTACCCTTCTGATTACCTTTCACTTCCAACATTACTAAACAAACTAGCAAAACCATCACCATTAACAACAATAATAAAAAGACACCCAGAAGCAGCCAGGTGAGGGAATTTTTGTTAACCGAGCAATAAAATTTTTGTTTGTTTGTTTAAAGACAGTACATATAAGCATATATTATTGATTATTAACATGGATATGGCTATCAGCACTGTTGCTCATGTTGAATGAAGCTGATCTAATGCACATATTTTCTTTATAAGGCACATGCAGAGCAGCTTTCTTGTTTTTAGGAACACTAACTGAACAGCTATTCAGTCCTATGGCTGAGGACCATTCTGAACAGTAAAATCTCTAGCAAAAAGCACAAAAGTGCAAAAAACATGGCAGTAAATACACAATAAACAGAATGTTACTTTACAGTATGAGAGCTAAAACAAGAAAAGAGGCTGGGATTGTGTGTTGGAAGATTCCAAATTTTTGCCTTTGTGCACATGTTCATAAATGACCATGAAAGTGGCTGCAAGTATTGACTAATTTGAGGGTTCCAAATAAAGTTTAGCAAGTAGGCAAATTTGTAAATATGTGCTATGCAAACAATCATGACTAGCTGTGTAATAATTAGATGGACATAGAATGTGTTAAAAATTTAGAACGCTAAACCCAAAATAATACAATAAGTCTACAAGGACAAACTTAAAAATTTCAAAGAACCCATTCTGAGAATTCATAGTTAATGAAATATAGTTTATCTGCATGCATTCACTTTCTCATATATTTAGGTTTTAATAAACCAGGACTACTGTAATAACATTATATTTTATTGAATTTTATTGAATTTGTTTTAGATTTTTAGTATCTGTTACATGGCATAAGTCAGATACTTGTAATTGCATCATTAATTATATACTTTCTCCAGACTTTTGGATATGCCAAAGCATCTAGTCCATGACTGTATTAGCAGAACATTCTAAAAAAAAAAAAGGAAGAAAACTGAATGCAAAGTTATTGATAGAACATTTTACTCCTCAATCCAAAGTAGCTCTTATAGCTTTTTAAAAAATTCCTTTTTGTTGAAAATATTACATGTCTCCTTCCTCCCATTGATGTCTCCCCAGCTGTTCATGCTCCTCAGCACATGCCCTCGCTCCCCACTCTCTGTGTCCATTGGTTATACATATATGCAAGCTCTCTATAGTCAAACTCCTACACATTGAATGAACTTTGATATGGTCTTGTTAGACAATTGAACTCCCTGTAATTTATTAAACCTTATCCTAAAAAAGTTTTTAGTCACTTTGATACAAATTATGATTTTGACTTGCAGGAGTAGATTTTATTAGAAGACTGAGAATATCATAAATCAATGATTCAGTTGCATTACACTGAATATTAAAAAAATTATGACAAAGTTATTTACATTGTTATACAGTGTATTACTTTGATGAAAAAAGTAGCTTTATAGATAATTTGATGCATAAAATATGGTGAATATTTGGAAGCCAAAACCCAAAATAACACAATAAATCTATAAGTATGCTCTTAAAAGTTCCCACGTACCCCATTCTGAGAATTCCTGTTCAACAAAATCGAATTTGTCTTCAAATATAGTTTCTTCTCATATATCCTGACCATATTTTGTTCCTATTTTTTTCTTCTTTAAATATCCCTTATTATTTTGATTATCAATTCTGGTTATGTTTTCTTTCTTTATGGTTATGTTCTTGAGAGATAATACTGACATTCCAAAGACATTGAATAATCTCATTGATATACAGTTTATAAGTTGCCCATCATTTTTACATGACTTGGGTATCTTTATTTTATAAGTATATTTACTTTTTATTCCCATTTAATTCATTAACAAGTGCAATGTCCTATTAAAAACAAAGTCACTTCTTGTTTGCTTTGAGTTTCCTTTTTTAAATTTAATTTAATTAATTAATTAATTAATTAATTTAAAATTTTTTTTATTTTTAAAAATATATTTTATTGATTTTTTTTTTAACAGAGAGGAAGAGAGAGGGATAGAGAGTTAGAAACATCAATGAGAGAGAAACATCAATCAGCTGCCTCCTGCACACCTCCTACTGGGGATGTGCACGCAACCAAGGTAAATGCCCTTGACCGGAATCCAACCTGAGATACTTCAGTCTGCAGGCTGACGCCCTATCCACTGAGCCAAACTGGTCAGAGCTAAAATATATTTTATTGTATTTTTACAGAGAGGAAGGGAGAGAGATAGAGAGTTAGAACATCTATAAGAAAGAAACATTGATCAGCTGCTTCTTGCACACTCCCTATTGGGTATGTGCCCACAACCAAGGAACATCCCCTTGACTGGAACCAAACCTGGGACCCCTGAGTCTGCAGGCTGACACTCTATCCACTGAGCCAAACCAGTTAGGGTGAGCTTCCTTTAAAAAAAAAAAAAATCTAAATGCATACTTTCAAAGAATAAAAACTGGAGTTAGAATTTCTTTTATTCATAAGTGGGGTTCCTTTAAATGCTTATTACTTATGATAATGACTTTTCTTACTCAAAATTGTTATCTCTTATTTTGAAGTTCTCCAGATTTAGAAGACAAACCCTTTGTTCTCTATATGCTATTACTCTAATTCATTGTGGTGAAAGTATACAAACATGCTACTTTTAATGTTATTTTCATATCTTCAAATAGAATACAAACAAATCTAACCATAAGTGAACCATTTAGGTGGTGAATATCATATTTATTACATACTTTTTTTCCTCACTTGAAATTTACCAGGTAGACAAAATGTTCAGATATACTAAGAAGTTACCAATATTTCACGCCAGGATATATTTCAAGCTTGAAACTAGATCTGTTGTGGAAGAATGATTTTGTTTCTTCAGAAAAGGCTGGATTTTGATACAGATATACATTTTTTATTGGCATATGCCTTACATAGACTGTAACCTATTTAAGATGGTTCTTTGTGAATTTGAGGAGAGTGTTTTCTGCATCCCACAGACCAGGCTATTAACAATGCATCACTGGTGGTATCATGTTTATTAATAACTCAATGGGAGGGATAGTGTAGATGAAACCAGTAGAGATGTAATTCCCTGTTCATACTATCCTGCTACTGTCACAAATCAATAGGATGAAAAATTTGCACAAAGGATAGACCTTCTCCAGATTAAAAAAAAAATGATCGATTTTGTTATATTTTAGGTAAGGCAACACTTTTCTATGTTTATGTGATCAATGTTCCCTATGTCTGCCTAGACCTAGCCATCAGTAGAAAAGCCAAGTAATGGTGTTTATGAATTAAATGAGTTCCTCAGGGAAAAAAAGAACCACAGGAATTTATATTAATTAGGTCACAACGAGGACACTATCTAAGCCACTTATTTCTGAAAAGAAGCAGCAGAGGTAAATTTTAGCTAGAAATGAGCAAGAATGTGTACATCAATACACAGAAATATCGGTCTATTCCCTTTCTGGTTGTCCTTTCGGCTGAAACTGAATCTTTTACATTCACACAGAGGAGCATCCTAAGGAAATGTGGGGAATCTCAGTGGTGGTACATCGATTCCTTCTGAGAGTCACAGTTCTCCAGAGGTGGGAGGGAAAGAATGGTATATCTGAAGAGACCAGCCAGGAAGTAATTCTCCGGGGGCGCCAGACTCCACCAGCAGCAGATTAGCATTCTCTGCTTGTGGCTCCCACAGCAACGGTCCTCAGCGTTACACTTGGCTCTGAGGCTACAGTCAGGGAGGGGAACAGAGAGAAACACGCAGAGAGAGGAATAACAACCCAGCTTTATAAAAATGCTCATTGAATTTCAGCAAGATGACATAGTTCTATTTTTTTTTTTTAGTCCTGACTATTATACCACTTACGTTAATGGTAAAACCCTGGGTACAATTCCATTTTCCCCACGATTGACGATGTTCATTTTAAGGATTTGAATTCAGGAAGACACAAAGAAACTTGCCCCCAGTCCTGTGAAATAAGATCATTTACCAGCTCTGCTTTATTTGCAAAAGAAGGTTCAGTTGCCCTTTATATTATTGTTAGAGCTCAAGACAATGTTTCTTTACTTATGAGCAGATGTTTGAAATCCTCCAGGAGGTTTCTATAAGACTATGGAAATGAACTTGGCATGGGCACTGGGCTCCCAGGTGGAGCGGTGCACATGAGCCTCCTTAGAAGTGTTAGATCAAGGCTAGTCAGGGAGAGCAACAGAGCCTCGCCACCAAAAGCCGAGCGCTTTGGTGAGTGACAGGTACAGGCTCCTTCTGAAGCATGAAAAGGAATGCTAAATGATCTCCCTGACAGAATAAATCTTCTGTTTGTTTGGTCTGGACCAGATGTGCTACAGGCTGATGTGGAAATGTCTGCTCACGCCAATTTCACTTTAAATCACAATTTGGCAGGCCGGTTGGTTTTGAAAGTTGCAGCCCATTTAGCACTTTAAACAAAATGTTTTTCTAATGGTCTTTTCAGTTAATTTGCAGATCCACACCAGGGCCCAAATAGGGCTGTAAGGAGTCGTTCTCTGGAGATGCGGGTCACTTGATCAAAGAAATCTGTCTTAGACGGAATGGAAAATATGGCTTTATTTCTTATGCTCAGCTACATGATCTTTATGTATAGATAGAGTATCACTCTGTGTGCCTAGCGCTGTGCTGAGCTCAGGACCACAGATTGATTTATTTATTTATTTATTTATTTATTTATTTATTTATTTATTTATTTATTTTTAATATATATTTTATTGATTTTTTACAGAGAGGAAGAGAGAGGGATAGAGAGTTAGAAACATCGATGTGGAAGAATCATCCATCAGCTGCCTCTTGCACACCCCACACTGGGGATGTGCCCGCAACCAAGGTACATGCCCCAGACTGGAATCAAACCCGGGACCTTTCAGTCCTCAGGCTGATGCTCTATCCACTGAGCTAAACTGGTTTTGGCTCACAGATTTATTTCTTATTGCTATTTCACATGCAAGCTGATTTAATATTTAAAAAACAGGAGTGAAATGCCGGTTATCAAGCTTCAATTGTTTTGAACAATTCTCAAAATTTTGAGTTAGGAAAGATCTAAAAATATTCACCTTTCTCAACATCTGTTATATACTTTAAATATATGTTGTTTTCTAAGATTCATCAGAGATATGGCCTCTAAAGAAATCTATGCAGAGTTTAGAATTTTAGGAATATGAGTCTCCTTCGAGAGGAGAAATTCTTTCTTAATTACCTGAAAATATAATTATCTTCTCTTCATTTTTCTTCATAGAAGTGATCTTCTTAGCTTTGTAGAGATTTTCATCAGTAACTCTGAGATTAGTAACTCTGAGATTTTCATCAGTAACTCTGAGATTAGGAATCTTGGCATTTTATTAATTTCTGTATCCCAAGTGCCTAAAAAAAGCCTAGTCCATGGTAGCTGCTCAATAAAATGTTGTTGACTAAGTTAATTCAGATACCTGAATGTACTTTTATCATTAAATTAGTGATTAGAGGAAGAGCCTGTTAATAAAAATCCAGAAAGATTCATTTTTTTTTTTTTTTGTGAGTGTTTGGATTTAGACGTAAAAGTTAAACTCTTACTTTTAGTTCTTAAAACCTCTCCAAAAACTTCCCATCAATAATGGGAAATAAATGCAAGTTTTGTCAGTGGGGCCTAGGACAATAAATCTATTGTTCTATTGTAAAATTTAAAAATGAGCTCACTTAGTCTTATGAAGAAATATCTTACAAAGTTATCATTTGTTTTTATCAAGCTCTACTACCTCTATGAAGATAACTCACTGAATACTAATGACTGTAGTAAATGAAATACTTTGTTATAACACCACTATTTATGTAGATATAAAAACAGTTCTTCCAGAAGAACTCACAGGAGAAAATTTTTTTTTTGGTTTTGGTTTTAATATTCATTACATTTAAATACCTTTCTAAGCAAGACCAAAATCCCAGAGACCATATAAGAAAATAATTTATATTGAAATAAAGAAATAGTAACATTTTTTGAGTTAAAAAAGAAAAACAACAAAATGTAAATTAAGTAAAAATACAAATTGTAAAGTAGAAAAAAGTTACATCATATTTGAGAGGGCCAATTTCTTTAATATATAAAAGCCCCTAAATCAAAAAAAAAAATATGAATATATACAGCTAAAGTGCTCTAGCTTATATTTAACTAGTGGCCCAGTGCACAAAATTCATGCATAGGGGGAGGGAGAAAAGGTCCCCTCTGCTCAGCCTGCACCCTCTCCAATCAGACATCCCCCTCGCAATCTGAGACTGCTGGCTCCTAACTGCTCACCTGCCTGCCTGGTTGTCCCTAACTTTCCTCTCCTGCTGGGCTAATCTCACCCCCAACTGCCCTCCCATGCCAGCCTGATCTCACCCCAATGGCCCTCCCCTGCCAGCCTGATCTCACCCCCAACAGCCATCCCCTGCCAGCCTGATCTCATTCCCAACTGCCCTCCTCTGCCAGCCTGATTGCCCCTAATTGCCTCTGCCTTGGCCCCCACCACCATGGCTTTGTCTGGAAGAAAGTCAGACATCCAGAAGATGGCCAGTCAACCTGGTCTAATTAGCATATTATTCTTTTATTAGTATAGATAGATAATATAGGATAGGATTGCTTAAATGGGGGTCAGGGAATATTTTTCAGCAGGAGGACATGCTCTTGGCAGGCAAAAATACATAATCCCTATATCTGGACTGATGCACTAAATGCATTATACTGCCAAACTGGTCATTAAAAAATTGAACCACTTTCTTACACCTTATACCAAACAGCTATTGCCCTTAAAACCCCTCCTCAGCCCCTACCTTAGGTTCTGCCTACGCAGTTCACCCAGATTAGGTTCTGATTGGTTGGTTTCTACACCAAAAGCAATGTTTCCTAGGCAGCCATTGGCTCCTCACAGTTTATGCAGATTTGGTTCTGATTGGTTCATTTCTATTCCAGTCAGCATCTCTGGGCCTATCTCCAGGCCTGATCAAAGAGGTGGGGCTAATTAGCAGCTACTGCAGCTGCTGGTGAGGCCCAGAGAGAAAGAGATGCAAGGGCTGATCAACACCTGCCACAGAGGCTGCAGATCAGACCCTGCTTCTCTCTCCAGGCCTCTCTCCAGGCCTGATCCATAGCCCCCTCCGCAGTCAGTGCTGGATCACCACACCTGCAGTGATGGCAGTCAGTGCTGGGTCACCATAGTGACCCAGCACTGACTGCAGGACTGACTTCTGGTTTTTGGTAGTCCATTCAGTCATTTTGGACATTACGGACCCTGGCTCTTTATATATATATGGTTAATTAAAGTTCTGTCAAAAATTTATTTATCCACCTGACATACTAACACACACCAAAATCAGTTTGATAATACACTGAGTATAAAAGTGAAGAAACAGACACTCTCCCACATTATTGTTGAATCCTGTTCCAAGGACAATTTTGAAATAAATCTTAAAAAATAAAAATTAAAATCACATGCCCTTTGAGCTAACAATTTCGTATCTAGGAATTTATCTAATGGATATGCCTGCTCCTGTGTGTAAAAATACATGTTCAAGGATAATCAAGAAAAGTTTATGTAATATTGTTTGTGATAACCAAATACTGAAACTAACCAAATGGTCCATCAGTTGGAGAAGACTAGTTGAGTATATTCTGAAACGCCCATATATGGGATGCTATGAAGCCACTAAGAAATGAAGCTCTTGCATAAGTCCTAAAATGAACTAGTTAATTTTGAAATAAAATGAATCAATAAATATCACTTAAAATTAAATGCCTCTTCCTATTCCTTATTAGCTCTGTGTATTTAAAATATACTTTTAAATACAGTATTCAGAAATATTTGAGAATCTGTGTGTGTGTTTGTGTGATGTTAATGTATATCATGGTGAAGTTAGTGATAGCTAATTAAACTTTGCTTAACTGTCTCATAAAGCCATCTGTCATCTAGCCCTAACTCTTAGTCACCTTTACAGCAGTGGAACTCATCCACTGGTTTTTACCTAAATTAGGTTTCATTTTAGACCATAAGGAGAAAATGGGTAAACGTTTTCCCATGTGTGGAACTTTTGGGACCACTGAAGTGCTATTTTATAAAATGGCTGTTTTTGTGCAATAAATGTTGCCCTGGGAACTTGAAAAAGTTTATTATCCTTCAAAAAAAACAAAAAAAAGAATATTTAATTTTTTAGTCACTGCAGGAATGAACCTCATAAACTGAATGTGTTTAATGGGCTCACACTGAGATTAAATGGTGGTAGCTGCTGCCTCAGTGCCTGCTATCTGCCACATTGGAGGTGCAGTTCTCACATGACTCCCCACAACAGTGCACCCCACTCACTGCGTGGGCACTTAGATCACTGGCTGAAAGAGAACAGGAAATGTGGAAAAGCTGAATGCCTTAATGATGCTGCTGCTAATGTAAAATGTTTTCAACCACATGAACACAAATATTGAAAATGAACTGCAGATGGAAGAAAATTTAAACCTGAAGGATTCCCCCCCCCCCCCCCTCCATTATGCAACGAACAACCTAGGGCTGTCTACAAGTGCTGAGCAAATGTGCATGTTGCTGGCTGTAATTAATCTCTAAGAATGGTGGCTGTGATAAATTAACACTGTGATTGAGACTTTGACAATCATGTTGGAGACATTAGTATTAAATGCATGTGGATTTGGCAACTTAGTGAATCAGGCGCCCAAGCTCCCCCTTGGTTTAGGTGATGTGGGAAGGAAGAAGTTAGAAGAAATGGATGGGGCCACAATTTGAAGTTCTAATCATGGAAATTCACCAAGCATTTTGTGATGGGTAAGTGGAGAAGATGATTTAGAATTAATGGTGGCAGTGAGCTGTCTGTATGTATTTAAAATACCTGTGTTTTGTGTAGCATTTGGTAGAGATAGGCTGCAAATTTTACTGTTATACTTCTTCATGGTTTCTCAACTGAGGTTTTAAGGATCCTTAGAAGATAGGTGGACTTTAGGATGACTGTGAACTTTCTGGAATTGAATGGCAGGTTCTGCTTGTAAGTTCACTTACCCCCATCACAGAGTTCACAGCATTCATTAGATTCTCAAAACGATAAATGTAGCAGGTGTATATATTATAATTTGTTCACCTCCACAGCTATTCAGGGTACCATTTATCCTGGCAAACTCTTTGGAAGAGTTTAAGAAGCCTTCAAAGTGCACAGTTATGGCAGGTGTTGGAAGAAACAGGCCGAAGCCTTGAGGAAGACTCCAAAGCCAGGCTTATAGCACTTTTGGATTAGATAAAGCAAAGCTGATGCTCCTTGTTGTCCAAGATGCAGGTGAATCCACCCACTTTTGTAAGCTACAAATGCTCCACATTAACAGAGTATACTTGAATATATTGAACATAGTTACCTTTGTGGACAGTTTCATCAAGGGCTTCCTGTTCTGGAAACATCTTCTATAGAAATCCTTCATTAAGCTACCCTCAAATCTGTGTGATCTTAAAAGGCTAAGACATTGTTGTTTGCATGGTAAGCCTTTTATCTTTGTTGCCTTTCTGACTTTTGTCAATAAAAGCTAGGATTGAGTATTTGGTACCTCAAACTCACATTTTAATCATTTCCTTGAAAATACTAAGAAGAATATATGGGGATTCAATGTGTTTGGGAATCATTCATTTTTTCAAAATATGTTTTTATTGATTTCAGAGAGGAAGGGGAGAGAGATAGAAACATCAATGATGAGAGAGAATCATTGATTGGCTGCCTCCTGCACACCCCCACTGGGATCAAGCCTGCGGCCTGGGCATGTGCCCTGACCAGGAATCAAACCACTGAGCCACACTGGTCAGGCCAGGAATAATATATATATATGCATTGGCAGAATGCTTAGAATGCACTAGCAACTGACTTTGTTGTTGGACATACAAAAATGAAAGGACATGATCTTTGTCTTTGTGGAGCTCATAGATTCATGGGGTCAGGGGTTGGAAGAGATAGAGAAATAAGCAAATAAATTAAAAGACCTCATGAGTGTCTACTGTTTTATTTCATACCAACCCCATGTTTGAGATAGGGATGTAAACACTTCTGACATCTCTGTTCAACCAGTGGGTATTTCAGTGATTTGCAAACATTGGTGCCCACTAGGCCATCTTGCAGCATTTTCAATACGCAGTTGCCTGGGGCTGCATTCAGACCTAGTGAATCAATATAGTCCTGGGCGTGGGGTCCTGGTGAGTGTATTGTGGAGAGCTCCATTGTGCTTCTGATGTGTTATAGATTGAGACCCTGTGAAGTTCTATTAAGTGTTTATTATTTGATCAGAAATATGAGTCTGTCATATTAGTATTTAGAACACCAGCCTAGTTACTGGGAACCACACACCTTTGTCCTTACTCAGTGTCCTGCATGTCGTAATGTGTTAGCCTCAGGTTTGGAGCAGTCTTGGGTTTATGGCAGTTTTATAACCAGGCTTTGTTTTTCAGAGCTGATTATATTGCACTTGGTTACTAACATCCCATTTCCTCCAAAGGGAAGATAAACTGTGTCAACTGTTAGAAAGTCATTTAAATATACCTCAAGGAATAGTTAAGCCCTCCTGGAAAAACCCTGACACCTGTTGTCTTTTACAGCAATCCCAAGTCTACCTCATACATTTTCTTTATTTCCCTCTCTCTCTTGTTCCTGGGAGATGATTTCCATGAAAATGAGATCTTTATTTCTTGAGAGTTCATCTGTTCTTGCTGCTCAGAGGGGGGGAAAAAATGCTTAAAATTTAAGCTCCCTGAGTCGAATTAGAATGCTTCTCGGCATTTTCCACAAGGATCAGAGCTTTTTGTGGTCTACCAGGAATAAAGCCCTGCTGCCTGCCAGCTGCCGTTGGGATGGAGGTTTGCTAGGGCTGTTTCCTCGTGGACATGTTGCTCTCAAGAGCAGCCATTCCCGCTCCTGTGACTGCAATTAGGGAAAGGGCTGCATTCCCTTTCGTCTCTGGCCTTGCACTTTGCCTCATTCTGTAATCTGGTGACACCTGAGTCTGACAGCAGCTTTACCGCAGAGCATTGAGTTCCAGATGACGGTGTAACACTTTATAAGCTACAGCTTCTTTTCATAATTTTTGTTTTATGAGACACTGTCTTTCCCCTTTATTTTACACCTCTTTCTATTACAAAATAGATACGATTGCAAGTAAATGTAACAGAACTTTTAGGCACTGTTCTAAGCTGGCATTTGCAGTTGAATTGACTAATATGTTTTCTCTATTAACTATCTGTTTTCTTCTTGGATTATTATACTGATGGCTGAAAAAGCTATGCAATACTTGCTTCATCTTCATGCAAGGCAGAAGGAAGGAAAAAAAGAGCATGCTTAAGTAATATATGATTTATTTCCTTTGAATTTGAATGGAATTGTGATATGCTGATTACCTTTAACAAGGTTCATGAGATTCTAAAAAATCTGTAGAGAAAAATTGTAATTTAGTAGGATTTTGAGTACCGGAGGAGTTGTGGCACATAGCAAAAAATGAAAAACAAAATAGTCCTATATTTAACACCCCAAATAATCATTTTCTTAACCTATGTGAAGTTATAACACAGTATTGTCAAAAAATTAAATCACGCATGCAGGTTGCTTTAGGAATTTTCTCCAATTAGTTACATAAAATAAAATGGTACAATAGTTACAGAAAACCATACACTGAAACTGTATGTTCTGCTTTGTATTTCTATTAGTTAGGGAAAATCCATTCCTTCAATTCCTGTAGCGAAGGTCGTGAGACCAGTTGGAAAGAGGCTTGTAAAAAAGCACCTGTTATTTACAACCCTCCTGAATCGCCTTGCAACCTTTATTCCTTCATTCTAGCTGGCACTGACTCATACCCTGAAGTCATCCTTCCCTGACTCCTCCATTGGCAAAATACAACTAGGAGGGAGGATGAAAATACCAGGTATGTACTTTTCTGATTTCTTTCCAACCAAGGGACACCACGTGAACTAGAACTGGCCAGTGACACATGAAGGGAATCATGCTGGGGCTTCTGGGAAAATATTCCTTCTGGATAAACGGAGAAAGATAAGGTGGACAAATGGAAGCTCCTGCCTCCCTTATTGATGTGGCACCTGCTTCGTGAGAAGATGTAACACTTGGAGCTGCTGCATCCATTATGTAACAATGAAGAGCTAGCACCAACTTCTTGAGCATGGCAGAGCAGAAGGATAGGGAGATCCTGGGTGTTTGATCTCATAATGGATCTACAGATTCCACCCTGGAACTGTGTACCTCAATGTTTCTGTTATGTGAAGGAGTTATGAAATACCTGAGTGATTTTCAGTTAAGTATTCTATGGCTTTCAATCAAAAGTATCTGAACTGATAACTTGGCAAATGCTACAAGAATTATAACGGAGGTATATTTGAGAAAATTCATGATGTGGAAATCCTCTAGTTTAATTTATTAGTACTAAAATTAGAGAATCTTAGAAGGAAATCTCAGTTGATAAGTGGCAATTCTGCAACCAAAGGCAAAAATTGAAAAAATAAGGAAGAAATCGATAACAATCAAATTAAAATAAGAATAAGTATATCAAGTGGCTGTTTGCCACTGTGTAAATAAATACTTATAGTCACAAAAGCCAGAATCTCACAATATTAAAAATCAAGTGGGTGGCAAGTGAGTCCATTAATGGAAAATCTGAATTGAGGCCTATGTACCCAACTAGGAAACTATTTCAGTCTCCAATAAATTTTTTTCTAGGATTTTGGAATGAAAGAAGAAAACCAGGTAAAAATAAGGGAAACTTCATATATTACATTGATGTGCAATGCAATTCAGTTTGGAAATGTTTTAAAATGTTAAAATTTTTTCTTTATCAGAACAAATTTATAGTACATTCAATTTCCAATTAAAAATGTGTTTTATCAAAGGCGTGATGCTTTTGATATGAATAAAGCAATCAGGAAAAGCAATTGACCAAAACTGAACTAAGAACCTACATAACACTACTTGTATGAAACTACAAATAAATCCCTTCATCTATTTTACCCAGCCCCCCAGCCCTCTCCCCTCTGATAGCTGTCAGTTTCTGTATCTATAAGTTTGTTTCTATTTTGTTTATTTTGTTCATTATATTCCACATGTACGTAAAATATGGTATTTGTCTTTCCCTGACTGGCTTATTTCACTTAGCATAATACCCTCTAAGTCCATGCATGCTAATGTGAAAGGTAAGATTTCCTTATTTAAAAAAAATGATTGGATTGTATAATATTATATTGTGTAAATGTACCACAGCTTTTTTTTATCCACTCGTACTGATGGGCAGTTAGGCTACTTCCAAATCTTTTCTATTGTAAGTAATGCTGCAATGAACATAGGGGCATATATATTCTCTCAAGTCAGTGTTTCAGGTTTATTCGGTATATTCCCAGAAGTGGAATCACTGGATCATAGGCAGTTCCATTTTTAATTTTTTAAGGAAACTCCATACTGTTTTTCACAGTGGCTGTACCAGTCCTCATTCCCAACAGTGCGCAAAGGTTCCCTTTCTTCATGTCCTCAGCAACATCTGTCATTTGTGGATTTATTGATGACAGCCATTCTGATAGGTGTGAGGTGATATATCATTGTTGTTTTAATTTGCATTTCTCTGATGATTAGTCATGCTGAGTATTTTTTCTTATGTCTGTATGTCTTCTTTGGAGAAGTGTCTATTCAGGTTCTCTGCCCATTTTTTTTTTTTTAAATAGAATTTTTTTTGAATTTTTGGTGTTGAGTTGGTTGAGTTTTTATAAATTTTGGATATTAACACCTTATCAGATGTATCATTGCCAAATATGTCCTCCCATTCAGTGGGTTGTGGAAGGTTTGAGGCACAGGAAACTAAGTCAGAAACCACCAAGACATATTAAAGAAAAGTTTATTCCCCAGTAACGAGGAGGACTCAATATGGAGGTAGAGAAATCAGAATTAAAGGAGTGGGGAGAGGAGAAAGGACCCAGCCGGGCTGCCTCCACAGGTGGAGATGGAGAGAGCAGCACGTGGAGGGTTGGGAGAACCTTTTGAGGGGAGGAACTGGAAAGGATTGGACCCAAGACGGAACCGGAAGGGGTGGGTCCCAGGGCACTTCAGCACATGCTGATTGGTGGTTCAGTGTCTTGGGAATGTCTCTGTGGCAGATGCTAGTAATGTCATAACTCCGCCCACCAGTTGGGGGGAGGGAGAATCTCACAGGTTGTCTTTTCATTTTGTTGATTGTTTCCCTTGCTGTGCAAAAACTTTTTAGTTTGGTGTAGTCCCGTTTGTTTACTTTTTTCCCTTTGTTTCCCTTTGGGCCAGAGTGTGTTCTAATGTAGGGAAGGAACTGGGGAGCTTTTTGGGTGGTCCCAGACTTCTCCATGTACCTCTGTATCTCACAGTTATTGATATTCTTTCAGTTAATATGAAAGTTTGATATTAGGCATGGTTTCTGTTTCTTAAGCATTTGATTTGACAATCTAATGATGCTTATTCTCATCTATTTTTCGTTTATCATTGCTAATGCAAAAAGTGTGCTGTGAATTAATTTTCTTTTTTATTGAGCCTTTTCCCCTTAAAGTTTCCATTTGCCTGCTTTTAAAATATATTATTATGTTATATTTTAAAATATCATATTTTCATCTTACCTCATTTTGAAAGGAGTTTTTAGAGATAAAATAGGCAGGTTTAGGAAGTTTTAGTAAGTAGGGGGTCCATGGAGGAGATTAAAAGCTGGGGAGGTGAGGAGCTCCCAAAAGCCATACATTCACAGAATAAGGAGAGAGGAAGACAGTCAAATTCTACCACAAGTGGGGGAGAAGAAGAGGAGAACCCACGTGGGGTTTGAGTTTTGAAGCTGCTATAGTGACCAATCAGAGGGGATATCAGGACACAAAGAACCTTTGCATCCTACTGAGAGGAAAACTACGCGTTTCAGTTTAGTGTCCACATTTCAATTTTTTCAAAGTATGCTTTCTTAAGAACAGTTGGTTGAAAAGTACATTTTCTGAGTCTTTGTGTATCTAAAACTCTGTATTAATTTCTCATATTGATCAGTTGGCTTCTATAGAATTCAAATAATTAAAACTTTTTAGAATTATGAAAACATTATCACTTAGTTTTTAAATTTGACATTGATTAAGTCTAAGGCCCATTTCTGGTTTGCTTTGCTAATAGTATGTAGCACATCCCCTTAGTATATTTCACAAATGATTTTATTGAAAAAAAAAAAAAGTAAAACTTGATTTCCATGAGTTCTTTCTGAAGTTGGCCTAGATTTTCCTGGGAGTCATCAGAAATTAAGCAAGCCACTTCACCATAGTTTTTCAATTTTCTTATCTAAAATTGGGGACTGGAAAAAGCTCTAAGTTTCCTTCTAGTTTTATAAATGATGATGCTAATACATACTATTTTTTCCCCAAAAGCTTTTATATCTATTTTTTATGGTCCTAATTTACCTTCATAGATATCAAAATATCGATAGTAGGTAGGACTATTTCTGTTATTCCCATTTATTACTGAAGAAATGAATTAATCAGTTAAAAGTAAAAACAGTTTTGTTTTATTTAAAAAATATTATTTAAAAAGTTATTTAAGCCGGGACCGGATAGAGCGTCGGCCTGGGGACTGGAAGGTCCCGGGTTCGATTCCGGTCAAGGGCATGTACCTTGGTTGCGGGCGCATCCCCAGTAGGGGGTGTGCAAGAGGCAACTGATCGATGATTCTCTCTCATTGATGTTTCCAACTCTTTATCCCTCTCTCTTCCTCTCTGTGAAAAATCAATAAAATATATATTTTTAAAAGAAGTTATTTAAAATACAATTTGGTTTAAAATTATCTCCTGTAAAAAAGTATTCTCTTAAAAACATAGTCCTCTAAGAACTTTTCTTTCATGCCATAAAATAATAATCATGCCCTCTATCCACTGAGGGAGTTTTAAAAGTTGTAAGCCACTAGTGGATTTATGAGGATAAAATATGTGATCAAAATGCCTCCCCCTCAGCACACATGCATGTGCTACCAACAAAGATCATGGTTTAATTTAGAAGTTTTAGTAGGGTTTTACTCAGCAATGCAAAAAAAAGAAAAGATCAATAATTTATATTTTTGGTACATGATATAAAATGATACTAATTCATATTTCTGCTGTGATGATTTCATGTCATAGACCATTTGAAGGGATATTTGAGTTTATCTATCTTAGGTATGTTTGTACATAACTATAGAAGACTAGTTTCTTAGTGCAAAGCAAAGAAAAGGGGGCATGAAAGAACAAAGTTTTTGTTTTTCAAATGAGTTAACATTTAATTAGATTCCAAGGTGTACTAGGTGCTGAAAAAAAGCACAATTAGATTGAATTACTGCATGTGGGCTTAAAGGAAGAAGTAAACAAGCCTGTAGCGCAGCACAATGAGAACTATCTTCTCTTTCCTTTAATAATGTATTTCCCCCTGATTTTATGGTAATTCATGTGTGTAACAGTAAATTTGAGAAAACAAAAAGATAGAAAGAAGAAAAAATAATATATCACCCAGTGATCAAATATTCAAATATAGTTAATATATGGCATGTTTACTAATCCTTCTTCTTTTTTTTTTTGGTCAAAATTCACTTTTATTAATAGAATATAAAACACTCTAGTTTTAAAGTTGTTTTACTGAAAGTTGCGAATAAAAATGAATTTAAATTAACTACTTAATAACTTTGGTTTGACTGGAAAAAATGACAATAAAATTGTGGTGTTACAGAATTTACCAGGCAACTGAAAAATACACAGGAGTACCTGGAGATAAGGAAAAACCCATTTATTTCCAGCCGTGTCACCTGTACTAGTACAGTGACTCAGGGGGTAGGTTCTCCAAATCCTGAGTAAGCCAATATGGAGGAAGCTTTCCCTTTATACCCTTTGGTTTCTTTGTCCTCCATCTACAGAACAGACTTCCGGATCTTCCTCAGGCTTTGCAAAAATCCCTGTGTGTTGGGATGCGGGACATGAGACCACACCTAAAGGCCTGGTCTGGCACCAGCCCGGATACCCCCCTCCATGGGGTTGTGCATTATTCATGGTTTATGGCCTCTGTAAAATGTGAGTATTTAGATAAATAGGTCTTGTAAGACCAGATAATTAAGGAAGGGGAAAGTGACTAGACTATATGCTAACAGGAATATACTGATTAACTAGGTACAGAGTAAGGCTGCTGATTTCCCCTCCAAGAAATGTCTTATTTTCCTCATCATTGGCTTAAAAAAAACTATTGACGCTGACCAATGAGAAGTTAAACAGTCATCATAAAAAGAATCAATTTAGCCTTGGCCCATATGGCTTAATTAGTTGAGTATCATCCCCTGCACAAAAAGGTTGCCCATTCCATTCCTGGTCAGAGCACATACCTAGGTTGTGGGCCCAATCCTGGTCTGTACATTCATCATGGTAACTTGGACTATCTACATTCTACCTCAGGAGGAACCTTCTTGTAAGCACTGAGGTATGAAGAGTTGGGCTGCTTTTTGTTTTTACGGTTAGAATTGAACTTTACAGCTAATGGTAAATCTCTGGCTCAGTTACTGTTAGTCCTTAATGTCTTGTTATTTTAAGAAATGTGTCAATAATTTGGATTTAGTCCAATTTATTCAGTAATTAAACATGTTAAAGAAGGGTCACTATTCTATCAGGGTTGAGTGTCCTTATAAAATATATATAAGAATGTGTAGATAAGTCACACTCTTATGGCATACTTAGAATACTGCCTTATTTAAAGCCAAATCTATTTTAACAAAAAGTCTATAATTAGAAGTAGGTGATGAAACTAAATCCAAAGTTGTGACAAGGGAGAATCACTTTTACTTAAAGTTGTGTTACCTGCAGAACTTAAAGGAACATATGCCCTAAAAGCCATTCAAGGAAAGCTTAGGGAGACACTGTCTTTTCATTCCTGACTATATGATTCCAATTGGGGTTGACCAGAAATTAACATCTCTAAATATTTCAGAAAAGTCCATAGAAATGTTAAAAAGTATTTTATGCAAAAAATGTCTCTCTGCATCAGTGGGTATAAGTGGTCTTCAGAATTTCCTCTGACACAAAGACAAAGTAAATCTATGTACTTGAGCATATGTCAAAAGATTGGGAGGTGGACCATTAGGTCAACCCTTATTCCAAGCTTCTGCTATCTTTTTACTATCAATATATGCTGTTCATCAGTGCGAATAAAGTGGATTTTTGTGAGAGAAAAGGATTTGGTGGTCAGGACCTCTCTTGGGTCCTAAGTGGAATATACAACAGAGAAGAGAAGCTACTCTTTCTAGCTTTGAGTTGATAAAACTCACTATGCATTCAAAAAGCAGATGGGATTCATTTGGAGAAGGTCACTGACAGGATGTGTCTGTGGTTGACCCAGGAGCTGGACCTGAGCAATCTAAGGCTCCTCCCTACTCCTTTGTTTTTGGAAAGAACATTTTGCCCACCAGAAGGGCAGTGCTATGTAAACTCCAAACTGATCATTTGTCATCCATGGAGAAATGGAAATCTATTACTATTAGGCTGTAGAGAATGAGAGGAAGGATTTTATGTCTTAAATTTATAGCAGTGGGAATCCATTCAAGGTTTTTATTTTATTTATTTGTATTTATTTATTTAAAAAATATATTTTATTGATTTTTTTACAGAGAGGAAGGGAGAGGGATAGAGAGTTAGAAATATCGATGAGAGAGAATCATCGATCAGCTGCCTCCTATATACACCCTACTGGGGATGTGCCCACAACCAAGGTACAAGCCCTTGACCAGAATCGAACCTGGGACCCTTTAGTCTACAGGCCAATGCTCTATCCACTGAGATAAACTGGTTAGAGCCATTTAAGGTTTTTAAACATGCTTACTATTGCCTTTTAAGATCAAGAATGTATCATGTATACCAAGGGTGCCTGATTTCATATGCTGTTTACATTCTCTATAGACTAGCAGTCCTGCTTCTAGGGATAAAGGTTATCTATATATATATAAAAGCCTAAGTGACTGGTCAACTGGCCAACCATTCGACCATCAGATTGTCTGATCATCTCACTGTCTGACCTTCTGACTGTCCGACCATCCAACTGGTAGCTATGATGCACACTAACCATCAGGGGCAGATGCTCAATGCAGAAGTGGAAACCACAGGCATAGAAACATGGAACAGACTGATGAATCTCAGAGAGAAGAGTTATGGGGGAGGGTAGGAAGAGATTAACCAAAGATCTTATATGCATACTAGAAGCCTGGTGCATGGATTCATGCACTGATGGTGTCCCTCAGCCTGGCCTGCACCCTCTTGCAATATGGGACCCCTTAGGGGATGTCGAGAGAGCTAGTTTCAGCCTGATCCTTGCAGGTCAGGCTTAGGGACCCCACAAGTGCAGACGCTCAATGCAGGAGCAGAAAGTATAAAGGCAATGTAAATATAACACAATAAAAAAAATCAATAGGTGTATAATTTACTATAATAGTATAAAAGTATAGAAGCAATGGAAGAAATTACAATGAAAAAGATCGATGGGTTTATAATTACCTATGATTTTAGAATTTCTATGTGTCAAAAGATATCATGAACAAATGAAAGGCAAACGACAGTCTAGAAAACCTCCTCACACATACCAATAGGTGATAATTTCTTAAATGTGTAAAAGGACTGATAAATTATTTTCAATCAGCAAATACATGTAAAAAAAAAAAAAAGAAAGAAAGAAAGAAAAAAAGAAAGAAAGAAAGCTCAAGCAATCACCAAAGAAACAAACACATACACCTTTTGATGTCAAGATGACAAATTCTTATTGAAGTCACTGTACTTGATGCTGGTGGTGTTGGCCACATATTGTTGAAACCTCTCAAAAAAGTGGAAATGCTAATCCCTGAAAAACTATCTGGCAACATCAAAAACCTTAAATGTCAATACTTTTAACCCAATAATTCAACTTTTAGATAAATTTACCTAACAAAAATGACCCGAGACAAGCACCAAGATTTATTTTATGTGAAGACATTTGTTATAGTGTTAGGTGTACTAACAAAAATTTAGAACCACACTAAATATTTAACATGGAAAGGCTTTTAAATTATAGTTTATTTAATATGATAAAATACTATGCAATCCATAAAATCAATTTATATAAAAAAAAAACTCACATGAATATTCGACGATTTCCTGTAATCATGTGTTTACTAGAAAGCTATATTTCTCATTTGTTGAAAATACTATTTCATCTCTTTTTTCTTTTTTAAAATATATTTTATTGATTTTTTACATAGAGGAAGGGAGAGAGATAGAGAGTTAGAAACATTAATAAGAGAGAAACATCGATCAGCTGCCTCCTGCACACCTCCTACTGGAAAGGTTTTCTCAACCAACGTACATTCCCTTGATCAGAATCGAATCTGGGACCTTTCAGTCTGCAGGCCAATGCTCTATCCACTGAGCAGGGATGTTTTATATATGGATATTCATGGGGTTAAACTGTTGTTTAAATTGTCAAGTAGAATATTCTTTCCCCCCCATGATATTCTGTAAAATAAGTTATTATATATAAATGAGGGATTATGGATTTTAAAATATTCTGAACCTCATAAAAAACAAATAATCTTATGTCAATAACTTGAAATATTCCTGTAATTCAAATGTACTTTCTACATAGAAAAAAAAATCAGTATTGCTTCAGGTTTTAGATATATGGCTAACCACAATAGCTCAAGTTGAGAATTTTTTTTTTTTTGAGGAGTCAAAATTTGAAACAGAATATCATCATTAAGCAATCCAAAATCCCCAAAGATGGAACAATGGGCTCTTGAGAGAGTTAGTAACATAAAAATAAGTAAAAAAAAAAAAAAAAAAAAAAAAAAAAGCGAGACTATTGTAGAACATGAGAGACTAAACAGATAGAATTACTTACATTATTCTAATATAGGTTGGATCCTGGTTCTGGTAAAAATAAAGCAGTTATAAAAATTTTTTTGGAGAATTGGAGAAATTTAAATATGGACTAAATATTAAATGTTATTATATAACAATTACTGATTCTTAGGTGATAGTAGTTTTATGCTTTTTCTTGTTTTTAGAAGATGTGTACTAAAATATTTAATGATAAAGTGCGATGATGTTGCAACTTTCAAATGGTACAGTATAAGAATAGGGAGAGAAATTATGGTGAAGTACTCTCTCAACAATACTGCTTCCTACTCAGAGGAAAAATAATTCTTTAGAGATATGGGTGATTCTACATCAGGGATGGAAATTTACAAGATAATCCTCAATATTTATTGTGGCAGATATTAAGAAAACTATCAAAGTCTTTTTCAGAAAAAAGACTGAGGAGATGCCTTAGAAGGATTCCACTGGCCAAACATAGGGCAATTTGAGCATCAATAAAGATAAAATCTTTCATAGATTTAAACACGTCAAGTATGTTTAAATCCATGAGTTCCTAGTACACATTAAAAAATAATTGATCATCATTAGAGGGTAGAGAGTTTTGAAAGCTGATAAACAGATGTAGAATTGAGCAGTTATTTTGCTTTTTCTATACAAGTAAATGGTAGATGGTAGATAGGGGCCATTTCTCTTTATGGAAGTATATTAGCTAAAAATGAGGAATAAAAATGAGGAATAAATGATAAAATTTAAATATCAACATTTTGTAACTCCTAATGAATTAATGCATCTAAGTATTGCGCATTAATAGTTGCTAACATCATAAAAAAAGAGACAAATAGATATTACAAGCCCCCTGATGGAGGTAATATCCTTATCAAAGATAACATTCTTAAATATCATCAAACTCTTAGGTCTAACTAAAGATTATAAGAAATGTAGAAATCAGGGGAACACATTTAAAAAATAAATAAAAGTTTCACTGGATGCAATCAGAAAAATCCAGATTTAGAAAATCTATAGAATAAGTACCTAACTTTGTTAATAAATATAATCATATATAATAAAAGTCTAATATGCTAAGTGTCCAGTTGTCCAGTCATCCATTCAACCAATCAAAGTGTAATATGCTAATGATATGCTAAGGTCACTCAACCACTCACTATGAAGTGCACTGACCATCAGGGGCAGATGCTCGAACCAGTAGGTTAGCTTGCTGCTGGGGTCTGGCAGATCAGAACTGAGCGAGATGGGCTGGACACTCCCTGGAGCCCTCCCATGTCCATCCCTCCCTGGCTGGCCAGCCTCTCATTTCCCTTCCCTGCTCTAATTGTGCACCCGTGGGGTCCTTTGGCCTCGTCTACACCCTTTCACAATCTGAGACCCCTCGGGGGATGTCTGAGAGCCAGTTTTGGCCTGATCTCATTCAACACAGAAACTGCCCACTGGTGGTCAGTGTACTTCCACAGAGGGAGTGCTGCTCAGCCAGAAGCTGGGCTCATGGCTGGCTGGAGAGTGCAGTGGTGGTGGTGGGAGTCTCTCCTGCCTCCGTAGCAGTGCTAAGGATGTCCGACTGCCATGTGGAGCAGGCCAAAGCCGTAAATTGGACATCCTCCAAGAGTTCCTGGACTGCAAGAGGGCACAGGCTAGGCTGAGGGGACCTTCCCTCCAGAGTGCATGAATCTCGTGCATCAGGCCTCTAGTGAAATGTAAATGAGATGAAGAAAGAAAGCTGTACATTAAAGGAGATTTTTGTTACTTAATTGCTATTTGTGGGCCATATTTGAATCCTGATCCAAACAAATATAACATGATGGGACATTGAGCATTAACTGGATATTTGAAAGTATTGAGACATTATTATTTTTAGGTATTATAATATGTGTGGTTATTTTAAAATTGAGCAGAGTTTTTATCTTTTAGGCCATATTGAAATAACTACAGATTAAGTAATGTAGTGGCCATGCTAATAGGGAGAGGGAGTAGAAATAGATGAAACAAGACTCACCATAAGTAGATAATATTTGAATCTAGGTGATGCACAAATTTTCTTTTTAAAATATAATTTTTATTGATATCCTGTCTATTTTTTATATTGAGCAATTAAGATTTACCTTGGAATGAGAAAGTAAAAATCTTCCTGCCATTGGGTTGGCCAAGATAACAGGCACAGATTAAGCTAGCTGCAATGTTAACTAGAGGCAATTTTCCCCCCCAAGGATGTGCTGTAGGAATTGCTCTATGGGGGGGAGGGTGGGGGAGGAGGAAGTTGTTACTATCATTATCTGCATTTTACAGATAAGGAAATTCAGAAGGTGGGGATAAAGTGAGTAGTCCAAGGTCATACACTATGGCTTGAGGTCAAGATAAAGTTCCACTTCAGGTACTCTGGATTCAAGGCCCTGTGCTTAGCCACCATGACATTTATCCCTGGGCTGAGTTTTCCACCAGGGTGTTGTGATCTAGCATGATTAGCAAAGTTTTATTCATACGGAATTTACAAGAAACTTCATGGCTTATTTGATGTGTGCAGATTCAAATTAGGTCTCGGCAAAGAAAAAAAAAAAAAATGACAGTAACACCAATGGTTTATGCCTCTAGATTCCCATTATGTGTGAGTTGAAACTGCTTGGGCAAATGGAAACATTCAGGAATGATCACCGTTCTTCCAAGTGGACAGAAGACTAAAGTTTGCAGATGAAAGGGATGGGTAATCATGTTATTGTTCCCTTCATCCATATGCAAAATAGGGAATGCAAATACTTTCTTTAGTAGTTGAGAAATGCTCTCTGTTTCTAAGAAGTGAGGACTGAGAAAATATCTTCCCTCTCCATTGGCTGTAGTAAAATTGTTTGATATCTTCAAGCCATATAGCTGGCTCATAAGAATGAATATAAAAAGAACCCCAGCATGTTAAAAATCTTCCCTATGCTAATGTGCTTGGATATGAAAAACACATTGATTACATCTGTAAAACAGAAAAGAAAGGAAACTGCACCCTCCAGGATGCAGCAGGGAGAATTTAATAAGCTGCCTTAAATCACTCAACCTACAACACAGCTAAAATGTTAATTAAGCAATTTTTTTTTTTTTTTTAAATCCTCACCTCTGCTCTGCTGGCTTTAGTAAAAGCCCGTCTGCCAGCATAACTCTCTACAGGTACCTCTAATTCTGTTTGAAGTTGGTGATCTGGGCTTGGCTCATCACATTCACAGTAGATTTACCTGAAAGATCAATAAAAGCATGTTCAAAGCTAGATTGGCTTCATAGAGCTCAGGATTTTTATTAATTCATATGAACTTCCTAAAACTTTCACCGCAAAGAAAAAAAAGAAGGAAACATGAGAATATTCACATCGCAAGAAATTGAATTGGTACCATGGAGTTTCAGAATTCCCTCTGAATCCCCTCACGTGTCAGAATTTGCGGAAGCAACAAATGCTGAGTCTTTCTTCAATCTTCTAGGTGGTTTTAGAATCCTCAATCACATCAAAAAGTGTCTGATAAGTGCCAACCTCTTTGTCCTGAATTCTGTACAAGGTTAAAGACACGTATTTGCCCCTAGTGAACAGATGCAACTGACCTCAGCCAATTATTTGTATCTAAGTGTTAGCTACATAACTAGTTCTATGGAAGAGTTGGAGAGAGTCTAGCTAAGAAATTAAACCAGTTAAAGGAGGTCTGTGGGTTCCCTGTGGACAGTTAGAAGAAGCTGGGTCCTTGGACCTGGGAAAAGAAGGGGAGAAAAATAAAGCATGCATTTTGGAGCCAAATACAACCCTGGCCCTCAGTTTCTGTATCTTTGTCCAGAATAAGATAAACTGTGTGATTTACATGAAGAATCTGGTTTCTCATTTGTAGAATGTAAGGGTTTTGAAGGACTGTTTTGAAATAATCCCCCCTGGGTGATGATAATATATTTTTAAAGAGAGGGTGTGTAGGGGCTGAAAGAAATAATATAGAAAAATTCCCCTGCTAGCCCAAACTTCCCATGAGAATGTGACCTTTAGAACTGCCCCAGGAAAAACAGGGTATGAGCCACACAGCACCAGACCACCAGACTCAGCCCCTAGAGGTAGTAAACTGGATGTATTATCAACACAGCACCAGACCACCAGACTCAGCCCCTAGAGGTAGTAAACTGGATGTAGTATCAACGTCCTGCGGCGGTTCCACCCTGTTCCTTGTGATAATGTCTATCCTCCCCTCAAGGAATTCCTGTCCCTCTTTCTAGAAGACCCCCTCCCCTTGTCCTTCGTTCTAACTTTGCGGTTTTTGCCTTTATAAGCCTGTAAGAAGTTCTGCTCGGGACTTGACTTGGCTGCTCCTGCGTGAGTAACAGGTCAAGTCCCAGCATGCTGGTATTAAATCCTCTTGCTGTTTGCATCAAGTGCGTCTCTTGCGTTTGACTGGGTCGTCGCTGATCCTGGGTCAGGGCAGGGGTCTCCTTCGGGGGGTCCAACAGGTGATAGAAGGGGAGATATCCGTTACATGTTCTGAGTATGGAGAAATAGTGGCACATTTACAGGCTAGTGTCCAATGAAACTGCTCCTGGCAAGTTAATAAAAACAGGGAGTTCCGGCCACAGGGCATGGGGTGGAATAATTAATTTTCAATTTGACTAGCATGTATCACTTACTGGAAAAGTGATTTTATGTACAGACAATTGTTATGTATCTCTGTTGGGAGAGGTAATACTCCTGCTTTTTCAGATTGAAATTTTTTTTTAAAGACTGTATGGTTTGGCTAAGATTGTAAAATTAGGGCCTAGAAACTCATCAACTAGCAGAGAGGCTTTGATCTTTAAAATGCTGGAATTATCTTTAATCAGAGGAGATTTAAATGGGCTAAATAGTGGGATTAAGGCAAAATTATCATCATTTTGTGCACTAAAATGTTAATTCTTTTTCTACTAATGCAAATAATTCACTAAGAACTCACTTTTCTTTTTTAATTAAATGTTCTCTTGCTTTGTGACTGGGTTATTTTGTAAGTTATTTTATCCTCTTAGTACAGATTTAGTATCAGAGTCAACAACTGTGACATATAAATGCTGCCCTAAAATTTTACTATACTCACCTGTGTTTTAACTCTTCTCTCCCATCAAGTACTGCCTCTCACTTATGTGAGGAAATATTATCAACTATTTTTTGTTTTTTTTTTCTTGTAGAGAAACATCTTCATATCTGAGGATGGATTTCACCTTTTATTCTTGGAACTCCTTCTATGGACTTTATGAAAGATTGATTTGAAATTTATCATATATATATATATATATATATATATATATATATATATATAAAATTGTAAAAAACAAAACAAAACACACCTCAGTACGTACATTCAACATTGCCATATAAAATATTTGACTACCAATATGTTAGTATGCGTCACCAAATTAACTAATTTTGTGCTGATTGTGGAAGTTAGAATCTCAGATATATGCATATATCTAGACATCTTCTAAATGTATCAGTAATAACTTATTCACTAACCAAATATTCACTGACTGGGTTTCATTAGGTTTTAGAGAAGCTGTGTATATGTTGGTGTTCCTATTTGCAGTGTAGTGTTGGTTTGAAAATTGGCGCTGCCCAGGAGACCAGGAGAGAAACAAGGGAGAGTCATATTGCTCCAGAATGGAGGGAGGCAGGAAGCTTATCTTTGATAGTTGCATGAGGCGTAGTTCTCCACACCCAGCCTCCAAATCTTAAAGTTTATAGAGTCAGATATATTGACAGTCCAAATGATCTCAGCAACATATTATGATCTCAAATCTGTATCCCTGAGGTAGCTTCTAGGGCAGGGAAGCAAGTCAAATTCACATTCCAAGAAAGGAAGGGGGTGGGAGCCCCAGATTGCTGAGGTCCACTATGATCATGTCCTCTTGATGACCTTCAACAGGTAAGATACTTTCATTGTCTGTTTATTTATTTAATTTATTCTTTTAATTTAATGCTGCTATTCATCTATCAAGTGACAAACAATTCACTGATTCATTATTAATTCATTCACTTATTCATTAGACACTTATTGAGAAACATTTTTTTGTGTGTGTGTCAGATTCTGGAATTGCAATAATGCACAAAATAGTGTCTCTACTCTTATACTCTTATAGAACTTACAGCTAGTTCGACTTAAATAAGCAGACAAATAAGCAAGTAATTACACGTTGAGGAATCCTATATAATAAAAGCCTAATATGCTAAGAGTCCGACCATTTGTTTGACCTTTTGTTCCACTTTTCGACCAATTTCTATGATGTGTACTGACCACCAGGGGGCAGACACTCCAACTGGTAGGTTAGCTTGCTGCTGAGGTCCAGCCAATTGGGACTGGATGAGAAATGGGCTGGACACATCCTGGAGCCCTCCCATAGTCCCTCCCTGGCCGGCCAACCTCCTGTAGTCCCTCCCCAGCTGGCCCCAATCAGCCCTTATTGGGGCTGGGCGAGATAGGCTGGACACCCCCTGGACAAATTCGTGCACCAGGCCGGTTTCCCAGCCCATCCCCGCAGGCCAGGCCGAGGGACCCCATCAGTGCATAAATCTATGGATTGGGCCTCTAGTGCTTGCTATAAAAGAAATATAGTAGAGTGTTAGGAGAGTAAAATGAGCAACTTAACTTAGAATGGAGGGCCAGGAAAAGTCCTCTTTATAAAGGGGAGTTACGATTGGAACATGGAGGTTGATAAAGACTTCTGTAGGTAAAGAGCAGCCCCTATACAGAGGCTCTGAGAGGGACAGCTTTTGGACCATTGAAGGACATAAAGAAGGTCAGCATAGCTAAGCAAATTAGGTGAGGGCGAGAGTGGACCAAGACAAGGTAAAGAGGCAGGTATGGCTTGAACACTAACCGTCTCAAAGGCAATGACAAAGAGCTAGATGTGAGCCAAGATCAATGAGAATGTATTTAGGAGTTAGAGTAGGAGGGGGATAGTATACTAGTATTCAAAGATGACTGTAGTAGTTATGGGGAATTAATTAATCCACCATATTGTTCTTTTATGGTTAGACCTGGTGTCCCCCAACCAACCCACTCCTCGTCCTTAGCCCCTGGGCAAACACTAATCTGTCAACTTGTCTATAATTTTGTAATTTCATAAATCTTATATAAATGGAATTATACAATGTGCAACCATTAGAGACTGTTTTGTTTTCCTCAGCATAATTTTCTAGATAGTCATCTAAGTTGTTTCACATTTCACTAATTTGTTTTTCATTGCAGCATAATATTCCATGATATGGAACATTCCACAGTTTTTTAGCCATCAAACCAGAGTAAATGCCCAGGAGTGCAATTGATAGGTTGTGTGGGTAGCTACACGTTTAATTCTTTGCTTTTCCAAATAACTGTCAAACTGTTTTCCTGAGAAGCTGTATCATTTCAATTCTCACCAGCAATTTATGGTAGATCTGGTTTATTTGTATTCTCACCAGCATTTGATGTCACTATTTTCTATTTTAGCCAATCTGATAGGTGTGTAGTGATGTTTCATATGTTTTAAATTTGTATTTCCCTAACAGCTAATGAAAATGAATGTCTGGCCGAAACTAGTTTGGCTCAGTGGTAGAGCGTCGGTCTGTGGACTGAAAGGTCCCAGGTTCGATTCCGGTCAAGGGCATGTACATTGGTTGCAGGCACATCCCTGGTAGGGATGTGCGAGAGGCAGCTGGTCGATGTCTCTTACTCATCGACGTTTCTAGCTCTCTATCCTCTCTGTAAAAAGTCAATAAAAAATATTAAATAAAAAGAAGAAAATGAATGTCTGTATAAGGTATAAAGAAAACACAGAGGTCTCTCTGCCTTGTCTTTTTTTCTTTTCTTTTCTTTTTTCTTTTTTTTTTTTTTAGGGGTGGGATGCTGAGATTCTTAGCTTGTTTGTATTTATGCCACCTTCCCAGAAGGATTAGTTCGATCTTTTTTTTTTTTTTTTAAAGAAAGTAAACATTGACATTTGAAATCTTTCTATGAATCCTCCCTCGTCCCATTCCCCTCTTTTTCACTGGTCTTCACCTTTTATTTATCTATGTATTTTTGTACATGTACTTATACTGTGGCAATTTTTTAACTTGGTTTATTTGCTCAAAAATATTTCTTGAAATCTATCTGTTAATACAGAGTCTAAGTTCATTCAGATTGGTGGCTGCTTGGTGTTTGGGTGGCACAATAGGAAATTGTTCCATGCAGAGTTGACGCAGGCACACCAGCGAAGTGGGTTATGAATGTGCCTTCTTTTGTGGTTAGAAAATGGCTTTGATGATAATGAGCAGGCAGTGCTGAGAGAAGGAGAAGCTTTGCCTGGTAGGTCTTGGAGTGAGGCCTGCGTCATGTCCCAGGACTGCATTGTCAAGCAGCCCCACAGCAGCGCTACCACTGGGCTATGGCTTGGGCAGGTAGAACAATCAGCACATCTTCCCTGGCCTCATGAAGTCTTCTATATGTGGGTTAAAAGCCCTGCAAGCTCAGCCATTGTTGCTCAGTGTTTGAGGGTCAAACATGACCGGGTTGAGGGCTTGGTCCCCATTAGTGGCATGCATGAGGCAGCCGATCAATGATTCTCTCTCATCATTGATGTTTCTATCTCTCTCTCCCTCTCCTTTCCTCTCTGAAATAAAAATATACTTTAAAATGTATATAAAAAATTGAAGTCTCTGAAAATGTATCTACTAAGGGTTGGAGGAAGGCACAGGATTTCCCCGTTAGGTGATCTCACCAATTGACTGTTGCAGGGAAGGCAGAGCTTAGCCCCAAGACCAAATGTCCCAAACTGTGATAACTCCTTTATGAAACTATTGACATGTACTTGCTGAAGGGTGTTTGGGAAGTAGGAGTTACAAATATATTTAACAAGCCTAAATGCCAATTACTGTGAATTCTTTTATTTTATTGGGCTCTTTCTTGATTGCCTGGAGGCCATTTTGGACTGAATTATAAGATGCTGAGAAACTCCTGGTCTTTTAGGAAATACAGTGACATTTAAAGACTGCTGAGGCCTGGCTTGAATATATATCTCAACAAATTAAAATCAAACAATAGTTATAGGGCGTTGGTTTATAGAATTCTAATCAGACTTAAAGCTAATGAATTATTTGTAAAAATTGTGTTGAAGTTCTCTTTACAAATGAGAGTTGAATTTTTTTTTTTTTTTATGTCTAAGGCTTATGCCCAGATCTCTTTGATTTCTTAAGCATCCTGATTTTGCATGAGAAAATTTTATTGGGGCGGGATGGAGATATATCATATTAAAAATCTCATAATCTTATTTATATTTTTCTACCTCTTCCTTATTACTATAATATAATGGCTAAGAATTCTCCAGTATTTTCCTCCTTCTCTTTCATTTATATTTTTATTTTGCTCCGATTACATGTATGCACCTTTGAGCAAAAGTATTATTTGAGACACATGACTTAGCTAACATTATATTTAGAAGTTATTTTATTAGGCTGCATTTTAATTTTATTCCATTTGTCCTCATTAAATAACTGTTTGCCCCCTCAGGCATCTTAGAGCTAACTTTCTGACTATATTGGTTCTCAGGCTGAAAAAGTTAAAGCTTATTTGAATTTTTTGCCTACGATGCTTTTAAAAATACACACAAAAATCAATATAATAAATTCTAAATGTTTGGTATGTACACCTGCTTTGTAACATAACATTTGGTTCATACCAAGGGATAATACTCATAAATGATAATAGTAATCTTGGAACTGTTATTTTCTTTAAAAGAAATATGTGTGTGTTTAAACACAAATATGTGTTTTATATATATATATATAATAAAATTCCTAAAGGACATCTATATGTTATGCATATGCATGCATTTTATAATATATATATTTACACTAATAAGAGAGGAAAATGCTAATTGACTGTACCTTCGCTATGCCCACAGCCAATCAGGAGTGATATGCAAATTAAGCCAACAAAGATAGAGGGTAAATTTGCATATGCAGGAGGAGTGGGCTGTGTCTGACACTGCTGCAGGGTCCAGTGCACCATGGAGGACTGGGCAGGTCAGGCAGGCAGTGCCTGACTGCACCTACAATGTGTAGGCCACCATTGGGACTGGCATGCCATGTGGGAAGAGCCTCACACTGCACATGGAGTCCAGGCCACCATTGGGGTGGGGTAGGCATGGCGGGCTGAGCCTGATGCCACCTGTGTGGTCCAGGTCACTATCCAGGATCGGGCAGGCCTGGAAGACAGTGCCTGACTCCGCCCATGGGTCCAGCCTGCCATTCATAACAGGATAGGCATGGCGGGCTGCACCTGATGCCACCACAGGGTCCAGGTCACCATCAGGGACCAGGCAGACCTGGTGGACGCTGCCTGTGGAGTCCAGACAGCCATTGCGGAGGGCAGGCACCTCACGCTGCCTGCAGGGTCCAGTCTGCCATCAGTAACAGTGCAGGCCAGGCAGACAGCCCCCATCGTTACCTGCGGGATCCAGGCTGCTATCTGGAACCAAGCAGGCATGGCAGGCAGCATCTGATGCTGCCAGTGGGGTCCAAGCCACCATCAGGGGCAGGGCAGACCTGGCAGACAGTGCCTGATGCCACCTGCTGGTTCCAGCCTGCTATTGGGGTCGGGCAGGCCTGGTGGGCAGCGCATGTCACGGCCTGTGGGGTCCATGCAGCCATTGGGGTTAGGTCGGCCTGGCGGGCAGCATCTGTTGCCACCTATGGGGTCTAGGCCACCATCAGGGACAAGGCAGGGCATGTGGGAAGCGCCTGACGCTGCCCACGGGATCCAGGCAGCCATTGGTAACCGGGCAGGCCAGAGGGGGCTGAGCTTGATGCTGCCCGCTGAGTGGAGCTGCCATAGGGGACCCAGGTAGGCGGGGGTGGCAGGGTCTCTGGGATCACTGTTTGCCCCGGGCAGCCTGTGGACACAGGTGGAGCAGGCTGGGGTTGAACATTTTAATGAAAATGGGATGCCTGTGCCCCAGCCCACCGTACCCAGTCCCTGGGGAGGAGAGGGCAGTGAGCAGTTAGCAGGCATGTTACCAGGAAGAGGTGCTGAACCATGATGACACAGAGTGCTGGCTGATAGAGGTGCGAAAAAGTGTAGATAAGGCGCTCTTTCTGGCGCTGAGCTTGAAAAGCACATCGACAGCCTGGTGGACTAAATAGCCTTTCTGTAGAAGGTGCATGAAGAGGAGATCACTGAGCTGCAGGTGCAGATCCTGTACACTCAGATCTCCGTGGAGATGGACATGTTATCCAAGTCTACCTCTCTGCAGCGGTCAAGGACATGGGCACCCAGTAGGAGAAGCTGGCTGCCAAGGACATGCAGAATGCAGAAGAATGGTACAAGAACTGTATCATAGACAGTAATATGATAATAGCGATGTGGGGGTAATGTGATAATGTTGTGAATTTCATGGACAAGCAGGGTAATCAAATGGAAAGAAGACTCTCTCCCACTCCCCATTATAATAATACTAGAGGCCTGATGCACAAATTTGTGCAAGAGTAGGCCTTCCTTCCCCTGGCTGCCAGCATTAGCTTCCCACTGGCACCTGGGATCTGGGCTTCCCTCGCAGCCCTGCCTTCATCCAGAAGGCTGGCCAGTCTAATTAGCCTATTAAGCTTTTATTATTATAAATAACATTGGGATAATTTTGAATAAATTTAAAGTTTGAATTACTCACCTGTAAAATTGGAAAGCAATCCCAGGCATGTGCCCTGACTGGGAATTGAACTGGCGACCTCTTGTTTCATAGGATGACACTCAACAACTGAGCCACACCAGCCAGGGTGTGTTGGGATATTCTAAAAAATTTACTGTTATTGTCACCAAATAAACTGGGTTATGTCTATTTTCTCTTCCCTTCCTTCCTTCCTTCCTTCCTTCCTTCCTTCCTTCCTTCCTTCCTTCCTCCTTCCTCCCTCCCTCCCTCCCTCCCTCCCTCCCTTCCTTCCTTCCTTCCTTTTTCCTTCCTCTTTCCCTCCCTCCCTTCCTTCCTTCCTTCTCTTTCCTTCTTAAATTTAAGTATAGTTGGTATGAAATATTAGTTATATTAGTTTCAGGTATATAACATAGAGATACAACATTTTAATACTTTATAATACAATCATCCTACTAATTCTAATAATCATTTCTCACTATGCAAAATTATCACAATATTATTGACTATATTCCCCTTCACACTTTTTACTCATTACTCCATTCCCCTCTGCTCTGCCAATGAGTGATACTTTTAGTCATTGTTTCTACGAGTCTGTTTTTGTTGGTTGGCTCTCTGGTAATTTACTGGAAATGTCCTGATATGATGCATAAACTGCATAAAGAAAAAATGAAATATGAAAGAACTTCCCTTTCATGTGTGGGGAACACACCTTAATTATGTTCTAGGAAAAGGAGCAAACTATGTTACTTACACAGGGTTCAAGTGTTGGCTCTGCAACATATAGATGACATTTAACCTTTCCTTTTCCTGGCCTCAAAGAAACAGTGTTAATACCTGCCCTGCCTAATTCATGGTGACATAATTAAGATTACATCACATTTGGTATCTTTTCTGTGTTTTAAAGAAATATGTTTTATTGATTTCAGAGAGGAAGGGAGATGAAGCAATAGAAACATCAATGATGAGAGAGAATCATTGATTGGCTGCATCCTGCATGACCCCTATTGAGGATCAAGCAGCAACCCGGGCATATGCCCTGACCAAGAATCAAACCTTGACCTCCTGGTTCATAGGTCTACTCTCAACCACTGAGCCACGCTGGCCATGCAGCCGGCAGTATCTTTTCTTTTAACTAACACTGGATGAAATCACTTTGAGGTATAAGAGTCTATGTGTTGCTCTACCATATAGAAACAATGCTTCTTTTTTAAAGATTGGTATCTATCAATTACAAGTTTCTAAAAATGTACTCTATCATTTATTTTTAATTTTTATATTTTTTAAATTGATTTTTTACAGAGATGAAGAGAGAGGAATAGAGAGCTAGAAACATCGATGAAAGAGAAACATCAATCAGCTGCCTCCTGCACCTCCCCCTACTGGGGATGTGCCCGCAACCAAGGAACATGCCCTTGACCAGAATCGAACCTGGGACCTTCTAGTTTGCAGGCCGACGCTCTGTTCACTAACCCAAACTGGTTTTGGCATGTACTCTATCTTTTAGACCACTGTAAATATTACTTCCAACTCTAGACTCCACTTCTTTAATAAAAAAAGGCAAAATATGTATTAAAATGTAACGATATTTACTGTTTATTCCAGAATGTTATTTTGAGGCATAATACTAGAAAAATAAGACTGACTTGTTTGATACTAATACATTTTGTGATTTTTTTTCTTATTGAAGAAAATGTTATTGAAACTTTCAAAAAATGTCACATTTTCAAGATAAAAATGGATAATTTAAAGCCATCTTATTCCAATCCTTGTTTTTGAACATTTGAGTATTTGTTAAACTGAAGTGTCTGTCAGTAAATACTGGTAATATTCACTCAGGCTTCTTGCTCTTTCTTTTTAATGTTTTGAAAAATTTGACTCTAATGGAAAAAATACTGATTAACTATTCCAAAACTATTTTGATCATATTCCAAGACCCAAGCGGTGTATGAATAAGTTCTTTAAGTTTCATATTTTAAAAATAATTGGATCTTTCTAATCCTCGGTGTCCTCATCCCATGTGTTAGCTGGCACAGAACTAAGTAAATAACCCTTTTTTGTATTTGCATTTTAATTTCCCTTTAACGGTTTTGCAATCTATGTTTTCATACAGAGAATATGCCTGCATTATAAATAGATGTCACTTGAGCTGTCATTTCAAAGATCTATGATAGGAATCTGAAAATCTAGAGACAATGTTTAAAGTGGCATATTTAGAGTTTTTGAACCATTTTTAACTATGTTCCTTAAGATGGAACTGTTTATAGCCCCTCTAACTGATCATCACAACTTATGCATGCTGCTCATTAACATGAATTGCATATATGCATCAATTTTATTTAAAGTTTACGAGATAGTTTTTAAACAAAATTATACTTGCAGCATAAAAATGAATTGTTAACACTCCTCCTTGATTGTGTGCATACATAATATAAACATAGATATATATTATCTCATAAACATATTCTTTTATTACAGATAGAGTTCTCCCAAATACATGTCATTAACCTAATAAAAGTTAAAGATATATTATGAAATTTAAATGACATGTTTTGGTAAATAAAATAAGACTCTAGGATGTTTATTTATAATACATTCTTTTTTTAAAAAAATATTTTTTTTCTTGATTTTAGAAAGGAAGAGAGAGGGAAAGAGAGATCAAACCCACAACCCCGGCATACGCCCTTGACTCGAATCAAACTGAGGCCCTTTAGTCTGCAGGTCGCTGCTCTATCCGCTGAGCCAAACCAGTTAGGGCTATAATACATTCTTAAATTCATTTTGACAATGGTGATTTTTTCCCCCTGTGAATTACATTTTTCAATGCATTATATCTTTTCATGAATTATATTTAAAAATGATATTACATTGTTCCTGTTCCTTGCGGAAATATACCTTACAGTGGGAAGCATTTTAAACGGAATACTTCCCATCTAGCCCTGCCAAGGTAAATGCTTTCCTCACAGCCTTGACTTGCAGCTGCAGCAGATGTGAGAGTATGTCATGGTTGTTTTGACAGTCCGGTCATCCTAATCCAGGGATCGGATCCCTGTGGTCTGTCAATTATCCTGCTAACCCTACAGCGAGAGCAACATTCAAGGCACTGAACTGTCAACCAGTAACCAAAAAATAATGTCAGGAGTCAGAGAGGCAGGAGCGAGATGGGGGATGCTTCTGACAACAGAGGTCGGTGTATTATTCAGCACTTATTTTATTTGTGGGGCTTGTAACAAATTAATTACTGGGAATCACATGATGACATGTCATCCATTGCTTTGGACATTCTTTTGTGTCTACATTAAAAAAGCAAGGATTTGACTGCTCATGTAAGTTTTGCTAACATAGGGTTCTGGAACATAGCTATATGCTGAAAATAGCTAGATCACCTGACTTTAATTTGATTGTTAGTTAAGTCTCCCCCTCCTTCCTCCCCCCCCCCCCCCCCCACACACACACACCTGTTTATAGTAATCTCTTTAGGGGGGAAAAAAGCACCTGGGAACTTTGTGTGTGCTCACGGAGATTATTTGGGAAGTTACTACCCTGTTTCCCTGAAAATAAGACAGTGTCTTATATTAATTTTTTCTCCCCAAGTTGCGCTAGGTCTTATTTTCAGGGGATGTCTTATCTTCCCATGTGCTGGGTCTTATTTTTGGGGAAACATGGGTAGGAGCCCTACTGACAGGGAAATGGACCTAAATATGGGGAGTGAAATTGTGCCTTGTTTATGACAAAACATTCAGTCAGAACTGAGAATTTCAAAGGGAAATTTGTTTTGAACCATTCATGAGCATTAATAGTTTAAGAGAAGAAATAAGAGGACGTTTAATGGCAATGATTTCTGTCTTAAAATGAGAACATGATAATGAGGCTTTACATCTCTAACTGCTTGCAAATAGGGCCCAATAGAACTCTCCAGTGACATCAGCTAAAATCTAAGTAGGCTTTATTCTGCTCTGCTTCGTAGTCTCTCTGTGTTTTATGTATCAAGTCAAATATCTACTATGTACACAAACTAAAGGGCAGCCCATAATTAACAATATGCAAGCCTGGGATCTTCGAATAAGTGCTTGCTGGCTCTATCCAGATGAGGCTTTTTACTTGTTGCATGTGTTCACTCAGGAAAATGTTGAATGAGCCCAAATCTCTGCTGTGTAAATGGCAAAATGTTTGAAATTTAAATGTATTTTGTAAAATTTTAAGAAACAGTCAAACTGACTCTTGGCACTTAATGAATAGAGACATAATTTCCCTGGTTTGAAAAAATATAGTTACTTATAGAATAATGCCTATGTATTTTGGGCAATACACAAAACCATAAAGAATAAAGAACAATATAAACTTAACATCAACATTCATAAGTAATTACTTTTGGAATATATATCAAGAAAAATATATCACATTTTATGTAGGTAGTACCCAACCTTTTTTTTTATTTAATGAACTAAATTTCCATATCATAGCAAATTCTTTGTAAATATAACTTTATATTTTAATATATGAATACACCATAATTCACTTATATAATACTCTAATGTTAGAGTTCATATTAGTTAAATTTGAAAAGACATAAATGACTGTGAGAAATAACTCTTATTTCTGATTTATTTCTACTTTTTATTCTAGGATGGATTTGCTTCAGATAAAATTACCAATTCAAAGGGCATCAATAATTTTTATCATCTTCGAAGACTTTAAATCTTAAAGTTAATGATGACCATTATAAATCTTCTTAACTGCTTAATATAGTTTTAAAAATATTTTTAAATTGATTTTAGAGAGAAGAAGGGAGAAGGAAATAGAAACATCAGTGATAAGAGAGAATCATTGATCAGCTGTCTCCTGCACGCCTCACACGAGGGATGGAGCCTGCAACCTGGGCTTGTGTCCCGACAGAGGAATGGAACCATGCCCTCCTGGTTCATAGGCTGATACTCAATTACTGAGCCATTTTGGCCAGGCACTAGTCACTTAAAAAAAACAACAACAAAAACAAAACAAACAAACAAACAAAACCTGTTACAGGTATAGCAGACATGTAATTATTAGTAATTAGGCTTTCTAAAAAATAAAAACATGTCATGGTTAGGATGAAGAAATGTTTATGTTTTGGTCTAGGCATTCTTTTGCAGTTCTAGTGGTTTAACCAAAAACTAGTATGATGTATGGCAGATCCCACTTTTCTGGGTTTATATTTCACTTTTACTTGCTGTGTTCTCAGATTACTCAACCTCTGCACTTTAAATTCTCCTCCTATAAAATGAAGATAATATTTTTGCCCACATCTTCGGGTTGTGGAGAAGATGAATTGGGGTAAGGTACGTAATCTATGTTGTGCGGTGCCTGGCACTTAAAGAGCCCCTAGTGAATGTTAGCAGTTGCTATTAATTGAATATAGCCATTAGCAAAGAAAGTTGTATTGGTATTTTACAAGCATTGCATTTCTTGTGAGAAAGTCAAAAATAGCAAATATTTTCGTTATGTACACAATACCGGTTAAACAAGCTTTAAATGTAGCAATAGAAACTTCTTTTAAAAAGTAGAATGCAATAGAATAGTAATTATTCTTGCCTGCTGGGAACAACTGAGAGGTAAGATACTAGTAAGTGTCACTTTTTGGGTTATATGTTATGTATGTTATTAGCTCTACATGTAAGGATGCTCCATTGGTATTATGTAGCCCCGAGCTTCTCAAACTTTAATGTGCATATGAATCATCTGGGGATCTTATTAAAAGGCAGATTCTGATTTTGTTAAGTCTGGGGTGGGCCCCGTGATGCTGTATTTCTATCAGATCCCAGGTGATGCTGATGGTCCAATGGCTACATTGAGTAGCAAATATGTAGAATAAAAAATGGAGTTTAATACCAAGTTCTTAAATATTTTGAAAAATTTTTTCTTCTCTAGCATTTTGCTTTGGGCATTTAGTGCATTTGCATATTATGAATTTGAGTCTCCTCAGTGTTCTGCAGAAGTGGGAAGTCAACAAATTTATGTAAAACTAATACCCTCAAACAATTCACAGGTTGGGGGGGCAGGCGGGAGATAGGATTAAAAACAAAAACAAAAACCTCTCTATCCTCATTTTTTGGCTGTCTCTGCAAATATGATTGTTTGGAGCCAGCTGGTGGGTTTTTTCACAACTGGCTGTTTCCCAGTGCCACCCTCACCACAGGATAGTGTGTGCTTGTCCCTTCGGCTGGCCTCCACCGGGGCACAGAGGCAGGAATCGAGTCCCTTCAATGTTGTTTAATGGTGACCAAGATAAGGACACACCCGGTGAGCACCTGGAGAGTGTTATGCTAAGCAAAATAAGCCAGTCAGAGAAAGACAAGTATCACTTGATCTCACTTATATGTGGAATCTAATGAACAAAATAAACAGACTAACAAAATAGATCCAGAGACATGGAAGCATGCAACAGACTGATGAATCTTAGAGATTAACCAAAGAATTTATATGCATATATGTATAACCCATGGATACAGATAATAGTGCGGTGAAGGCCTGGGGAGGGGGAAGGAGCAGGGCAGAGAAGGTTTTTGAGGAAAAAATAGGGGACATCTGTAATATTCTCAACAATAAATTAAAAAAAAAAATCTGTGCTCTGACTGCTTCTTGTCTATCATCCTCACCTGGTTATCATAGGCTGGCTATGCAGCCAAGGGGAATATAAAGTATTAGATAAGTTTTCCAAATCTTCATGAAGCATCCATTTTACTCAAAGACTTGGGGGATTCTACAAACTTAGTTCTTTATAGCATCACATTAGTATGCATTTAAAAAAACAATATGAGAGCTGATGATAAGCCACCCCTGGCTATATCCCTAAAACCCAGGGAATTGTTACACATTATTTTGCCATTAAAGTTCATTTCAAGGAGAAAACATGAAGACTATTGGAAGTGAAAAGAACAAGAGAAGAAACCTAGGGAAGCCTTTAGTGAAAAAAAAAAATAGATGTAAATCAAAATACTTAGCTTCTAATCCTTTCTCTGCCTATCACATCTTCTACAAGTTTTTATCGCTGAGGGCCTCCTCATTTTTCTCATATGAATAATGTACCCACCTAGTTCATTAGACTAATTTTGAGATCCCTCCAAGCTCTGGCATACTTTGATTTTATGATTGAATTATTTTTTATACTGAGAATTTTACCCTAACACGTAGGCAGCCAGTTGACTATTCTGTATGGTAGAGACTTCCCCAGCCCTGGCTCCTATGGTAGTCCCCATCTGTGACCAGAGCTGTCAATCATTTTGTGATTATTTCTACTGTTTTGCAGAGTCAAAGGGCTACCCTAGAGATGGAGCTTCATTTGAAATACAACTGAGTGCACAATGGTGCTGAAAAATGTTACCCCCACATGCAATGGGGTAAATCTCTAAAAGAATTTACCCCCTAAATTTAGGGTATCAATGAGGCAATGTAAACCACCAGAACAGCTACTTGACAATTTGTCACTCAACTTCAGCAAAACTATAGAGGAACTGCACAATGAATTAATGAATAGCAACAAATCCCCATGACAACATGTTAGTTCATTAAAATTTTATCAGCATTCTTCCTAAGGAAAGCGTGCCTTCTGTTCTATGTTGAGTTTCTTCAACATTGTTTTACAGCCAATTCACAGCATTCTGGTGCTTCAAAATTAATTCCTGTGGAGAGTGAGATACACATAGACTCTATATTGTGTCACACACAGGTCTCCTGGGTGTCACAATGAAATATTGACTGCATTTTTGTATATTTTATGGCTTAAGCATTAACAAGTATTTCCCTACTGCCTTTTTGTGAGAGTAGGTTAATTAGCTGAAAACCCACCTCCGTGTTAATTTTTAGCAAATGTACTAAATTTTTAAAATAAATTTCTTTTTTATAGCAAATGGAAGAGGGGAATAGCAAAACATTTTTCTTGCTACCACAGTGGCATTTTACCCTCTGGCTTTGGAAAACAAACAATAATGCATAAGCCTTGACATTTTCTTTAAATTTATTCTCTCCTGTTGAATATTTTTTTTTATGAGTAACCCAAATGCCGGTGATTTGGGTCTTCCCAAATATTTCAACACAACAGGGACAGGCTTCCCTGTTATAAATTTTTAAAAATGTTCTCACAACCCATTCCACCAACAATAGAAAAATCATCACAATTCCTAATATTTGGGAGGGATGTTTGAGGTGTAACATTTTTTGTTTTGTTTTGTTTAATTTTTGCCATGAATTCTGCTTGCGCTGAATCCTGATCTAAGTCATATTTCTCCTTTTATAAAAGTACCCAAATGGACATATACATTGAATTCAGCCATTTTTAAAACTTTATTGACTTGGAATAAAACAAATTGGGGATTAGAGCAATTTAAAAACCTCTTATTTGGCTCCACAAATTGAGGATTATTTTTGGATTATTATTATGCTGAAGATCATAGACTCACACCATTCACCCATATATGCATACATATTCACCCATTCATGAGAGTTTTTCTATTTGTATGTTAGCATAGAAGTTGAAGGAAATTATTTTCAACATGCCATTAAATGTATTTACAATGGACACTAATTATGAATTTGTTAGTTAATATAATCTTTATATGGTGAAATTTAGCAAACTGTACCAAATAAATCTACACATCTCCCTTGACCTGAAAATATTGTTTCTGGGAAATGCTAAAATCAATCAGACAAATATACCAACATTTATGCATTAGAATATTCATGACAATATTGCCTATAACAGCAAGAAATAATGAAGTTAATCCAAATAGCTAATAAAAAGAGATAATATACTCCATTACATTCATACATTGAATACTAGTCAGTCTTTAAAAACAATTAGGTAGCATGAATTGGCATGGCACAATGATTGAGCATCAACCAATGAACCAGGAGGTCACAGTTCGATTCTAGATCAGGGTGCATGCCTGAGCTTTGGGCTTGATCCCCAGTAGGAGGCAGCCAATTAATGTCTCTATCCCTCTATCCTTTTCTCTTTCTCGCTCTCTAAAATCCATAAAAACATATTTTAAAAATTAGGTAAATCTTGATTTATTAGACATAGTGGATTATTGACAATATATTGATAAATTATTGGAAAATATAATATGATTGATTTTTGTCCCAGAGTGTCAGTGTATATGTTAATATTTGTGTAAGGTAGAGTCTATAAAAAGAGACCCTAGAAAGTATTTATTACTAGACTAATGACCCAGTGCATGAATTTGTGCACATTGAAAGGAAATTAATTAGAAGGTGGTGGAAGGGGTGGGACTGGGCAAGATGGGCTGGACATGCCCTGGAGCCAACCTCCCGAGTCTCTCCCAGGCCAGCCACACCTGCAGTGGCACTGTGGCTCGAAAAGCATCTGGGGAGCGAGCGGGATTCCTCAGGCAGGTGGGGTCCCTCAGCTTGGCTTGCCAGGATCAGGCCAAAATCAGGTCTCCGATATGCCCTGAGGGGTCCTGGAGTGAGAGAGGGCACTCTGCAAAGCTGTTGTCATACAGGGTGTAGAACACGAGTGTGCAGTAAACCAGATTCGGGCCTGACAGTGTCCCAGCAACAACATAACCCAAAGCTAAAGGTGGAATCTCGAGGCCCTGGGAGGAACCTGGTTCCCTCCTCTCTGGTTTCAGGGTGCATCACCCGAGAAGTGCCAAGTCACTGAAGCTTGGCAGCTCCTGTGTTGAGCATCTTCCCTATGGTGGTCAGTGTGCATCATAGCAACCGGAAGGACACTTAGCATTTAGCCTTTTAAAATATAGTGAGATTTAAGATGACTTGATTTTTTTCTCTTTATTCCACTTTGTATTTTCAAATTTTTCTATGATGGCCATAGCATGTTTAATAATTTCTTTTAAAATGTTTTTAATTGTAAACTCTAAACAAGCCAATTGCAAGAACTACATTTATAAGACAGTTAAATGCATAAAAATTAAAATATTTGTATTGCTTTTAGCAGGATTTCTCAACAGTTTTTTTTTTTAAAAAATATATATGTTATTGATCTTTTTACAGAGAGGAAGGGAGAGGGATAGATAGTTAGAAACAATGATGAGAGAGAAACACCAATCAGCTGCCTCCTGCACACCCCCTACTGGGGATGTGTCTGCAACCAAGACACATGCCCTTGACCAGAATCGAACCTGGGACCCTTGAGTCTGCAGGCTGATGCTCTATCCACTGAGCCAAACCAGTTTAACTATTGACATTTTGGACAAAATAATTCTTTGTTGTGAGGCTATGCTGTGCATTGTGAGATATTTAACAGCATCCCTGGCCTCAGCTCACCTGAAGCAAATAACATCTCTTGGTTGTGACAACCAAATCTATCTCCAGACATTGTCCAATGCCCCTGAATGGCAAAACTTGCAATTGAGAACCACTGATTTATAGATACTGCTTCATTCATTGATGCCATTCTTATTTTATTTTACTGTTATTGTTGAAAGTATTATAGATGTCCTATTTCCCCCCCAGTTGACTCCCTGCATCCTGCTTCTGCCCCTCTCAGAAACATTACATGATCTCATATGTGGATTCTAATGATACCATTCTTAATTCATAGGTAGACCACTTATCTTCTCTCACATGTTCATACTTCTTATAAAATTTTGTTTTTTCATGTCTCTATCTTGGAAGAGATGTTGTATTTTCATTTTCTCAGAGAAAGCCCCAATTCAGAGATTTCAGTGACTGGTTTAGATCACTGACTCTGAAAAGATTATCTATTAATGAAGTCACCACAGCTAATTGCTCAAACCACAGCTATCAAAGAAGGACTGGAAGCCCCATACCTACAGATTTTAGACCTTAACTTTACCGTAACAAAACAAAGAACAAGAGAATGTTCAGCCAGATCATTTTATAAGTCCCAAACTTTAAAAATATTTAGTCCAACTAGAGACATATCCTTATTTTTAGTAATTAGGCTGACTCTAGTAAAAGCATGATTCTTAGGTTCAGAAGACATGACTTTCATTTTTGAATCTGCCACTTACCTGTTAACATGACCCTGGACAAGCCTTTAAACCCCTTTAAGCTGAAGTTTGTCATTTGAAAACAAGGATCACTTAACAGCCTTACTTAATTACATGATTATAATAAATAATGAGTGCACTTACGGCTTGAAAGTGCTGTGTAAACTGCCAAGGACTCCATGCCCATTGGGAATTCATTTCTGATGGAGATGGCTGAAGTTGCTATGGCAACATTCTGGTTTGTAATGTTCCAAAAACAATGCCTACTATATACATGTCATCTATTTACATCTAGAAATAAATAGAGATAATTAAGGAATTCATCTGGAATTGTTTGTTTTTTTAAACTTGTGCTTTTTAAATGTCTCTGTATCCCTTTGTCAAGATTTCAAAGTAAAAATTAAATAATTTAATTTCATAGTAAAACTTAAGTAAATCTTAGAAGCCGATAGATATGAAATATAAAGCTAAAGAGAATAAAAGTATGAGAGAGTAAAATAAAAGTAAATTCTTGAAAAAATAAATACAGAAATTAGAAAACACATGTTTGAGCTCATTTCAAGAATTATCAGTGTGAGATTTCCTCTGATAGTTGTTTTCCCTGCTTTATTCAACCCTGTTAAAATGAATCAACCAATGGGGCTTCTGCCATATCCCCCAGGAGCCTCTGCTACACTGCCATATAACTAAACATTAGCATATCTTTTTCTGATTACTGTCTCACAGCTTCTCTCCAAAACATCCCCTGTGGATATCAGAAAATTATTGCAAACTAGCATCTGAATAAGGCTGGGAGATATGCCAACTCCTTTGCCTGATAACTACTATGCCTGCTAAGTTCAAGATTGTACATTGTCAACTTTAAGAAAGCAATAATAAAATTACTAAAAAACACATACCAACCACTTCATTTTAGTTTCCTTTATTCTTACTTTTCAGTTCTTCAATATTAAGAAATAAGGTCAGAATTCTCAGATATGATGCCTGAATAGGAGGTGATAATAGTTGAGTAAAATATGGGATGAGCAAGTGTGTGTGTGTGTGTGTGTGTGTGTGTGTGTATGAAATAATCACTCAAAAAAGGCAAAGTCGTCCCAACATGGAATATATGTGTAAACTACCATCATGTGCAAAGATGAGACCACAAATCCTCTGATTAGCAAGAAAAATATTTTCAAATTATTTTCCAGGGACTGGGAGTGAATTTGGGATTAACTACCTTTGTTCAGTTTCTTTAGTCTTCATAGGGAATAATACATTTGAGAAGTGACTGCTCAGTGGAGTCTTAGAGCAAGAAACAACTTAGAGTCAATAGCTATTAACTTACCTGTTAACATGACCCAATACAGACTTAGAAGGGAGTTAATATGATTAACTGAGTTTAAAGGAATGGCACGAGAAAACTTAATTTGTCCAGGGAAATGACTGGATCAGTGTTGGATAGCTGAGATATCAGCTGAAGAGGCACGTACCTATGTAGGCATTCAGCAATCAGTTGAAATAGATATGAACTTGATTACTCATTTTAGTTGGAAATGAGGGGGTGAGATGACTTAGGTCAAGGAGCAAGCATATGAATTGTCAAACTTGTTACAGTGGTTATTTATTTATTTACTAGAAGCCTGGTGCACGAAATTCATGCACTGGGAGGGTGTCCCTCAGCCCAGCCTACACCCTCTCCAATCTGGGACACCTCGGGGGATGTCCGACTTCAGGTTTAAGTCAGATATCCCTCTCACAATCTGGGACCACTGGCTTCTAACCGCTCACCTGCCTGATTGCCCCCTAACTGCTCCTCTGCTGGCCTGATTGCCCCCAACTACTCTCCCCTGCTGGCCTGATCACCCCCAAGGCTTTTATTAGTATAGATATGACCCTTCACAAAAAATTTTACTAACCCTGCTTTACAATAAGGGCTTGACAATTGAATCATTGGAACCAGACAACAAGATTTCCTTTATTTGAATAGTGGAGGGAATAATTATCTTGTCTTTTAAATTGCCATGAAATTAAAATGAGATAATGACTTAGAAAAGATAATAAAGTGGTAAAATGAAAAACACTATTTTTTTATTCTCCCCCTTCCTTCCTTTACAGCATTTATTTAAACTTTGAAATTTATAAAAATTTCACTCCAATTTTCATTTCTTTACTTTCAATATTATTTTGTATTGGTTTCAGGTTTTATATTAGTTACAAAATAATGGTTAGATAAACATATACTTTACAAAGTGTTCCCCTATATTTCCAGTACCCACCTGGCATCATACCATCATTACAATACTATTGATTATGTTCCCTATTTAAGTGACAATGGGCTTACAGGTTCCTTCCAGTCTTTCTTTTGTGTTGTTTGCCTTTACTTTTCTTTCTAACTTCTTCATCTCTTTCCTTATATATTGTAGTATCTCAGTTGGCCAGCAAAGCTCAGTGAAGACACTGGGACACGCTTAATCCATTTTACAGACCAGGAAACTGTAGCCAATTCTAGTTGGCTGTGGAACTTGAGTCAGTGCACAGGAACCCTCAGAACCATACTCCGCCCTTCCTAAGGGGCAGCTGCCAGGCAAACAGAACAAACCTTCCTGTCAGGCTTCTAAGCCTCTTTCTCAAGCACCTTTTCATTGCAGATGCTCCACATTCTTTCCTCTCCCTGGTCCCCTGTCCCCATTCTTTACTGTCACCCTCCCTTCCCCCCGCCCCCCCCCCCCCCCCCCCCCCCCCCCCCCCGCGCCTCCCTGTCTCCAGAGCAGGTGGAAGGCTTCGCACTCACCACCAAGGCATGCTCTGCTGTAGGTGGGGCAGGGCGGTGTGAGCGTGCTTTTGGGTCAAGGTGGGAGCAGGAGTCACTGCATCTGAAGTGTGAAGGCCGCCTGGGCGAGGCCGAGGCAGGTTAGCACTGGGAGCTTCTCTGAATCAAGTCAGTCAGTCCAGTACCCTGCAGTGTGGCACCCCTCCACTAAGGTGGCACCACCGCTCAACCCCCGCCTCAGAGCTGTGGGTCCTTGCCCCTCCCCCTGAGCTTCTTTCCATGCTCCTTGATCCCTGGCCTGGCCCATCCACGTCTTGGGGCCACTGCAGAACCTCTCTCTCTGCAGTGAGGCAGATCCCTGCCCTTGGTCTCCGGAAAGCTGTGAATCTGTGGCCAGAGGCCCGGTCTGAGTCTCCCAGTGCCCAGCCACACCTCCCTGGGCAGCAATGTTCCTGAGGTGTCACGCGAGTGGCTAGGTCGGCTGGTCATACCTCCCCATGGCGCCAAGGGAGTGACTAGGCCGGTGGGTCATGCCTCCCCTGGGATGTGACGTTCCTGGGGCCCCATGGGAGTGGCTAAGCAGGCCCAGCTGCTCTTCCCCGGGCCTGTGATGTTCCCAGAGCTGCCCCTCCTGCAGCCTGCGTTGGACCTGGACCTCTCAGGTGGCGTCTGATGCTGCCCACCTCCTCCCCTCCCTGGCCCAATGGAGTGGTACCTTGTGGGCAGTGTCTGGCTTGGGCCTTCCTTGACCAGATAGACCTGACCCCCCAGGAGCTGGCCATGGTGATGCCCTCCCGGCCACATATGTAAATTAACCTCCATCTTTGTTGGGTTAATTTGCATACTCACTCTGATTGGCTGTGGGCATAGCAAAGGTACAGTCAATTTACATGTTTCTTTATTATTAGGTAAGATTTATTTATTAATTTATTTATCTGTCATTCACACTAGGTCTTAAACTCTGTGAAAGTCAAGTCTTCCATAGTCTAGTTCACCATTGTACTCTAGTGCCTTGAATGAACACACAGCAGTAGAGCTTATTCATAAATTAGCATAGAAATGAACTTTTGTTGTCATTGATTTTTAAGAGGAGCAATCTACTAGTAATGAAGAAAAGGATTTAAAGGTAATTTCCCCTCTCCTCTCAGGTAAGTGTTTATATTTTTATTTGTGGATTTGTCAGTAGAATATGGGTCAGGAGGAGAAAATGAAATATCTCTTTAGGATGGATGGGGATTGACCGCTATGAAGACACTTCTCACTTTGAAGAGTTTGTGCCCCACAAATGATTGCATAGATAACAGCAACTTAGAAGAAAATACTTTGCTTCTTGTGAGGTTAGTGTAACCTCAACAGGAGTCTCTCCAAACCAGAAAGTACTGTGAGAGGAGACTGCTGTTTTTCATTTTGCAGAGTGTTAAGTGTCCAAGAACTGATTCATAACAATTGTTGAAATTGTTGGTCATTTTGGAGAATTAAAGGAATGGAAACTCAGGATCTCCTGTTCCTGATCAAATTGCCAGCCTCATTCCTAGCCCCTTGGCATCTAAGTGGGGCCATGTGATTGAGTTCTGGTGAGTGGGATGTGGGAAGAACTGATATATGCCACTACCAGGCCAGTTCAGAGGAACTGAAGAAGGAAGCTCAGAATCAGAAATAGGAAATGTCATGACGAAAGCAAGTAGCTGAGTGACGTGAGGAAAGGGACACAAACCAAGGATGACCTCTAGAACTGAAAAGGGCAAGGAAACAGATTCTCCCTGGAGGTTTTAAAATAAATATAATCTTGTCAATTGAGGAATACATCTTGATTTTAGACTTCTGATCTCTACCATTATAAATATAAATAAATTTGTGTTGTTTTAAGCCACCTAAATTGTGATAAATATTTGCAGAAATAGTAAACTAATATAGTGTATTTATTTGCTTATATCTGATTCAGGTGCGACAGAATCTAGTGAGTGTGTGTGTGTGTGTGTGTGTGTGTGTGTTTAAGTTCCTGATTAAGGCTCCAGATTTTCATTCTTGCATAAATCTTATAATGAATCATCTATGATTTCAATATAGGCATATTTAAAGTAAAACATAAACCTGTGTATAAACTTTATGGATTTTTAAAATTTCCACCCTTATTTATTGATTAAAGGCCTGGTATATTAAAATTTATTCACTGGAGGGGGGTCCCTCAGCCCAGCCTGCCCCCCTCATAGTCTGGGAGCCCTCAGGGGAGAGAGATGACCCAGCGATCAGGGGAAGGCGATGCCCCTATCACACCTCTGGTGCTGCCTTGGCTGGCCCTGGTTACCTGAGCCTTGGGTGGTCCTGGGTAGCTGGGCAGCCATCATTTGAGGATTGCTTGTGCCTTGGGCCAGCACTGGGCAGCTGGGGAGCTGAGGGAAAGTCCAGCCACACCTGTGCCTGCTGCCCATCCCCAGCTGGGATGAAAGAACTGGGGGACTCTGGTTGGGCTGAGGGGATTGGGTGCTGCCATTTTGTGGCTATGGGCTCCACTATCTTTGTCATGGTGTGATGGTCAATTTGCATATTCACTCTTTATTAGATAGGATGTGTCATTCCTATCTAATCATATAATACTTTCTTTTACCTACTCTATCCCAAGCACTCAACTTTTCAAAAAAATAACACCTTCCTTTTTTACTCATATTTCATTAGCATGGTTAATATTTAATATAATGCTATAATTACAATAAATTGGAGAAAAAACATTGATGACCCTTGATAATAAAATTGTTAAACCAGACAGACCACATTTAGTGTGTATGGTTGCCAGTCACTATGTTTTACTGAAAGCATAAAGAGTATTAGTTAAAGCATAAAATTTAAATACATAAAGTTTAAATACATATCAGTTAAGATAATTCACACAGCCCCATTGGCCTGGATTGGCTTACATGCCCATCCTTGACAATCCCCGTGGCCAAAGGAGTATATTGCAGAAGACATTACATGATTCCCTAACAGCGATTTTCAGCAACCTCTACCCTTTGATTTTTTCTCATGCTTCCCATGATATAAACACAATAAACCAGATAATTGATTTTCTATTTCTTATAACTAATGATAGCCACGTGATGTAGTTGTGACTATTGAGATACAAATAAAATCTTCTGAAGGATTTCTGGTAACTGTTTTTTTTCCAGGATAAAAGGTGAGGTGAGTATACAAAGAGTGTGGTTTTTCATTCCACCCTATTATGCACTCTTCCTTCTTGCTTGTAGGTGCAGTCATGTAACTATGATGGAAAAGCCAAGAGAGTTTTATGGGCATCTATATAACAGCTTAAAATTACGAAGCTTCTAAAATAACTTGGAATTAGTTATTTAATTGACTTGTCACTTTAAGTTGGTTACCTCTTACTGATGGAGAATGGAATAAACTGATAGACTAGATGGGGGCTAGTACTTTCTTCCAGACACAGAGTATTTATTGGTTGAAGAGTCATAGACTGAGGGTGGTGGAGGGTTGTTTACCCAAAGAAAACAAAGAAGCTGTTATTTTTTTAAAAATGGGAAATTTATTTTAGACCAAAATAACAGAAGTCAATCTCATATGGCTATCAATACACTCTTATAAAATTTATTTTTTATTTTTTTAAAATATGAATAGGGATTTATTATTATTCTATTTTTTTATTGAATTTATTGGGGTGATATTGGTTCATAAAACTATACAGGTTTCCAGTGCACAACTCAATAAAACATAATGGTCACACTGTATCATATGCCCAGCCCCCCAAGCAGGCCTCATTTTACTCTTCATTGCCCCCCTCCACCTACTCTCCACACCTCTTTACCTCTAGCTGTCACACACTACTGTTGTCTGTGTCTATCACCACACCAGCATTGTCTATATACATGTTTTTAGTTAATCCCTTCATCTTCTTTCACCCAGCCCCCCTAAAGCCTGTTCCCTCTGACAACTGTCAGTTTGTTCCATGTGTCTGTGCCTCTGTTTCTATTTTTTAGTTTTCTTAAATGGACTTAAAGGAAAATTAAGTGTTGTTTCTAGGGAAAACTGGGCCACTTAAACTGCACCACTCTGCGTTCCTAAGTCCTACCAATATTCCCTTTTCTTTCCTCTCTTTTTCTAAGATGCTAGTTACCTGTAAATTAGAAATCTATGAGGAGTAGAAAGATAAGGAGGCTTGAGCTATAGTGAAAATGAAACTGTCAAAAGAATGCCAGTCACTTTTAGTCACTGTCTGAATTCTGTCTGCCTGTCTCTTTCCTGATGTCTTTGTAAAACAGCTCTTGTGAAAGGTGTACGTCATGTCAGTCAAACGCCATAGGTGGTGTTTGGAGTTTGAGGTATTGACAATAGGTATTTGCTTTTGTATCACATAATCCCATCTCAAAGGTATGTGGTAGAGACAGATGCCTCTTGAAAGAAAAGGGACATAAATGATGGATGAAAATTTCCCAACTTATCAAATGGACAATAGGTTTAACAAAAAATTTTCCTTTATTGAGCACAAGATAATTTTCGTGACTAATTTTATAAAAAAAAAAATGTAGCTTTGCAGTTCAGTAAAAAAAGTGTATAGCTTTCATAAGTTTCAAGTCAGTAAAAGTTACTGAGAATCTTCTAATTTAAGGACATAATTTAAGACACTTTGAAGGGTCTTGTAAAAAGAAATCCTGCCTTTAGATGGCTACAATAGGGGTGAAGGTGAGGAAGAAGTCAGCAAGGTAATTTCATAATTATGATTCAAGGAAATAAAGCAACAAATAGAGGAAGAAAATATTATAGGAGGTCTTAACTAACACCTGGTTAAAGGGTAAGGGAATAGTCAGGATAAGGATGACAATTAATATAACATTCTTTTTCAGGACTGTGAAATTAACTCCATATTAAGCAAAAACACCTGTGCGTTAGGCCCAGACAATTAGGAAAAAATCACATTTACTAATTGCTGAAAATTAGTACCTGGAAAAATTTACCTTTATTAACTCAGATTCATCTGTAAGATGAACAGTGTTTTATTGATGATCCTATTATCCTGAAATACTTTTGTTTCTTTTTTATTTAGAGAAGTGTTATAATAATTACATAATGTGTATTTAAGTCTAAGAAATTAAGTTAAACACAAAAGGAAAATGGAGTGGCAGATACTTTTATAAGTAATTATGATATGAGTATTAGCATCTATTTTATGTAAGAAATCTCTGAGAATAAGAATCATTCATGCACTCACAAGGTTGTATTTATTACTTTTTGCTTCTGCCTCATTTAAAAAGTGATTTTAGAGTGTAACAAATCTAAAGTATATCAATGTTTTTAAGAATAACTTTAATTTTTAGATTTATATGAATTAAAAGACATTAAAATATTCTACAAATCCAAACTATTAAGTCATAAAATATTACAAGACAAGTAGAAAAAAGATGCTGATTTTATTGGATTTATTTTTTAGAGCTCTACTTACAGTATTAAATCACAACTATATTGAGTATTTGTTCAACTGACCTCCATATTGTACTTGGTGATATCAAGAATGGTGTGAGGCTAAGAAAAGCACAGGTGAGCAGTACTGGTTCCTGGAAGACCAGAAAGCCTATTGATACATAAACAATAAATATTGACTGAAGGGATTAATTGAGCACTGAACACATTTTTGATGTTGTACTAGGGATGATCATGGGATAAATTTAAGTGCATTCATAATTATTTTGAGAATTGGGCAATGTATAGGAAAAAGAGAGCTAATTTTTTTTTTCCAAAGAACAGTCTTAAGACTTTCTCAATACTCTGTTGAAAGAAAAACAATACAAAGCTAATAGCTAAAGCAGATTAGCAGGCTAAGGTAAGAAGGTAAAGCACATAGCAATATTTAAGAATATTTTAAAACATATATTTCAAAAAAATAGAAAAGTAAAAAGAAGAAATATAAATATCTGCTTTGAAAACATCTTTATTCATCATTATCTCTTCCTCAGCCTAGGACATATATTCAATCAGTGCATGCTTACTTTGCTCTATACCCCATGTTTGATGTACACTCACACATACACACACACACACATACACACACTTAAACTTTATGATAATCCTAAAGGACATATACTATGATTCCTTTTTGACAAATGAAAAAGTTGATGTATATAGAGATTTAATAAAGAACTAAAATGTTAAAGTAGAAGCTTTGGTTTAGACAATAAAGTGATGTGTTAGAGGTGATCTCAAATCCTTGATGAATCTTAAATCTGTCATAAATATCCTATCTAATAAAAGAGTAATATGCAAATTGACCATCACTCCAACACACAAGATGGCTACCTCCATGTGGTCAAAGATCCTGCACCCATGTGGACACAGGAGGCCACCACAAGATGACCAGCAGGGAAGGGCAGTTGGGAGGGACTAGGCCTGCAAGGGAGGGCAGTTGGGAGGGACTAGGCCTCCAAGGGAGGGCAGTTGGGGGTGATCAACCCTGCAGGGGTGGGCAGTTAGGGGTGACCAGGCTGGCAGAGGAAGGAAGTTGGGGGCAAAGAGGCTGGCAGGGGAGCAGTTAGACATTAATCAGGCTGGCATGGGAGTGGCTAGGGGTGATCAGGCTGGCAGGCAGAAGTGGTTAGGGGCAATCAGGAAGGCAGGCAGGCGAGCAGTTGGGAGTCAGCAGCCCTAGATTGTGAGAGGAGGGATGTCCAACTACCCATTTAGGCCCAATCTCACCAGGTTCAGGCCTAAATGGGCAGTTGGACATCTCTTGAGGGGTCCAAGATTAGAGAGGGTGCAGGCTGGGCTGAGAGACACTACCACCCCCTCCTCCCAGGCATGAATTTCATGCACCAGGCCTCTAGTAGAAGTTATAAAGGGGATTGGGTCATGGAAGATGGGAAAAGATGGTTTTGAGGATGATGTTCTTAGAAAGAGCTGTGAGTCTCAAAGGGTCAGAGAAAAAGGATTGGGGAATGAGGAGAAGAGGTAGCTGGAGAGAAGGCTTGGGGCCAGTTCACGCTGACATTCCATTACTTTGCACAGGAAGATGACATATTTACAAGTTCCCTTTTGCTACTCTGTGGAGAATGCAACCAAAAGTGGAAGAAGGGTGAGCAGTTGGGAAGTGGTGGCTGTGGACCTGCTGAGAGCTGATGACCTGCATTGGAGAGTGACAGCTGCGATGATGAACTCAATATATATTTTGTGTTAAGAATCACCAGAATGAGTTTATAGAGTAGATGTGGAGGTAAGAAAAAAATACATTTTTAAAATATATTTTTAATTGATTTCTTAGAGAGAGGAAGAGAGAGATAAAGAGTTAGAAACATTGACCAGCTGCCTCCTGCACACCCCCTATAAGGGATGTGCCCACAACCAAGTACGTGCCCTTGACCAGAATCAAACCTGGGACCTTCCAGTTCTCAGGCCAATGCTCTATCTACTGAGCCAAACTGGTTTCGGCCATTTTTTTTAAAAATTTAATTTAATTTAAATTGTCTAATTTAGAGTAGACAATCATACTGAATCTTTTGGGTGGTTTGAATAAATAGCATATTTAGGTTCAATCATTACCAACATCAATTCAGATAAATGTATTTAATGTTCATTTACTAGATAATTAAAAGAGGAATTTTAAAGGAAATTTGCCTTGGCATTCTAAAAATGCATATACAAGTCAGGCCCTGCCATTTACCCGTGGTGGTATATAAATAAATGTCTTTAGGGGAAATGAATCTTTTGATTGCTGGAATTGCTCACCAAACATGACATCCTTAGCTTTGTAGAAATTAGAAATATAATTTAGAGAGAAAGTTTTTGTGTGTAACTTTTGCAAATAAGAAAAACTGGGACCAAGATCAACCCACTTACACAACTTATTGGCAGTCAAATTGAAACTAAAGTTCAGAATCCAGACTCCATCAAATCTTTTCCCATCATCAGCAATGTTCAAAAGGACAGTGACAAAAATTGTCAGGTGACAAAGAGGACTGCAGTATTGTTCAACCAGGATCCAGAATCCTGGAGGTCAAAATTATGGAGATAAGAAGAAAATATTCAGGTTTATAGACTGGAATGAAGTATGGTTAGAAAGATAGGGATGCCTGTTAATACCACTGGGCAATAAATTCTCATGCTGGAATTCACCAATTGTGCATCCAAATTGTTTACTCTGTGAAGGTAACTCTAAGAATTTGTTACCCTGCTAATTTACCCCTGCATGACTTTCCTCTTTTTGTTAAATTTAACAACATAACTTACACTAACTTACCCTTGGTATTAGGTCAGTGCTCTGAGTCTTTCCTGAATGGTTTCTTCCCAATGAGACACTGCCAGAGGCATTTTCCTAGTCAGAGCTGAATGATTTCTTTCTTCCCTGGATAATCAGACTTCTTACTCATGTTTCCCTTCATGGCATATTTAGAAGTGCATTCTTATGGTTACCTATACACAACATAAAAAATTATATATCTATGTAGGTGTGTACACACACACAAAAAGTTTATATTAATTATAACCGCCAAAGTTTCTCATTCTCTGACTTCAAATTAATTCAAATTTTGTTATTACAAAATATCGGTGTACCTCAGTTCAAGAAAACCCTTCTTTCCTTCCCTCCCCTCCTACCTTCCAGCCTGCTATTTTCCTTCTGTATTCCATCTATTCATTCAAGAAATAGTGAGTGTCCTCTATATGCCAGACATTGGGCAAGGCACAGGTGATTTAAGAGTGAAAAAAAGACAGATACAGCCCTTTGCTGTTAGTCCTATGGGTAGTGAAAAGAGTGCTCTTAAACAAATAAAGTAAATTCAAACATTGACAAAGGTTATGAGGAAACTCATCACCAAGTTGTGTGAGAAGATAATGGAGTTTCATTTTACTTGTGATTCCCAAGGACCACCTCTTTGAGAAAATGTTATATCCATTGAAAGCTGAAGGATAAGAAAAACAAAAACAAAAACAAACAAACAAACAAACAAAAAAACATTAGTCAGATACCCATCAGGGAAAATATTTCTATCAGAGGGAACAGAAGTGCAAAGGCAGCTATAGGCCAAATGGTGCTTTATATGATGTAGAAAATGAGATCAATTTCTCAAGACATTGCTGGACAATTACTGTAATAAATAAATATATGAAGAAGACAAATGTGAGCTAAGCCCCTTATAATTTCAAAATATGCCCTATACACTTTAATATTGCAGCTTGACAAAAGCTGTGAAGAGGGAAACAAGTCTGAATATGCATGGAAGTAAACAATGACTCATGATCCTGGAGACAATTCAACATGATATACAGATATATAGGAATCACGGTCAAGCAGGATTCCCCTTGCCCCCCACTCCAACCCCCTCAGCAAGTCAATGTCAGACTGAGAATATACTTTTGCAGGTCCTCCTACCTTACCTACATGGTTGAATGATGGCTACAACATCTTTATATACAACATATTTATCTAAGTTACAGCAGAAGCAAGAAATAGCAAGCAATCAGAGAAAAATGTTTCCTTACTGTTTGACTTCTTTTCCTTCCTTCCCTCTTTCCTACCACCTTCTACTCTTCTCCCCTTCCTCCTCCTCCTCTCCCTTATCCTCCTTGCTCAATTCCAGGACAAAATTTCCCAGATGTCCTCCTGGAGACTTCATCTTATGTTTATTGGCCAGAACTGGCCACCTCTATACACTGTAGACAAGTGATATCTACTTAAACCTAACACCTCCAAGACTTACCATTATTTTTTACAAGGGAGATAAGCAGATAAGCCTGTTAAATTCTTATGGCCTTAGAAAGGAGTCTGGAGCAATCAGAGCTTCTAAGGAAAGTGACATAATTTTATGTGTGTTTTAATGAGATGCCTCTGAGTGCTAGATGATGAATATTTGGAAGGCACAAAAGTGGTAAACATGATAGAGACATTTTCAGAAATTCAGGTGAGAATGTAAGGTGACCTACACTAAAGTAATAAAAGAAATTAGAAAAGAGGTAGTAGAACCCCAGGAAGACAGAGCAAGAATAGAGATCTGTTCATTTTGCAGCCATTTTTGAACTATTGATGGACAGAGATTGCCAAACTCTATTATTAGGGAAGAGAATAGAGGGATGGCTTATTGTCCTCACTCTCTTTATTTTCCTTTTATTTTATGCAATGAGATACTGTAAAAGCAAATCAAATCAAATAGAAACAAGACAGTTGCTTTTCTTTTGCATCAAAGACAGTTTTGAAGTTTTTCAGAAAATTAAAAAAAAATATTTGATTTAACTGAAGCCCAGGACTTATTACCAAGTGTTAGGACTTAGTTGCTCCTGTTTCTTTCCTTGGTGCTTTTTCTTGCCCGTGGCTCTCCCTTGCATGTGGCACCTTCACAAAGCCTTTCTAAGACTCCTCACTCGGTGGTGTCCAGAGTGAAGCAGTTGAAACAGCAGCTGCATCTGCTATGACAGAATGTGTGAAAACCAGTTCCGCAGGGAGCATCTTCTTACTACTTCCCCATTGACTTTATAGGAATAGGAGAACTGCCTGTGTAAAAATGGCAGCATATTGTAAATCTCTGCTCCCTGCGTGTCTTAAATATCTGTGTCAACTGTGTTGAATTTATTGACAAAACCCTCAGTGTTCTCCCTGACGGCAGTATAGAAACTTGAGAACTACAGATGGGCAAGCTGTGTTGGGTTCTGTCTCACACATCAGCAACAGAATTGCCCCTTAGTTCACCTTCGTAATCTTTATAGTTGATGGTGAAAAAAATCGTGGCTTTAGCTACCAAGGGGAAGCCTGAAGCATTAGCAATGTAAGCATTTTACTTAATGGCATTTACTTGGAAGAGTGAAATAGCTATGTAGTTATGGAATTCTTTTAGGATTACTTTTTTACTCTTTGTAAGAATAGAAAGTTTTGTGTTGTATTTCAGAAAACGTAGAAATAATTCAAAACTTCAAAGCTAGATAAAGCTTCAAGAAAGCGTTCAGACTGGTTTTCTGGCCAAGCTGAACTCCAGGAAACCCACAGTGGGACAATACATTATTGCTCATCATTATCAATAAGAGTATTGACTATCTGTCCTGAATTTTTATTATCCACTAATTTAATGTTGTTTTTTTAACCTTAGCTACAATTTACACACAGTATCTTAAGTGAACAATTTAATGTGTTTTGTTAAATGAATGTACTTAATCTCAACTTTCCAGTCAAGAAATAAAAAATTTTCGTCACTCCAAATGCTCCCTTCCAGTCTTTGGCCCATCTCCACATGCAGAGACAGCTATTTTTGTGTTTTCTATCACTATAAATTAGTTTCAGTTTTTGAACTTTATATGATTCACATATATCCTTTCATTCAACATAATATTTTTGTGTCATGAAGTTATTGCGTGTGAGTAGTTGACTCATTTTTATGAGCTGAGAGGTGATTTCTTGTATAAGTAGAATCCAATTTGTTCAACCTTATCTTTGTTTACATATTTTTACTATCAGAAATCAAGCTGTAATATTTTTGGAGGGTATGTTTTATTTCTCTTGGGTAAATACTTAAGAGTGGAATTACTGGGTCATGATGTAGCTATACAATCAATTTATAAAAAACTAACAAACAATTTCCAAGTGGTTGTAACATTGAAACTATCTCTTCAATGTTTGGAGGATTTCTATTGCTCTGAATGGGCACCAAGATTTAGTGGTGGTGGCAGTTTTTGAATTTTACTAATCTAGTAAGTATGAAGTAGTGTCTAGTTATGAATTTAATTTCTCTGAGGAATAATTATGTTGATTCATTTTGATGTACCTAATAACCATTCCTATATTTTTTGTAAAGTGTCTATTTTTATCTTTTGGTAAATTTATTATAAACGATAGTATTTTGTGAGAGATTTTTATATACAACGAATACAAGTTCTTTGTATTGCTTAAAGTTTGCTTTTAATTTTTTAAAGTGTCTCTTGGTGAATGGAAGTTTTAAATTATAAGTCCTATTTATCTATTTTTTCTCCTGTGAGTAATTAACCTATAGAATTCAATATTTCACATTACTGTTTCTGTTGCTATTTATTTATATATAAGAATAAAATTCCTGCCCAGCCAGCGTGGCTTGATGATTGAACATCAACCTATGAACCAGGATGTCACTACCGTGTTTCCCCGAAAATAAGACATCCTCCGAAAATAAGACCTACTTACAGGTTTCCTTTTGAGTGAAATATAAGGCATCCCTCTTGAAAATAAGGCCCCCTCCCCCCCACCCCTAGGCTAAACATGAGAGATTTGGTCCACTGATTCTGAAAGAAATGGAGTCACAAGAAATTCACCAGGAAATTCAGGAATTGGATTGTTATGATGATGTTCCAGAAGATGATGACATGATTGTCATTGAATAAATGAGTAAATTCTTGATACTGTAGGATTCACAGTTTGGTTTGTGTTGACAACTACTGTACTACCATACCATATACAGGTAATAAATTTCCTTTATTTTCATTTAACAATAAATGTGTACCGTATTCCTCTTCATGAAAAAATAAGACATCCACTGAAAATAAGACCTAGGGCATCTTTGGGAGCAAAAATTAATATAAAACACTGTCTTATTTTTGAGGAAACAGGGTATTTGATTCCTGGTCAGGGCACATGCCTGGGTTGTGGGCTCCATTCCCAGGGGGGGTGTGCAGGAGACAGCCAATCAATGATTCTCTCTCATCACTGATGTTTCTCCCCTTCACTCTCCCTTTCTAGCTGAAATCAATAAAAATATATTAAAAAAAGAATACAATTCCAAATTATGTGTAATTCACCTAGCTAGAAACCTTTCTTTATTAGCAAAAACATTTTATGATACTTCACTAACTGGAAAAAGAAGACAATAAACTTATTTTTTAGCATCATAAATTCATAGAAAGCCACATACAGTTACAAATAGCAATGCTGTATAAAGCACAATCAAAATATTAATCTCCATTCAAATTCAAAAGAACAGAAGGGAAATTCCTACCTACCCAGGGTAAAAGATAACAACCAAAAATCTCAAAGCAGAGCAGTAAGAATGCAAATTGATGTAACAGCTGAGCAAAAGGCTAGGGCTGGGAATGTAATAGACAGAGGTATTGGCTTTAACAGCTAATGGGCCATCGAAGCCATTGAAGGAGTAGGTGACATGACCCAGGGACCATGCAAGATTATGAGATGAGCCCAAATTGTACAAATTTGAAAATGTGAAGTGGGGACTAGAAAATTCTGCCTTGCTGAAGCTCGTTCCTGTTGGGGAGTCTGATGTAGGGCGGGGATGGGGGGGAGAGGGGAATCTCCCACAAACTAAAAGAAAAAACCAAAAGCTTAAACAATGACATTGAAATATAAGATGAGAAATTAACGTAAGAACTGGCTTCCTGTTTGTGATGCTCCTGGCCATTTGGCGAAAGTCAATGCAGAATGTCTCCATAGGGGATGCTTCCCCAACTCAGGGAACAGTACTTCCCGCCCAGCAAAACCACATCAGCAGAAATGAAAGAAAACAAAATGCCTCATTGTTTATAAAATGTATAAAGTGCATTCAGAAATGTTCCACAGGAGAAAGAGTGAGCAGGCATACTAAACTAAACAGGAGTTAAAATTTTCTCAGGACTAAGAACTTGAAGCAAAAGAAGAATGTAAGAACCTAAGTATAAATTGTGTGTTTAAATGGTATAAAAACATATAGCCCACACACATAAATCATTATGAAATCATAAATCACTATCACCAAAAAACTGGAAGAATTAAAATAAATCTAGAAATAAAATATGTAGTTTCAGTAGATTACTAGATTACTCTATTTGTGAGCTGAAAGACAGAGTACATTCTTAGGATCACAGCAAAAATGTGTTTAAGGGATGGAAAAGATGAGAAAGAGATTAATAGTGGGTAGAATAATACATTTCAACTTATATCTGACAGGTTTTCCAGAAGAGTATTGAAAATGAGGAGAACCAATACTCTGAGATGATACCTGAAAATTTCCATGAATTATTAAAAAGTGAGAGTCCCAGGATAAAGAAACACATCAAATCTAAAGCAATGTATTTAAAGACCATTGCATCTATCACTGGAAATCTGAAAAACACCAAAGACAACAGAAAATTATAAAGGCCAATAGAAAGAACAGATGACTTACCTATAAAAAGAACCTCAGATTGAATATGCAAATTTCCATGAGAACACAAATTACCATGAAAACATAAAGCAGTAGTTTATTTAAAGTAATGTTACTATGAAAGTGTTTACCCTGCAAAGCTGTCATGTAAGAGGGAAATGAAATAAAGACATACCAAAAAACACAAAGATAACGCACTGCATATTTAATTTCAGTGAAATAAGTATTAAAAATAATGTACTCCCACATGAAAAAACAAATAGAGAAGACAGGACCTTGGCAGTGATGCTGGTTAACTGCAACTCAGTAATGCCTGTTTAACTTTCAGTGCAACCCACTTAAGAACAGAAAAACTAGATATATTTTCCAAATCAATAGAGGGGAATAAAAAAACATTAGATTAATCCAAGGCAGGAAGGAGGAAATATAAGCAAAGAAAAGTCAGGGAAAAGAGAAAGCTAGCTGGAGATATATATCCAAATGAGTAAAAAATCATAAGAAACAGATGAAACACTCATTTAAAAACAGAGAACAAGGATTGAGGTACCCAGGCTTATTCCATCTTGTGGTTTTGCCATTTCTGGTTCTGCTTTCAAGACCACTCTGTTGATCTGCCTCATGTCAGGGGGTGAAGGATGAGGATCATGCATGAGAAGACTTATAATCAGGCCGGGAAGTGGCAAGCATTACTTTCATGCTGGCCATACCTAACTGCAAAGGAGGCTGGGATACCTGTGGTCTGACTGTGAGTTTTGCATGTAGAAAAAAATATCTTGATGGAAAAATCTCCCAAATGCAAGGAAAACTTTTAAGTAAGTATTCCTGTGTCCTCACTGATGTCTGATATCCTGCTATTAAGTCTTTCAGTGATTCTTATCCTTGATGCCATATAAATTCCAGAAGTAGAAATTTGGGACATTCTTAGATATTTATTTCTTACTGTAAATTGTTGCTTTTTAATTTGTGAACCATAACCCATTAGCAGGTTTGAAATCAATTTGATAAGCCAAAGATGAAAAAGGACAGAATAGAATAAAAAGTACCACAGTGCATTACATAATGTACAAATAAGAATTCTTTTGTATAACTTTTGGTTCAATCATATAATAAGTTAAATATATCATATTTATGTTATACTACATATGTATAAATAATTATATATCTTGTATATATTCTATATATACAAAAGTTACAAGTTATCTACATATTTATGTATATATGTTATTAAGTGTGATATAATATGTATTTCTTCCTATGGTCGCATAAAAATGTACAATAGTGTAACTAGTTCACTATATACCTTTTATACAAAGGTGGGACTTACGGTGGATTTAGAGAATAAACCTATCTTATCTCACAATTTCTCTTGGGATTGTATGGGACGAGTGTGAGTATGCCCATTTAATTTCCAATATAACCTGACTTTTTTTTTCCTCCTGTAGATAATGAGAATAGGATAGGAAATTTGTGAAAAAGCCTAAGAAATGATCATGTTTCTGCATGAGGCAAAGGATGAGTTGGCAGCAGAACTACATACTCAATTCTCAATCTGTTTGCCTTCTGTCAGTATTGAGTAAATACTTAATTTTTTAAAATAAAAATTGTTGTTTCAAGAAGTATCAATATACATGCACAATATCAGTCCTGCCATCTAAAGTTCTTTATATAAGCAGGTGGTTTTGGACCTTGCCTGCAGCAATAGCCTTTGATCACTTAGGGGCTACTGATGTACCCTAGGCAGCTCCAGTTAAATAGCTATTTGTAGTCATTTAAATATACACCTTTATACCACACCTTTAATCTTTTTCACTTATAATAGGCTCACAGTAGGAGAATATTTGAAAAGATTTTTTTCCCCCACAGTTATACTTCACCTTTTTCTTTCTGGGGACATTTGTAATAGTTTTTTTTTCCCCCTCCCTTTATGAATATGAGATTATACATAGGGTTGAATATTTGATAAATATAATTATAGACTAACCTAGTAAAATCATTTGAGATGATTTTTTACTAGAAGTTAAATGTAACTAGCTGTTTGTATTCAGATCTAACCTTTGAACCTAAAATCCAGAGTTCTTTAGGCATCCCAGAATAATAAAGAATCTATTTCACTCCTTATATGGTTCAGGGAAAATGAAATGTAATAGTGAAGTGGTTAAGGAGGAGGATACAAAACCAAAGAAACAGTCATATTGGTCTCCACTCTGTTTTCACTTTAAGGCTTATACTATATTCCCAACTCATAAGGTTGAAACAGCTACAAAGTTGATGATGCGACAATAAATTCCCCTGTAGTATCTGGATGTATGGCAGGGCTCAAAGACACAGCTGACCCTGATGGGGGAGGCAGACTGAAATCAACAAGAAACTTCTAATTGAATGGCTGCATGAATTAGGGGGGGAAAAAAGTATCACTTTTGGACACAAGGAGAACTGCTCCAGACTTCTGGCTCTGTTATTCATTCTAATTATGACTATAGGCAACTCATCTAATTTTTTCCTTATTTGTAAAAGAGTAATGATTGATACTTTATCAGTCAGGAATATTTATTGTCAGTGACTGTGATCTCAGCTCAGATTAGATTCAACAGAAGTAGGAATTTTTGTTGACCCATATGATAGAAAACCCAGAGGCGTACCAGCATCAGAGGAGCTGTCTGTGTCAGGGTGATGTGCCTTGGAGGCCCCAGCTTTCTTTCTCTGCATTTCTCACAGTTTTGCTGTTATTTACTTTTGAGCTTGGACACAATACAAGTGGTATTAATGGCAACAAAAGTGACTGGCAAACACATAGCCACATGACTGCACACTAAACAGAACAGAGAAACAATCACTGTGGTCACATAAATGGGATAATTGTTAAGATCCAACCCAGAAACAGAGGGTCAATCTATCCCACAAATTATTACTGTCTAAGAGTTGGTTCTTCCAAAGAAATCCAGGCATTGTTTTTTTTGGAAAACATTAGGGAAGCAAACATCTGTTGGTTTCCAACTGACTACACCTTCTTCTATTTAAAGGTAAGCTGAGGCTTATTTCAAATGTACTTATCCCATCTCCCTTGCAAGGAGACCACTCAAACCTGCATCCCTAAGTAGGAAAAAAATTTAACACATCAGGCTTGATTGTTCAACTCTAACATATCTTCAGGAGGGCTTGCTCTGTGACTGACCAGTGGCCAACTCCTGGGAATGTATCCTTGGAATGTTCCCTCTGTTACTAATTAATAAGGATGTTTGTACACCTGGGTACCAACCACACTATACCAATGTGTTAAAGACAGCTTGTGCAGACAGTGTGATTTCTGGTAGACAACAGTTTCCTTCTAGAGGTTTGGAGTTTTGGAAATCATGGCTGGCCATGCAGGTGCCTGTGACTATATAACCAGCCTCCAATAAAAGTCCTCCACTCTGAGACTCAGGTGGGCTACAGTTCATTTTTGGAAGAACAGTAGCCCTTTGTGACTTCCATGTAGGAAAACTGAGAAAACCTGTGCCTGGTTCCTGGCAAATTCCACTCATTGCATTGTTTTTCCTTGCTGATCCTATTCTGTATCATTTATCTGTGATAAACAGTAGCCTGTGTATAACTGTTTCCAGGTCTTTCTAGGGAATCATCAATAGTGTGTGTGGTTGTGCTACTCCCCGAAACAATCATGCCACTGCATCCATATCCAAAACTAGGATGCTTTAGTTTAGGGATAGACAAAATTTTTAAGTGCCAGATGGTAAATACTTCATGCTTTGTGAGTTCTACTGTCTCTGTAGCAGTTACCTATCTGCTAGCTGCTGTGGTGCAGTGTGAAAACATCCCACAGGCAGTTCCTAGACAAATGGGCATGGCTGTGCTTCCATACAATGTTATTTACAAACGCTGGTGTGGGGAGGGAGGAGGTTTGATTCACACATTGCAGTTTGTTGACCTTTGCTTTGGGTAGTGAGGCCTATTTGAGCTCTGTCCAGATCTAGCTTCCTATTAGGTGATAATCTGACAAATAATATAAACTAATAAAAGAAAAAAAGGGAAAAGATGCAAATTGACCATACCTTCACAACACCCATCAGCCAATCAGGAACAAGTATACAAATTAACCCAACAAAGATGGTGGGTTAATTTGCATATACAGGCACCAAGTGCCTGGAGGCGGGATGCTTGCATCGTCACCATGGTGACAACACAGGCGTTCTGCATCATCCCCGCTGCTCTAGGCCTCTGGGCAGCATGGGAAGGCAGAAAGGTGGCTCCAGGCTGGAGTGAAGGCAGAAAGGCAGCTCCAGCTGGAGCAAAGGTGGTGCCCACAGCCAGGGGAAAGAAGGCTCATTCTTGCACAAATCTTTGTGCATCAGGCCTCTAGTAACAAATAAAAATATATGCAGGATTCTTTTCCTTATCTGCATTTTTACTTTTGGAGGATTCAGGTACCTGTGGTCAATCTTGATCGAAATATATCAAATGCAAAATTCCAGAACTAAACAATTCAGGTTTTAAATCTCACACTGTCCTGCCCCATTCCACCAAGGTCCTACATCATCCTTTGTCCAGTGTATCCACACTACCTGCCCATCAGCCACTTAGTAGCATCTTGGTTATCAGAGTGATTGTCATAGTGCCACAGTGCTTCTGCTCAAGGAACTCTATTTTACTTAATAATGGCTCCAAATCATAAGAGTTACTGATGCTGACAATATGAATATGCCAAAGAAAAGCCACAGCATGCTTCTTTTAAGTTAAAGGTTTCTACTTAATAAGGCATTTTATTATCTAACATCATCAGAAGGTGAGTACAGTACATTAAGATATTTTGAGAAAGAGCACATTCATATAACTTTTATTACAGTTTATATTTTTTTCTACCACAAAATATTGCTATTGCTGTGCCATTTTAATATTAGTTGTTTATCTCTTAGTGTGCCTAATTTATAAATTAAATGCTATCATAGGTATGTATGTATAGAAAAAGACCGATATATATATCGGTCTGAACTATTCACAGTTTCCATAATCCACTTGGGAATTTGATGTCTAAGGAACATACCCTGACAGATAAGCAGGACTCTTGTTTCAATCAGTGGTCTGTAACACATTTGTTCCCTGTCGGATCAGAATAACACAGACTTTTTAACCTGGGAGTACAATAAATTTTTAATCAGCCTATATGGTGTTTCTACCCCCATCACCCTAGGTATTTCTTTTATCCATTATCAATGTAATCACATCTTGGGCAGGAATTTGTATGGAGTTTACCTTTGGGCTCTACACCATACTCTTTTTCTTGGTGTGGGGTCTGTGAAATGCCTTGCGGTTGAGCTATCAGTATTCTTAATTCCTCACTAATTATTTGAAGGGTTTTGCCCTGGAACTATTTCCTTAATACTGTAATTGAATTTTAAGCAGACCTTAAGCTCTTTTTTATTAAACTTCAAGGGATAGTAAACAAATCCAGAGATGTTCTAGATCATGGTCTTTGAGTTAATAATCTGGCCTGAGAGATTTGTTTCTCAGAAATAGGTGTTGATTTCATGACTCACTTGCTCTTTTCTTGGGAGCAATTCAGGGTATTGCGATGATGGGAAGGGGGTGGGGGAGTCACTCATCTACATCTTTGCAATTAGAAGAGAATGATCTTCTTCATGTAGTGAATACATAGAGTTTACTTGGCAGGCACCTTGGTAATAAGACTTGTCTCAGGCCCCATTTTTATTACTTGCTAATATAGTCAGCTTTCTGTATCCAAGAAATTTTCACCTGGACTCAAACAATCTTCTTGGTTAAGAAGGGCTGGTTAATTGTATAAATTCCCTATGACATTTTATATAAGGGACATGACCATCCACTGGTTTTGATGTCTGAGGGGCATCTTAGAATCAATCCTTCTTAGAATTTATCTCTTCCCCATGATTTTGCTTGCAAACAACTTTAACATGGAGTAACTCAGTTTTGTTTTTTCCTCCCAACTGTACAAAGTCAACTTTCAGTAAATTCTGGTTGTTTGGAGCAAACTAAAAGGATCACTCTGAGAAAAGTGAATATTCTTCCTTCTTTGGCCCAGATTATTCTCTTTTTCAATAGGTCCTTATAGAAGAGTGTTTCAGTTTCCTCATCAGTAAAATGAGATAATTATGCCTGTTTCAGTTATTTTGAGAATTAAGCTAATATAAGTGAACTATTATAATAATGCCTGGTATATGGTAAATATCAATAGTTAACGTATAAGCAAACAAAGGTTAGTATTTTGAACATTTTCTACTAAATTCTTCAACACTTCAACTTCAATAAATACAAACTCTGAAGCTAACTCTAAAACTGCTACCAGTTGATCAAGGAATTTTCATACCATATAACCAAGTTTCTCAGCTCCAGATAACTAAGTCCTCATTACCTTTCTCCCTACTTCAATTTAGCCAATTCTGTATGTTGACTTAAATCTCTCTCAGTATCCCTTTTCTGGTTCTAAACTCTATATGAATAACAATCATTTAGTTGAAAAGATGAAAAATCCAAATCAAAGTGGCTTACCCTCAAAGAAGATATTTTGGCTGAACTAACTGAAAAGTTCAACTGCTTGATCTAGAGGATCATGATATTCTCAGAGCTCTAGTTGTATATTTTTCTCTGAATTCTTGGGCTCTACTCTTTTCCATTGATTAGTCTCTTCTTTAGACTCTCTTTCTTCATTATATTAAATGGCTAAGAGAAGTTGGGGCCTCACTTATACTCAACAATCTATCCAGATTGTAGAGCCATCAGTTTGCTCCTTTTTACTAATAAATTGTAAACTGAGGCATATTAAAAAGTTTATGACTTTATTTAAGCACAAATTAATTTGAATTGGGCAGTGCCAAACCAGAAATTGTTAGGGACACTCCACTGATAGAATTTCAGGGAGTGACTTTCATAGAGAAAAGGAGAATCAAGATAAGGAAATTATTGATTAGCTATTATAGCTTAAAGCCTTCTTGGCTGTTAGTGATCAGCTGTCATTAAAGTTTTCATTGAGTAACTCAGAGGTATTTTCAGGATTATATTTTTATTGCTTACTTACAAAGGCCACCAGAGCATTAGATCCACCTCCCATCTATTTAGTCGTGCACTTAATCATGGGGCTGTTTTCTGAGAAATGTACTATTAGGAGATTTGTCATTGTGTGAACATTGTAGAGTGTACTTACACAAAGAAGGCATATCTTATTACATACCTAGGCCATATGGTACCACCTGTTGCTCTGAGGCTATAAACCTGCACAACATGTCACTGTACAAAACAACACCAGATTAAATCAAGCACAAGAGAAAATGATGCAATCAAAGAATGTGGTATGAGGCTGCTGCCGGTGTATCATGGCATACTGCACCATAGCAAACTCTTTTTATTTATTTTTTAATGAAAAGAAACAGCATACTCTAAAATAACGGTATCATTTAAAAAAATAAAATGATAAAAGTATAGAATAATAAACACATTATTATTACCAAGTCGTTTTCTATTATTACCAAGTCTTATAAACTGTACATAATTATATGTGCTCTCCTTTTATCAACTCTTAATACAGTAGATTTGTTCACACCAGAATTACCACAAACACGTGAGTAATGCGTTGTGCTGTCTTTACGACAGTTATAACCTTTACGACAGTTATGACCTTTACAGCAGCTACGATGTAATCACAGCTGCCAAGTCCTCGCGAAGTCCTCAGTAGACGATAGCGAGTTTTCAACTCCGTTATAATCTTAGGGAACCACTGTCATGTCCGCGGACTGTCGTTGATGAAAGCATCGCTTTGCAGCGCATAGACTGTAGTTTAACATTCCCAAGGAAGAGAGAAAGCTCCTGGTGAGGACTAAAGCTCTTCACTAAAACATCACTGAGAGTCCATCTATCTTGCTGACTGCTTGCGACAGGTATTGCAGACGGGATGCAAAAGCTTCCTTTCCTTTCCTGTGTAATGTACTTTACTTCGCTTTCGAGACCAGGAGGCTTAAGACAGTGTCTAGACTCCCTTTCAGAAGGAAAAGTTCTGCCACAAAGCCATCCACTTTGTCACTTCAGCTAGTTCTGCAGGTAAGCACAGTTTTGGAGATTTTACTTGCTCATTTTTCTGCATCAATGTTATTAGGGTTCTAAGTGTCCAGTCTTTATCTCATGAGTGTCAAGAAGTAGGGCATGGGGCTTCAACATGTTATTTGGGGGCCAACAGCTGGCTCCCTGATGCCTGGATCTTGGAGGAAACAGTGTGATAGAGGAGCCAGCAGTTGGCCAGCTGCTTCCTTATCATCCAAATTTCGGGAAACGGCAAGAAAGCAGCTGCCTGAGTAGGTCGGTTGTTTTATGCTGTTATTTGAATCATATTTAAAGGCTGAGAACTTTGTCTGGATCCTTTAGCTGCTCCGATGATTTTGTAAGTCCCCCGTACTAAATGCCTTTCTGCTTGAACGATCTAGAAGCGTTTCTGTTGTCTGCACTTGAGTCAATGCTCTGGTATATTCTAAGCACTTAGAACAGTAGTTGGGTATATTGTGCATATACGAAAATTATGTTAGTTGGCTGATTTCTATCCCATACCCCAGAAACCTCTACCTCCCCAATTTTCAGTCTTTTATTGACTGAAATTAGTCTCAAGAGGATACCAGTTACTGACTCAAATGTTAGAACCAGTTAATCGTCCCCAAAATTAAAGGCAAGAGCATAGGGAACAATATGGCTGAGACTAAAGGAGGAAAGATTCCCTGAAACAGATGCTGCATTTGGAGAGCAGGAAACAGTACCTGGGGAGGCAAACAATGAACAGATAGTAGAGAGGCTTACTTTTAAAGAACTGTGTGTATTCCAGAAGATGCTCATTTATTCAGCCAATTCACCTTGTGAGACTGAAAGGCTGCTTATGGAATACTGAGGGATAAGTAAAAAGGAATTGAGACAGTACCTCTTTCCCTAGTTAGCCACTCACCACTATCTTCATTATCATCAGACTCAGTTTTTAGCCTGAACATGTCACTGTCCAAGTTAAAGATACAATTCCTAACACTTTAGCAGCGAGGTACAAACAGGTGACTAAGCTGTGAGCAGACATTTTTTTGTGTGTGACTTCCCGGAGAGTTCCTTGCACAGGAAGAGGTAAACATCATTTTGGGCCTTCCACTTTTTCACTTGCTGGCCTGCAACATAGATGTGATTGTTGGAGCCTCGGCAGCCATTCTGGACCATGATGTGCTGTGGGTGGTATAATGGAAGAGGAAAGTCTTGATCTTATAATTATGGAACTATCATGCCCATTCTGGACAGTTGATTTCCAAAATCTTTTTGGGAGGAATAGAAAAACTTTATTGTTCAAACCAGTTCTGTTTTGGAGGTTTTCTGTTCAATACAAAGGAACAAAATCATATCTAATGCGGATATGTTCAAGTCCTAAAAGATAGAGATGTGACTTTATATTTAAATTTAATTTAAATTTTAAAAATCCTCACCAAAGGATATGTTTTTCATTGGAGAGAGAAACAGAGAGAGAGAGAGAGAGAGAGAGAGAGAGAGAGAGAGAGAGAGAGAGAGAGAGAGAAACATCTATGTAAGAAAAACTTCGATTTATTGCCTCCCCTATGTGCCCTGACTGGGATTGAATTTGTAACCTGGGTATGTGCCCTGACTCGGAATCGAACTCGGTACTCTTTTGTGTGTGGATGATGTTCTAACAAATTGAGCTACACTGGCCAGGGTGAGAGATGTGACTTTAAATTCTGTGAGAGGATGCCCTTTATAGACTTTTGAAATAAAATAGAAATGGAAGAATTGGGCACAACCAGAAAATAAGAGGCAAAGAACGTACAGCAATTCTATCACAGTGTCAAACATTAGTATCATCTTGTTATTAATACGTACTTACCTTTAAAACTTCCCATGCAGCATATATTGCCATATATTGTGATTTAGGTGCAGCCTATCAGACGACTCACCTTAGATCTTAAAACCAAATGATGTCAAGTAGAGAGCACAGTAGAAACTCATTGGATGTGCAAGTGGAAAGTGGTGTCATCCAGTATCCAGTGCCAATTAGCTGGGAAGCTGAGATACGAGATTGAAAAATTAGTGGTGGCAGCAATAGGGTTTCTCTTTACAGAAGGTCTACGATTGGATTTTGCCTTTAATTCTGGCTGTGTTGCAGTTACTTGATTCTTTGTCCTCTCCAGTTTTCCTAATTATTCAAATCTGGGAGCCGCCAACATCTTTGTAAAAACTCTTTTTATTTGCTTACATAAGCCAGAGTCAGTCTGTGTCAATTGCTAAAGTGAACTCCATCTGATGCACATCCTCTAATCATCATGCAGGGTGTAATACTGCAAAGACAAGCTTTGATTTAAATAAGAAATTTCAACCTGTCTTTTTTTCTGAATTGATTTTAAATAACATCCATATGCTTCTCCAGGGGCGAGAAGTCTTAGGAGCCTCTTTGATTAGTCTTTTTGCCTTTCTAAATTCATGTTTCAAAACCAATTCATTTAAACTTGAAAAGATGAATTTGGATTGAAATAATGAACCCATATGTTTCAAATAGTTTTTGAATTTATTAATAATAAGACTCCTGAAATCCACACGTAATAAATACCCATCTAAATCTGTTATAAATGTGACTTTACTTAATGTGTATGAAAGTAATGCAGAATGAATAGGACCTAGTTTCTGTATTCAGTGAGGCCAATCTTGCCAAACTTTTGTCCATTTGTCAAGGAAACTTTCATTAAGTGCCTGGCTTATACTAGGTCCCTAAAGTATCTATTGATAACTAAATTCCATGAGAATAATAGGATGACTTTTATTTGATACTGTAAAATTTATCTACTTTACAAAGATGGAAATAATTTAGTAGCAGGAGGGTCAATAGTAGTAGAAAATGACATTTGAACTGTATAATTTTATTACACTAGTTAAATGATGGCTAATAAATGTTTTAGACAGAGCAGGATTCTGCTTCCTAAAGATTTCAGTATTCATTTTCAAGAGCACAACACTTCCCTCTCACTGCCATAATTAATGAGCACTTACTGAACAGGCATACATGCAAATTAGTTTATCAGGTGTGCATTCAAAATTTGCACCAAACCCAGTATATTTTACCCCTTGAAGAACAATGTTTCCTGACTGTGCTACAAGTGAGATGATATTATTTGTTTAATTTCATGATTAGTCTTTTAATTTCACTCATGGTTTGTTGTATGGTTTAGAATTTGTCCTTAGTTTCTTTGAGAGAGATAGATTACCTATGCTTATAATAACACTAGAGGCCTGATGAATGAAATTTGTGCAAGAGTAGGCCTTCCTTCCCCTGGCTGCCAGCACTGGCTTCTCTCTGGCATCTGGAACCTGGGCTTCTCTTGCAGCCCTGGCTTTGTCTGAAAGGTCATCTGGAAGGACTTCTGGGAGGACGTCCGGTCTAATTAGCACATTATGCTTTTATTATTATAGATGTGCTAAGGTATAGAAAAATATTTGTGAATCACTGGTTTGAGAGTCTTGATACTGGGCAATCACCAACATTTACATTCCTTATAATTCTTTTTAACAGAACTTCTTTCACTTATACCCCTACCCCATTGCTACCAAAGGAAAAGCTGTATTTTCTGCTGGGTTTACTTGTCTCTGTTTCCTGCCAGACTAGGAGCCTCTCAAGGTCAGGGCTCATGACATTTTTCTTCTGTGACACAGTCACCCCATCTGAAACACGTGACACAATAGCCACTCAATAAAAAGTCTATTGTGCAATTGTAACAGATGGAGTTGGACTTGAAGGCTTGTATTGTGTGAGGTAGTGTATTTAGGTGGAAATAGCTCAGACTTTGGTTTAAGAAGCAAAGTTTCAAATTATTCCTCTATTACTTATGAAATGAAAAATATTACTTACTTTATTACTTCTATAATGACTAATATTACTGGCTCTTATACTCTGTGTCCTAGTCCTTCTAATGAGAAATTATTGTCTAAACATTTATTTAGTTCAGTGACAAACAGTACTGCTGGCCCCTGTCCTTACTGGCATTAACACCAGGGTGGCCGAAACCGGTTTGGCTCAGTGGATAGAGCATCAGTCTGCAGACTGAAAGGTCCCAGGTTCGATTCCAGTCAAGGGAATGTACCTTGGTTGTGGGCACATCCCCAGTGGGGGGTGTACAAGAGGCAGCTGATCGATGATTCTCTCTCATCAATGTTTCTAACTTTCTATCCCTCTCTCTTCCTCTCTGTAAAAAAATCAATAAAATATATTTTTTAAAAAAGTTGTGAAAAGACCAGGGAGTGATAAGCATATCATTTTACTAGAACAGAGAAAGCATTGGACAAATAGTTGAGAAAACTGCTCTGTTATTTATTTTGATCTTCAGTGAGTTTAAATAAGGCCCTTAACCTCTCTGGGTCTCAGTTTCTTCCATCTTAAAATAAGCATAACATCTATCAAAGAGAGAAGGTAATAAAATGAATAAGATGAAAGACTTTTGAAAAAGTTTACTAACTCTATACATAAAAGATGCTACTATTTTTGCATCTGTTTTAATTGTGCATAGCAGAATAAATTATCATTTGTTACAATTAAAATATATATTTGTTATTAGTCTCATGGTAGACTAAGGAAATGTTACCAGAATGTCCCTGGGAGCTCAGAGAAAATGTTGATTTAATACTTAATGATTAAACTGAAAAGTAACCCTAACTAGAATTAAAAAAAAAAGATATTTTAATGATAGTTTTAGCTATAAGATTTTGGACAGATTGAAGAGAAGGCTAAGACAGGTGGTGAGGAATGGGTTTTGGAGTACCAGATGTGAAATGACAAGGACAGGAACAGAGTTTTAACTGAGTAAAAATAGTAAGTACTAGCAACATATAACTGATTTTCCAAAGGAAAACTTCAACCTGTCTTTATGCATAGAATTTTGCAATATGGTCTTTTATAGAGAACGAACCCCTGACTAATAAAGCAGGGAGCAACTGGTTTATTATTTTTCATCATCTGGTAATAAACCTGTTGTAATTTGTTCCAGTGGAAGTTCTTCTCCTTCCAATTCTTCACTGCTACTCTTTAAAATCGTCTTTTTAGTGTTTGCCAACAACAACAAAAATGTATAAGTCTTTATAGAGGAGACTTATTTGTAAGAAGAGTATTTTTAAAAAATATATTTTATTGATTTTTTACAGAGAGGAAGGGAGAGGGATAGAATGCTAGAAACATCGATATGAGAGAGAATCATCGACCAGCTGCCTCCTGCACACCCTCTACCAGGGATGTGCCAGCAACCAATGTACATGCCCTTGACTGGAATCGAACCTGGGACCCTTCAGTCCGAAGACCGATGCTCTATCCACTGAGCCAAACCGGTTTTGGCAAGAAGAGTATTTTTTTAAATTTTTATTTTTTTCAGGTGTACAATCTATAATATGTCATCTGTATATTGTATTGTGTGTTCACCACTCCAAATCAAATATTAATAAATTCATTAGAATTTATGCTTAGAAATAAAAATTTAGGCAGAGAAACATTCAATTAGTGGAGCTTACACATTTAAATATCTGCAATCCTTGTTACAGTATTTTTAAACAAGAAAAATGCAGGCCATTAGGATTATCAGTAAGCACACTCATTAAATCTAGTGGATGATTTTGAAAAATGGACTTTAGCTTCTCAGTTTCTGTCCTTGAACTTCTTCCCACTTCCTGAAGGATGGAAGTTGCCAGGGATTTTTCTTGAGCCCCTAATTTCCTGATCATATTCTGTCTGAGAGAACCTGACCATTCTCATGTCACCTCTAACCTTTCACTAAAGACTTCCAAATCAATGCCTCTAACCTCCAGTTTAGTCTCATGTTCATCCGCCAACCAGAAAGTCCTACCTGACTGCCTATAAGAACGTCAATCTCAATATTCCTGAATGTGAGCACATTTGTTTCCTCTTATAAATTTTTCTTCCTCTTATATTTTCTCGAATTGGATGCTATTTCTTTCCATCCAGCAGTTCTACAATAAATTGTTATAGACATTAACTTACTTATACATTGTACTATATATATTATAAAATCTTGCCAATTTCCTGCCCCCAGTTGTTCTGGAGAGCTTCCCTTCTCTTTGTCTTTATAATACTGCTGTGGTTTAACTGTTCTCATGTCATGCTGTAGATTCCTGTCTCCAGCCTTCTCCTGCTTGATGAACTCTCCATTCTGCCACAAGAGCGATCTTTAATAACTAAATTTAATCATGTTTCCTATTGGTGTCTAACCTCGCAAAGGAGTCCTAACTCTTACAGGGTGAATATCAAACTCTTAATGTAACACATAAGGAACCTTCCCTTCCTCAACCCCTTCTCAACCACACCCACACACACTGCTGAAGTACCTTTACCTACAGTGCCATTTCTGCCTTCTTAGCCTACTTGCTTTTGCAGAATCCCTGCTAATGTTTTGAGATTCAGTTCAGGCTCTCATTGTATTCCTCAGGGGGAAGCCTAGCTCTGAGCTTTCCTCATAGGTATGCATTTGCCGGTCATTGTCCTCACTGCATTACACACACACACACACACACACACACACACACACACACACACACATATATATATATATATATATATATATATATATATATATATATATATAATGTTGATTTCTGAAAGAAAGGTGGGGTGGGAGGGGAGAAACATCAATGATGAGAGAGAATCATAGATTGGCTGCCTCCTGCAGGCCCCACACTGCGAATGGAGCCCACAACCCAGGTATGTGCTCTGACCAGGAATTGAACAGTGACCTTCTGGTTCATAGGTTGATTCTCAACCACCAAGCCATGCCAGCAGGGCCATACTGCATTATATTTTGATGATCTCTGTGACAGCCTTCTACTCTACATATGGGTAACTTAAGGACAAAGATCATGGCTTGTTCTTTATAGCCAGCATGCTGAGAATGGAGACCTTGAACAGTATGGCAACAAAAACTATTTTTCCAATGAATGAATATTTAAAAGTTCGATGACATTATAAAAAAAGGAACATATTTAAAACATTTTATCTATGTTTTCCTATTTATTCTTCCACAATTTTACTATTGCTCTGATCAGTAAGTCACAGTGAACAAAATCATAGGCTCTCTCAGCCATAGATTAAGGGCCTCTTAGGTTAAGGGATCATTTCCTTGCATTTCTTCCCATTCAATTAGATCGCTAAACTTTAAGCTCAAGTCATAGTCATTTAAAAGATAATGTATATTTTATTATCTTCCCATTTTAACAGTCTTACTGTTACTTAAACATTTCAAATCCATAAAAATCTTTATAAAAGTATTTACCTCATAATTCCTGGAAGATAGTCCTGATCTACTCTGTGAATGTGAAGATGGATGACCTTATTGCCTTCCCATATTTCTTGCTTCAGATCATTTTTTTAATTCTCCAGAGGGTTCATTTGCTGTAGCTAGTCTTATACTTAATAATAATAAAAAGTTTAAATCCTCAATCTAAGCATAATATGTTTTAATGACATAAACTCAAATATTAAAATTAGTAATCAGGTGCCACCTTCCGGCTCTTGAGGGAAGTCAACAGTTGCCACAAATTGGTATGTTGAAGGTGACTGTCAGTTCCTCCAGGTTGGTTTTGTTCTCCACCCTTAAACACATATGGTATATCATGTTGTAACTTCAGGCTGTGTCAGCTACACACAGTATAGCACTGGTAAGGAAGAAGCACAAAATGCAACACTTAGATCTTCAAAGTTACCAAATTCGCCTTTGCTCAAAAGCAGTTTTAGAGCTACAGAGTTAAAAAGTCTTCTAAGGAAATGTAAATGGCTGTCTGTGCAACTTCAGTATCAGGCATAAATCTAGAGACGCAGGAAATATTGTCCCCATAAATCGGAGTGGTACGTCCACAGAGAGAGGAGAGAATCATGTTCCTTTGGTAACTAGAGATTAAGCCAGTGAATTTTCCCCCCCTTCATAGAGGAAAGACTTTTTATTCTCCTTCTGCTTTTTTTTTTCTTTTTCTAACTCTAGATTCCACAAGCCCTTAACTTCAAACTTGAGCAAAAGTGATTTATATACCAATTTTCAACCTTTTCTTTTCTTTTTTTCTTTTTTTTTAATTTCATGGCACACAAATTAATTACTACAATTCTGGAGCACAATTCTCTACCAGACAGTCTCTAACAAAAAAATAGCTATAATTTTGATCTGACAAAAACAATAGGCATAATTTTGATTCTCTTACACCAGATGACTCTTGTGTTGTGTTGGCTATTGTCAATTTTTAAAAAAATATTTTTTATTGATTTTTCACAGAGAGGAAGAGAGAGGGATAGAAAGTTAGAAACATTGATGAGAGAGAATTATCGATCAGCTGCCTCTTGCACACCTCCCCCTGGGGATGTGCCCGCAACCACGATACATGCCCTTACCCAGAATCGAACCCGGGAACTTTCAGTCCGCAGGCCGACGCTGTATCCACTGAGCCAAACCGGTCCCGGCTATTGTCATTTTTTTTTGACAATCTAAGAGAAAAGAGGTCAGTCAGTACGACAGACTTTTCTTTTAGAAACGGTAAAATATCAAACATCTAGTTTAATACAATAGGTACATAGGGGGTCATTTTAAAACATTTTTAGATTTGCAAAAAATAGCAAAGAATTTCTACATATGTTATACTGAGAATCCCTAAGTATAAAGATTTTATGACATTTGCTTTATAAATTTTTTTCTTCCTACACACACACACACACACACACACACACACACTTTCTTCTTCCTAAAATGTTTAAGAGTAATCTGCAGACACAATGTCTCTTAGGTGTAACTTTTTTTCAGTTTATTAGATAGCAAGGTTGCAAACATGACAGACTGAGATATAATGCTTATAAACACATATCCTAAATAATAAAAGGCTAATATGCAAATCAACCGAACAGCAGAATGACCACTTGCTATGACCCACACTGACCACTAGGGGGCAGATGCTCAATGCAGAAGCTGCCTTCTGGTGATCAATATACTCCCACAGGAGTGATTCCCTGAGACCCCATCCCACCCAATTTGTGCACAGAGGCTTTTGCATATGAATGGCCCAGCCCTTTGCAATCTGCAACCTAGTATACTGCAGTTGGGTCACAAAGCCCCAGAGCCTCCAAAAGAAGACCCAAGGCTCAACAGCAGCTTGCATTGCTTCACAGCTAGGCCTCATCTTGGCACCTCCAAACCCCAAACAAAGAGAAGGAATCTGCAGATCTCTCTGTAGCTCCTGCTGGGTGGCCTCTCTCCTTGGAGATCCAAGAGCCATTTTACCCAGTGGTCAGAGAGAGACCATCCAGACTACAACTCTTCAGATCCATAAGAGGCACACTCAGGGGGCAAACTCAGTGAGCGCCAAAGCCCCACTGAAGCAAGTCTTGCCCCATTAGGGTGTCTCCAGCATAGAAGTTCTCCCATCATAGACACAACTGATCCTCACAGCCAATTGGCCTGGAGGTCAATTCCTCACAGTGATACCAACAACAATCAAGGCTTAACTACAACAATACTGTGCACACAGCACACAAAGGGGTGCACCAAGAGTGTCCACCTCAGATAACTGGGGAGGCTGAGCCACTGGGCCCTATAGGACACCTAGCACACAAAGCTATCTATCTATCAATACAAGGAAGCAGCCAAAATGTGGAGACAAAGAAACAGGTCACAAATGAAAGAAATGGAGGAAAGCAAATTACTGGATATAGAATTCAAAATCATGGTTATAAAGTTACTCAAGAATCTTCTAGAAACCACTGATAAATTTAGTGAGACCCTAGGGTATGAAAAAAGGCCCACTAGAAATTAAGCATACACTGACTGAAATAAAGAATAATATACTGAGATCTAAGGGCAGACTAGAAGATCCCAAGAATCAAGTCAAAGATTTGAAATACGAAGAAGCAAAAAACACCCAACTGGAAAAAAAAAAATATATGAATATAGTGTAAGGAGCCTCTGGGACAAGTTCAGGAGTACCAACATCCGAATTATGGGGGTGCCAGAAGAAGAGAGAGCGCAAGATATTGAAAATCTATTTGAAGAAATAATGACAGAAAACTTCTTGCACCTGGTGAAGAAATAGACCTAGAAGTCCAAAGTTCAGAGAACACCAAAGAAAAGGAATCCAAAGAGGACCACACCAAGACACATCATAATTAAAATGCCAAGGGCAAAAGACAAAGAGAGAATATTAAAAGCAGCAAGAGAAAAACAGTTACCTACAAGGGAGTACCCATATGACTGTCAGCTGATTTCTCAACAGAAATTATGCAGGCCAGAAGGGAGTGGCAAGAAATATTCAAAGTAATGAATAGCAAGAACTTACAAGCAAGATTACTCTACCCAGCAAACTGTCATTTAGAATTGAAGGTCAGATAAAGATCTTCATAGATAAGAAAAAAAACTAAAGAAATTCATCACCATCAAACCACAGTATTATATGAAGGGCATTCTTTAAGAAGAGGAAGAAGAAAAAGAAGGTAAAGATAAAAATTATGAACAACAAATACATATCTATCAACAAGTGAATCTAAAAATTAAGTGAATAAAAACATCTGTTTAACAGAATAAATTGGTGAATATAATATAATCAGGGGCATAGAAAGGGAGTAGACTGAGAGTTCTTGGGGGAAAGGGTTGTAGGGGTTGTGGGAAGAGACTGGACAAAAATCATACACCTATGGATGAGGACAATGAGGAGGGGTAAGGGCAAAGAGTGGAATGGGAACTGGTTGGAGGGGAGCTATGGGGGGAGGGGGAAAGAGGATCAAGTGTAATAATCTGAACAATAAAGATTTATTAGAAAAAAATAATGTCAATTTCTATTTAGGGCCAACTTTATGACAGGATTTTGTGTTGATTTTTGAATTTTAAAGACTCTTTTATCAGGAATTTTGATCCTTAAAAAATGTGACCTTCTACTATTGAGATGATATAATAAAGAATGAGCTATAAGGTTTAATAAGGGATATTTTTCTCAGATTAAAAAAAATTATGTATATTTGTCCAACCCAAATGTTGGACATAAGGACAGCTACAAATAATATATATTGTGTTGCTACAGTAACAGAGTGTGGACAGGATATTTTAAACAACAAGCCAAGGCACAAACCTCCAACTTAGGCTGGTATGGGTGTATGATTAAGAAGAGATGGTCATTGAATGGAGTTTTACTAGTAAATGATGAGTAGGCTAGATGAGGTTGGGGGCAGGAACTTCTAAATGGAGGTCAGGCTCTTAAGCAAAGGCATAGATGTAAGAAATAGCCTCCTGTGGTGGGTAGTTACTAGCATAAATGATCTATTGACACATGAAGTATCAGGTAGAGATTGGTGCACAATGAAGCTAGAGAATTCAGAGACTTAGGCATGAACAATCTTGTTTGTCATGCTAACAAATTCAGACTCTATGCTATGAATAATGTGACACAAAAGGGCTTTAAACATGGGAGTGAAATGTTCAGTTTTGTGTTCTTTGCCATCCATTTAGCAACTGTGTGAGAGGTACTTTTGATAAAGATAAGATTGTTGAAAGGGAGACTAGTTAGGAATTATTTCAGTAATGAGATAGTGAATGCTTAAGTTATAGCTGTAGAAATGGTGATAAAGAGAAATGAATGACTGTAATAAATATTTTATAGATATAACATTGGATATGCTTACAGTAGTAGATGTTTAATATGGGAGGGAGAGTGATTTAAAGAGTCAAGAATAATTCTCATATATCTAGCTTTGGTAATTGTATATATTAGTGGTGACATCAAATGAGCATATTTTGGATACCACTCATGAATCACTGAATACTTTATTGAGCACCTTTTAATGAGTATAATATTTATCTCCCTTTTCCACTGGATCAAAGTACTGGACAACAGAATCCAACTTCTAAATCAGGGGTCTTCAAACTACGGCCCGCAGGCCACATGTGGCCCGCAGAGGAGTCTGATCCGGCCCGCCAGGTTTTTTGGGCAGTGAGCGCAGCCGAGGTGTTACAGTAGGAATTAGTAGTTCATATAGTCCGGCCCTCCAGCTCTCTGAGGGACCGTGATCTGGCCCCCACTTTAAAAAGTTTGAGGACCCCTGTTCTAAATATTGTACTTTGCAGAAATAAAAATGACAATGGCTTTATTATTTTTATCCTTTAAAAAATAGTGCCTGCTCACTTTAAAATTTAAGAAAGTGGAGAGAAAGGAAACAAGCGCTCATGCGCGCGCGCACACACACACACACACACACACACACACACACACACACCACCTTTAAGGGGTAATGGGAATAGAACTGGGAGTTAATAGATAGTGTGAAACTCATCTCCTTTAACATATATTATCATGTATATCTATCTATGCTTAATTTATAGAAAGAATGTAAAATTTTCCTGTATCATATCATTACACAGATGAACTGTAAACTTGAACCAGTGACATCTTGAGAAAAAGGCTGGATGTGTCCATTGTGCAATAGAACAATCAATGCTGAAAACAACAGCCTCATATATATTTGTAAACTTCTTTGTTAGTTTCATTTTCCATTCTCTGAGAATAAAGTCTCTGAATACTGCACAACATAACGATTCTTTATGATGTGGACTCTGACTTTCTCAGCAATCTTGTCTCTAGCTAGTTCTCGATGTGTACCACTTTGTGGTAATATCAATCTCTTTATAACTCAAAATAAACTATGCTATATCTTCATGACATTATGCCTTTGACATACTTTTCTTTCTGCCAGGAATACCCTCATACTAGTGAACTCAGTCTAAAGATCAGCTCAACGCTATCTGTTCCTATTTCCCCTAAAGAGAGTTGATTATCTTCTGATTTCTGATGTGCATATTCATGATACAGTTACTATCACTTGATTGTAAATTCTGCTTTGTATTTCTGCATTCCCAGCTTGAGGACTAGATTCTTGCATTTTGGAACTGCATTTTAATTAGTTTCTTAATGCTAAGTTCTAGCATTGTTTCAGTACATAATTAAGGCTTAATTTATGATTATTTAACTCAATTGACACGGAGCCATGTCCAATGGTTTAGTAGCTTATATGGCTAAACATGATTTAAAGAGTGAGGAATTTGAAACAAAACAACCCTGGAGGCAATAGAATTACCTGCTCCTCCAGAAACCTTATTTTTTTCCACATTGTTTGGCTGAGCTGTTTTGATATAGAACACAGTTTAACTTTATAGATGTTATTAAAATCTAAAGTAAGATAAGATGCAAACTGAGAGATTTTAAAAACCTCTCGATGATTTTCATATGTAGTTTCTTTTAAAAACATATGTAATTTTTCAATACCAATTCCCAAGTCAGGAATTACTATAAAAGTAAAAATGTTTCTTAAGTTATTATCATAGCCAGTGTTTTTTAAGGGAGTTTTATAACTCACTAGTGATAACTTTTATTCCATAATTTCTAATTAGAGGCTCTCAAATATTTGAGATTGTATCTTACTCAAAGTCTTGATTTTGTAACTCTTTGGTCCTTAGCAAAGTCTTTAGAAAATAATTTTAACTGTACTTCAACTACTTCCATCTGTTTTAGTCAGAAGACTTTTTGATTGCAAGTAACAATAGGCAAATTTCTGGCTGTCATAACTGGAAAATTGAGGGGTGTGGCTGTATTCAGCCTTTTCTAGATCAACCTATTCAGATGATGTCTTCAAAGCTCACTCTCTGTATCGTCTTCTTCATAAGTGAGCTAAATGGCCACTCATTTTGACCAAAATATAAAGGAGACTTTGTTTGGCTTGGTTTGGCTGACTGTGCAATCTGATTGGTCAAATTGTGTAACCCTCTTTGTAGTAGTAGAAGGGTTAGGCTTGCTTGAGCCACATTGTATGGGCTTTCCACAGAAGAAAAGTTCTCTGGTCCCAGACAACATAGGGAAGTGGTTCTGGAGAAGCAAAATCAACAGATGTTCACTATAACCATTTTTGCCACTGTAGGAAATTGAAATATGTGAAATACTGGGAATTATAATGATACATATCCTACCATTGGAAAGGCTTTACTTTTTGTTTGTTTGTTAATCCTCATCTGAGGATATTTTTTTTCATTGATATTTAGAGAGAGTGGAGAGAGAAACATCGAAGTGAGAGAGACACATTGATTGGTTGCTTCCCACACATCCTGACCGGGGCCTGGGATGAAACCTGCAATCCTTCCCTCGACCAGGATTGGAACCCATGACCCTTTGATGCGTGGGCCAGTACTCACTCTAACCACTTGGCAACACTGGCCAGTGATGGGCCTTTTTAATACCTAGGAATGTGGAGGTTTGGGGTATGGAACTGAACTTAAACTTTAATATTTGCTCTTATATTTGCCACATTCAGTCCTTTAATTGCATAGCTGCAAGTTACACATCTACGAACACTTTAAAACCTGACTTGGGACACATATTTTCAAAAAAATCTACATTAAATATGCTTTTGAAATATAGGGTTTTCTGAAAGTGAACAAGGTATCTTTTAGTAGCCCACCTTTAAACATTTTCTGAATGACTGAACAAAAAATCCAGTGAAACAAAGATTTTTTATGGACTTTACTAGAATTTCTAACAAAATATATTATTAGAAAATATAATTTATAACCTGACCAGCCTTCTGGTAACATAAACGTGATAATAAACATCAGCATGAATTTGTTTGGCTTAGCTCTATAAAATAACTTTTATAATATCAACCTATAATAATTTAAAATGATATGTTTTCTATTGAACTCCTTCTCCTATACTGCTTTATTGATAACTCTTCTTATTGTCTCTCTGAAGCTAAACAACTAGTGAAAAAAATATAACCAGTATTTATTGCTATTTGTCTTATATTAAAAATAAATCTATCCCCTAGGTTTTGAGTGATAATTTAAATAACAGTGGAATATGTTAACAATCATTAGGAATTGAAGATGCTATTATTATATTTCTAATGCATAAACTATACATTTTATTTTCTGAATAAAATTTCACAACACTGTTCATAAAAGTATAATTTATATCAGTATATTACCATTATCATTGATGTGAATAAAATTTATCTAGCATACTCAGTATAAAAATTCTAGACATTATATTAGTTTTTATACTTTAGAAGAAACTGCATAAAGTTATGAATAAAACTAAAATTTGGAGTTAAATCTGAGATTAAGTTTACTCATTTCATTTGTTTACTGCCTCAATATTAAATGGATAATCAACATGAAAGTGGCTAGTTCAGTGACAGAAAACTTAGATGCTCAAAGTAATTTTTCTCTTTTCCAATTTCTGTTTTCTTTTCCTTTTTTTCTCTCCTTTTTATCTTTCCCCTCTTCTCCTCTCCTTTCTCCTCTTTATCCCATTTCCTTATCATCTCTTGCTTCTTTAAGATTAGCCTTTTCTGTCTTAAGTTCCATGTAGCTCATTTGAGAGCTTCAAGTTTATATTTTTCAAGTTTTAAGGCCAGTAGATAAGAGTATCTCTGAGGAAATTCCTCCCACAAGTTCAAGGATTCATGCTCTTTGTACTCAATTGGTGTCTTTTCCTCAATCAATCAGTGTTTCCAAGAAATTTGGTGAATACTAACTAATATGAGCTGGGTCATCTAGTACAGGAGTGGAAATAGATGAAAAGAAAATAGAATTTGGGGAAATTTGGGTACTTCTATAAGAAAAAAAAATATCGCAAATTGTCCAATCAAAACACAAGGACCATCTAGTATATTTTCTTCCTTTATGCAGCTCACAAAATTCAATGAACACCTAGTACATTTTCTCCCTTTATGTAGTTGAAGAAACAAAATACATAATACATCCTATAATGAAAGCCTAATATGCTAAGTTTCCAATCATCTAGTAGTCCGTTCAACCAATCTAAGCATAATATGCTAATGATATGCTAAGACTGTTCAACCGCTTGCTATGATGGTCACTGACCACCAGGGGCAGATGCTTCGACTGGTAGGTTAGATTGCTGCTGGGGTTCGGCCAATTGGGACTTAGTGAGATGGACCAGACATGTCCTGGAGCCCTCCTACAGTCCCTCCATGGCTGGCCAACCTTCCATGTCCTTCCTCAGCCCCAATAATGCAATGGTGGGTCCCTTGACCTGATCTATATCTTCTCCCAATCTGGAACCCCTTGGGAGATGTTGGAGAGCCCGTTTCTGCTTGATCCCACAGGCCAGGGAGAGGGACCCCACTTGTGCATGAATTTGTGCACTGGACCTCTAGTATGTATATAGCTAAATAAAAAGAATCTCAGGTAGAATTGGTAACTGATAAATAATTTGTTTTAATGATGATTTCATAGAGAGGCAGTATCTCTAGTGATTAAGAACACAAACTAGAGGTAGAGACCCTGGGTTTGATACCAGATCCACCACTCAACAAGCTTAAATACTAAAATTCTCTGTACCACCCTTTTCACAGTCTTTCTATAATACTATTACCTATCTTACATAGCTTTTTAAGAATTTACATAAGTTAATGCATTTAAAGTGCTGACATCTAATAAGCAAATATGTGTCAGCTATTATTATTAAAGAAATTTGATGGGACCTCTCCTTTAATTTGAGGAAGATTAAGACTCACATAAGCTAAGAGAAGTGGGAAGATGTTTCCAAGTGAAAGGAACAATATGGCTAAGGTATGATGAAAGGAACTTTTATTTTAAAAGAATAAATATCCATAGAGGTTATAATATAAAAACATAAAAATTCACCTCCTGAGACCTTTGTAAAAGTGACTAGGTAGCTTGATCATATTGTTCCCTTTCTGTGGTATATTTTCATTTCATACTGCTCTTTCTTTAGACCACTTCCTTGTTTTTTAAGACCCAGCCTTTATTTTACCTCTTCCTAGGTTTGGATGTCTTATTGAAGAGAGGTCACTATCTAAAGTTGTTGCTAACCTGCTTACTCAACTTTTGAATTGAAGATGTAAATCAACACAGGTCAAGTCAGAATCCTTTTACAACTTCATTAGTTTTCTCTACTCAAGGGCCCTGATGACTTTGCTTTTAGATCCAATCAATATTCCTGAATACTAAACTTGTTTGATATGTTTGAATTATTTTACTCTTCAAAGCTTTCCTCACCTATTAATGGTCATTCCACCACAGTCTACTTTTTAGGCTCCTCTTCTTGCTCTTTAAACTGTTTCCATTTTCTTTCCTACTCTACATAGTTTCTCACCATCTCCTGTGACCCCAGATATAATATATGGATTAATTAAGGGCTTCCAGATCTGTATTTCCAATACAATTTTCTCTCATGAGATGAAAATCTGTGTACATGTCTGACATTTCCAATCAAATGTCTAAATAAAATGAAAAGTTCATCAGACTGGTCTTATATTTAGGCCTTTGACCCATTTTTAGTTAATATAAGACCTGAAACAATAAATTACATAGACTAAAATATAGGTACTCAACTTACAAACCTTGGTCTTAAAGAGGATTTTATAAACTTGATCACAATGACAAGGAAAGTAAAGAAAAAAAAATGAACAGGACTATATCAAACTAAAAAGCTTCTATATAGCAAAAGAAACTGCCAACAATAAAAAAGACAGCCAGCCAAATGGGAGAAGATATTTGCAAAGCTTACTATCCAAAATACATAAAGAACTCATACAACTTAACACCAAACAGACACTTCCCCCAACAAGACATACAAATAGCCAACAAATACATATGAAAATATGCTCAACTTCACTAGTTAAAGGGAAATAAAAATCAAAACTCTAATGAGATACCTCTTCACACCTGTTAGAAAGAATGACTATTATCAATAAGACAAGTAATAACAAGTGTTGGAGCGGTTGTGGAGAAAAAAGAAACTACTCATGCTGGTGGGAATGTCAACTGGTACAGCAACTATGAAAAACAGTATGCAGGCTCCTTGAAAAAGGAATAGAGTTACCATATGACCCAGCAATTCTTCTGGGCATCTACCCTAAAATTTTGGAAACATTTATTCATAAAGATGTGTGCATGCTTATGTTCATTGCAGTATTATTCATGGTGGCAAAGACATGGAGATAACCAAAGTAATAGATGAAGAAGATATGGTACATATTTACAATGGAATATTACTCAGCCATAAGAAAAGATAAAACACTGCCATTTGTGACAACATAGATGGATCTTGAGACTATCATGCTTAGTGAAATAAGTTAGACAGAAAAAGTCAAGAACAATATGATTCCACTCATATGTGGGATATAAAACTGAAAGCAACAAATGAACAAATAACACACACACACACACACACACACACACATACCAATTCATAGATATAGACAGCAGTCTGGTGGTTACCAGAAGGGAGGGGGCTGGGGGAATAGTGAAGGGTAAAGAGAGTCGGATATATGGTGAAAGAAGAGATTTGCTTTTGGGTGGTGGGCACACAATGCAATATTATAGATCATGTGTTATAGAATGTATACTTGAAACTCATATAATTTTATTAACCAATGTTACCCCAACAAATTTAATATAAAAAAAAACTAAAAAAAGTTTCAATATCCAACATAAAACAATTTATCTTCCTAACAACTCTACCTAACTTCCTTATGTACATTACCACCTACTCAGAAACCTAACCCCAAATTGGTATTTCATCCTCCTTTCCTCTATATTTCTAATCTTTTAAATGTCTTGAGTCTCTCTATTTAGTTACTCCAGTGCCACAACCTTGTCCTGACTAACATCATTTTCCCCTTTGGGTTTCTGTAATTGCCTCTTAAACAGTCATTCTGCATCCATGCTTTTTCCTCTGTAAAAATATTGTCTTCCCTATGACAAAATTTGATTAGACAACAGCTCTTCCTGAGGTTATTCAATGGCTACTATTCCCTTGAGCAAAGTTGAAAATATTTTATGCTCTTTATTATGTTCTATCTGCTTTTATCTTTAGTCTCATTATACATTGCTTCCTCTATCTTGCCCTGATTTTAGCCATCAAATCCCTTTTTGTCCTCCAGACTTTCATGTATGTTGTTCCCTCTTTCTGAATATTTTTTCCTCCTTCTATCTAACAGGTTTGACACCATTAATCATTCTTTGGCCCTTTCTAATCTTTTGTTTCCAATTCACAAAACTCATCAGATTTTCCACATGCTTCTGGTACCAATTAATAATTGTTGTCATTAAGGGCTCTTTATCTTTGAAGACCAAGAACTTTGTTGACCTGCCCTGAAATAATCAATGGAGACTTTAGGATTTCCTAACTGAAGGTTGTTAAGATTTTCCTCATTCAAAATTCTGGGAATTATTCTTAATTTCTCTGTTACACACGTATCAAATGAATCTCCATATTTTCCCAATTTTACTATCAAAATATTTCTCAAATGTCATCATAATTTCCTCTATTGATACTACTACTCATTGCCTTAGTTTAGATCCTCATCATCTTTGATAACAACAAAAATAGCTAACATTCATAATTATAGAATAACTGGAGGCCTGGTGCAAGAAATTCGTGCACGGGGGTGTGGGGGGGGAGTGGTGTCCCTCAGCCCAGCCTGCACCCTCTCCAATTTGGGACCCCTTGAGGGATGTCTTACTGCCCATTTAGGGCAGTCGGACATCCTTCTCACAATCCAGGACTGCTGGCTCCCAACTGCTCAACTGTCTGCCTTCCTGATTAGCTCTAACTACTTCTGCCTGCCAGCCTGATCACCCCCTAACCACTACCCTGCCAGCCTGATGGATGTCTAACTGGCCCCTGCCAGCCTGTTTGCCCCCAACTTCCCTCCTTTGCCGGCCTGGTCACTCCTAACTGTCCTCCCCTGCAGGCTTGATTGCCTCCAACTGCCCTCCCTTGCAGGCCTGGTTCCCCCCAACTGCCTTCCCCTGCTGGCCATCTTGTGTCCACATGGGGGCAGCTATCTTGATCTTGTGTGTTGGAGTAATGGTCAATCTGCATATTACTCCTTTATTAGATAGGATAATAAAAGAGTAATATGCAGATGCTTTGCCCTCAAGGTTGTCCCAAACCAAGGTGGGGGTTCCCTTGGGGCATGGGGCAGCTTGGGCAAGGGGCCTGTGGTGGTTTGCAGGCTGGCCTTGCCCCCCAGTGACCCAAGCGGAGGCCCTGGTATCTGGGATATATTTATCTTCTACAATTGAAACTTTGTAGCCTGGAGCAAAGCCAAGCCTTGTGCTTGCTCAGTGGTGGAAGCTATTTCTATAGGGGTTTATTCACCTTCTGTTATTGAAATTTTGTAGCCTGGAGTGGAGGCCTAGGCAGACTACAGCAGTGGAAAGCTTGGCTTCCTCCATTCTTGGGGGAAACCCTAGCCTGCTTTCTTCAGCTCCATAGCTGCCACAATTTTTCTTGGGATTTATCTTCTATAATTGAAACTATGTATCCTTGAGTGGAGGCATGGGCCAGCCAGGGTGTGTGGAAAGCTTGGTTCCCTCCATTGCCGGGGAAACCCAAGCCTCCCTCCTGCTATCTGTGGTTGCAGCCATCTTAGTTGGTATTAATTGCATACTCACTCTGATGTGGCTGGTGATGTTGCTTGTGGGTGTAGTGGAGTGGTGGTTAATTTGCATATTACTCTTATTTGGTAGGATACCCTTTTCAGTGTCTTACATGCATTGTAAGTGTCTTGGTAATTCTCACATAAAATTTCTTTGAAATAGGACCTACCATTGTTGTCTTTATATAGATGAGAAATTGGAGGGTCAGAGATCTTTGACAACATACCTAAAATCCCACAGTTACTACAGGGTTCATATATACTAGTATACATATTTAAGGGCTCTAAAATCTAATGACTTTAGCATCTTTGACCTTATAACTCTTAAAATGGTTACTCTTAAAAACAGGTATTTGTTTTTAAATTCTTCCTTGAAATTTCATTGAAATATGTCACACGGCCTGCCTAAAATGCTGTGTTCTGTATTGAAATCATTAAAAACATATTTTTGTGACTCTTTCCTGCTGACATTGATGCTGCCTTTCGAAATGAGTTTGGTTTAGAAAAGTAATAATCCGAAACAACTACTGGAGGCATAACACTCTCCTCTCTCTTCCCTTTCTGCAGTGGCATAAGCTTCTTTAGAGCCGTTAATCCGCAAACTCTAGAAGGGCTTCAGCAGGCTTAGCATTTTGTTTTTTAGCCTACCTAAAGGAAAACTCAAACAGTGCTCCCACTACATAGCCATGCTCTAATTTTTCACCTTATCCTCACCAGCTCATTAGATGCCCACTGCTTTCCTCTCAAGCAGCTTTCCTAATTACATCGGTGGTGCACAGCTTACCTTCTCAAAGACTGAGTTCTTCTCCCTGGTTGTGCCATTTCTCTGGAGAGGAAACCTGCATCCGCCCCAGTGGCAGCCATAAGGTCACCACGTGAAAACTTTGAGGGCAAAGAATGTTGTCAGTAATGAGATCTCAGACATTTGGAGAGTTCACAGGGTCCTTTGTGCAACACTGAAGAATCCCTCTGTTTCCTCTGGTGCTGCTTCATGCTAATTTCAAAACATCAGCCAGCATAAGGCATCTCAACTGAAACTTCAGTTCACAGTGGAGCCCCTTTCATCTTTTTTTTTCTTTTTCTTTTAGCTAGGCAGTTAGATTTATCTGTTGATCTGTGGGGGGGAAAAAGGAAAATAAGAAAAACAATCACTTGAATATAATAGATGGTACAGATTGAGGGGTTTGCTTCTACTACTTTTCTCCTTATTAAAATAAAAAGGGGAAATTATTTTTCAGTGGGGTACAAATTATAATTATTTAATATTTGAAAATTATGTGACATTCTAAAACGAAGTGTTGCTGATATAGGCTGAAGAGTAACAAATAAATTATTCCACAGATTTGCCATTGGCTTTGCCTTGTGAGGGAGCAGAAAGCCAAATTCACCTCTTCCCCTATTTGTGACCTATTTCATTCTACCCCATAGAGAAAGACAGGGAAATGAAGTATAGGAGATAATTGACTCTCTGGCCTTGTTCTTGTGTACTATGTTGCCACTGGGTTATTTTTAAACCATGCAACTTGATTTGAATACAGGTATGCCTTGGACATTCTGGAATTGCTCTCCTATAAAGTCACCTCATTACATTCCCCACTGTCCTGGTTTCAGCACTGTATAAGTTATTCCTCTATGAATGCGCCTTCCCAGTACAGGGAAGGAAGAATACAGGTAAGCATCATTTTAGAATGGATCCTCACTCCCCAGGCCTAAGAGTTTGACTTACAGATTCAAAGAAGTTCTAGCAAAATTATCTAACCTAGTCTCCCATTTTTAGACTGGGGAGTAACTAAGATTCTTGGTTGGGCTTTTTATTCATTAACCTTTTTTTTTTTTTTTTTTTTTTTTTTTTTTAATGTTTTTCTGTTGATGAGTCATAGCCTTAAAGTGGTAAATGAACCTGAATACTATTATGTCTCCCAGGCTCTTACATAAGGCAGCTAGTGAAAGGTCCTTTGAGTTTTGAGAAATTGTATTATAGAGCACAATCCCCTGAGTCCACTGTGCTGTGTTGTGATTTAGCAGTTCTGTTGGTTTAAATTCCAAATCACACATTCCCAACCTAGTTGGCATCATCATATAGAAAAGGCCTCAGTATACATCATTTGTGGAATTTTAGCATATAAAGCATATTATAAATATTTAGAGGCCTGATGCACGAAATTCTTGCAAGGTTAGGCCTGCCTTCCTTCGAGTGGGCATGAACCGCTGATCTTTTGATTCTTCCCTCTGGTCTGCAGGCTTCAATCGCCCAGTGGCAAATGGGGAACTGGGGGTGGATGACGGCAGGGGGTGGGGCTGGCTGTGGGCAGCTGGGGAAGATGGCCTTCATCACAGGCCAGGCCTAGAGACTGTGCATGAATTTCGTGTGCTGGGCCTCTAGCCCTTTAATAATGGGGGAGCAAGTGATGAACTGACTTAAGCACACCTGAATCTCTGGCTTCACCACTTGTTCTCCTTTCCCACATTAATTGCCTAAGCAAAGAAATGTTGATGCCATCAAAACATGCTTTTGAATAACAAGCCACCCTTCTTGATTATGATTTAGGCCTTCCTTTAGAATGGCCGGGGCAGGTTTTATGGTGTTTTTTCTCTGGATCTTTACTTATAACCATTGATGACTGCAAATCATTGACTTCCTTTATTGGTCATTTTGTTTGAAAGAGCCTGTAGGTGGATAGTACTGAACCCAACTAAAGATAAGGTTGACCATAACTTAGATTTTAATTATTACCTATATGTCAATTTACTATAGTTTCAAAAAAGTGAGCCACAGAAGTCCAAAACTCCAACTATACCAATCAATGACAGATTTCAGAAGTGGAAAGAATTATGATCAGAGTGATGGGAGAGACAGACAACACTGAGAACAGTATTTTGGAAGATTTTAAAGTTAAAAGATATAAAGAAAATGGGTAGGAAACTGGACTAAGAGAATATTTAACACTTCCAGTGTTAATAAAATAATTTTTGAGCCTGAGCCCCAGGATAATTTTAGAATTTAATTTTTTGAGTTTTTCAGAAATAAAGATATATTTGTAAAGATATAAAGATATATTTCTTTATTTGTCCTTCTGATCTATACAGGGCACACACAAACAATGTAAAACACACTTTATTTTTAAAAAATTATGAGATATCTCTACCACTAAAAAATATAAATTAGGAAATTCTTCTCTCTATTTTCTTTTGTTTTTGCATTACTATGTGAAGTTTTTAGATTTTGCCCAAGGAGTCAATGGAAATATGAATGCTGATTTATATTCATGTTGGTGGACATGTACCAACATTATTATTTTAAAAGCTGCTGCTACATGATAGTTAATACAGTAAGAAACTCCTGAAGATCTTTATATCTACAAATTTGAGTACAGATGATTTGAATGTTCAGTTTCCACACTCCCTGTTCCCTGCATGTATTCTCCGCACATGGTATATCTGATACCTTTCTGTAAAAAGAAAGAAGAAGAAGGGGAGGTTCAATGTTTCTCTTGGTATATTTGAACTGGTTTACTCTCTCAAATAAACCCGGCAGTTAGAAGTTGATACTAAGGGAGAAGCACATTATAATGACCTCCCATAGCATCGCCTTCACCATGTTGTCCAACGCAGCATGGTTCCGGAAGGCCACTCAGAGACTCTCTTCCTGGAGGCCTGCTTCTGCCTCAATCAGTGTGCATCCCCTTTGATATCCCCACAGTGTGCACAATATACCCCCTCGCACACACACAGCTCAGGGTAATATGTCTCTCATGCGATGAAATCAATGGGAACACAGCCTTTTTTGCCTGACAATGTTGTCAGGGTGTATTATCTGGTGGAGGCTGTGGCTTCAGTTCATAGCAGTCGTCAGTTAAATTTCCCTTTCTGAAGCTGAGCAAAGTGTGGTAATGTCACAGCCACAGGCGACTGCCGTTCACAGGACGGTTACCCGAGAAGCATAGCCTCCTGGCTTGTCACACTGTATATATCTCAGGGTCTTCTCTTCCTTCCCCGTCAGAGGTTTCCAAGAATGTTGCCTGGAGCAGTCATGGGATGCAAAAGAGAGAGATTTTTGTTCTGCACTTAGCAACATTACCACACTTCACACTCTGTTTCAGATAAGGAAAAATTTAACTGACTTGCTCTGAACTCAATCTATCAGATAATACACTCTGACAGGGCTGTGGATAAAGGCTAGAAAGCCTACTAATTTATATTTCATTATCTGTGCACTTATCTGTTATCTTTTGCTAACTGTTACAAAGATAACAAGGAGAGCCGAAAGGGGCAAGGGGAACCTTGACCCCACAGGGGACTCAGGAAGGCACAATGGGTAATTCAGCCTCCTGTCTTCGAAGCTGTACTCCAGGTGAAAACTTTGGAGCCTGTGGCTAAGATTAGAAGAGTCAGGGCAGCATTACACAGGTGAGAAGTGCAGGGCCCATTTCTAGCATCTGCTGCTTCTCCCCATAATCTGTGGAATTGTGAAATAGCACATATTGATGTCCCGGTACTTCTTAACCCAGACTCCAGATGGTACACTCAAGAGCCAGCATAAAATGATCTTCCCAGTACTTAGCCATTCTTATTGAAAAGGGCACTTCTAAGTCCTGAGGTATGTTCATCGGAACTCATGAACTTACAGGGATGTGAAGGCTGAGGGATAGCTTTGCTCTCCTCCAGGGTAGAAAGTGGCTTGTCATCATAAACTCTCCTGGAGGTGGAGGGTGGAGTTCAATCTAATTCCTAAATGAGATTGTAGGAGCACAATTTGAAAGTTCTTCACAGTGTGGGTGACCCACCTTGGAATTGTCCAAGCTTTGAAAAGGAATTATAAAATACAGATAACAAAATCAAGGTTCTTTCTAGGATGATGCTGAAGGTATTCTATGCATTCACTATTTATTTGTCAGGCGCTAGGTCAGACATCGGGAACCCAAACATTTATAAAACTTTCTCTCTTTGAGTCCTTTCTTTTTTCTTTTTCTTTTTTAATTTAGAGAGGACCATGCACACACTTCTCAGAAAAGGCCACCTGATTTTTTTGTGTGGTCTATGTTGTCAAGAATCAAAAAAGATAAGAGTGTAGGTACATGAGTATAAACTCTAAGTTTATCTGTCTCTGTGAATTACTCTAAGAGGAATATGGGGGCACATGCAAAACAGAGAGTTATGAACTATGCATCTGTCTTCTCAGAATGACCAAGTTGTGCTTTTTATAAATAGTAAATGATTTCTACACCCAGAGCTTCTGCTTCCACATCTATAAAGTGGAGTACTGGGAGGAATCAGAAGCTATGCTCTAACCATATTTTAGAGATGAAAAGTGCTAAAAAGGAAGTCATTATTTTCACAGAATTTTAGAACGGAAAGGAACCACAGAGATTATTTAGAGGAAAAGAGGTAAGTAGGGGTGAGATTATCTGGATTGTAATCCTAGCTCTGCCATTGACTCACTGTGCATCTTTGGGAAAACACTTTTCCTTCAGTTCCAGGGGCAGCTTCTGTAAAATGAGAATATGTGAATAGTTTATCTCCAAGAGTCCTTTCTACTTAATTCCTTACACTGGAATTAATGGACATCTGCAGCGTTACACAGGTGCTTGATCAGGTAACCACTACTAGAATCTCTGTTGGCTCGCTACCAATATCTTGGTGTTGTTTTTTTTCTTTTCATAACATGCTGTCTCTTTGTTTTATAAATTCACCCAGGTCCTTGGGAAATTAACTTAAAAGAGTTCAGCATTAGATTAACAGTTATAATAAACAAATACTAGTTGTTATTATAGAGAAGTTCTGATGGAGACTTTTATTAATCTTTACAGCTGGGAAACAGCTACTGAAATAAATAACCTATATAAATTTCAAAGTGCTCATTTAAAGCCCAAGAATAATTGCATGTTAGCTTGAAAAGATGTCTTTTCCTAGCGAGGCACTCCAAATACCTGTGTAAAAGAAATGTCAGAGTGCCGTGTCCTGATTTTAAGTTTGTCTGGGAAGCTCCTCGATTAGCTCTCACAATTCTGCCAAACTAATTCTGACACAAGTTTCTGAGACTCACTCAGTTTTGGCAATTTCTCCAGGGAACTTCTACAGTCACCCCAAGGGAGATGGTAAGAAGGGCTTCATCATTTAGATTTTTCCCCCACTTCCCACACACAACCAATTTTGGTTCCAGGGCTGTGTGTGTGTGTGTGTGTGTGTGTGTGTGTGTGTGTGTCCATAAATGCAAACTGGGACATGACCTTTCTGGTCTTGCATGGTGTCTTTTCTATTAAGTATTGCCACTTAGCTGTGCTCAACTTTCTTTTTGGGGCTCTCCTATTGACATTAGTAAACAATGTAGATCCTGCAATTCTTCATTTAACTTACAAGTTAACATTCAATTGCGAGATATTAATGAAAGCCATCTAATGTTTTTTGGGAACACTTCTTCATTCCTGATGTATTTCCTCTCTGTGAAGGGAGCTTCAATAGTGTAACTTTAAATATGTCTCCAATTCTGTTTATTTTATTGTGGGGAGATGAAGAGAATTACTTGCCTGGTAAAACTGAGAGTAATGATTGGGCATGTGCGGCTTTGCCTCACCCTTCTTTTTTCTTTAGTGTCTCTATCCCTTACATGAGAAACTCTGGGATTTTCTTTCTGGAGGGCATCTCTGCTATATATTCCAGTCATAGCACAATCCTTCAGTGCAGGGATCCCTTCTATATTAGACATGTTAACTTTTGTAGATTGGCCATATTTCCTGAATTTTTAACTTAATGATCACCTCCTTGGACTCTGTACATTTTATTGCCCACAGCAATATTGCAGAAAGTTTCTGAATGTCTGGTCTTCACTCATTATTCACTATTTTAGCAAGATCATATTGTGATTGACTGCTATCGATTTGCCTTTAGATCGTGATGTACTAAGGAGACAGACTGATTAGGTGTCAAGTGATTCATTGATTGTCAACTCTCAGGGTTGGTTCTCAGCTTTGGATGTTGTTTGATTCATCTTCCCAGCATATCAATCCACTGTCCTTCCTGAGAGATTAGCCTCTTTGGTTTTTAATATAGCTATATAATTTTATTGGTTTTTATCTTCTTATCTAAAACCATTTCCCTTTATAAAGAAGTATCTTATCAGGAAGATTGAATTAATTGGTGGTGCCCTGTAGCTTCATTTTTATGTGTGCTTAATGCTTTCTTCATATGTTCCCATTAAGAAATCATGCAGATTTACAAATTTATTCTTCAGTCAAATATACTTTCAAGGAACATGGATAAAGAGATTAAGTGTTCACTATTTACCTTCTTTTAAAAAATGTTTTCAAATATTTTCCCTGCCTTCTTGAGGAAATCCGCACTCGATTTGTATTTCACTGAGATTATGTTGATAAGTAGTGACACTTTGAATCTCAAGTTCTATGAAGCCTATTTAGCACTGTCCCATCACTCTCCCCTCTGGTAAAAAGTGGTTATAGATGCCTGCAATATAACATGTGTGGGAAGAAGATAGATCCCTGCCTCACTGACTGTGCTTGGCCACGTGATACATAGATATATGTTTCACTCAGTGGCCATGTACGAGAAGAAGATTTAAGAGCCATCTGCAGTTTTTCTCCCAACTCTTTTGGTCCTTTCCCACTAGCACAAAAATGCACAAGACACAAAGGGTTGTTACTTTATCCTAGAAGGCCAGAATAAAGGAGACCCTGGAACAGTGGTCAACTGAATTGTCATCCTGGAGCAGAACCACAGCTGTGATCCCCCATCTATTGACTTGTAACATGATTAGAAATATTTCTTTTTAGAAGCCACTTGGTGTTATCTGTTGTAGGCACCACCTAATAAGAGATGAATAATTTGTACTCATGGCAGATTAAGGAAAAAATTGAGAGGTCTTATAAAAGAAATTGGAAATCTTGTAGTCTGCCTGAGCAATACACTACATCATAAGCTTACATGGAAAAAAACAAACAAAACTATAGTCAAATGGGTAGATTTGCCAGTAATTAAGATTGGTAGTGTTAATTACTTTTTAAAAACACTTATAAATAAAGCATTTAGTTTTCTCGAAGATATCCAACTCTCATTATATGTTGACTATGTACTGTTTGGTAATTGCCACAAAAAATAAACCTGTGTTGTGTTATTTAAGACATTTAAAAAAACCCCAAAACTCTCTTTGGATGTAAAAACTACAGACTAACGCAAATGACCTAGAAAGCACCGAGTAGACTTTTTGTTGTTGTTGTTCAGTAATGCTTATTGGTTCATTTTTTGTTTATTTATTTTATTGGATGATCGTTCATTGAGCACTTAATGTTAGTGAGGTACATTATTAAAGTCAAGTGCCTTATTCTGTTGGATCTTCATGACCACTGTATAAGATAGTTTCTATTATTTTAAATATATATTTAAGGATAAGCTTCTTTTGTAAGGTCAAGCATTTTGCCTTATATTATTTTATTTATTTATTTATTTTTTAAAATACATTTTATTGATTTTGTACAGAGAGGAAGGGAGAGAGATAGAGAGCCAGAAACATCGATGAGAGAGAGTCATCGATCAGCTGCCTCTTGCACACCCCCTACTGGGGATATGCCCGCAGCCAAGGTACATGCCCTTGACCGGAATCGAACCTGGGTCCCTTCAGTCCCCAAGCTGATGCTCTATCCATTGAGCCAAACCGGTCTCGGCTTGCCTTATATTATTAAACTGGTAAATAATTAAGCAAGAAATGACTCAGATTTTCTCAGATTTTCAAGCTTGAACTGTTAACCACTATTACACTGTCTTCATTATGAGAGGTAATAGCCAAGTCAAAATCCAGGAAGAGGATTCACATTGCATATTGAAAGAATTAAACTCTACATGTCTATTATCTCCTCTCTTTTCATAAATAATCAAATATATTGAGCAGCTAATATGAGGTAGACCTTTTTCCAGATACATCAGGGGACAAGACAGCCAGAGAAATTGCCCTCAAGGGAAGAATTCTAGTGGACATTCAATAAATGTCAGAGAAAAGTTCACACTCTTTTGCAATCCGCTGAAATTATTAAAATAGAAACAACTTTTTTTCTGTACTTGAAATTATTCTGATCTCATGTAAATATCTTTTATTATATATAGCAGGACATTTCACTCTGTAATTTCAGGCTGAAATACTTTATTTTGTTTAGCAAAGGAAGAAACTAGAAATCCATGCTTCTCTCCAGTGACTGAAATGAGGTGCCTCGTCTTGGCCTGTGTTAGGGGCTTAGATGGCTAGTTTTTGCCATGTGTATATCTCCTCTCTTCCTGATCTATTCCCAAATACATTTACAAACAATGGGGCGATGTTATATCAAATCTTAAGATCTTAACCTTTATAAGATCTCTTGCCTCTTCCCAACCCACATTTCCCCCTTCTTAGGTTACATGTTATTGTATTCTTCATCAAAAAAGAAACCTAAGGCTTCTTCATTTAAAGCTTTTATTTGCTTTAGAAGTCTCTTTCTATTCTCCTCTTGAAGAATACTCATTCTTTAAAAAAAAAAAAAAGGTACGTGAGCATTCTCCATACCCAGTGAAAGGCCCATATCACTTTAGTAATGCTGACCTTTTGCCTACAACTTCCCACTAAAAACAAGCCACATTTCCCCCCACTAAACTGGTAAATTGAGTGATTAGAATTTTATAGATTTTGTTTCCTTAGGATGATTACACTGACTTCAAAATATGTTAAATTTAATCTAAAATCTAAACAAAAACTGAATATTTAAGGCAAAAGAATGATGATTAGGTCATTCTTTTTAAAATATTAAAGAAACCAATAAAGTATCATCAGCCGGCATTTGTTTCACATTTTAACACTGAAACTACTTGAAGACTTTTTTCAAAATAATTAGAGTGTTGTGGAGGAGCAGAATATCATTTTGGGATTATAACAGCAAATATAATATTAGATAGTTCCTGCATGACTGAAAAATAACTTTAACTTTATAAATTGAGCTGGATTTAATAGATTTTAGTTTGGGAAATATATTTTTTTTTTGGAGTTTTGAGAGACTGTCATCTTTTGATTTCTTGCCTTTAATATAATCTGTAAAATAAACCAAGAGGATTTTTTTTTTTTTCTGGGTACAAGAACTTCTAAGTCCTTTGGCACTGAAGTCTATAGGCAATTGTACCCAATAAATCTTTAGTCAGTCTAATCTGTCTTAATTTACATATGCACAGAGAATCAACCAACCAACCAACCAAACAAACAAACTTGGAACCTAGAGCTAGAAAACAAATCAGTAAGAGTGCACCTATCTGGGAACTCAGATAAAACTATACATGTTCTAATTATAAAAGCTTCAATTGTATCTCAAAGATACAGAGGTTCAATAAAATATTAAAAAAAGCAAAAATTTCCTTTTGAAAAGTTATTTTAGATAAGAAGATGCTGTAGTAGCAAGTTTTTGGTTTGAGTTAATCCAGAAATCATTTACATTTCATATTGGTTTAGGGATACTTAGTATTTTAATAGGAGCTATGCCTTCTGAATTGTTTGCCTCAGGCAAATATTAAAATTAATCTTTATTCCCCGACCTTCAGCTAACTGATTGCAAGTCAAGTAAGCTAGAAGAGCATATAACTACTAAAAAATGGGCTACAGATAGTCTAGAAGGTGGTTAACTCACAAACATGAATCCAATGAGTTGAATTCCATATAGAGTGCTATCTGACATCTTATAAACGAGGATTCTTCTTCCAGAATAACAATAAGGGTTCCCAAATATAACTTAGTGTATTTTTGTCTGCCTATTTTCCAATGAAGACCTCAAGCTAAAAACATATCCTTATTTTCACTAGTTGAGAATCTTCTTTTTTGCTTTAAATTCTGGCCCAAGTGTTGCACCAAAATTTTGTATTAAACCATCTTCCAGTTGTCTCACAAACTTTCTGTGACAGTGTTTAGCTTATAGGCATATTTTAATTGTTTATGTCCCAACAAATGCTGACTCCTGTAGTTTACTCCAGCTTTTTGTTGGTTTTAATAGCCTTAACAGAAAAATGCTCAAATATGATAGCTAGTTTTTAGAGGAAACACCATCTTCCACTTGTGGACTCCATTTTATTTTTATTTTTTTATTTTTAAAACTTATTTTTTTATTGATTTCAGAGAGGAAAAACTTATTTTTAATTTTATTGATTTCAGAGAGGAAGGGAGAGGAAGAGAGAGAGATAGAAACGTCAGTGATGAGAGAGAATCATTGATTGGCTGCCTCCTGCAAACCCTCAACTGGGGATTGAGCCCACAACCCAGGCATGTGCCCTTGACTGGAATCAAACCCTGGACTCTTCAGTCCGCAGGCTGACTCTCTATCCACTGATTCAAGCCAGCTAAAGCATGGACTCCATTTTAAAGATATTCCATGAAGAATAAAAAATGTCCAGAAGCTGGGTGTAGTTTATTGTGATATGATACATTGTTATTGGTATTGGAAACACCATTATTTTAATTTTATCTTTAAGTCTCTATCATGTTCCAGCTAAATATTAATAATTTTGATCGAAAACCCAATAGTTTTAATTATACTCATTTATAATTGAATCACCAGTTAACATAAATGAGAATTACTTTTTTTCTTCTTAATAAAAAGCTTCAGCATTCACTAACCCTTCTCACATCTGTGTCATAATGAGGGCAGTTTTCAGGAGACTAATGACAATGGCCTGGCTGCCATTTAAATATTTAGTATACATCTTAATTTTTGTTAAGTATAATTCACATGGCTTGGCATTATTCATTTTGTCCTTTAAAACTTCAGCTATTGTTCTCTATCTGAATAGTTATAAACGAGAACCCGGCAGATAAACTCAGTGATTATATAATTTATGTTATCACAGCTTTGTATAATCTGGTCTCTGCCTAATGTTTCAATATCATACATTGCCTTTTTTTTTTTTTTTTTTTTTTTTTTTTGGTCCTTACTCCCTTCTACCCTAGCCTAATTTCTATTCCTAGGACCAATAAACTCTTCACTGCTTTAGGTACTTTTCACTAGCAGTTTCCTCTATATGGAACAATCTTCTCATTAGCTTTTTACTAGTAAATGTCAGGTTTATTATCATCCTTGGTGGTTTAAATGTCACCTTTTCTGAAAGAACATTCAGCTTATTCTACCTCAATTAATCCTCCATCGTTGCTCTCCCTACCATTACCAATTTGTCTTTTTCTTTTAACACTTTCAAGGGTCAGTGATAATTTTCTCATTTTATTTTCTGCTTGTTTTCTATACATCCATCTCCTAGCTTAGAAAATATCGGCATTCAAGAGCTCCAAGACAAGGCAACCCAGTAGGATTGTGAGGTTTGGAAGGACAGGCAGAACAGTCATGTGCATTTAGTAATCACGGGTAATGGATTCAATATATCAATACAGGGCAAAGGATAATGGTAAAGGAGGCATGGCTACTCAGTGCCGGGTTTATCCTTCCTGCATCCAGCTTCACTAGGTCAGATACGAACTGAGTCTCCTCATTCTAGCCTCTATGCTCTAACAACCCAGGTGGCCACATCATCAACAACTGAATCTAAAATTTGCACCCGAATAATCCCACCAGCTGGGCCAAATGCCTAGATTCCCAAGGTTGAATGTACATTTACAGGAGCTGAGATACTCTGACATAAGATTTACATGAAACATGATTTTTCAAGGGCAGGCTTTCCACAAATATAAGATCCAGGAGAATAAGAACTTTATCTCTTTATCTCTCTTTACCAGTTAACCACCAGATTAATGCTTGCCCGGAGTTTAGTAGGTGAGCAGTAAGACTAATTGCATGTATGAATAAATGAATGAATGGATGGAATCAGTGAAAAAGTGAAATAACTACGTAGCATCCATCTTAGGGTGTCATATAGAGGCAGGTTTTAACTTTTAGCATTGAAAAGCCTGAATTTTGTCATTCAACATTAAATATTTCTTTATTTCTCAAGTGTGGAGGCTTTTTCACCTCTTCCCACATTCTCTCCAAGAATCAGGCATATGCTTAGTCAAGAAAAGAACACTTTGCCTCAGTGGGTGGGCTGTGTGCTTCCAAAGCTACAACGGATGCTTTATAAGGATTTCAAAAAAAAAGCAAATTATCAAGGTAACAGAAACAGACTCTAGCAATGCCTTCTGCTAGATTTTCTCCATATCTGGCCCCAGTAGGAGTCTGTGCCTGGGGGTGTGGAAGTGAGATGTCTTGCTGCAATAGATCTAAAGCAGCCTTTCACACAAGCTCAGCGAGGAAAAACATTCTCAGACTTTTTATATTCTCTTCTCAATATCCTTCACATAAACCTAAGGAGGACTTCCCTCCGTGGGTTTAATTAAGTAGAAACACTCTCTGACCTGTCAGTCGGGAACTGGGTTCATTCTAGGTCATTGACCTCCTCTTCTGAACCATCCCAGATGATGCTGCCAAGTTTCACTCTGCTCTAATTAAAATTTGTGAAGAGGAGGTATTTTTTACATTTTTTTTTCTTTTCCTCTTGAATATATTTTGAATAATATTTACTTAGGCAGATTCTTGAATTGCCTTTAGAAGCACTGTTTATTAAGACAGTCACTATTCATTATGTAGTAAGCTTATTGTTAATATTGGAATATTAACACCACGCTTCCACCAATAATTTAGAACTATAATTCCATATATTTTATTTATCTTTCTCCCACCATATTAAGAAAAGAGTTTACCTTCAGTGAATATAGGGGGTAATTTTTTTTTGCTTCAGTGTATTCTGCTTGGATTATGGTTTCCTTTTGCTCAGTACACCATTATTAACATTAGATACCATAGTCAATAAATAAATTAAAATTAAAACAAAATTCAATTAGTTCAGTGGAAAAAAGCACATTGGAATTATCTAAGTTTAAGAATAATATTTGTTCATACTAAATTACACTCTCTTAGCATCTCTATAACTGCTATTCCATTCCGTTATGAAATAAAACTAGAGAGGGAGTATTTCTCCTTGGACCTGAGAAATAAATCCCAAAATATGTTACAATATTAACACAATATATAAAAAGAAATTTTCCATGTTGGTTAGAGTTCACATATTTGGTATCTTTTGTTTTTAACATCTCAAGAGGTAGAAAAATAAGTCGTTGACCTTCAAGATTACAGTTTCAGACCAGTCACAGTACTGGTCATGGGAAGTTGGGTGGAAGTTTACTGAGTTGCTACTTCACATATAAGACTTTTGAGAAGAGTTTGATTTTGAAGACCTAATATGTTGAAGTTATAGTGAATCATAAGATAAAATTTATCAACAGTGCAAAAAATATGAAAAGTTACCTCAACTACTTCCAGCATCCTGGCAATGTCTGTATAGTCTGCTGGCATAACTGACACCTATGCCAGTCATACCCTGGGGTTAGTCCCATCTGAGATCTTTCCAGAATATTAGCCGAACTGAGCCCCATAATCTCTTAACCAGTGGCTTGTGTATATCACTTTTCCTTAATCTTTGATGATTTTATAGTTACTATTTGGTAAAACTTAAAACTTCACCTATTTATGGAGTAAATTTTGCCCACTCACTTCATATGAGAATCTTTAGATAAGTCTCTCTCTTCACTTTCTGGACCAGGAGCTCAGTGACCTGGAAGATTTTCATATTCTGATGCACTTAGAGTACATTTTCAGACTTTCAATATTTTCCTATGTTTCAAGATTATTTCATTGGCCAAATTTTAGCATAATCAACTTTTTATCATCAGGACTTTGTGTTTTGTCAGCTGAAATAATAAATAAGATATTGTCAATTCCCAAATATACTCTTACAACTATAGAACATTACTAAGTCATTCATTTTTATTTTCTCAATAGTCATGCTTTGTATATGATAATTGCACTAATAGAGATGACTATCATAATTGTAGAATTTTAGAATTGTATGGTAAATTAGCATTCTGATAAACATTTGGAGGCCTAGAATTGTTGAAAACAAACAAATAAGCTTACCCAGCCTTATAAAGAAGTAGAGAATGGGGGAAAAAAGAATATTTTTGAAATAATTATTTAACTATTTCATAATAAATCAATTTGGAACAATGCATCAAAAATAAATTCAGAATTAAAACATTACATGTAATATTAAATAGGTAAGAAAAATTTAAAAACCTGGTAATAAAGATGGTGCTATGATTTATTGGATAAAGATGAGACAATTTTAAGAAATTTTAGAAACTAACAATTCAGCCTGGCCAGCATGGCTCAGTGGTTGAGCATTGACCTATGAACCAGGAGGTCTTGATTCTATTCCAAGTCAGAGCACATGCCTGGGTTGTGGGTTCAAACCTTAGTGTGGAGAGTGCAGGAGGCAGCTGATCAATAATTTTCTTCCATTATTGATCTTTCTCTCCCTTCCTGTCTGAAATCAATACAAATATTAAAAAATAAAAACTAACAATTTAAAAGAACACATTTAATTACTCCAAGAATCTGGTAACTAAAAATTATCCCAGGAATGAAACATACATATTTTGGTCTAGCCTATTGATAAAATACACCTATTGGTGATAATTTGAAGAAAAAGACTATCAAATTAATATACTTAGCTACATACAGGAAAAACTTACTCTGCATGATTTAAATAAAAAAGAAATTTATTGGGAGATTATCATGTAGCTTCTAAAGTAGCCAACAAGGCTGGAAAACCAAGCCAGATAATGGGCAAAAACAAGAGGAACTAAGTAGCATACACAATCACAAGTAAATCAGAGCACAAGACCTCTCTGATGAAGCTACTATGCACCCCAAAGACTCAGTGACCACCCTTGCTCCCTAGATATAGTTGTTGTGGCCTCAAGTGTAATTCTCCAATGCTTCTCCTCTTGAGTCACTAGGCTCCAGATCAAAGTCCAAGGTGGGTCCATCTTATTGATAGTTTCAGGGAATATTGAAAAGAGTTCTGATTTGTTGGCCTATTACAGTGGGGATGATCTCTGTCTCACATCCGGAGCCATCTGGGGAAGAATTCTTTAAACAAATGAAAGGGTTTAGATGCTGCAAATTAAAAAAAAAAAAAAAAAAAAAAAAAAAATACTACATTGGCTTCTCATACATTGCATTTGGGAACTGTGAATTGTTACAACTTCCCTTTTTTTTTGTTTGTTAATCCTCACCTGAAGGTATTTTCCACTGATATTTAGAGAGTGAAAAGGAGTTGGTGAGACAGAGAAAGAGAAACATCAATGTGATTGGTTGCCTCCCATATGCACAACCTGACCAGGGCCAGGGATCAAGCCTGCAGCCTAGGTACATGTCCTTGACCAGAATTGAACCTGGGACCCTTCAGTTCACAGGAGGACATTCTATCCACTGACTGAAATCAGTTAGTGCACTACAACTCCCTTTTTATTCCATTGCAAACATAAAGCTAAAAGATAATTTAGGTGTGTAAGACTAATGTTCTAAGGTCAAATGACAAGATATTTCTGAAGCTATATAGTTTATTTTTATCAAAATTAAAAATATGAACCGTCTACATAGGACCTCTTAGTGGTAGTACCTAGATATAGCCCTGACACTGAAGGAGCTTAAAATCTTTTTCTAATTCAGTTTCCTGAAGGAATGCTTTATATCTAAATTGTTGTCTTAGAGGAAGCACATTTTTTCTTTTTTCTAGTTTGTACAAAGCTGGGATATACAGGTTGAGTGACAGCCATATGCAATTACAAAGCAATGAGAGAGGAAAAAATGTGTATAGACGATTAGTAAATAACCTTTTTAGCAAACAACAGACAACAGACCAAATTCAGCCAGCATTTGTTTTTGTAAAATTTTGTTGGAACACAGTAATGCATATTTGTTCATGTATTGTCTGTGGCTACTTCCATCCTACAACAGAGACTGCATGGCATGCAAAACCTAAAATATTTATTTGACCTCTTACAGAAAGTGATTGCCAGGCTCTACTTTATATAGAGAAAAATGACATAAAGTACAAGTTGGAGCAGATAGTCCCTGTAACTCACTGAATCTTAATCTTTTTTTCTTTTCTTAATTCTCACTGGAGAATATGTTTTTATTGATTTTTAGAGAGGGAGAGAGATAGAAACATTGATGTGAGAGAGAAACATCTATCATTTGCCTCCCATATGTCCCCAGACTGGGGACCGAACCCATAACCTGAGTCTGTTCCCTGACTGGGAATCAAACCCATGACCTTTCTGTGCATGGGATAACACTCCAACCAACTGAGCCACACCAGCCAGGGCTTGAATTCTAATTTTTAATTAGATAGTAGTTTATATGAAGCTTCTTGGCAATACTAAGGAAGGTTACAAATATGAGTTGCAATGTTGATATTCTGGCTTACTGCTTAGGGTCAGGAACAAAAGTCCTTTTAGGATGCTATGAAGAAACCAGGACAACACAACCAAGCAGGTGATAAATGATTATGTATTAATTGGGAAACTTCAGATAAGAATAAAGGCATTACCATATTTACCTTTGTTCATTCTCATTTGTACAATTACTTGTTTTTGATTTTGTAGATATGGTTTAGAAGAGGGGGTATTTGGAAGATTTGGCTATTTAATTTGGGGTTCTGACCCACACCAAAGGAATTAGGAAACTGTCTATACAAAAGGGGTTTCCACAACGACTTTAAGATGCGAAAACTAAAAAGTAAAGATTGGGTCTCAGCAGCTGGATGGCGAACAGCTGTTTTCTGCTCTATTATTTAACTCTTTTTACCCAGCAACCAGGTGCTTTATAGGAAGAAAAGAGTAGAGAATTGAACTGGGAGATACTCACCAGGAGTCTATCTGGTACAGAAGGTCTGGGTCATAGTGAGAAAAACTGCTTGGGTGCAGAAGTGATGAGGCAAGAAATGGCAGAGCAGGAAAAAGAATCCATGTCAGGAACAAGCAAAGACAATGGAATAATGGGGAAAAGGTCAGGCATTGGAACCTAGCTTGAGGCTATGAAAAGTTGAAGACCTTTTCCGTTTTACTCATAGATATAGAAAACCCAGAAAGATCCTCCAAGTCCTTCAGGGTTTGAACAAAACTTTCACTCATACACACCAGCTTTCAATCATCCATGAGACTCCCTCGCTGTTACCTTGAAGGTGCTCACTGTCCCTTTTCCTCAACCTCCATTTCTCACTCAAGGTCTTATTGACCTCTGGGTGCTACTTAAGCCTTAAGTTTGCTGTTGAGGCTCTACTTTTATTGCTTTCCAGTTAATTCTAATTTAATCCTCATATTGCATTTGAAAATTTATTTTACAAACTAAGAGAACTGCTCGTGTCTCTAAATAAAAACATTGCTCTATGTTTTGATATAACTGCAAAATCTTTTTTAAAAAAAAATAGTTTTATCTCTTTCCACATCCTGACTTCTAGAAACAGTTTTGGAAAGGAATTTTTTTTCCAAACGGATGCCACAGCTTTCCATTGAGTATGTCCACAGCAGGGATTCTGGATGGTGTCCATGAGAGAGGGTTTCTCTCAGTGCCTAGATTGCTTTTCCTTATTCTGTTAGCAATCTCATTCTGACCTATGGGGAAAGCAATTATAATCTGAGAAAATAATGCTGACTTATAAATGTGCTGCAAGTTCGTTTTTCCTAAAAAACTCCACGAAAGAGCACACCAACAAAACACATCTACATTATCAGCACTCTAACTAGCCAGGTCGATTACAGGTTATGACTTCTTGCTCCATAGTTCAGGGTGTGTGTGTATGTTTATAATGAGCTTCAGAAAGTCATCTTTTAGGATTGCAGAAGAGCTGTTCATTCAAACTTAGAAACACTGATTGGTTTAAAAATTATATAATAGTTTATGAAACAAATAGTTTTTATTGTAATTATACTTTTTTGATATACTTGGAGTTAGTCACCAAAATAAGGAAAGGCCATAATCAATCCAAATACGTTTGGAGGAGGAACTCAAGTATAGTGATGAAAATGTTGAACCTCATTATAGGAATCTTGGAAATCAAATCAAATTACAATGCCAGAAAGCAAAACAAGCAGTGATTCAATCATGTAATTGAAATTAGTGTTTTTCACACATTTTTTATTGATTCCATATTTAGGGTGATTAAAAAAGAATAAGAGGTGAATCCTGCTATCTACAAACTCTCCCATTCATTTATACATTTATCAATATAATAAATCAATATATTATATCATATAATAAATTATATCATATAATAAATTTATCAATTTATTCAGTCAAGAATGACTTAACACTTTATGGCAACCTCTCTGCTAGAGAAAGGAAGACAAATCACTCTCAGTCATGACTGATTATAATACACTTTAAAACACACCAGAGTAAAAAAAAAAAATAAGACCTGGAATATAGAAATCTGTAATACTGATCAAGAAAAGTGGAATTTCTGCCAGGAAGTGACTCAGAGCACAGGTTTTAATCTATTTCTCAATAATTTTTCCTTCATATGCCAGAGCACAGGTTTTAATCTATTTCTCAATAATTTTTCCTTCGTATACCAGATTTAGCTATAAGAGTCCAGCAAATACAATGACAGTTACACTGAAATGAAGCAGTGAGCTGATAGATTTTGGATACTTTGGCACTTTATTTTTTATTCTGAGCTTATGATCCAGATGCGGTCTCTCAGCCCAACCTGCACCCTCTCCAATCCAAGAGCCCTCGGGGATCTCCAATTGCTGGGATCAGGCCTAAACTGGCAGTTGGACATTCTTCTGTTGGCTGTAGGGGAGCAGGAGGAGGGCAGTGGCCCCCTGTGTGGGCCATTGATGGGGAGGTGCCCACAGGTCCGGGACTGAGTGGTGGACAGTCCAAGGCCTTCTGGGCAGAGGTGCTCCTGCTTCACTGCGGCAGCAGCAGTGCCCGGGCCGCATGGGCCTCAGCCAACCTCGCTATGCCGGGCATCCTTGGCAGAGAATGGGAGCAGGATGGTGTTGGGGAGGCCAGGGAAGGGGGTGTGGTGAACACCTGGCTGGGGCTGAGCCCCCCTGAAGCTTTAAGAGGGGAGGGAGGAAAGAGCTTAATAAAGGAGTCAGTGGACAGCAGGGTTAAAGAATGAAAGAGGATGTCTGAGTGAACTGTAGGAGCTATTGTATAATGAAAATCAAGTATAGTTGCTTACTGGGGACAGATTTTCAAAATAGGAGTCAGAAAAGAAAACAGAAATGATAGTGAATAATTAGGCAGGTAGATAGATATTAAAACTGTGGATGTAAGTAGAGAAGAATGTATGGGAAAGGTAGGATGAGAGAGAATGGGAGGGAAGAAAGTTTCAAAGGGGAGCCAGTAGATCTTAAAAGGAGAATGGGAAGAAGGAAGAAATGGGGGAGGGAGCAAAGCAGGTCCGAGGGAGGAAATGAAGAAAAACATTAAGGTGGGAAGGAAGGAATGTGCGGAAGGAGGGGTAAAGATAAAGGAAAGAAGGATTGTGGGGAGGGAGGGAGGGTAGAAGAAAGATGGGAAGAAGAATGATGGAACAGAAGTAGGAAATAAGGATAGAAAAGTTTATAAATGAGGAGTCAGTAGGAAAAAGTGTTACATAAAGAAGAGAGAAAAATTGTGTGAGAGAAGTCAATAAAGAAGTGAAATACAATTGTGTGTGAAGGGAATAAGATTTAAAAAAAAAAAAAGTTAATAGGGGCGACCAGGCCAGCAGAGAAGGACAGTGAGGGGAATCAGGCAGGCAGGTAGAGTGGTTAGGGCAGGAGATTAGGAGCCAGAGATCCTGGATTGCAAGAAGAATGTCCAACTGCCAGTTTAGGCCTGATCCCAGCAATTGTAGATCCCCGAGGGCTCTTGGATTGGAGAGGGTGCAGGTTGGGCTGAGAGACCTTTCCCCATCTCCCTACTCTCCACCCCCATACACTAATTTCGTGTACAAGACCTCTAGTCCTATATAATAAAACCTAATATGCAAATTGACCAAGCAGTGGAATGACCAGTCGCTATGATGTGCACTGACCACCAGGGGGCAGAGGCTCAATGCAGGAGCTTCCACCATGCCACAGGCCCCAGGACAGCCAAGGCAGGTGCCAGCAGGGGCTCCCCAATCACTTCACTGGTTGCCCCACAGAGGGAGGCGACTGGCAGTGGTGTTGGGGAGGGGCTGGTGAGTGGGTGGTGCCAGGCCAGCCAACTAGATCTGCTCTGATAGCCAACTAGGCCTAGGGACCCCATGTGCACCAGGCCTCTAGTCATTACATATTTTCACAACTTATGAGAGAAAAGAAAATACAATTAAATGAAATTCTAAGCACTTTGACTTGACTATGGACTTTAAAAAATTATCTTTATTGTTGATAGTAATACATATGTCCCCTGTTTTCCCCCATTATACTCCTCCATCTGGCTCCCACTCAACCCTAAGACTTTATTTCACTATTGTCTGTGCCCATTGATTATGCATATATGCATATTAGTATTTTGGTTAATTCCTGCCCCCCTCCTTCTCTCTGTGACTCATCAGTCTGTTCCATGATTCCATGTCTCTGGACCTATTTTGTTTATCAATTTATTTTGTTCATTAGATTCCACATATAAGTGAGATCATGTGATATTTGTCTTTCTCTAACTGGCTTATTTCACTTAGCATAATATTCTCCAGGTCCCTCCATGCTATCTCAAGGGGTAAAATAGCTTCTTTAAAAAAAAATATTTTTTTTTTATTGTATAAAGTATTACATGTCTCCCTTTTCCCCTATTGACCTCTCCCCAGCTGCCCCCAGTCCCTAGCACATGCCCTCACTGTCTGTGTCTATTGATTATGCTCATATGCATGCATACAAGTCCTTTGATTAATCTCTTATGGTACTCCCTCACCCCTTGTCTTCCCTCATAAGTTGGACAGTCTGTTTGATGCTTCTATGACTCTGGTTATATTTTTGTTCATCAGTTTACATTGTTCATTATATTCCACAAATGAGTGAGATCATGTGATATTTATTTTTCTTTGACTGGCTTATTTCGCTTAACATGCTCTTCAGTTTCATCCATGCTGTTGCAAATGGCAAGAATTCCTTCTTTATTACAGCAGTATAGTATTCCATTGTGCAGATGTACCACTGTTTTCTAATCCACTTATCTGCTGATGGGCACTAGGCTGTTTCCAAATCTTAGCTATAGTAAATTATGCTACTATGAACATAGGGGTGCATATATCCTTTCTGATTGGTGTTTCTGGTTTCTTGGGATATATTCCTAGAAGTAAGATGACCTTCTTTTTTACAGTTTCATTGTATTCCATTGTGTAAATGTACCACAGCTTTTTTTTAAACCATTTATCTACCAATGGGTACTTGGGCTCTTTCCAGATCTTAGCTGTTATAAATAACACTGCTATGAACAAAAGGATGCATATATCCTTTCTGATTAGTGTTTCAGGATTTGTAGGATATAGATTATGGACTTCTCTAAATTAGGAAATACGTTCCTGGCAAAGAGCTGGGTTCACGGTAGAGAGTTACAATTAAAGGATGAATGCATGTGCATATACTCCACAACTCACTTGGTGGCTTCTCTGACTCATTGATGGTTGCATTGTAGGTTGTGACATTACAATCTGGAGAGAGATATCAATTTTTAAAAGGAGGAAAAACACACAAATATAAACACTATTTCTTATCTAATAACCTCTGTATGCAATAGGCATTTTTTACCTTGTACTACTTGTGCCATGTAAACCAAACCTTATTTAACCTAGATATGGACAGTGTTTAAATTTTTTGTGTGAGTGTTTCTATGTTCTTGTATTAATTTCAGTGTCCTCAGTTTGACTCTTTCAGAGTGAAAGCACTGGTTATATTTAACTAGAGGCCTGGTGCCTGGACAGCCCACCCTGATTGGAGCCAATTGGGCTGGGCTGGCCAATGGGAGTGGCTCAGGGTGATTGGCGGGTGAGGCCCACCCCTTGGTCGAACTACCAGTTGAGGGTGGGTCTAACTCCTGGTCGAGGGGACAATTTTCATAATTAGCCTTTTATTATATAGGATGTGTTGAGTTGACTGATGCAGTGCTTTGTATAAGAGCTTGATGCATTATTTTGCCACCATGCTGGAGATTCTGCTTTGCAAAGAAATCTCTCCCCTCCTCCTCCTCCTTTTTTTTTTTTTTTTTTGCCTGAGTGATGAACTTTAAAATGTTGGCTATGAAAAATAACTGCAGGATTCTAAGTAGTATTGTGGGACGCGGCCTAATTAATTTACTTTGATGACTTCCTGTTTATTTCCGTTGAGAAGAGCGCCCCCTCTGTCAGCCTCCCACTCAGTTGTAACCGTATCTTTATTCCAATCTAGTAACTGCTGGGAAACTGTGTTCTCTAAAATGCCTTTCCCTGTGGCTTAAAGTAAAGATTTTTTTAAATAAATAAATACAGTTTAGGTTGGGCATCCACCACTTGAAGGGCTAATGATTATTGACTAGCCTCCAGCAGGCATCAGGGAGTCTTGCCTCAGGCCCTTCCAACCAGCCCCAAACAGTCCGAGTGTTAACACATGTTTCTGGATTCTGGCTGGTATTGGACACAAACAAGGCAGTCAGAATGGACCATTTAGTGTACAAGTCAAGATGACAGATCTCTGCTTAATACAAGGAAGGGAAAAATTCGTATCTTATTGAAAACGGCAGCAGAGCCCCGGGTGCTTTCACTTTGTGATTCTGCAGCAAAAAAGTGGGTTGTGTCAATATAAGTCTATGTCACCAGCTCGCAGCTGCCACACTGAATTGACCTTGTTCACGGCAGACATAAAGGCCTCTATTTCCAAAATCTCTCTAATGCTCATCTGTGAATGGGAGCAGAATGTGGAAAGGAGCCTGCACGTCATCCTAACTGTAGCAGGGGAAGAGAGACAGAATTGCCTCAGTGCAGCACAGCAATCTGTGAGGAGATTTCCACCATAGAACAGCCAAGCCAGAAGGATTTGACCATTTGGAGTCCTTGAAGGAGAATGCTTTGACACCACAAGCTTGTGCTTTGCAAATCATGAGCCAGAAATGCTTTATATCTCTCCAGACTCTGCTAAACTGTATAAGGCTAGATAAATAGCCTCCATAGTATTTCAGAAATGGATGGTTAGTTAAGATAGCCTCTTCCAAACTGGTGCTATAGAATGTATGTGAAATGCTAATAAGAATTTTTTTGCAAAAAGTGTTTCCATCATCAAAATTTTTTTGAAGGGCTTGTATTAAAAAATAAGAGAGTTCTTCATTTTTGTACAGTTTAGTGATATTTTGAGGTCAATACTATAGATAGCTAAGAGATACTCAAATTCCATAGTTTATTTGAATACAGAGCCTTTTTTTAGGAATGGGTATAAAGTGTTCTATGAAACACCCTTTAGGGATGCTGGACTATGAGGAGGAGCAGCATTGAATTTCTACCATCTATTATTTTAGTGTTGCCAAATTAAAATATACCCCTCATTCCAATATTTTAAAGTTAATATGTTCATTTCAGCAAGAAAAATTAGATATCAACTACGTGTAAGAAACTGTGTCAAAAATTGTGCCACGGGTTGCAAGAAAATAATAAGGCATACATTCTGCTATGTGGAGCTCATGAACTCCTTTCTATCCCTCTCCCCTCCCTCCTTTCCTCTTACATTCCCTTCCCTTCTCTTTCTCTCTCCCTTTCTTCTTTCTTTCCATAGGTTTTGGGTAGGGAATAAGGGAGTATGAGAATGTCATAAGCCAGCTGTCCTTTAGGAAGGATTTAGGAAGATATTCTTGTGATATTATGTAGGATGGTGGTGGAGACCTAAAGCAGAAGACAATTCAGCACATTATTAACAGATTTGAAAGAAGATGATGAATGATTACATATGATAGGTATCAGAGAGGCAGACTCAAAGACATTTGTCCACTGATTGTATATAGGATTAAAGGAGGGGTGAATCAAGGATAATTGTTATTTCAACCCTGTAGCCCTAGGAGTGATGAGAACACCAGCAAAGAGCATCCAGAGAAAAGTCAAAGGGTCCAAGGAAAGTTAAGAAGGAAAAAAAAAAGAGGTATTTTGGCCCAATATTGTTAAGAGCCTTAAAACACATTCTAAATTCAAACTTATCTTTCACAGAAAGCCAATAAAATAATTCAGAATAGAAATGGTATTTTCAAAAGACCTGAATTCTATTGGAATCTTTCCAGTAATGTTGCCTATTATCTGTATTTTAAACTTAGTTATCTAGAACATCACATAAAAATAATTAAAGTAATGTTTTTGGGATAATAGCCTTAGTATCTCAATGTCATAGAAATTCTGCCAGAAAACACAATTTTAATATGAATTCATAAATTTTAAATATAATATGTCCTGAAAAGCCAGTAGTCAGGAATAGTAAGGTGGAAAGAGTAAGGTGGAAAGGTGGAAAGAGTAGATAGAAATGATTACAGTGGCTATCTATGAATACAGAGGGGGCTAATGTTATACTGAAAACATACTGAGTCAAATAACAAAGAACAGTTAAGACTACACATTAATTGTTCCATTTAATAACCAACATAGATGTGTTAAGTAATGTGCCCAAAGTTTTAGGATGATAGGGTCAGAGTTGGGAATCAGACTCAACTGTTACTGTACCAGGTTATTGAACTTTTCTGAATGTTGTTTAATTTGATACTTCTTCCCCGATGAAAGCAAGCTCCTCATGTTATTAAACAATTGTTTCAATTTACTGATCATTTACTATGCATTGGGCACTATTCTAAAGCTATCACCTTGTTGGTACTTCCAATGACCTTATGAGATAAGCATTATTATAACCTCAATTTTAACTAAAGCTTAGAGAGTTTAAGTTACTCACCCAATTGGTAAGTGATGAAAGATTAGACTATTTTACCTTTGAGTTGACATTGGATTATTTTTTTATATGTAACTCAGCACATGGTGAGTGTTTTTGTATAAACTAGAGACAACAATAGTAAGGTGGAAAGAGTGAATCATGAGAACTAAACTCTTAGCTCTGTAACTGGTTAACTCGGGCTGAGCTTCTCTTCAGGGAATCTGGTTCCTCCCTTGTGTGGGTGGTAAGCTCAAATAAGCAAATTATTTAAAATGGCTTTGAACACAATAAAGAGCTATAAAAGTGTAAGGCATTATTAATATAAACTAGGTCAGAATAAGTAAATCCATAAAGTTTTACAACACCCTCCTTGCTCATTAAGGTAACAGTGCAGTTTCAAATCAATAATTTATAATGTAGTGAGGCAATGTGGGCTGGTGTGGGAGAACAGAATGTCAGGGTCTGAATACTTAAATCTATGAGCCGCTAACACTGTGCAGTATAATCTTAGACAGGTCCCTTGTCATTTACATCTGCAAAATTACAAATGTATCAGTGACCTATTTTTATTAAGAACTTTTATTAAGAGACACTGATAAAAAGTGATTATGAAGCACCTTGTAAGTGGTATTGTACATAAAACCATTCTTGCATAGCTCTTGAATTTTGCTCATTCATTACAATAGATAGAACTATTTAAATTATAAAGTTTAAACCCAAAAAGTTTAAGAATTGATTATTGCAATTAAGAGGAGCTTTGGAATGACTTTTAGACCTACATTTTCACCTTTTCAATTATCTTGGTTGGTGACTCTAAAATTAATTCAGTAATAAAGATCTTACATAGTCTATATGATTAGCTATTTTATATAATTTATAATAAAATAGTGGGGCTATACTTCATAGTGACTAATATTTATGTAACAGGGTGAAAGAAATTGTTATGGCTTATAGGAACAACATAATTATGGAAAAGAATATATTTTCTTAATGAAACTTTTAGTGAGAGTGGTTAATAAGTAAATTATGTCTTGAAATAAGGTTTTATGCTCACTCTCTACAAATGAGCTACACTGCTAATAGTTTTGTATAAACAGTTGTGATAATAATGAAAGCCATAATTTAGTGAGAACTCTGTCTGTCCAGGTGCCAGGCACCTTACTCATATTTGATCCTTAGAGCAGGCTTAAGAGGGAGATATTATCATCCCGATTTGAATGATGAGGTATCCAAGGCATATAGAAAAATACTCAAGTGATATATGAATATGGGTTTCCTTTGTTAGAGTGTAGACTTTAGTTTGTAAGATAAGACAATGTTATAATCCTTTGTTAATCTCCATGTTTTATCTATTAACATAAATAGATATGTTTATGGCCCTGGCCAGTGAGGCTCAGTTGGTTGAGTATCATCACATGCACCAATTCCCTGTCAGGGCACATGCCCAGGTTATGGGCTTGTTACGAGGTCAGGGTGAGTATGGGAGGCAACTGATTGATGTTTCTCTCTCACATCAGTGTTTCTCTTCCTCTCTCCCCCATCCCTTTCCCTTCGTCCTCTCTCTAAAAATAAATACAGCAACACACACACACACACACACACACACACACACATGCATAGTATATGTACAATATGTATCAGATCCTTTAGTATGCTTCTTAAAATGCATATGTGTAGGTATTACTCATCCTGTGATAAAATAAATTCTATTTAATTTTGCAGTAATGGTTCTCAAAGTGTGGTCTCTAGACCAGCAACATCAGCATCAATCAGTAACTTGTTAGAAATAAAATATTTCAGGCCCTGATCTGGACCTTCTGAATCAGAAGCTGTATTTTAATATGCCCTCCCAGTGACTGTACTGCAAGCTAATGACTGAGAACCACTGTCATAGAATAACTGAGATTCCCACCTTTCATTCATTCAGCAAGTATTTAAAGCATCTACTAGATGCCAAGTATGTAGTAGTTTGGGAAGAGTGATTCTGATGTTCATCTGATCAGTTGATTGCTGCTAGATATAAGAGGGAAATTCAAACAAGAGCTTTGGTGTGAAAAATTTAAACTGAATGCTTTAAGAAACATCGGTTCATGAAGAGATATCAAGAAACAGTCCTCAGTACTTGTTAAAAACAAAGTTCTAATTGGCAATTATACAGCTTCCTGGTAATTCTGATAGCTACTGGAATGAAAGGAAAATGCAGTCTTTTTCATTTCTATGTCATGTTTAAGAAAGGACACTTATTTTGTTCAGAGACATAGAAGCAGGGAACACACTGACACATTTAAGAGGGAAGGTGGGGGGGGGGAGTGATTAACTAGGGAACTTGTATGCATATATGCATAACCCATGGGCACAGACAATAGTGTGGTACAGGCCTGTGAGGGACAGTTGGGAGGTGGAAGGATCAATGGGGGAAAAAACCCAAAGGGAACATCTGTAATATTTTCAACAATAACGATACATTTTAGAAATTTCAAAAAATAAAAAGCACACTTATAAGCTAAGAAGGAGGTATCCAGATATCTTCTTTCATCCTAGAGATATGAGGTATCATAATATTAGTAAAATCTTTCCATCTGTATAACCCAGATGAATTTGATTTCCTCTTATGTCACTCCAGAATCATGCAAGGCCAGGATGATTAAAAGATTTGTCGTGGTTCCATTTGTCTTGGTTCACATACTTAATATATGTGAAAAGTGACACCATCTCCTTTATAGTGTTGTCAAGGCCAGATAGCAAATGGCCTGACTCATAAAGTTGTGGTAGACACTGCTGCCTACATACCGATATTAATTTTCCCTTCTAAAAAAAAAAAAAGGAAAACGACTTCTGAGGTTAGGGTCACCTCACTTAAAAGACTACACTGTGTGTTCTCTCTTGTGGGAGATGTAAGCATGTTTGTAATTTCTGGACACACATTTGTGCCACTTCTGGTCATACCACTAAAGGAAAAACATGGCCCTGCATTTCTCTTGCCCTTTACCCTCCCCTGACTAAAAGTTTACAAAAACAGAGATAGAAGCTAGGTTTTATGTGTTGCAGAACCTCCTAACATGCTCCCTTCCTTGGACTGTTTAGTGAGACAAGTATGCATTCCTGTGCTGTTTAGGCCACTGTATTTTAAACCTTGGTGCAACAATTTAGCTGTATCCTGATTCTGCGTCATTTGGGGACCTTGTTTATATGTTGGTTGCAGTTTAGCATGCCTGGGATGACACAAAAACTATGTATTTCTGATAAATTCGTAAGTGCTGCTGCTGCTGCTGCAGTCCCACATAGATACTACATTTCTAGTAGCATGATCCTAAATAATGCAGCTGGCATTTAATAAAAGTCAACTTTTTCTTTCTCTCCATCTTAATTCAAACTTCTATAATAAAGTGTCTTAGAGAGGAGTGGGTGGCTTTTAAACATCAGTTTTTTTCTCAGAGTTGTGGAGGCTAGAAGTCTCAGATCAAGGTTTCAACAAGGTAAGAATCTTTTCTTGATTGAAGACTGCTGACTTTTTCACATGCCTTTTCTTTATTTTTTAATATATATATATTTTTATTGTTAATAGTACCATGGATGTCTCCCATTTACACCCATCTGGCTTTTTCTTATAAGGGCACTAATCTTAATCACGAGGGTTCCACACTTGACCTAATTGCCTTCTAAAGGCTTCATCTCCAAATATTGTTATATTAGGGTTTATATTTCAGCATAAGAATTTTTTTTTTGGGGGGGGCAAACATTCAGTTCATAACACTCTCTGTTCTAAGGCCTTATCAAGTAAGTGACTATTTTACATTTCAATTAAATGTCACTAAGTGGTCTCATGTTACAAAGGAATATTATCCTATACCAAGAATGGGATGTGTTGATATGTCCTGAATTCATATAACTCGTTAGCCTATTTGCTAGTGAAGCCAAATAGGTATATATACACACACACACACACACACACACACACACACATATGTATATGTATATGCATATATATGTATGTATATATATAATTTGTATAGTAATCCCTCTGCTTCAAGATAACAGTGTACTCAAACCCTGCTCAGCCAGAACTCATTTGTGTGCTTGAGTTCAAAAGAAGGACTGGCAGACCATCATTGCTCTCCCAAACCCAGAAAACCGCGCACACTGTGCTCTTGGCTAGTTTTGGGTCCCTGGCATTATGATCACAAGTGAGAAAGCACAGCAGGAGGTTTTATTGAGGTGGGGGGTGGCCCTTTCAAAGAAGAAGCATTTCTTTGCTCTTCCTCATGCCTCCTTCCTACCCCTGCCATTGGCTCAGCTGGGATTCAGTCTTGAGTGGAGTAAAGAGTAAATTTATTTTTTATTTCTATGTGTGCATTCTTTTTTTTTATGATAATTGCAACTGACTTCTTAAAAACTTGCCAGTGTGCTTTCACTGTGGACAAAGAAGGGTGGAAGCAGGGAGCTCATATTTTCTGTATACCAGTTACAGCTGTGTTCCATGGAATTTCTCATAAGCAAAAGGGATGTTGGTGTCTAAGTAGTAGGATTTTAGGGGCACATAAAAACTTCTCTGAAAAAAGCTTCCCATTTTCTCAGGATGTTTAAATGCCAAAGGAATGGCTTGCTTTTTCTGGATAAGGGTACTTGACCTTAAGATCATAGTATTTCTAAAGATTCATGCCGCAGTGTTTCCCAAACTTTTGTCATATGTGTACCCCTTCTATAATTTTTGTAACGCTGAGTACCCCTCGTACTCATGAGAACGTAGAATTAGGCGCAGCTAAGCACGGTGCAGTGCATATCCCCACCCAACTCCGGTGCAACGCGTACCCCCACTAAACTCTTCCTGTATCCTTGGGGGTATGCATACCACACTTTGGGAAACACTGATGTATAGGACTCATTATATGTGTGAATTCAGTAAAATTATTTGAAATTTTATTGTGAAAATTTATTTCTCTAAAGAGAAAACACTTAACTTTCACTATGTTTAAAGGTATTTGTGGTTCAAAACTTTTTAAGAACTAGCACCACCTAACCTGTCAAGGAACTATGCATGGCCAGCTGACATGGTGTACTGAGGGACCAGTAGCTGGTGTATTAAATTAAGAACATGCAGATTATAATCTGCTAAGTGAGGAGGCACAAGCCACCTATATAGTGTTGGCAGGTAGTTTCCTCAGCTTCCTAGCTCCCACTTTGGAAAAAATGGAAACCGCAAGTACATTTTGACTGAAGGCGCAGCTTCAATACACTCATAAAGGAAGTAAAGTCACAAGAGATATTTCTCACAGATCCCATACAGTTGGGGTTGAGGGGGCTTAATGAACCAGCAGAAGGTTAGTTCTCCATTCCAGGTCATGAGGAACAGGAGACAGAGAGCAGGGCAGCAGGCATCTATTGCTTATAAAGTGATTGGGGTGGAGGTCACTAAATTTCCATATGCTCAACTGTAAACGATTATTTTAAAAGGTGCCCTGAGGAAAGCAAAGCAAGGGTGTGGGTTGAGAGTCCTAAACTGAGGTCCTTAATTAAATGTCTGGATTCTGGGTGTGAACAGGGTTGTCATATCATTAAATGTATAGGAAGCAACTCAGAAGACCTGTTTTCTGATCACACGTGGTCAGAATCAGGTTAAAATATTATAAGTGAGGCATCCACCTAAGGTACAAAATTTAAGTACACATCAAAAAAGAAATTCAGGCCCAGCCGGCATGGCTCAGTATGTTGAGTGTCGACATATGAACCAGGAGGTCATGGTTCTATTCCTGGTCAGGACACATGTCCAGGTTATGGGCTCAAATCCCAGTGGGGGTGTGTGTGGATCAATTATTCGTTTTCACCATTGATGTTTCTATCTCCTTCCCCTCTCCTCCTCTCCCCTCCCCTCCCATTCCCTCCCATCCCCTCCCATCCCCTCCCCTGCCATCCCCTCTTCTCAATCCCCTGCCATTCTTTCCCCTCTTATCCCCTTCCCTCCCCTTTCTTAAATCAATTACAAATATTAAAAATAAAGAAAAAAAGAAATTCATGAATCCCCATAAACCACATTTAAGTGCAATATCCAAAAATATCAAAATTAATGCAAAATGTCTATGATGAAAAAATATTAAAATTTTCAATGAAGGCAGGATCTGGCCCTGCACTTGCATAACTCACCTCACTTGTATCACTCTAACCCCAATACTGCCAATTCCTGTCTCATGTCAGGTTGTGCTGGATTGTTTTATTGCCAACTTAGTTAAACTGGGAATTATGTTTCCCAAATCCACTTCTCTGGAGGATTTCAGGTTAGAGTTGACCAGCAAAGGACCTGCTTAAGATATGGGAGGCAGAAGGAAAGCATGGGGCATTATTCCGAGAAAGCTTTGCTCTCAGATGGGCAGATGAAGCCCCTGGTGGTTTGTAGCATGTCTCTCTACACAGCACGTTGACTACTTTGGACTGCTTCCATCAGGAAGGGGTAGCGCTTTGATTTTACTTAAGCAGATCTTACACTGGATTTGTAAGATCTGCAAGGAGCTCTTCTTTCCATCTGCAGCCTCAGGCTTGACACCAGGCACTTGCCTGCAACCCACAGAAGCAGAGCTACCCAGAGGCAACCACATCCTAAAGACTCTTGAGTGAGTTCTCCATTCTCCAAATGAACAGAGTGTTAGGAGGGATGGTTAGTGCCTCATTTTCTGAAACTCTAAATCCTCCTTCCAGATTTTATTTCCCAGAAATACCCATGACTGTGGACAGTCTGGTTAATTTTATAGTTATTTCTATGGTTTCCTTATTCCTTTGCATTGATAGTGACTCAGTTTCCCTGTCTGATCAATCAGTATTAATAGACTGAGACATGCTATTTAATCAATCAAAGCGCTACAGGACCAAGTTTCATAATCTGAAAAACTGGGAGTCATATGTGTTTTGGAATTCAAATTAGTTTGCCTTTTAGAAGAACAGCATGATGCATATGTTGTATAATATTTAACAGTTCTACAGTGGGATCTAGACCAGCACAAGAAATGCAAACACCATCATATTTCTACAGTGGGATTAATTAAGACTTTTAAATAGCTTTACATAATTTCCGGTCAGACTTCACTGCTAAATTAATTATGTAAAATTAATTCTCAGAGCTTTTTGGATCTCCAAATTGCAGAAAAGGTGTAATGATGTATCTGGTATAGAATAGACCCAATAGGAACTCAGTAAATGTTATCGTTAGGGTCATCCTTTTATTTCTCATTAGATTTTGTAGTACTTATAATTCTTATTATATATTATTACTTGTTTATGTCTTATACCTCCTGCTGAACACCAGGTATCTTGAATAATGATGATGAGCACTATAATTTAGAAGAAACTTCTGTGATAGTTGTTTTACAGAGCTCATGTATTAGGCAAAGCAGCAAAATGTACCCTTTAATATGCGATCATGATACAAAACCCATATGATTTCACTCATGTGTGGGATATAACACAGAAAGCAACAAAGGAACAAACAAGACAGACAAACAAACTTATAGACATAGAGAGCAGCATTGTGGTTAATGGGGGGAAGAGGGTTGAGGGGAGGATGAAGAAGTAAAGGGAATCAAATATGATGATGGAAGGAGACTAGATCTTGGGTGGTGAGTACACAGTTCAATATATAGAGGATGTAATATAGAATTGTATACTTGAAACTTACATAATTTTATTAACCAATGTCACCCTAAAAAACTTAATTTAAAAATGTCAGTGATGAAATTGTTGGTTTGTTATTTAGTAGTTATGTAACACTGTGCAGATGAATTAACCTCTCATGTCTGTATGTCCTTATCTGCACAATAAAGATTTAGAGCACATGTGTCAAACACAAGGCCCACGGGCCAAATCCAGCCCGCCAGGCCTTGCAATGTGGCCCGCACCGCACTGTCATCACTGCAGTCCGCTGTCAGTTTATGACATTGTCAGTTTATGACTGTTCAGTAAACCATTCGGCCCGCGATTTAGGCTGGATTTTAGATTTTGGCCCCTTCTCTGATTGAGTTCGACACCCCTAATTTAGAGGATGCAATGCCTTCCTCTAAAGTGTTACTAGAAATACTCTTGCCTATCAAATACTTAAAACATTTAGCTTAGTGCCTGCATATAGTAAATACTTAGTAAGTTGTAGCTATGATTATTATTTTGCTGCATCATAGCAATGATTATGATGACCCCCACTTGCTCTACTCAACTAATGGAGTGCCTACTTTTATGATAGACTGGAGGCCCAGAGCATGAAATTTGTGTATGGGTAGGGTCCCTAGTGGCTGCCGGCTGCCAGTTAGGGCTTCCCTTCTCCAGCTGGTTGCTGGGGTCTCCCTTCATTCCGCCCCTGGTGGTAAGCCCACGTCATAGCAAGCAATCGAGCTCCCAGTTGGTCAAATTCCTGAAGGGACACTTTACATATTGGACTTTTATATATATAGATGCTGAAAACATTCATGTTGCAAGAATGAATTTAAGAATGAATAATTAAATAAATGGAGATGTTATGAGAAAGATACCTGTTTATATAACTTGGTATTTTGTTTTTAAAAGGAATTGTGATTGGGTTATGAATATCTAAGGAAAGGAAATTCATAAATGTTACATAAAAATATCTCTGTTCTGCTCCTCCTCTGGGTGGGACCAGTCTCTTGGACATTCTTAATGATTATGAAAATAATCTAGGAAAAAGAATTCCCGGAAAACACCAATCCAAAGACACTCAACTAGACAACCAGGAGAGTGAGACTCTACCTTCCCTGTCCACTGTTTCCTCATGCAGCAGTGTTAACTAGTTAATAGGAGGGAGGCTCTCTGAACTAAGCAGATCTGGTTGCACAGAAACTCATAGACAAACATGAGTGCATTTAGTTACACAAGACCCACATGCCCTTTTGTTTTGTTTCCTCTCCTACTTAGCAGTCTACAGTAGAGGCTATTAATTCCTTGTTTGAATGCAGCCATGAAGTCTCTCACCTTTTATTGCCATAGTAGACAGGTATCTACTATGATACCACTAGTGAGTGGTTTGGTGTCTTTAACTATCTTGTTGAGCACCTGCTAATGCTTTCTTGATGCTAACATTATACTACTTTTTTTTTCTCCCAAAAGTGCAAATTATATTAGCTTCTGAGATCACAATTATTATAACTAATTTATTTTTTATTATATCTTATAGACACCAGTGGGATTTCAATTGATCTATGGTTTGTTTTTCCTCTGACTTTTTATTTTTAGTTTATGGTGCAAATCTATTTTTTCTTTGAGTTTTAGGTACTTATTTATAAAATATAATTAGAAGTAGTAGTTTACACTATTATATTTTACTAGAGGCCCGGTGCACGAAATTTGTGCACAGGGTGGGCGGATTTCCTCAGCCCAGCCTGCCCTCTCCAATCTGGGACTCCTTGAGGGATGTCCGACTGCCCATTTAGGCCCAATCCCAGTAGGATCAGCCTACTGTGATCAGGCCTAAATGGGCAGTCAGACATCCCTCTCATAATCCAGGACTACTGACTCTCAACTGCTCACCTGTCTGCCTTCCTGATTGCCTCTAACCTCTTCTACATATCAGCTGGATCACCCCCTAACCACTCTGCTGCCAGCCTGATTGATGCCTAACTGCTCCCCTGCCAGCCTATTTGCCCTTAACTGTCCTCCCCTGAAGGCCTGGTTCCCCCTCTCTCCCCCCCCCCCCCGTCCATTGCTCTCCCCTGCAGGTATGAGTCCACCCCCCAACAACTGCCCTTACTTGCAGGCCCAGTGGCCCTCAACTTCCCTTCTCTATTAGCCTGTTTGCCCCTAACTGCCCTCCCATGCATGCCTGGTCACCCTAACTGCCCTTCCCTGCAGGCCTGGTCTCCCCCAACTGCTTTCCCCTGCAGGCCTGGTCGCCCTCAACTTCCCTCCTCTGCTGGCTTGGTCACCCTTAACTGCCCTTCCCTGCAGGCTTTACTGCCCCCAACTGCCCTCTCTTGCAGGCCTGGTTCCTCCCAACTTTCCTCCCCTGCTGGCCATCTTGTGGTGGCCATCTTGTGTCCACATAGGGGCAGGATCTTTGACCACATGGGGTCAGCGATCTTGTATGTTGGAGTGATGGTTAATCTGCATATTACTCTTTTATTAGATAGAATAGAGGCTTTGTGCATGGGTGGGGGCCAGCTGGTTGTCCTGAAGGGTGTCCTGGATCAGGGTGGGAGTTCCCTTGGGGTGTGGAGTGGCCAGGGCAAGGGGCCTATAGTGGTTTGCAGGCCAGCCATGCCCCCTGGTGACCCAAGTGGAGGTCCTGGTATCTAGAATTTATTTATTATACCTTCTACAAGTGAAACTTTGTAGCCTGGAGCAGAGCCAAGTCTTCTGCTTGCTCTGTCCTGGCAGCCATTTCTGTTGTAACTTCTATAATTGAAACTTTGTAGCCTTAAGTGGAGACCTGGGCTGGCCAGCATGTGCAGAAAGCTTGACTTCCTCCATTGCTGGGGGAAAACCTAGCCTCTTGCTCTTTCCAGTTCTGTGGATGTTGCCATTTCTGTTTGGATTTATGTATCTTCTATCATTGAAACTTTGTAGCCTTGAGTGGAGGCCTAGGCTGGCAAGGGCAGGCAGAAAGCTTGGTTTTCTCCATTGCTGGGGAAACCCAAGCCTTCCTCCTGCTCTGTGTGGCTGTAGCCAATCTCTTTTATAATAATAGGGTTTATTGCATATTCACTCCTTATTGGCTGGTGGGAGTGGCTGGTGGGTGTGGTGGAGTGATGGTTAATTTGCATATTACTCTTTTATTAGATACGATTGTCAGTTTTACTTCAAAACAGTAATTTTTCTCCCCAACTGGACTTTTAAGTTTCTCAATGGAAAGATCAACACTTTGAATTGAGACCTATGGTTGAAAATTATGTATGTTACTACTCTGCTAGTATTTTTGATCTTAGCATATTGAAAAAAAAAATCAATATTTTTAGGAAACCATTTACCAAATATTAAGTATTAACTCAGACATAATAGTTTTCCCTGTACACATTTTAATATTTCAGGTGAAAAGTTGATTATTTTCTCCAAAGGTCAGAGGAGTAAACTGATATCTGAGACCTTTCAACAAAAGGAAGCAGACCTTAAAGTTCTTGCCTGAGAGTAAGGGCAGTTGGGTTTTGGCAGAAGGTAAATTTTATAACCCTCTTGGAGTAAACAGGTGATAAGTGACATTGAGTGTGACAAAAGCTACTATAGTCAGCCATTCTGGAAGGTTCAAGCAGAGAGGGGTATCCTTGGATAGTCACTTATATTTCTAGACTTCCCGTTTATGTAGCACTGGTTTGATACATTGAGAGAGTTGAATTAGACATGGAGTTCAGCCATTCATTTTTTATTTATTTTTAAATAAAAATTGTCAACAGTAGGTTCCATTTTAATTGGTTATTTCATGCATACTAGACATTTATGTAAAATACTATTTGTCTAAATGTCTCAGGTGGGCCATATATTAAATATCTAGCATTTGCTAATAAGTTGTTTGGTCATGAATACTGGAAAGTTTAAGGGCTATGTATTGTGTATTTACCCTAATGGAAGTACAAAAAGATGAATAAAATTGAATATATCAATAATGTCTGATGTAGAAAATAAAAACACAGACAATAGTCAATTTTCAAATAGTTCTAATTTTTATTAGTAAATGAAGTAGAAATGTTATCATTTAATTTTGCAAAATTTACAATGACATTTAGTTTGAGAAAAGAAGTGTCCTAGAAAGAACTGTTGCAAATTGAGTAGAAGACCGAATTCCTAATACCTCTAACTTGTTGGGGAAATTACTTAATATATGAAGGTTTCCTGAATTGTAATATATATCTATATCTACCTTTATTTTCTCTTTTATTTTCCCTTTCCTTCTGTCTCTCTTATCTATCATCTATCTATCTATCTATCTATCTATCTATCTATCTATCTATCTATATCTATCATCTAGCTATCTCTCTATCATCTATCTATCACCTATCATATAGGTTAGGCAAATGCTTCTTTAGATCTCTTGTATCTCATTTGCTTAACAGGTGTTACTGAGCACCTTCAATGAGATGAGTGTGGTTTGTGGATAAACTAATAAGTGAGGCAAGGAAGCCAAAGTCCCTGTATTCAGGAAATATATGGTCTAATGCAGACATGGCAAATATGTCACATGGAGCACATGTTTCTACTCCAAATATTATATTATGAAGTCTTCTATAATAGAGTCCAGAGTCAGAAAAAGACTTTATGTGATGAATTAGCAATGCCAGCCAAAAATGAGCATGGAAATGGGTGTGGCGGCAGGCATGCCTCTTACTTACTGTTACTCATCTAATCTCTAAGAGTCTATGACCTCCCCACACATTTCTAAAGATTAGCCATCCAGTTTTCTATGATACTCTATTGAGAGAAATAATAGAACAAACATGATGGAAAAGCAAGGCTTTTCTTCTATAATAATAGCTAAGTACATCAGTTATTGATAAACATATGTTAGCATTTACCTGTTCATTCTCTTGGAGAAAACTGGATGATTCTTAAGTGTTTTGCCCTCCAGGCTTACATTAAAAGTTAATTATCACCACGTGGGAGAGGCCTCTAGAGAGTAGGACAGCCTTGAACCAGTATCAGTAAAATGTGCATCTCACATTAGCCCCTGAGTTGCTTACTTCTCACAATAGAATGCTTTTATTTTAAGTAAATTTTTACAAATTAAAAACCACACCATTTTTGTTTAAGTAGCAAGTTAAAGGAGGACAACTTCTAGCTGAGGAAGAATAAAATTAAAGCCCTGAGTTACATAGTTAGGGACAAGGACATCACAAGAAAGGTCTGGCATCAGATATACATGTAAGTCTGTAATTAAATACACCTGATACCCCAAAAATCTTTGTGTGTGTGTGTGTGTGTGTGTGTGCATGCCTATCTTGCAAACATGTTTTTGTTTTTTTTTTCATCTTGGATCTCTGTGTATACTTGCCATGGGTATTTGGGAGTAATGTGATCTAATAGTAGAAAGCAGGAACACAGTTTAAGCAAAAATGCAATAAAGTATGTTTTAATAGGCTCTAGATACCTTTAATACCCAAACTTCTCTTTGACTGATTACCAATAGATATTTGCTACTTTCCCATTCAATATTAATTTCTCAATCATTTCATTGAAACAGACTGTGCATGGACCAATGATGAATATATTTCAAGACCAATCCTAGTCTGTGCATCTGAGATTAAAAATTAATAATTTAAAACAGAAAAAAAATAATCAAGGTTTGGATTTCTTTGAAGGCCACCAAAACCACAATTTGTTATATACTGTTGTTATACTTACACATTGGTCTCATTGGTTTAGTTCTTATTTATACATCAGGTTATTTTTAAATGAGTTTAGTTTTTTTCCCAACTTGAGTATAATTACTTCGAGGACAGGGACTCTTTTTTTAAAGTTTTGTAGTATGCCCAATGCATTACCTTATATTTGAGATATTGCAGAGAATTTGAGTATCCTATAATCCCTGGAAACTCAATCATTAGTCTCTAACTTTATGGATTTTGTAGTTGCTTTCCCTAGAGTCAGTGTTTTCCTGCTCTGCCTGATAAATGAACTTGTCTTAACATGTCCTCTTTTTATAGTCCAGTGGTTGTAATTTCTTTAAAAATAAAAGTACTGAAATGCATTTGTATAAAGTTATTTTTATTATTGAACTAAGAGATGTCAACCTGGCTGAAAATTATTAGTTACAATTTTCAGCTAGTGAAGAAAGTGTTCTGACTGAAGTTCACACTCTAATACAAAGAATCCTAAGTTATATGCTCATCCACTCAGGAAGTCAAATATTATAGTGTGTCCTAAAAATTAAGGAGAAGAGAACCTAATGATTGTCATTTCCACCCTTTCAAAATACATACTTTCTATGCCTTTCTTTTCCCTCACAACTCCTTTGATTGCACTGAAATCTTCATTAGCATATACTAGTTAATGAACAATTTGTTCAATGATGGTTGTTAAGGCTATACAAATATTCTATGAATGGCTGAGTATTTTTTATTATATTTTAAATTTTATGGCAGTTGGGGGCCAGGGATCATACCTGTTTAATTCACTAAGTTTATTATCAAGTGCATGGAGAGTCTCAATAAATGCTTTTGAGGAAGAAGATGCTACGTGACCCAGAATGAGGGAAGGGGGGCATTAAGGCATTTTGAAGAGAGAGATTAAATAATCATGGTAGAGAAAGATGGTAATGATGGTATATATGCAGGAGGATAAAATGAGTTTTGAGGAAACAGAGGATAAGAAAATAATTCACATGAGGAATTGAATTGGACTAGTAAAACATCTAAAAATCTTCTACTCCCATCAATGTCAAAAAATGTGAAGTGAACAGATGATCTAAGCATGCTGCTGACATCCGTCTTCATACCCTCTTGGTCTATAAAATACTTCTTTAGCTTCTTTGAACAAAGACACCACGGTGGGCTCCACAAGGTGTAGCAAAGGAACGGAAAGCTGTTCTGTCTCCTCTACATGCATTAGTCATTTTCTTCCTCTGAGTCTGTCTTAATTGCCTTGCCTGTCTTATTAGATTGAAAACCCACTGGGTTGGGGCCATTGTTACTAAGGTGTGCAGCACTGAGCTTGGCAGGTGATCAGCACTCAATAAATGTCTATTGCTACCATAAACCAATGTATAAATCTCAGAAATAAGCATAATAATGGACCTGACAGATTAATGCCCAGGGCTATTTTTGTACAGCAGCATGGGCTAGCCAAATCAAAATCAGACATCTCAGATTCAATTCTTCTCAGTTTTGCATGTAATTCTCAGCCTTTCACATTTTTGTCCTGTGACAGATAGGAGAAAATGAATCAACCTTTCAACATAATTGAATTAAAAAGCATCCTCACCTAACACTGCTCTCAGTTTTTTTGGACTTGCTTCTCAAATGCTATTGACCCATTATGTAGATGGCCTTGCTTTTTATTTTTATTAATGATAGGGTGGTTTCAAATGCTACAGCAGATGTCTTATATGGTATTTATATTTAACATTTCAATTGTGGGTGATTTTCTGTCGAAGCAGGAAACTACTTCAAGAAATCATGTAATTCATATTTTAACACATCCTCCGAGGGGAATAAGGAAGAGTTATTATCAGTTTTTCTTTTTGGATAACAAAAGTAGCCTGTGGAGAATTTGAGTGGCTTACATCAGATCCACCAGAGAAGCAGTAGTGAAGTCCCTGGTAGAATTCCCTAGAAATGAAAGCTCTTCACAGAGAAACAGGTTTTTCGAGGGGTCATTGAAGCATTTTGAAGTCATAATAAAATACAATTAGCTTCAAATTCCATTTAAAAATATTTTTTTTGTATTTATTTCAGAGAGAGGAAGGATCAGGGAGAGATAGAAACATCAATGATGAGACAGAGTCATCAATCCGAAGCCTTCTGCGTTCCCCCTACTGGGTGTTGAGCCCACAATCCTGGCATGTGCCATGACTAGGAATGAAACCATGACCTCCTGGCCAAAACCGGTTTGGCTCAGTGGATAGAGTGTCATCTTGCGGACTGAAGGGTCCCGGGTTCGATTCCGGTCAGGGGCATGTACATTGGTTGCAGGCACATCCCCAGTGGTGGGTGTGCGGGAGGCAGCTGGTCGATGTTTCTCTCTCATTGACGTTTCTAGCTCTCTATTCCTCTCCCTTCCTCTCTGTGAAAAATCAATAAAATATATTTAAAAAAATAAATAAATAAATAAATAAACCATGACCTCCTGGTTCATAGTCAACACTCAACCACAGGAGCCAGGCTTAAATTCCATTTTTTCCTGCATGAAATATCAGTTTTGTCTACTTATGAGGTAAAATATCCCCCACCCCCCATCATTGTAAAACTCCACTGAAGCTACAATCTGCTAATATCACTTGTTAAATTAGATATTTTTATATTTCTTTTCTTGGTCAGTGTGTAAAAAGTCACCAAATTTGGTTGCCCAAATATAATATAAGCATGAAATTATTTGAAAATTTCAAAAATGGTTTAATCATCTAAATTCTTTCCATGACAAGAAAATTATAAGTAAAAACAAATGATTAATTAAATAAATTTATTTTAGACCTAGTCTTTTAGAAGATGAGTACATGGACAAAGACAGAGATGGCCATATGACCAGTTAATATTAATAAGAGAAAGTTGGGTACGTATTAAGAATATGGGCTGAATGTATAATTTGATCCTATATGGACATAAAAGGAAGAGTCTTGGATCCAAAATTACACTATGTACATCAACAGGAATAAAAGAGGCAATTGTTTATATAATTTAAGTACCGAAATGGTTTTGTTCCTATCAGTGAGATATTTCAGGTATGTCTGGAATGTTGCCAGCAAAAATAAAACTGTCCACTAGGCACTTTAAATTCTTAGGTAGACTGGCAAAAGCAAGAAACATACGGTAGTAAATGTAAATAAAAATTTGATTAATCTTAATATTTTTGAGTGCTATAGTATATCAGGCATTATGCATGTTTTTCTTATTTCTTCTACCCTCCCTTCTTCCAAAAATAGATTTATGGATGCTCCAGGTCTTTTGTTTGAAGTAGAGATGGATAATAAACAAGGCCTATAGTGGAAATGAGATAGCCAAGTAAAAGGAAAAAATTGTACAAAAAGATTCTAAAGTTTATGAGCTTGTGTGACTGGAAGAATGATGATATCATTAATAGGTATAACCAAGTTCCAAGTCAGGAGAAGAAATAACTTGTAAAGGGGATTTAACGACTTCTGTTTTTACTATGAGACCCTCATAGAATGTTCAGATAGATGTTACCTGTTACTGATTGTGCATAGAGTAAAAACGGAATTTGAAAAATTAGTTCTGAATGCCCAAAATATGTTAAACTTTATTCACCATTTATCTATTTTGTTTATTTTTATAACTAGCAGTAGTGGATAAAAAAGAAGTCAGGTGCTCAAAATCTCCAAAGGAAGAATAGAGAAATTCTTCCTTCTATGTGAAAATTGAATGTGCTTATCTATAAAGTATTGGGGCTAGCTGACACTTTACTCTGTTTTCAGATCTGGAGTATAATTTCCCCAAAACAGGTTAAAACAGGAAAAAATATGAAAAGAATTAGAAAAAAAAAATGTATGTTTTCTTTGAAATTGTATTTGTTTTCTAGTATTTCTGAAGTTGATTAGATCAATGCTAGTTCTTATTTTAAGCTAATGAAAGTCTTGAATTTATAAAAAAAAATAAGTAAATTTTTATTTAGCTTGCTAAAATAGTTTAGAATAAGAAAAAAACAAAACAAAACAAAAAATCAAACCAAACAATGCTGTGAAACATTTAGACCATGGTACCACCATAATTTCAGCATCTTCTTCCACTGGCTCTAATTTCTCATCATGAATATCCTTTTTGTACTTTTTTCAATTCTTCTCTAGGCTTCTCTGAACCTACGGAATCCTGGGTCAGTTAGCACAAATTAAAGGCTATGAGATACATGTATACCAAGTGAGAGTTTGCCCATAAATTCTGTTTGTCCTTTGTTCAATCAGATTTTTCATGTTGACAATTTGATTAGGGAGACATTAACCGACCAATAGGAAGGATTCTTTCTCTACAGAGGCTACATGAATTTTCCAAGGTGAAAAGTCTTAACCTAATGAAACTGTATAGCATGTAGTTCACTAACTGTGCCAAGCCATCAGAAAGACTTGATTCTCATCTAAATTATGCCACTCATTAACTAAATGGCTCAGATAAATCACTTAGCCCTTTATAAGCTTCAGTGTATAAAATTAAGATAACAAAGGTACCATGAGGTTTATTGTGGGTATTAAATGAGACATGCAAAAAATTAGATTAATGGTCACTCAGAATAAATAGCCAATAAATAAGATACTTTTTTACACCCTTTTAAAAATTCATTTCTGACAAGATTATCTGTTGCTCAATAATCTGAGCAGAAACTCTGGTCTACAGTGAGTTTAAAAGATCTTCTAACCTTTTTTGTGTTTTTTATTTGCCTCCTCTCCTTCAACTGCTTCTATATATTCTATAGTCCAGCCATACTGTTACACATGATGTGTTTAGGTCTTTGCACAGTAAGAAGAGAGTTAAATGGAAAGTGTTCACAACTAATTTATATCTGCATGCCATTCAGTAAATATTTGATGAATTAGTTATATATTTTCAAATGCTTTAAAAGCTCTTTGGTCTTACCAATAGCACAGATTTTCTATTATAACATCAGATTAGTTGCTTAATAACCATTTGTTATGTGTTTGGAGTGACTTTTGACTTTTCTAAAAGGATTTTCTATTTTAAACTTAATTTTGCCAGAAGTATAAACTGATTTTTAGAGAGCCAAGAATGTCTAATGGAATGCTTTTCAGTCATCCATAATACCGTGTTTCCCCAAAAATAAGATATCCTCCGAAAATAAGACCTAGAGCATGGAAAGATAAGACATCCCCTGAAAATAAGACCTAGCGCAACTCTGGGAGAAAAAACTAATATAAGACATTGTCTTATTTTTGGGGAAACAGGGTAGGTAACATAGATTGAATATTTTTTCATGTTCCAAGCACTTTATCAAGGTTTTATATTATTTAATTCTCACAGCAAACCTAAAATGTAGCTACCATTTTCATTCCCATTGAATAGCAGAGGCACATAAATTATAATTTGCTCAAAGTCACTGGGTTAGTGGAGCTATGATGTATACATAGACATCTGTCTATGAAGACTGCACTCTAACCACTGTGTTATCCTGCCACTGAGGCCAACCAGCCTAGAGTAACTAGAATAAGAAGGGCTCTTAACACCTCTCTAGCCAGTCTTTTAACACCAGACTTTTTCTTCCCCAACACAACCAAGAAATCCTTCCCCATATTTTACAATGATCATCTCCCTCATTCTTAAATACGATTATCCTAGGAAGGAGATGCCAAGAATCTAAGTTATATGCATTGCATATGCAGATTATCAAATATTCTATTCAGCATTCTTTAAATTATTTGCTTCAATGTTTGTTGCAGTGTTTAAAAATTAGCACAGAAATGATGATTATATTCATTGCTACTAGCTAAAAGCGGTGGACTCCTACAGAGCAGCTGGAGGGATTTTCTAGGCTTTCCTTTTTTCCATTAATATTTAAGCTTAAGCTAAGGCAGACAAAACTGAATACATAACAAATAACTATCAAGGTTACTCTTTATGGGTCAAACATAATGACAGTCTCAATTATTAAAATTCACCGCAACTGAAGTCAGTGATTTTTATGGTGAACACTTTGCAAGTTCATCTTCAAGCTTGCTGTTCTTCCAGTTTTAATAAATATTGGGCTGGGATAGTATCCAGCTTTTTATTTTTTTTTTAATTTTTTTTATTCTTGAAAGGCCTTGAATCACCTATGTTTTTAATAGCAAATAACCACTAAGCAGACATATGCATATTTATGTATTAAAATGAATTAGAACAAATCCTGGGATTCAAGGACTATAATCAGGGTCTCTGACTTTCTGGGGGAAGACCAAGGAGCCTTGGGACCATTTGAACTAGATCTGGGTTAAACTTAAATGATAGCTGTTCCTAGGGTGTCCAAAAGATCCCAACATACTTTTAGTACCCGAGTGGATGATCCTGTCTCTGAAACCTGTGGGAATTCCCTGAAATGTGACATAGACTCTACCTCCTCTTCACCTGCCCCCAACCACATTCCTTTTTCCTTTTCACATTCTTGTTATTTCTTGTTTCTAACAGCTACACAGGCTCTCTGTCATCCTCTAATTTATTTGAGACAGATATGTCCTCTTTCCTGAAGGCAAAGGCAGGTTAACATTGTCTCCGTGAGACCATTCTCCCACACAAACCTGTCTGCTTTTCTTATTGAACTTTATTCCTGTTGATTCCATGGGTCTTAATTCTGGAAACTGAAGCCCTTTCTCAAATTCTCTCCACCTCAGAAGCTTTATTTCTTACTAGAGGCCCAATGCACAAAATTCATCCATGGGTGGGGGGTGATGTCCCTCAGTCCAGCCTGCACCCTCTTCAATCTGGGACCCCTTGGGGGATGTCTAACTGCCAGCCTAGGCCCAATCCCTTAAACTGGTAGCCAGACATCTCTCTTACAACCTGGGACTGCTGGCTCATAACTACTTGCCTGCCTGCCTGATCACCCCCTAACAGCTCTTCTGCCAGTCTGGTTAATGCCTAACTACTCCCCTATAAGCCTACTCCCCCCAACTGTTTTCCTCTGCTGGCATGATTGTCCCCAACTGCCCTCTCCTGCTGGCCTGTTTGCCCCCAACTTCTCTCCCCTGCTGGTCTGTTCATCTCCAGCTGCCCTTCCCTGCCGGCCATCTTGTGGCAGCCATCTTGTCATGACATTACATGAGGATGCTGTGTCACCTAGGTTTTTACTATATAGGATGTGGAATTTTATTCCCAGATACCCTACCCCATAGTTAATCCTTTTGTATACCACTTAAGTCTGCCAAAATAATGGCAGATATTAAGGTTGGGAAAAAGGCATATATACTGAGTGGCCAGATCATTTTGATCTCTGAACACATAATAATCTGACCACTCAGTGTGTATATCTGTGTGTGTGTGTGTGTGTATTAGAGGCCAAGTGCATGAATTCATGCATGGGTGGGGTCTGGCCAGCCTGGCCAGGAGGAGGGGACATGGCCTGCCTGGTCGAGGGGACAATTTGCATATTAGCCTTTTTTTAAAAAAAATATATAATGATTTTTTACAGAGAGAAAGGGAGAGAGATAGAGAGTTAGAAACATTGATGAGAGAGAATCATTGATCAGCTGCCTCTTGCACACCCCCTACTGTGGATATGCCTGCAACCAAGGTACATGCCCTTGACCGGAATCGAACCCAGGACCCTTCAGTCCCCAAGCCGACACTCTATCCATTGAGCCAAACCGGTTTCAGCTGCATATTAGCCTTTTATTATATAGAATATACACTGAGTGGCCAGATTATTATGTGCTGAGAGATCATAATAATCTGTCCACTAAGTGTATAGATCAATGACTAAGATGCAGGGTTACCTGAACATGGGATTTTTCCCTAGGCTAACCACCCAACACCTTTTGAGATGGAGGCACATACGATAGATTTTTAACTTGTCTTATAACCATGATGAGAGAAAGAGGAAGGTAAAGACATTAATTAATTCTTCTTACTGGGGTATGAATATTGTAGTTAAGGAGTCAGGAGTTCCACTAAAAATCTAATTCCTGAACCTTACACATTTATCTCAAGCTGTTTTTGCAGATGTATAGTATCCATGGTGTTACCAGTGAGAAGTACAGGGGTGTTCTTAGGGTGTCAAAGAAAAGTTTGTGGAGGAGTTCCCTAGTATAGACAAGTCACTCTTGGAGGGCATGGAAGGAGGAAGCAGAGTGCATTTCCTTCTCACCTACATTCAATAGCAAATGCATATTCTTAGGATGTTATTACAGACAGCTACTAACACAACTTGATGGTTTCTTGGACTTTTTATTTCAGTGTGAAATGACTCCACCTGGAGCTGTGCAGTATTTTGATTCATTTTCATTCCTCTTAGCTTCTGGATAGAAATGCTAGAAGCATGTCTGATGGATGAAATTCACCTAATGTCAGAACAAGAGACAGATGGAAGATTAAGATTCAAGAAAAAAAAAAAAAAAAAAAAAAAAAAAAAAAAGGAAAACAAAACAAAACAAAAAACACACCAACACACCAGGTTCTCAGGTCTCTGCAGACTGAGCAAGTGCTGATGCTTGAGCTCCCAGCCCCACCTTGAGCTTTGGCAAGAATGTCTTTTGTTCAGTGGACTTCCTAAATGAGAGAAGAAACATGACGGCTTCTGTATTTGTATGACTCTTAAGACCTTCCGGTTTCCTCTTCTTTTCAAATTCTGTTTTTCACAAGCCTGAAATCAACATAAAATGATGAGGATGAAGCTCGGTCTGTCTACCTACTTATTTACTTAGAGAAAGCAAATGCTAAATAACCTCCTGTGTGCAGGGTATTTCCTGCTTTAGGGCACAATCTGTTGCAGAACAGTTAAAACTGTTGCTAAGGCATCTATTGTTGTAATATATGCCTCGGCAGCCCTGTGTTCTGTCTTACTCTGCATCTGTGGGTACAGTGATTTATTGGTAATACTATTCTTCTTTGAGAGTCATAGTGCTGCTAAGTCAAACATGTTTGAAGAGGGGAAAACAGTTTTATTTTCTGTCGTTTGTTTCCTCGGATTTTCCTATGACTGCTTGAGAGAACATTTTATTTGGAAAGAGAATACATACCTATATAATTGAGTAAGCAGTAGGGAGCAGCATGTTCTTTAGGATTTTATTATTCCTATGAGATTTGTCTTGCTACTTTCATCTTCTTAGGACAATAGTGTTCTAAGAAATTGCATCATCATCATCATCATTGTTGTCATCATCATCACCAATAAGCCTTACTGAGCAATCATTATGTACAGAGAATTTAAGGATAAAAAGGAAATTTGTACATAGAGGTAATAAATACAAACAAAAACTGAATCTTTCCGTCAAAGAGGGAATTTCTAGGAAGAGAGCTCCTTCCCTCTTTCTACCTTGTATTTATGTCCTTCCACAGAAGGACATTGGTTGGCCAGCAATTGGCAGGAAATTGTGTTGAAATTCAGATATTGCAAGGGTCAATAGGGAAGAAAGTTAAGGTCTTTCAGGCAGCTACTTGTCAAAGGGTACCCATGGTTTGCACACTCAACAATCACTCAGATGGATCCCAAGGTGAAGACTGGGGCACCGGCAAAGGCAAACTATAGTTTGAGGCATGCATCATATCTTCCATCCCAGAATGCCCCCTTTTTTCTTTTTCTTTGTGTTTCACTTCTTCACCAAATACTGCCATCACCTTCCCATTCACACTAAGGTAAAAGTGAATGATAACAACTCCTAAGGGAATTGCTCTTTATTAGATAAATAAATACAGGTCTAAATTGAGACCATTAGTCATCCAGTAGGAAAAGGTTTGGTTTGTATGAAGAAAGTCAGCAAAAATAAGGCATGGCTTTGTCTCTATCTTAGAAAGGGTAGTATAATTATTAACATTATGAATTCTGAAGACAGGTTGACCTGAATTTAAATTCAACCTCATCACTTAATGTGCTAACATAGGGTAAATTTCTCAATCTTTTTAAGAGCCAGTTTCCATTAAAATAGGGATAAAAATGTTTTATGCCTTCTGAGGGCTGTAGTGTAGATTAGATAACATAATGCCTATGGAATGTTAACCACAACTTTGGCACACAGCTACCACTTGTTATTTATATTAGATGATAGAATGCCCATGTGTAAAGGTAGTAATGAGTAATTCCACTAATTGAAGTAATGAGTGATTTCACTAGCTGAATCTGCAGATTCCATTCTAGTTTAGTCTTGGATATTGAACAATGAACACAAAAAGAAGCATTTAAAATAAATGTATACACATCCCAAGTTCCCATCAGTAGATGAGAGGATTAAGAAAAGCTGTGGCACATTTACATGATAGAATAATATGCAGCTATAAAAAAGAAGCATCTCTTACCTTTTGAGACAGCATAGAGGGACCTGGAAAGTATTATGCTAAGTGAAATAAGCCAGTCAGAGAAAGCTCTCATTTATACGTGGACTCTAATGAACAAACTAAACTGGCAAATAAAATAGGACCATAGACAAAGAAGCATGGAACAGACTGACCAGTCTCAAAGAGACAGGGAGAGAGAATGCACAAAGAGATTAACCAAAGAAATTATATACATACTAGAGGCCTGGTGCATGGATTTGTGCACTGTGGGGGAGGGGTTGGTGTGTGCCTCAGCTCAGCCTGTATCTTCTCCAATCTGGGATCCCTTGGTGGATTTCTGACTGCCCATGGGATCGGGCCTAAACCTGAAGTCAGATATCCTTCTCACAATCTAGACTGCTGGCTCCCAACTGCTTGCCTTCCTGCCAACCTGATCACCTCTTAACCACTTCCATGCCAGACTGGTCGACGCTTAATTGTGCCCCAGCTGGCCCTATTGCTCCCAGTTACACTCCCCTGCTGGCCTGGTAACCCCCAACTGCCTTTCCCTGCCAGCCTGATTGCCCCTAACTGCCCTCCCCTGCCAGCTCAATCACCCCCAAATGCCCTCCCCTGCAGGCCTGGTTGTTTCCAACTGCCCTCCCCTGCAGGCCTGGTCCCCCTAATTTCCCTTCCCTGCAGGCTTAGTTACCCCAACTGCCTTCCCCTGCTGACCTGGTCACCCCTAACTGGCCTCCCCTGCTGGCCTGGTTGCCCCAAACTGCCCTCCCATGCTGGTCTGATTACCCACAACTACCCTCTCCTGCTGGCCATCTTGTGGCAGCCATCTTTGACCACATGGGGGCAGCCATCTTGTGTGAGAGTGTGAGAGTAAATTTGCATATTACCTCTTTATTATAAAGGACTAGAGGCCCATTGCATGAAATTTGTGCACTCAGGGGCAGGGGTTCCTCAGCCTGGCCTGCACACTCTCACAGTCTGGGAGTCCTTGGAGGATGTCCGACTGACGGCTTAGGCCCGCTCCTCCCTAAGTCGTCAGTCAGATATCCTTAGCACTGCCATGGAGGCAGGAGAGGCTCCCACCACTGCCGCCATGCACTCTTACCATGAGCCCAGCTTCTGGCTGAGTGATGCTTCCCCTGTGGGAGCGCACTGACCAACAGGGGGCAGCTCCTGTGTTGAATGGGATTGGATCAAAACTGGCTCTCTGACATACCCTAAGGGGCCCCAGATTGCAAGAGGGTGCAAGCCAAGCCTAGGGACCCCACAGGTGCACGATTGGGGCTGAGGAGGGATGTGGGAGGTTGGCCAACCAGGGAGGGACTGCGGGAGGGCTCCAGGGTGTGTCCAGTCCATCTTGATTAGTCCCGATCTGCTGGACCCCAGCAGCAAACTAACCTACTACTTGGAGTGTCTGCCCCCTGGTGGTCAGTGCATGTCATCATGATAGTTGACCAGTTGACTGCCTCTTGGTGGTCAGTGCATGTCATAGTGACTGTTGACCGGTCGACTGGCCTGTGGTGGTCAGTGCATGTCAAAGCGAGCAGTTGGGTGGCTTTAGTACAATGGTTGATAAACTGCAGCTTGCAAGCCACAGTTTGCCGCTCTGTTGACTAATGAATTTGCCGACCACTGACCTAGACTCTCAATTCCAATAATTACAAGCTGTTGTTTTTCCTTGTAATTAAGCCCCTATCCAAGTGGTCAGCAAACTCATTAGTCAACAGAGTGGTAAACTATGGCTCGCGAACCGCGTGTGGCTTGTGAGCCGCAGTTTGCCGACCACTGCCTTAGCATATCATTAGCATGTTCAGCTTTGATTTGTTGAATGGACAATCAGACAACCAGACACTTAGCATATTAGGCTTTTATTATATAGGATATACATAGCCCTATATGTCCTATATGTATATAGGATATACATATAGGACAAAAAAATAGTGAGGTGAAGGCATGGGATGGGGTGGGAGCCAGGTAGGGGGGACCAAGAGGAAAAAATGGGGGACATCTATAATATAACAAGTAAAAAATATACATAGAAGTTAATATAAGAGATAATCTACAAAAAAATCAAGTTGAATGTTCACCTAAAATAGCAATTCTTACAAATGTGCAACTATTTGATTTTTATTACCATATTACGTCAAACCTTGTCAGGTCAAAATTCAAAAACTAAAAATATTAACTTCTTGGATTTTAATGATTTGATTTTTAAAACCCACAACTATGTAGCATATAATAATATATGAGAAATAGCAGTTTTAATTAAACACAACTTTTTTTTTCAAAATACTGAAGTGATAAACATTCTGCAAACTGTAGACTTTCTAACTCTGAAATCAAGGTTCTACTAAATTTTTTAGCTGCATGAACATGCCTGACTGCTTAGACCCCAAGTTTTCCCATCTACCACTTTCATATGTATGATTTTAGAATTAAAAAAGCATATTCAGCTGAAACTGGTTTGGCTCAGTGGATAGAGTGTCAGCCTGTGGATTGAAAGGTCCCAGGTTTGATTCCGGTCACGGATACATACCTTGGTTGCGGGCATATCCCAAGTAGGGGGTGTGCAGGAGACAGCTATTGATGTTTCTCTCACATCGATGTTTCTAACTCTTTATCTCTCTCCCTTCCTCTTTGTAAGAAATCAATAAAAAATATTTTAAAAAAGCACATTCATCATGTTCTATATGCAGGGAAATGCTCAATACTTGGTGGGTATTGTGATTATAATTGAGTGCTTAAATGTGCAATGTGCAGTTTCTAGACTTGGCAGTAATCTGCTTAGCAACACTCTCATCCTTTACAACACCTCGTTAGTTTTCTTTTCTGTTAAAGTAGAATAAATAAAAGTTAAAATGTGTTTTTAGTTGCCTGGAAAATAATCGACAAACCAAAGTAGACACATTTTGCCTTGCTCTGCAATAAGGTACAGCTCTTACCTGCCTATTTTGTCGCTGTTAACTTTCGAAGGGCAAGGAGTTAATTCTCTACAAAATGTAAGTGCTTCATTTGAGGTCTTTGCACCTCTGGATGAATAATGAATGTTAATTAATGATGACAATGACAATGGCATTTCATATTTTTACCTTATTGCACTTGCCCTTTCTTTTTAAGCCTTTTCCTCCTGAAGTGGGTGTCCTATTATTTTACTACTGTTTTATTCCTGGAAACTCGTGTTTTGTTAAAATACAGCAGATATCTTCTTGTGTGTTACCATAGCAAATTGCATAAGAATTTATACCATAAATTATTCATTACAGCCAATTTAATATAATTATTAATTCCAGCATACATTGGTGCCTGATTGCATCTCGGTGCTCATTGCTGGATCTTGACCATGTTCCGCTGAAAATAATGATCTGTCACGGATAATCAGCATCTAAAAGTCCCACTAAAAGGTGAAAATGTTTAATTATTATTGGTTTAATGAAACAGTGATTGAACCAGTTGTTATAATCCATCAGCGATTCTTCCAAAAGTAATCCAAAATCTAACTGATAATGAATTTAAGAGCCAGCAGTGGTGTACAAGCAATCAACCTGCTTTCCAATTCAAGGGCAAATTGGAATGTACTCTTCCCTTGGCATCTTTCTGCAAAAGTGAATCAGCTCTACTTTCACTGGGAAACTTTGCTCCCAACATCAGTTCTGGTATTTCAAGCTTTCGTGCCTTATGCTCCCAGTGAGCCCTTCTCTTGCATTAAAGATGCATCCTGTATTGTATGTGAATGTTCCAAGCTGCACTGCCTCCCACGCAGATCTCATTTTAACTTAAGTTGAGCTGAGCAAAGTTCGTAGTTGCGTTTTCCACTGGGATTCACTGTGTCGAGTATGGCTGGGAATTCAGTTCAAAAGCCCTTTGGCTGCAGAACCACGTAGTCTCAGTATCCGTGGAGCATTACTGAATGGATATGACCCTAATTTTGATTTGAATTTCGAGAGTCTCTTAAAATGTATAGCAGAAATCTGTCTTATATGCAATAAAACAAATTATTTTATGTATTTTAAACAATATATATTTTTTGTTTTTACATTGAGTGCCCCTGTGTTTGAGAGTGAGATAGTATTACTTAATTATTTTTAAATTCACAGAATACATTTAGTGGCTTATTTTTCAACCATATAGGAGAAAACAAAATTAAAAAAAAGATAAGATCTCTCTTACTGAGAGCCAATGATGAGCTAGGCACTGTGTATATTTATTTTTATACTAAAAAATGGTGTTTAAAAGTAGATAAACTATTCCCCATTTTCAAGATGAGAAAGCTGAAGCTTGACGTCCTGATCTAGTGAGTTGATGAGTAGGAATGTAAACTTAGGTCTGCCTGGGACTGTCTACTTCAGTATAGTTTATTCATCATCTCTCTAAACCAGGTACACAAAGCAGGGGCTGTCTGAATAGACAAACTGATGAGCTTTATGATATTTTGCTTGTTAGACGATGGGTGAATTTTAGGTCATCGTTTTTGAAACATGCATGTGGAAGAGATGACTGAAGGGAAAGAGACAGAACTTATATACTCACTACCGATTCAATATCAGGTTTTGATTGAATTGACTATGTGCTGTAGAACTATAGAACCTGTAGTATATAATGTAGACCCACACGCTATAGAAATGAGTTTTATTAGAAACTATACATCATCACATTTCAACTCTCACACCTTCCTTACCGATGCCCTGAGTGTTTTCCCAAAAAACATTCACACATCACCTCCAAGGCTGCCTTTTAGTTTAAAGTCTCTACCCAGAGCTTGTTAGGACTGCGACTTTCAGAAACTGTCAGTTGTCTGCCTTGAAGGCTCAGGGGCAGTGGATACCTCAGTAGCACTTTGAGGGGCCACCTTAGAAAACCACTGATGGACAAATGCTATCATCTTTGCCCTGCAGTTCAGTGCACACAAGCTGAAGGTGTTCTGTGCCACTGAGAATTCATTAATGTCTTCAAGGCTAACCCCATGTGTTCCACATTCAGTTTGCCCCAGAGTTCTTTAACACCACAAATGTAACTTACATCTAAGAGGAAAGGTTATGGCTATGTTTATATATAACCATTCTGTCTGCTTCTGGGACTTCATTATATGGAGTGTCATATCAGGCAATTTTAGAAGACTTTGCTGGAACTGCTCAGTATAATTCTTTAGCATTGCTAAAGCTTGTTACAGTTTCCTCTTATTTTCACAATTTTTGGGGCCTCTAAAAAACTGAGAGAAAAACTCCCAGGAGAAAGGTGAAATATAGCTAGTATAGGAACAAAGAGTAGAAGAACCAGGCAGAATAAGGAAGGAAGCCATAAGAGTAGACAGTCAAAATTATAAAAAGAAAATTAGCTTCACAAACCTGTCTCTTTATAAATATACTAGAGGTCCAATGCACGGAATTTGTGCATAGGTAGGGCTGCTAGGCCTGGCTGGTGATCAGGGCTAATTTGGGCCTTCCCACTGCCGGCCGGGGACTTCATTCCGCACCACCCCTGGTGGTCAGCACACATCATAGCGAGTGATAGAACTCAGTCTCTTGGTTGAATGCCCGTGGGGACACTTTGCTTATTAGTCTTATATATATATAGATATTTATACTAGTATTTTCACCAAAGAGCTAAGTAAGCTTTTTGATTATTTAGTTATTAATCAATCAATATCATAATTCTTATCATTACCCTATAAGAGCAGACAGTCTTTTGATTTATTTAAATTTTATTTCTTGAAATAATTTAGGAAATGTTCATTTGGGGCTTTTAAACCTATAGATTAATAAGGGAGGACAATTTTTATACCTAATGTAGGCACATTTCAATTCTGATGGGAACCTATTAAACAATGTAGAAGCAGGAACATAATTTAAGCTTACTTAATATAACATGCTTGTCATATTTCTAGAGCTTGAAAATGCTATTTATTTTTGGAAGGTGACTTTGGAGATTCAAGAAGTGCTTTTTACCTCCTCTTTCAAATATGAACTTTCTCTAATTATACTATCTGGTCATCAGACAAGGAGATATAAGTGTTGGTCTGTGTATAGTATTTTTGCATAGTGTTATTGTTTTTTCTCTTTTGCTTTTTTTTTTTTATACAACACATTCATAGTCAGGTTAAGATAGTCCTCTGCCTCAGGAATAATATTCAGAATGTTATAGCAGGAATGGAAAGAGAAAGACTTAGTCTTCATTTTTGACACTCTGTAGGATTTGGTATAAAATCTCTTTTAGTACATCAAGAGTTAGCTTGGATTCTAGACAACAGATTTTCTCTTGTGGTACATGAGGTAGAATTTAAAGAAAAAAAGCAAAGAGGAAGTAATTGAAAGAAGTTCAGTCCTTACACCCTGTGGATTTAAGGATAAAGTGAAGGGGCAGAAGCAGACCTTAGGTGGTCAAAAATGTCACTGATTCCACCTGGAAAGAGATGTATTATGAAACACAGACATAAAGGGTTCTAACCTTCAACTTTCAAACTCTGAAGGAAGATATCTGTGCAGAGTATTTCAGTACTGACAGCGGACAGTCTGACTTAATTAAGATCATGTAATTGAGTTGCCAGTAATAGAGAGTTCAAGTCTAAAATTCCAAGGTCTCTGCTAATTCTTGTGTTGGTAACAAGTATGATTGCTAATTTGTGAAATGCTGCAGTGAATGTGTGAAATAATGCCAAAGCAGAGACAGTGCCCTGTTGAAGGGCATAATAGGCTTATCCTGGAAGAGCTGGAAGAAGCTGCCACTGCTAGAGTGGAGACCTGTTGCTGGGGCATTGCTGGCAGTAACAGCAGCCAAAAAAAGATGAGTCTTGCCCTAGCTGGTTTGGCTCAATGGATAGAGCATCAGCCTGTGGACTGAAGAGTCCCAGGTTCAATTCTAGTTAAGGGCACATAACCTGGTTGTGGGCTCGATACCCAGTAGGGGGCATGCAGGAGGCAACCAGTTAATTATTCTCTCTCATCATTGATGTTTTATCTCTTGCTCCCTCTCCTTTCCTCTCTGAAATTAAAAAAACCTCAGAGGGAAGGTAGGTAAGGTGGGCGTAAAGGGGAGAGATCAACAATAGGACTTGTATGCATGCATATAAACATAACCAATAAACACAGACACTAGGGGGGTGAGAGCATGGGGGGGGGGGCAATGAGGTGATAAGGACACATATGTAATACCTTATTGGTAGTTACAGAATAGTCATGGAGATATAAAGTACAGCATAGGGAATCTATATATATAAAAGTCTAAGAAACCGAACAATCAAAAGACCGGTCAACTAGTTGCTATGACATGTACTCACCACCAGGACGTAGATGCAGGAGCTGCCCTCTGGTGGTCAGTGAGCTCTCATAGCCAAATTCCCAGGGTTACTCCTCCCAAGGGACCCCACCTATGCACAAATTTGTGCACCTGGCCTCTAGTATATTCAATAATCCTACATAATAAAAGGTTAATATGCAAATTGTCCCCTCAGGAATTCAACCAACCAGGAGTTTGACTGCTCACTATGATGTGTGCTGACCACCAGGGGACTGCACATAATGAAAGGAAGGCCTTGGCTGGTAGCTGATAGCTTGGGGAAGGAAGGCCCCGGCCAGCAGCTGGAAGGCCCCAGTCAGCCCTGATTGCCAGCCAGGTCTAGAGATCCTACCCATGCATGAATTTCATGCACCTAGTATTGTAATAACTATGTGTAGTGTCAGATGGGCACTAGAGTCATTGGGGTGATCACTTTATAAGTTATATAAATGCAATTACTGTATTGGACACCTGAAGATAATATAATGTTGTATGTCAACTATAATTACTACATAAAATTCTGGAAAGTCTAAACTGCAAGTGAGTTGATTAGACCTTCTATTGTTCTTATTAATCTTATTCTCTTTTCTTATGAAAGTGGTATACTCGTAGTCCAGTAAATTGAGGATTCTGGAGCTATTAGCTATTTTTCTTTGTAGGACAGTTTTTGGGCTAAGCATACAGTATAAATATTTAGCTCTTCTGGTAGAAAAACTTACCAAAGTACCTTTGCTATTAAAAAGGGGGCATTATATGATGAAATATAGGGCACATTGAGGAGGATCCCAGATGTCCAATTAGGCGTTACAAGCCTAATAATGAGGTAGCATGGATATACTATAAAATATAATATATTTTTATGAACAAGTTACATGCACCCTTTTCCATTTTTCCTTATTAACTGTATAACCTTGTTCACATTAGGTAACTTTGCAGTTTGGAGTTTTATAAATTTTGTAAATTCAATTTTATATTGTATGTCAGCTTTGATAACTTTTGGCCTTTTGCTAGTCTTCTTGAGAAGGAGTGGAGATCATTATACTGGCTCCTGAGGAAGAATTTTCTGGGTTCCTACTAAACAAAGTTCTGTTTAGAGAGATGTTCAAATGTTTCTACAATAAATTCAGTTTTTCCCATAGTGACTACACACATCCAACCATGAATGTTCAACTTGTAACACAGATATAGTTCCACCCTTTGAAAAATTATAGCCTTTTATGGGTAGTAAATTAGATGATAAAAATTGACAATATTCATTTAAGACCATAAGTGACCAAAGTAATGGGAAAGGCACAACTTGTTTAGCCTTACCATTATCTTCTTACCCATGTCTGATATTTATGTACATGTTTATGTATTTGGTTATTCTTCCTATTGGATGATTATAAAAATTATCAATGAAATGACTTGTGGCCATGCTGAAGCAATCCTGATTTAAGAGTAAGGAAATATTATTTTCAACATTCATCTTTACCTAACTGAGCTTTAGCAAGTCAATTAGCATATATTGTCCGTGGTTGTGGAATGAGGAGACTGGAAGAGATATTTTAATTATAGTCACCCAACATTCATTTTGAATGCCTACTCTATGACATGCATTTTGTTAGGTTCTAATTTTCTTGTTTTTTTCCAGCTCTAAAATTTGAAGGAACTTCAAATTGGATTGGATTAAGAGGAAAAGAAATATTTCTGGCTTACATCTAGCAGCTAAGGAATGCTTCTTAGAGCAAGAGGAAAAGATAAATTGAAGTTGGGCCTTCAATAGTGGGTGTAACATATAATAGGAGAAGATGAGGCTGAGAGTCTCAAAGTTACCTCCCATGCACAATCTAGGAAATGAATCTCTTAAAGGAGTATAGCTTTTTAACACAACTTTAATGGCTCACACAGCCTGAGCTACATGGAGAAGGTTCTGGTTTTGTGTGACGTCTTATGTCTCTGTCTTCTAGAAGTCAAATATAGAGCAAAATGACACTATGCACCTTACTATTATTTTTAAAGAGCATACATTCTAATATATTTATATTACCAACAAGTTATTTTGAATGTTTCAAGCTCCAAACTATATAATGATATAGGCAGGAATACAGTTCTGACAACTTTGTTCCATTTGTGGAATTTGGCATCAGCACATGTGAGCAGAATCAAATTTTTATGTAGAGATATTTGTGCAAATTTAAGGAAAGCCTAAACATTTCAAAGAAAACAGGCATTTGGTTACAATATTGATTAAAAAACACATTGGAAATTCTTTTCTAAAGAAATATAAATTAGTCATTCTTTGATGGACTGTGCCCATATATTTGGTAAATAGAGAGTATCTACCTATTTGTCATCTATCTATCTATCTATCTATCTATCATCAATCACATAGCAATCATCATCTATCTATCTCTAGCATCCTCTGTATGTCTATATAATTTATTAACTACCTAATCATTATCTTTTTACCCATGTATAATATTTATGTACATGTTTATGTATTTGGTTATTCTTTATAGTGGATGATTATACAAATTATCAGTGAATCCTAGGAGGATAGTATACTGAAGAGAGAGAGAATGCTTAAAAATAAAGTATACTTTCTATTAGAGAAGACATTTTAAATTGTTATGTGTTGCTCTTTAAAAAAATTGCTGAAATGAAACTTATTGTTAGAAAGAGAAGGGGAATAGTGATAATTCCACAGCATTTACAATCAAGTTTCAAATAACTGTCAAAGTTTCCTTCAAATGCTAATAAATAAATTATTCTCTTCTCATATCCAGGGACTGTGCTCCATGACACACAGTAAATGCTCTGTAAAAGAAAGTTCACATACCTTTAGGATATGCCCGACTGTAAGCAAAATGGGAAAAGAAGGAATATGAGATGAAGCGTTTACTGAACTTACCATTCACTTGAAGCTTCTTTGTGTCCTGGGCTCTGAGAATTTCATCAACAGAGTGAGTGAAAACAGAGCCCACCAGAGCCCTGGAGACTGTGCCTCGGGGAGCTGCCCACCTGTGGCGCTGCGGAAGTGCAACACAGAGGTGGCCTTAGTGCAATATCTGCAGCTTATTTTCTGGAATCTACAGATTCTGATTGTGAAAAGACAAAACAAAATATCCCTACCACCACCATCAGCACCGCCATGTTAATCTAAACACTTTCCGGTCTTTGCATTATCTGTTTGTTCCTCTTCAACTCCTAACTGCTTCTAATTAGGCCCAACTTATAGTCAGCCTCCTTGGTGAGGAGGTGAAATACTTTAAAACAGGTTACTGGAAAATAATAGACACAGAGGAGTCGGATCATAAAAGTGTAAGTCAGAGAATTTTCGTAAACTGAACTTTCTTCATGTAACCATAATTTAGTTCAAGCAACACGTTACCTGGGCACTCCCCATTGAGCCCCTACATGTTCCTACCACCCAGGGCACCCCGTTTTCAATTTCAGCCCCATAGACTAATTCTGCCTGTTTTTGTTCAATATGAAATGATACAGTTTGTGTTTTTTTGTACCTAGCTTTTTTTTTTGCTGGGCATTTGACATATTCATCTATTTTACAGCATGTAGTTGTAGATTTTTCATTTTTTAGTGCTGTATTCCCATGGATAAATATATAACAATTTGCTTTTTGCGACTTTTGATGGGCATTTAGGAATTTTGAAATGGTGATTTTTGAGGTGCCACAGAGGAGCCCCGCTATCCAAACATACCTTTCCTCCTAACCTTTACACTTACTGAAACTCCTCATGGAAATATTTCCTTTAACTAAACACATCAACTGCAAGCTCATTCCCGGGGCTTCTTCATTCCTGTCTGAGCTGCTCCCCCTCTGCCCCAAGCTCTCTGCTATGCTGCTTTCCCTTGCTGCTTCTGCTAGTCACGCTGAACTACTTTATTTATTTGTTTTTTTTAACATGTATCAGTAATTTGTTTCTTCCTCTTTGTTTTGTTTTGTTACACTGAACTACTTTTGTCTATTTTCTCTCTGTGTTTTATTTTGGATACTTTCTATTGCTAGGTCTTCAAGTTTGCTATTTTCTTTTTTTCTGTAGTGTTTATTCTGCTATTATTCTCATCCATTGCATTTCTTATTTTAGTATTGTTTCTTTTATCTCTAGGAGTTCATTTTTTAAAAAATATGCTTAATTCTTGTCTCGCCATTCTTATATTGTTCTTTACCTACTGGAACTGTGGTCGGCAAACTGCGGCTCGCGAGCCACATGCGGCTCTTTGGCCCCTTGAGTATGGCTCTTCCACAAAATACCACAGCCTGGGCAAGTCTATTTTGAAGAAATGTTGTTAGAAGAAGTTTAAGTTTAAAAAATTTGGCTCTCAAAAGAAATTTCAATCGTTGTACTATTGATATTTGGCTCTGTTGACTAATGAGTTTGCCGACCACTGTCCTAGAACATATGGCATACGTTTATAATAGCTCTTTTATAATGTGTTATTTTATGTATTAGTATCCCTGTGCACAAATCCATGCACCAGTATCTCACCAGTAGCTCGCTGCCACCCTCCAGTAGCTCTCCGCCCGCTGCCCCGCCCTCCTGTAGCTCCCTCCACCCCCAAACCTCCCCCATAGCTTGCTGCCCTGACCCCTCCTGTACCTCTCCGCTGCTCACTTGCAGCTTGCTGCTCCACCCTCCTGCTGATCCCTGATCCAGTTGTTACATATTACATCTTTATTATATAGGACGTTACTATTAATCGTGTGCCTCCTATTTATGGGTCACATTTTACTGCTTATTTGCATGCTTCTTAACTTCTGATTGGTTGTAAAACATGGCACATTTAACATTTTTCAGTGCTGGATTTTTCTTTTAATTTATTTAATATTTAGGACTTTGTTTAGGAATGCAGCTAAATTTTATCCTATTCAGCTTGTTTGTAAGCTTAGCTAGGAAGGACAACACAGCCTGTCATTTACAGCTTCTTTAGCCCACTAGTGAGGCAATACCTTTCTGAGGGCTGTGCGTGATGCCCTATGAGGAGGTCTCACCGCCCTGGCTGGCAGATACATGCACTAGTCACTCCTCTGTGTGAACTCCAGTGACAGCTTCACTCCTCTGTCTAGTGATTGTTTCTCCAGTCTCAGTAATATCCTCATACATATGTGTAGTTAAGGAGTCAGGGGACCCAATGAAGATCTCCAGTGTTCTGTTTGTCCGTGCAGCTTCCTGCTCTACTGTCCTCTGCTCAGCATATTCTAGCCACATTGGCCTCCCCAGAACCACATACTTTGCCTCCTCACCTTACGGAGACTGCCATGGTCAGTTTGGCTGTAACCTGGAAAGTCTCTCTGGGCAATGAGTTGGGTCATCTCATGTGTTTTTCTTCTCTTAAGATTACTGTCCAGTGCTGCCTATTTTTAGTCTAATGACTAAAAAGTGCTGCTTCATATATATTTTTTCCTTATTTAATTATTTAAGGTGATAAGTTTTTGTTACTCCATCATGGCTAGAAGCAGAGTCATCACCCTGACCTACTTCAATTTGTCAGCAAATTCTGGTCCCTGTTTCTGAGGTTGAGGCATATTCTTCTCTTTGTCTCTCTCACCTCATTTTGCTTGGTCCATCTAACTCCTATTCCTTTTTGTGGTCTTAATTTAATAATAATAGCTAACATTCATCAAACAGGTATTCTTTTAAGCAGTTGTGTGTATTATTATATTTAATCTTCATACAATAATCATATGAATTTAGTGCTGCTATTCTTATCTTCATTTTTCAGACAGAAAATAAGCCTCAACGATACAAATTCACTTGTAGGTCACATGACTAATAGGTTGCAGGCTTGGGTTTGAACTCAGAGGGTCTGGCTTCATAATTTGAACTCTAAACCATTATATTATACTTTCTCTCTTAGATACCAGTTATTCTGGAATGCTTTTGCTGTTACGTAAATTCTGTGTTACTTTGTTTTTAAAATATGTTTCCATAACACCTAAACTTTCCCCAAATTAAATTTCTCATTACATATTAAAAACACCAGTCTACTTGTCTACATCTTCTGCTGTATGTATTATACTTGAAGGGCAAAGACTTGTCTTGGTAATCATCACATAAATGGCATCTATAACTTGAAAGGCATCAATATATATTTGTGGAATGAATTAATAAAGAAACAAATCTGAGAGACAATAATTATTATGAAGGTCATTGTTAGAAAGTGACTTTAGATTTTGAGTTTAGCTATATAAATACTATTTTCTGTATTCCCAAGAGAAGGAGTTGCAGAAAAATAAATATGTTTTAGGCCTGTGTGGAAAGTTTATGAAAGGTCTGTATTTAGAGGCCTTAGCCCTTGAATATGAATATCTATGTACACTATAGTAAGGGCTCTAAAACTCAAGAGGAATGGAAGGAGGAAGGGGCTTGAAAAGAGGAGAGATTTTATAAAAAGGGAATAGGAAGTTGTTGAATAAACAACACTTTATCACTTTGCCTAGGGCTGGCTGCTAACTAAAAAAAAGAGTCTTATCATATCCTATTCAAAATCCATAATATCTTAAGGTTGGGAGTCATTTTGCTTATTTGTCATAGGTAGATAGCTATTTTATCAGTCTAAATAAGTTACTTGCTCAATAAAGTAGACAGTCAGATAGAATTGATTGAGAATGCTTGACCTTTCCTAGGATAGAAGAGAGCACAGAATTAGTGAAGATAACCAAATCTGAAAGTGACTGTATTTCATATTTTACATTAGGCTTTTTAGATAATGGTTGTTGATTATTATTGTCTTTTCCCTTCTTATCCAGACTGCACCAGAATGAGGGACTTATTATGAAATACGATTCTTATTTTTTTTTCTGACCTAAACATTTTTTGTTTATGTTGTACTCGCTTTTAATTTACAAAACCCCACAAAAATTTCTTATGTACTGTTCTATTTGATCAAAATAGCAACATAGTGGAAATTAGGCAGTAGTTAGTACCTTCATCTATATACCTGAGCCTCAAATATCTCTCTATATAAAATATCTTTATCCTTCATAAATATTGCAAGTCTATATTGGTTTTCATATTGCGCTCTGTGAAAACAACATTATAGAGAGGCACCATAGAGGAAAATGTGGAAAGAAGGGGAGGGGAGACCAAGCAGAGCTACTGGTACAGGACCCTCACCTTTACACCAGCTAGAAATGCTTTGCTTCTTCTCTTTTATCTGTGAAGGATTTGCATTAAACCGTCCTCACTCCCTCCCCTGGTACCATTATAATGAACTGACCTGAAAATAAGTGCGTTAAGTGGCCATAGAACATAAAGACACTAATTAGTTCACTTGGGGATCAAATCCATGATAACAGATTTATTCGTGCTTTTTCTCTATCCCCAAACCTACTCAGATAAAAGCAAAGGGGGAAACTAAATCTGTCATATATATGACAATCCTCAAGAACAAACCCTTTAAGTTTCAAATATGATCTGGTTGATTCTGTCACAGGAAAAGAATCTTTTCACTAGTTAAGAATAAGGAATAATTGAGTCTGGAGCAAATAATGTTTCACAGCTAAAGAAATGCAAATAGCCAATAAACATTAAAAAGGTTTAGTCTCTCTGATGATCAAAGGCTTATACAATAATATTATGAGACACTATTATAGACTCTTAAATCAACAAATGTTTTTAAAGTTATTATATAACAGTGATGATGGAGGGAGGCTGAAATCCTTCTCTGCATACACTGTTGGTGGCAGTACACATTAGTAAATTATTTTTAGAGAGCAATTTGACAACGTGCAAGCACATTAAGCCTGTTCTTATACTTTGACCAATATATTCTATTTCCAGAACCATCCTAAGGATATAACCACAGATTTGGCAAGGGTATTTATTCAGGTTTTGTTTTGGCGGCGTATATAACTTAGGCTCTTTTACTTTATAAGTAAGCATTGTATGTGTACTCTCAGATGTTAGGAGTTTATTGTAAAACTACAAGGGTAAGTAAGAAAAACAGAAGGACTTGCCCAGACAGGTGTAAGTGAAAAGTGGTATGCAACTGAGAATCAAGGGCTGGGAAGGAGTAATTCAGGATATGACCAAGTTCTTTCAAGATCATCATCTTGTCCCATCCTTAGCAGGGATTTTCCTTTATGCTTATGTTCATGCAGAGAGAAGCTGGGAGTCATTAACTTTTCTAGCAGAGAATATTCTTCTGGAAAATAACTGTCCATTCAGTTTGTCTACATTACTGTACTTTTGCTCTTTCTTTTCACAAGCTAGTACTTTGGTTAAGGTTCTCTGTCTTTGCTTATTGATGCTTTTGATGCACACTAGAGGCCCAGTGCACAGATTTGTGCACTAGTGGGGTCCCTTGGCCTGGCCTGTGCCCTCTCACAATCCAGGACTCCTTGGAGGATGTTGGGGAGCTGCTTTTGGCCTGATCCCCACAGGCCAGGCTGAGAGACCCCACCAGTACATGAATTATGCACTGAACCTCTAGTATTATACATAAAAATCTATATATCCTATGAGAATCTTTACACTATATTATACTAATTCTTATTAATTATTGTATTTGCTGAAATGTACTTGTTCTTGCTATGCCACATAAATTCAATTGTGGAAAATAAGGATGCTTTAAAATACCACATTCTGGTGTGAAGTGTTTTGAGAAATCTTTGGGGAACATTAGTTTGCCTTTAATAACAAGTCCAAAACTGTGCCTACTGGGTTTCTCCAGTGGAAGCAACGATTGCACATTGCTATGAAAAAACAGTGTTGTTACATGGCTGATGTATGCCAAATGGAGAATAGTTCTGTAGCACAGGAGAGAGGAGCTGGAGGAGGAGGACAGAATAGTCATTCAAAGGTGATAACTGCTTTTTTCCCTGGAAGGCTTTTTTTTTTTTTTTTTTTTTTTTTCCCCCCAAGACTACAAGAAGAAAGTGCTTTATTTTTCAGTCCCTCTCTCCCTAGACTTTACAAAACGTAGCTGCTCTGTTGTCAAGTTGGAAAATTAGAGCTATGATTACATTAAAAAAGTTTTACTTGTCAGAATTTTTTCCCAGCATGTAAAACGCCCCTTTGTAGTGTTCCTCACCCTGCATTTTTGTTCTATAAGACATACCACAGAGAACACCTTGTCCACGAGAGTCAGCATCAACGCTTTTCATACTATGCCATTGATTCTAAAAACTTTCTACTTTATTTTCCACTGGGCAAATCTTTGCTACTCTTTGGAGTATGACAAATGTAATTTGATTCCAAATTAGTCAAATAGAAACAGAGAACTATATAGATTTGGGATTGGTTCTACAAAGTAAGTTGAAATTCAGTGGATGCATGTACCTGTTGATATTTTTAAGGACATGCCAATAAAATACAGTTTATAAAAGGTATGGGTACGAAAAATATAAAAAAATATTTTAAGCTTAGGAATTGATAATAAGTTGATAATCAAAAGTATCAACATGGTACTGTTTTAATAGAAAAAAAAAGAGAGCAAAGTATGACTAGGCAAGGTTTTTATCCAGTGACTCAAAGTACCTCTGTCCTTACAAGTTTTTCCTTTTAGCAGTACCTCAGTAAATCTGGCTTCTGATAAATTCATTGTCTCTGTTCTTTACTCGTTACTGGAGTCTGATTTCAGAAATATGGTATATTAGAAAGACTCTGGAAACTAGGATATGAACTAAGACATTAGTTAAAGATATGGTTGGCTTTTTACTATATATCCTTGAACCAGTGGTATACTGCTCATTGTCTAAGAGCTGACTCTTTAGAAAAATAAAATTTTGAACTGTATGATTTCCTTGCTGTATATAATGCTACTGTGGCCAATATCTAGCTAGCAAATGATGTCACTGAATGTAGAATTGCCAAGAAATATGGGCAATATGGTAGAAGCTGGATTTCCTCACATTACTGCCTTGGACAGCTATAGATCACTGTTCTAGCTCTCTTTTTTCCTGTAAAATTAGAGTAATAATGTGTGTCTCACAGATAATTGAAAGGATTAAATAAATAAAGTATTAGCACCTATAGATCATCCAAGAAATGGATTAAAATTAAAGATCAATACTGAAAGCCGATTTGAATTCCTAGCCAACATTTCTGCAATGCCCAGACAAAAAAGTCATATCTATCACATTTATGAGTACAAAACAACTAGGAAGAAAAGTTGGTAGACTGGAAGGTTGTGAATTAAAAAAAAAATTTTGTTTTTTGAGTAATGACAATAGAAAACAATAGAAAATTTTCTGATAACACATGCATCTAAAAATAAAACATGTAAGTCTTAAGCAGGTGATGAAGAGTTCCTGTGAAGGCAGGCTTGGAGATTTGTTATCAAGGCCTTGTGTCCCTAACACTTGAAGTTTGAAATGTCTCTGAATGCTTAATAAGGACTTCTTTCAGGCCCTGTGTCTGAGGGTGTTGAATAAGATCATCAGCGTCATGGTGCTTGCTTATCTGAATGTGTAATACTAGTAAGCCTGAAAACAACAATAAAAAATAAACAAATATTATACAAACATTAACCGTTAGTTACTTGCTGTCTATAATCTGGTGTTGATGAACATGTAGTCCAGAGGCTTTTTGTCAGTCCCAGTGTCTACTAGGGATTTCTCTCTGGCCTATTTACATTGAAAAGAGGTAAAATTCTGAGCAGACAACTTTGGCAAAATCTAAAGACTCCTTTCCTGCATATTTTTGTTAGACTAGAGCTACTAATCCCTGTTATCATGGATGTTTAATGTGAAAGATATGAGGGATCATCAAATGTGAGCACACAGACCTGAGCCAAGTGAACTTAAATTCTGCTAGTATTCTTTAAATCTTTGTAGGAAGCCTTCAGCTTTCTTATCTGTCAAACCAGCTTTTATCTAATGTAGGGGTGTCGAACTCAATCAGAGAAGGGGCCAAAATCTAAAATCCAGCCTAAATCACGGGCCGAATGGTTTACTGAACAGTCATAAACTGACAATGTCATAAACTGACAGCGGAGTGCAGTGATGACAGCGCGGTGCGGGCCACATTGCAAGGCCTGGCGGGCTGGATTTGGCCCGCGGGCCTTGTGTTTGACACATGTGATCTAATGGGTTAGTTTTCTAACTCTACCAGTTTCCAAAGTCCTAGGACATTTTTCCAATAGTTTTTTTTTTTAAAACCAACTTTGGAAGCTCTTTCCTTGTCCTTTCTAGTGTAGGTTTTATTAATTGGATTAGATTGTGAGTTGTGCATTATCTGACAATCATGACTTCAGCAAAACTATTCATAGTCAGTCTCTCTCTCTCTCTCTCTCTCTCTCTCTCTCTCTCTCTCTCTCTCTCTCTCTCACTTTTCTATAAGGCTGTCTGTATTAGTGACTGTACTTTCTGATGACCAGCAGTGCTGTCATTGTCAATACTCATAAATACTTGCTTGCAAATCTTCAGTACTTCAGACAGTTACCAAATCATTGCTTAACTGGATAAGGATGCTTCAAAGTTACCAGAAGGGGAATTTGTATCAGCTTTACTGTTTCCCCATTCTATTCAGGCCTTTGTCAGAATTTCATGGATGTACTCAACTCAGCCATATTTCAAAGACTTTTTATCCCAGTGATAAAAACATTTCCTAAATTAATCTCAGAAAATGATGTATATTTGCTGGCTGACTGAATGAATGGATAAATAAATTATACACTTTTAAAAAACTGGCATGCTCTATAGACTATTCTTTTCTCAAACTGGTCTGCAGAATCTTCATAGGTGCATACAAAAGTATTCTGTAGCACCCTATAGGATAGTCAGCCTCAAGGCTGTCCCCAATAATCCCCGTCTCCTTATATTCACATCTGTGCAGTTATCTCCCACATGCTGTTAGAATTGGTTTCTATGACCAACAGAATGTGGCAGAAAATGATAGGTCACTTATGAGAATCGGACATGAAAGACACTATAGCTCTCACCTTGGTAGCTTAGTTTCTCTCTCTTGGATGACTCACTTTGTTTTTTTTTAATTTTTAAAAAAATATATTTTATTGATTTTGTACAGAGAGGAAGGGAGAGAGATAGAGAGTTAGAAACATCGATGAGAGAGAGTCTTTGATCAGCTGCCTCTTGCACACTTCCCACTGGGGATATGTCCGCAACCAAGGTACATGCCCTTGCCCGGAATCGAACCCGGGACCTTTCAGTCCCCAAGCCAACGCTCTATCCATTGAGCCAAACCGGTTTCAGCATTGGATGACTCACTTTGGCAATGTCAGCTGCACTGTAGGAAAAATCCATGTGGTAAGGACAGAGGGCTTCAGGAAACAACTAATGAGAACTGAGGCCACCTGCCAATTGCCATATGTACGTGATCTCTTAGAAACAGCTCCTCCAACTCCACTCAGTTCTTCAAGTGATGGAGCCCGAGTGGATAGCTTCACTGGAGCCTTGTGAGAGACCCTAAACTAGGAACACCTGCCAAGCCACTGCTAGATTTCTGACCTCAGAAACTGTGCAAGATAATACACATTTCTTGACTTATATCGCTAATTTTGGGAGTAGTTTGTTTTGTGGCCTAGATAACTAATCAAGTCCCATCCTGTATCTGCTGAGCCAGAATATCTAAACTGTAGACCCAGGAAACTTCACTGTTAGCAGGCATCATAAGGTGATGATACTTTTGCAGATTGGAATTGAATAACAATATTCCTATTAGTGTTCTAAAGCTCTAAATAACTAAAGAGTTCTATTCACTAATTTACTATAAATATTCCTGATTCTTTCATATGTCAATAGTTCCAGTTTTTTATTCAATGCTCTCTGGTACAGTGCCTAAGAGCTACTTAAATGTTATTTGTTACAATGATTCTGCATTTCTTAATCTAACTTTTGAGAATGGAACCATTTTGTGTTGATTAGATTTAGACATTTGCAGCTTAATGTGGTTTTCAGAATGACCCCCGAAAAGATGATTTCAACTACTGGCTCTGTATCTTTAAATCTAAATACCAAAATCAAAGAAAACTCACTTTACCATAATTATTTGCATGAATAGGAAATGCTCAGACTTCTTTCTATCCAGTCCACTTTTCTTTACCAAAGTATAGGACCCAGTTCTCAAAGATCAAAGAAAATCTTTTTTTTCCAAGTTAGTGAGCCATTAATATCCATCTCTATAAAGTAATCTAAATGAATATTTCAAAACTGACTTGTATAATTAGCAGAATTTCACAACCGTGTCAGCATTCATCAGAGGACTGTCTATAGGGAAGTTGGGAGTCCAGGGTGGGAGCCTTAGGCAGCAATGACTTGGTAGAGTTGCCTTCATTTCTCTGAATTGAGGCTGCTTTATTTCTGAATTGAACATGCCTTTTTTTCTTTATAAAACAGAAATTAATTAGAAACTACAAAGAGTCACTTTGTAAATTTTGAGCATTTGGAGAATAAGTTTTATTACTATCACCTTGGATTTATAACTGCACCATATAAGTCAGAAGTCTTACTTTATTATCCCCTTCTCTCTTATCAGTCAGGGTTTATTCATAAAATGAGAATTAATAAGAGAATAAAGAATATTATGGGACTAGAGGCCCTGTGCACAAAATTCATGCACGGGGGCAAGAGGGCATCTCTCAGCCCAGCCTGCACCTTCTCCAATCTGGGACCCCTTGAGGGATGTCCAACTGCCCCTTTAGGCCCAATCCCAGTGGGCCTAAAGGGGCAGTTGGACATCCCTCTCACAATCTAGGACTGTTGGCTCTCAACTGCACACCTGCCTCCATTCCTGATTGCCCCTAACCGCTTCTGCCTGCCAGTCTGATTGATGCCTAACTACTCCCCTGCCAGCCTGTTTGCCCCTAACTCCACTTATCTGTAGGCCTGATCACCTCTAACTGCCCTCCCCTGCAGGCCTGGGTCCACAAACTGCCCTTCCCTGCAGGCTTGATTGCCTCCATCTGCCCTCCCTTGCAGGCCTGGTCCCTCCCAACTGTCCTCCCCTGCTGGCATTCTTGTAGTGGCCATCTTATCAATTTGCATATTACTCTTTTATTAGGTAGGATAATGTTTATTTTGGAATTTATGCATTAAAATGTAAAGTAGGCATAAGAACACTGGTTTAAATATCAAGGGATGTGGACTATAATATTATCTTTTTCTTTATTAAATTCGTAAGTATAGTTTCCTTACTTTCCTTCACTGAGCCCTCATTTTTCTCATTTTTATAACAGCTGATGTAAGTAGGGCTGTAGTTAACCAAAGAACTTTAAAATACCTTCTATCCAAGATGCTTTCTCTATTATTTTTAACTACCCTGTTTCCCCAAAAATAAGACAGTGTCATATATTAATTTTTGCTCCCAAAGATGCGCTAGGTCTTATTTTCAGGGGATGTCTTATTTTTCCATGAAGAAGAATACGGTACACATTTATTGTTAAATGAAAATAAAGGAAATTTATTACCTGTATACGGTACGGTAGTACGGTAGTTGTCAACACAAACCAGACAAACTGTGAATCCTACAGTATCAAGAATTTACTCATTTATTCAATGACAATCCTGTAATCATCTTCTGGAACATCATCATAACAATCCAATTCCTGAATTTCCTGGTGAATTTCTTGTGACTCCATTTCTTTCAGAATCAGTGGACCAAATCTTTCATGTTTAGCCTAGGGGGGAGGGGGCTTATTTTCAGGGGGATGCCTTATATTTCACTCAGAAGGAAACCTGTAAGTAGGTCTTATTTTCGGAGGATGTCTTATTTTCGGGGAAACACGGTAGATACTCCTTTTCATTTCTCTTAGCTCTTAAATTCTATGGTTCAAGGAAGCAATTCCTATTTAACAGAGCTTTCCTTATTCCTAAAGCATTTGTCTTCCATTAAAATTTGCTCTATTAATCCCTGTAAAAATAACCTACCTTCAGTAATATACCTAGAAGCAAAGAAGCACTGAAGCTGCTTTTTAAATTTTGTGTCTTAAACATATTGTGGTCCAGAATTATATGCCTCAAAAATTGTGGGTGACAGAAGTCCAGAAGGGTATTCACCTGGACTATATATTGTAATCATTAGGGACATTTTTAGAAAATATAGATTTCTGAATTCTACCAGAGGAAAGTTTCATTTAATTGATCTGGAGTGAAACTCTGGCATCATTACTTTGCATTAGTAAACTCCCCAGGCAATTCTAGTGTCCAGTCAGCATTGACAAACACTAAATTAGATCCTGTGTTAGAAATAAAATGTGAGTCATTTTACCTGTCAATAGCTATTTATAAAAACAACCTCTCATACTCAAGTTATATGATTTCCATCTGTGTAACTGGAGGTTTGAGGTCCTTAAAAGAGAATATTCTTGTCAACCAAGTGAGTTAGTGGGTCTGTGCCTGCTTTCCATATTGTAACACACCTGAGTAGAATTCTTTAATGAGATTTCATACACAATGAAATTGAGAGGGCCCAAATGGACACTATGAGTAAATCATGTATTAATTTTTAAACAGTAGAAATACAACTGTTGGATCCTTACCCTGCCTTCTGTTAGTTCTGCTGTTGCTATTCTTTTTTTCTCCAGTTTTTGCACATTCTTGCTTTGAATAACACTATTGAGTGGGAATTTTTTTTACTTCTTTTGTACCCTGTCCTAAGTACACAATGATAACTGCAGAGGGTTCAGTTTGAGATGCTATCCTAACCAGAGCACAGTTTTCTTCACTCATTCTTTAATGTCCAGTGTCCATAAAGACAGATCTCATTCCTTGCAATACTGTGTTTTATCGGTGGTAGCCACATGAATCTTGACCTTAATGACAATATCTTACTAATCCTAACCCTAACCCTAATCCTAACCCTAACCCTAACCCTAACCCTAACCCTAACCCTAACCCTAACCCTAACCCAGTCAATAGCAGAGTCTCCCCTCAATCGCCTCACAGAGGATGGTCTGGACCTCCCTCTGTGGGGCGATCATGGGGTGATGGCAGGCCCCCCGACCAATCGCATTGCACTTGCCGTGGCTGGCTTGGCCAGTGAGTGTCATAGTGTGGTCATCTGGAAATTCATTTGGATGGTGGTTCTGCTATTTGGTCGTTAGGTTGATTTGTACATTACACTTTTATTATTATTAATTATTATTATAGATAGCCAAGACATGAAAACAATTGATGGGTGAATGGACAGAGAAGTACTATATATATTGTTCAGCCATAAAAAAATGAGGAAATCTTGTCATCTGTGGTAATATAGAGGTTGTTATGTCAAGTGAAATAAGTCAGACAAATATAAGTACTATATAATATTACTTACATGTGGAATCTAAAACAACAACAAACAAACTCATAGAAAAAGAGAACATTTGTGGTGGGAGGGAGAAATGGAGGAAGGTGATCAAAAGGCAAGAGGTAGGAGTGGGCAAATGGGTGAAGGTGGTCAAAAGAAATAAACGTCCAGTTATAAGGTGAGTACTTGGGATAGAATATGTAACTTGATGACTATAGCTAACACTGCTGTATGGTGTATATGAAAGTTATCAACAAGAGTAATTCTAATCACAAGGAAAATTTTGTTTCTTTTTCTTTTTTTAAAAAAAATTGTATATGTATGAGATAATGAATGCTAACTAAATTTAGATAGCAATCCTTTCAAAATATGTGTAAGTCATACCATCATGCTGTATACCTTAAACTTGTACAGTATTGGGCATCAGTTATATCTCAGAAACAAAACTGGGGGAAAAATCCAACATTTAAAATTGGATGATTTTACACAAAAATATTATGTTTCTGGCTTTCCCTGAAGAATGGAAGTTCTAGCCATACAGAGTCTCATGTTACCAAGGTGAACAACAGCTGGGCTGATTTGAAGCCATGTCCTCTCCCTTTGCCCTACATACATTGTCACCTGCTTGATACCAGAAGCCACCCCTGCTCCTGTCAGTTGAAATGGCTACTTGGATTGCTCAGCTAGAGCAACCATTGTTCTTTTCTGATATTAGGAAGCAGAAAGAGGGGTTGGTGAAATTGGCCCAGAGGAGTATGGGCTCAAGGCTGTAAAGTTCCACAGAGAAGGAGAAAAAACAAAACAAAACTTCCTTTCAGGGTTTTTAGTTCCCAGTTCCAACTCATCCAGGTACAAAATTGGATACTTGAGTAATCCAATGGAAAAGATAAAGCTTCAGAACCATAAGGGACTCAGTATTGGCAGTGGTCAACAAACTCATTAGTCAACAGAGCCAAATATCAACAGTACAACGATTGAAATTTCTTTTGAGAGCCAAATTTTTTAAACTTAAACTTATTCTAATACCACTTTTTCAAAATAGACTCACCCAGACCGTAGTATTTTGTGGAAGAGCCACACTCAAGAGGCCAAAGAGCCACATGTGGCTTGCGAGCTGCAGTTTGCCTTTAGAGGAAAGTTTGTTTCTAATTAGTGGAGTAAAGTGTAGAGTTCGGGGAACGTAAATTTAGGATAAAGCCATGAATGCAAATTATGATATTTTTGAATTTTACAAATGAAAACCTAAAAATTAAGCATTAAAACATTCCTTCAGTGATAACTTTTTCCCCTGGGAATTGGAAATTTGCTAGATTGGGTATTATGGATAACACTTCAAGATCTAACGTTTAATTGATTCTTGCTGCACTTTTTTTTTTTTTAGCTAGTTCTCATGCTATGTGCTTCATGTTAGTTTTTTTTTTTTTTTTTTTTTTTATCAACTTGTACTTTCTATTCTTTCTTGCTTAGTAAATGGCAGGAATATATTTTTTTAAAATAAAATTATGGCATGGATTTCAATAGTGTAAAAATAAAAGAAAAGCAAAACAAAATCTGGAAAATGTTATTTTGCAATCAGAGATGAGATACTAATTACTATAAGACCAGCTTACTCATATTTTTTTGCATGTAATAATTTCCTAAAATAATGTATTTCAAGATTCTTACCAATATGTTCATTTTCAGTATATTTTTTATGAAGGGAAAAAATAGGGAGAAGGGAGAGTGTATAAAAGTTGCTTCACTTTTATTTGCTTCCTTTCACAGATTATACAATTTGGAGATATTCTAAATTTCCATAATCCTTTATAAATGCAAATTTATTTTACGTTTTTCTTTTGGGGAGATCTCTCCTAATCTAGTAGCTTTTAATGACATAGGCATCAAACAGCAGACTTAGGTGTTGATTTGTTTTGATTAACATATCTTCCCTACTACAACTTTTTACTGCTTTTCATTCCATGGTAAACATTTGCTAATGACACAAATGACTCCTGTCTAACATTTGCAAATCTCAGAGCTGATAGGCAAGGGAAGAGAAGTGAATGTCATAGTGAAGAAGCCAGAATAAGCTAAATAATTTGCCATAGGTAAGATAGAGGTGGTGGTGGTGGGGGAGATAAGTGCTTTATTCTCAGCCATCTCTCTATTCTTAGATTAAAACACATATTATCTGAAGACCACCATGAAATGGAATGAGGTGTGATGACAGGAGTTCCAGGAGAAGAACTGTGTGAAATAAACTATATGACCAGGGACATTAAAAATAAGAGAAGTGACATAACTGTTTCGTAGCTCATCACTGGTGATTGCATCTCTTCATTACATTTGTCTTTTACATTATTATTATTATTGGTATTAGTATTTATTATTATCATCATCATCTTCATTTATCTATTAGTGCAATTTCTCAGTTCAAATCAATTAATTTCAGAAAGCAGAATGCCTTTGCCTAATTTGTACCCACGCCAGTGCCAGGCAGCGTTCACAGAATTCCCAGTGCCCTGTCAGTGCACTTCAACCCTTCCTTGTTGAGTCTTTCTTAATTGACTCCACTGAAGCAAATCCACTTTCTGCTCTCAGCTCTTGTACACATATGCGAAGACTGCTAAATTTAAACTATTTCTGCTCAATTTTGTGCTGTCAACTTTTGACACACTAGACAGAATGAGATCACCTGCATGCTTTATATCTTATTTTAAGATCATTTAATTGGAATGATTTTGTGCCATTGTTTCAGGATAGTATTAAAGTGATATCCTAGAGGTGAAAAACAAATACATTATTCGACTCCATCATCCAATCTTTTTCTGAAACCACCTTCTTTGCTTTGTCTGCCTGATTTGATTTATATATGAGATATAAGTGTCAATAACTTGTTTTTGATGGGTGCAATACTGCCAGGAAAATGGATATAGTCGAACATTAGGCTATAAAGAGGGGCATGAAATATAATTCAGATGGGCTTCATGATACTTGTCCCTCATATGACACACATTCTTTTCATTTCCAATTTCACTGGAACAAGCAGAAAGAACGGTTTCCAATCTGTCCCACCGCATAAAAATAGACCTGTGTTTAATTCTTCAGGACCTAAAATTATCCTTTGGATATTGTCAACCAATCATCCAAGGAAAACGTTCCTAGCCAAAGTAATAAAAATCTTCTAGGTATTGAGATGACTAAAATATTACTGTTATTTTGCTTTTAATGATTGCACAAAATATTACAGAAAACCAGATGTGATAATAATAGTGAGATGGCCTGCTACCTCTATCTCTTTTTTATTAGGTTGTGTCATTTTCTCAGAAGTATATTATAGTTTGCAAATGTGACGCTTTTTAATAGGAGGAGGTCTAATCACAGTCTTTGATTAGGAAATAAGGAAAGGAATGGTGTTTGTTAAAGCCCAGAGCCTCATTTACTTGTAATCAAAGATCTTACATGAAAGATGTTAGTTTTATTTTTGATTATAGTTGATCATACAGCATCGAAGTTGCAATTAAAATCTTATTCTGGCTTTCTTGATCACTAAATTGGATTATAAATGCTGTGTCTCTAAAACACAGCAGCTTGATAGATAGTGAGCTGCCTAAATTTTAGAGATTTGGACATTTTCTGGGAGAACTTATTGATCATGTCACATCAAGCTTGTTATGAACAAACTAATGTCCTTGCAGAAATTAGAGTATGCTCCTCAAAAACTTGGGCATTGAGTCAAGAATGATTTTTAGTTCAACTTTCTTGGGAAAAAATTACATGTCATCTATTTCTTCAAAAGGCCTGGTGGAGAGATTATAATTTTGCTGTCGTAGGCTTTGGAAAAGCTGAGCCCACACCGCCTCATGCATGCTCTACTTATTCTCATTAATAAATGCATAATTTCAAATTTGACAAAAATGAAAAAAATCTAATAAGCATATTCTTTTGGGTCTATTTAGAGAGGTGAGTTACTTTCACTATGCTAAGATTTCTACATTATTTTTTCTTCATTTCCTGAATGATTTCTGGGAAACAGTGCATTCTGAATAAGGGTCGGTTGGTCACATGTATGATTATTTAAGAACAAAAAGCCCCATTTAGTGGTGAAATCATTGGACTGAAAATCAACTACCACCAATATTGAGAGGATTGTCAACTAATGACTGATGCCACTGTTGATGAATTCTTTAAAAATATATCATATTTTTTTAAAAAAAATATTTTTTATTGATTTTTTACAGAGAGGAAGAGAGAGGAACAGAGAGTTAGAAACATCGATGAGAGAGAATCATCTATCAGCTGCCTCTTGCAAACCCCCTACTGGGGATGTGCCTGCAACCAAGGTACATGCCCTTGACCGGAATCGAACCTGGGACTTTTCAGTCAGCAGGCCGATGCTCTATCCACTGAGCCAAACCGGTTTCTGCAAAAATATATCATATTTTAATTAGAAGATATTAATTGACTCACACTTCTCTCCCTTTTAATCAGCTTAACAATAACCCACAACCTTCGGACCAACTGCTTCTCTCCCTTTTAAACTATTCAACCACCAACAAGGGAAACACTGGACAGGGATTAATATTTACATAAATGTTGTTCTTGCATAAATATAGTAGCTGCTGAGAGAAGGAAGATTCTGGACTAGAATATTTCCTAAAAGGTATTTGCGTTGATTGCCTAAATTGGGTTAAAGATTGACTCTGGCCATTGAATATGAGCAGTTGCATGGCTAGGTGCTTTGTGTTTACTTAAGGGATATTCTTCATAGTTAATTTCTTCTTCTGAGTCCCTTCTCCTCTAAAGGCATCTTGACTAATACAAAACATAGTTTCTTTATATTCTTAAAGACTCCTTGAGCAAATAGATAATACACAGTGAGGAATCCTGCTTCTGCCAGGCTGAAAGCCCAATATAGTCAGAGAATTTATTTCTATGAAGTCTTACAAATCTTAGTAGACAATAAAGAATTAATATAGGGAGAAGAGGAGGAAATGAGAGGCTACACACATTTCTCAAGAATCTACAATGTGATACACTGTTTAAGAACATTTATTTATAAGCTTTATTTAATTTTTAATTTAAACATGAGTTAAGTTTCATTAGCTTATTTTTCCAATGAATAAAATGAAAGAGAGGCTAAATAAGTTTCTCAAGGCAACACAGAGAATATCCAAAATTTATGTGGTCCAGTCACAAAAGTAATGTCCATGATTTTTCCAATATAACATATAATCACAAAATTTGTGAAGAAACATGTGTTTTTCAAACTGTAGTGGAGGAAAATGCAAACGTATATATTTCACAAATACAGAAGATAATATATTTTATCAGAGTAGTATGCATACTTTTTCTACTGGACACCTCGTCACTGTAGCTATTTCCTTTAATTGTCTTAGAGTTCAGTGTCCTTGCCATTTGAATACATTGCTATGCTTGCATTTGTGTTACTATTCACTTTCTGTCTTTTTTGTACCTAATTTTTGGTTCTTGTTTACAACCCCTATATGACATTAAAAATTGGAAATACAGAATAATGTTATTTAATGTTAGAAAAAGAGGTTGGAGATTAAAAGGAATGCCCTTATTAATGAATTAATTTTATCTGTAGATTTCTATATTTCTGTCAAATTTAAATTTAGGGTTGGATTTCTTTAAGGTTCATCACCATATATACCATCTATATGTTATGAGATTTAGCCTGTGCACTTCTGTTTATAAGCTTCAAACATTTTGCAAATCTAATAGTAGATTGTCTTGTTCCCCATGGCATGCTAAAATTGAAATGAAACTTTTTTCAAAAATTTCTTTTATAGACATAGAAAATCAACAATAATTACATAAGGATTCCTTAAATTCCTCCTTAAGTTTGCTGTCACACTCACAAAAATACCTTAGATGATTGACCCTTGACCTACCTGTGCTATGAACAGTCAGTTAGATGAAGCATCATTTTGTGTGTGTGTGTGTGTGTGTGTGTGTGTGTGTGTGTGTGTATGGGAATGCTTCACTGTCTGATTTCTCTTGTTGAAAGGGCAGCTAGATAACCATTTTTTTTGGTGTGTGTGTGTGATTTAAGAATTTGAATTATCACTATTAGATTGTAATAGTACCTTGTGTTGTATAAAACACTGTAACTTTGGTATATAAGTAGCTATACAACTTATAATATCAGTAATTATGGTAATGTTGGAAGGGTACACTGTCAATACCATTTCTGTGCTTAAATGCATCAATAGCAGATAAATTTATTGGAACCTTGACATGAGTTTCATGTGAAAGCTGAGATTCTCAAAGGCCAAATTAGGCTGTGCCTAATTAAAAATTTAAAACTCTGTCTCTACTATTGCCTCATTAACTTCATGATGAACAGTGACATTTATTATCTGAAAATATGTATTTTTTTAGCCAGAGAGAGTTCAATTTTCCCTCTTCTCCCTTTCTCTTATTTTTTTCAGCAATCACCTTTCAAAAATAAGAAAGAAAGAAGGAGGAGGAAGAGGAGGAGAATATATTTAGTCTCCATAATTTATAGTTTCACAACTCATCTAGGAATTGCAGAATTGCATAAGACTAGAAATCAATCATTTTGAAAGTCTTTGTTACAGAAGTTTTTACTCTTATGTGACTAAAAGGGGCTTCACCCCCCCTTTTTTTTTTTTGAGGATGTTTTAGAATCCATCCCTATCCCTGAAAAAAAAAAATGAACACATGTCTTTCATTAGTTTTTAAACCATCTGCTAAATATGAAATGATCTACTGCACTTGTTGAGAGGCACTGGCTTTAATTCACAATTGAGAAGTGAGAAGAGAAGGAATGTACAATGAGGTAGTGGCCATTATCTATCATGCTATCAAGTCCTGTAATCAAGAGATATGGAGACTGAAGATAAAGAAATAGTGCGTTTTTAATAAATAAGAACAGTACTTTGTCATGGCACTGGAAGTGAGGACAAACTATGGTGATTTTTTTAACCTAGAATAGATGTGTGAAATGTTTAGTTTTACCTTCTGTATGTTATAATAATTCAAGAATAGGAAGAAAACTCAATTTATTTTGTACAAATTCAATAGAAAGCATTTATGTACCACTGCACACAAATCTAACCAAATTAGACAACTTTTCATTTTTAGTTGGCTTTGATTATTCTAATGTTCTTTTTATAGTGAGCTAAACTTTTGCCTTTTTGTAATTTTTGTACATTGTCTGTTGTCTAAAGGTACATAAAACAAATTTAGCCCCTTTTTTTTCTTGCACCTTCAAGAACACATATGCCCCCGGGATCATTTGGAAAATATTAGACTGCTGTTAAACTAGAAATACACTTTTATCTTTTACTAATATATAGGGTAGGTCACATTACTACCCTGAGTTGATTCTTAGTTTGATAATATTGTGCCCTGGTGATTTGCATATTTCTCTAAAACTAGGGATATGGTTTAACTGATTTAGTGATACAGGCAATTAAACATTTATATTTGAGGGAAACTTTAAGGTATTTTGTATTTTAAGGACCTGGAATAACCTTTGTTTAGAATTTTAGTTGTCATGTTCATAATATCATATGCAAATAAAATCAGAGTTTCGATAGCCTCTGTCTTTATAAAAGTCATTTTCTTTTAATTAGAATCAAGCAGTTAATTCTAAATGTTTCCCTAAATTCTTATGGAAGCATTCCTTCTTTCCCAAAATCCTTACATTTTTCCCCCATCTATTTTTTTAGCATATGAAATAATGAGAACTTACTCCTTATTTCATCCTGTGATTAATTGTCTCTCCTTTTAGCATGAGTCAATGATTCAATGTGGCTCCTTGGGATTTTATGGCTTCCTAAAGGATATATACTTGTGATATGTAATGTTAGAAAAAATTGAGTGTTTCTTATTTTGACACCTTAAATCTCATGCTGCTGAGTTATGTGACTAAGAAGTTAGCAATAACCAAATCTTATTCTAACAAATTTATATTTTTAAAGTAGTTAAATATAAAGGTAATAAAATCTTACAAGAGTTCCAAAAATTTCAGCTTTCTAAAAATAGAATTAAACTAAAATTAAAATGGACTCTGTTTTGGAATGCCTTCTGCTTGCATGTTGTTTTTTTTCTTTAATTGAATTGATAGTACTCAAAGTATTTGAAATGATTTATTTGACATGCTATGTTATTTCACTCTATTCTCTTTAATACTCAAAAGTGTTTTTAAAATATTGCTCATTAATACTTTATTTACCCCTTTAATTATTCACTCATGTATTCAGTCAACAAACATTTATATTGAGTACCTACTGCATGATAGGCATTAGATGAATGAGTATGTTCCCTATCCCCAATGAGCTATCAACTCACTCTCCTGTGGCATCTGTAGATAAGAGCTAGTCCTGAGCACTTGTAGGAACCACTGCTTCCTCAACCCAAGATTTGGCTTAGACAAGTGCTTCTTGGATTGTAATGTGTTCAGAAGTCACTGGGAGTTCTAAGTAACATTCTGATTCTGATTCAATAGATATGGTGGGGCCTGAGAATTTGCATTTCTAATAAACTTCCAGATAAGATATTTTTGGCCTGGGGAACACTTTGAGGAACAGGGTTTTAGACTAAAGAATAGGTTTGATTTTTAGGCATTTGCTTCTGTAAATGAAGATAATTTTCACAGGAACTATAGACAATATTTTTGCAATTATGGATATATTGTCTTTGTTTTTATGGCACTTATAACACTGTAACCTCATTAATTGCCTTAGCTTTCTTCACTATATTTAATTTTCTTGAGAATTGACACTAAATTATATTTAGCTTTATGTTTCTACCATCTATCATGGTGTTTACTGTTCAATAATATTGAATGAATAGTGTAGTAATGATTAACCTGTCAGAGTAACACCTATCCTTACCTTTTATTTATTTCCCCCTTTCCCCTAAGAGTCAGAAAAAGCCATTCCTAATACATTACTATCAGGTTCATTTAGCCACTTTAGTCTAAATTCAGCTAGCCTTCCCAAAGAATGAAATGTTCAAACTTGAGCTAGCCAGTGTTGATTTTGATGTGAAGTAAAGGGATGCTCAGGATTTTGAGAAAGGGACAAAAGAAAATAGGAAGTCTTATGTCTCAGATAAAATAATCTTAGAAATGAAGAACTATTAGAATTACTAAGTATCTGGAATGGGGTAGCTGAAAGCAAAGATCAGAGGCAGTGAAACGTGGGTTAGGTAAGAAGGTGTGTCAGAAATAATGTCGAGTTCTCAGGGAAAACAGTTCAGTGGGGAGGCTATCAGCTCTGCTGGAGGGATCTGACAGTTGTCTTGTTTTTTTTAATCCTGAATGGGAGCTGTAAAAGTATGTAGATGGCGTGTAGGTTTCCACCTGACCCCTGAATGTTCAAAGCCCCAGACAGATCCCCTCACCAACCAGACAGTGGCCAAATAATTTTCTTATTGGTTTACAAGTGTAGTCTAGCAGTCATTTCATCATCATCATCATCATCATCATCTTCATCATCTTCATCATTGAAAGCATTTATATACTGCCTCAGTGAATAGATAGAAGTATTGGACTGTAGAAGTATACATAAGTCTTAGGAGACAACAATAAATGCATCTTTTGTAAGGCACAGAACCAAATAATTTAAGGAAAACAAAACCAAGTCAAAATTGTTACTTTAAAGTTAATATAATACTACGATATTTTTCATTTGAAAATATTTATAATTCTAGTTATTTAGAGCTTGCTAGGTGTTTTTCTTAGTACTTTATTAACTTATTTAATACCTTTGAAAGAAACACAATTGATCCTTAAACACGTGTCAAACTGGGCAGGTCCACTTAAATATGAATTTTTTCACTATAGTTCACCCTGTGTATTCCTTAGTGTCATGTCTGTGGATTCAACCAATCATTCATTAAAGCAGTATTTTCCAGGCATGATTGGGGATCTGCAGATGTGGAGGGCCAGCGGTATGTATTTTTCTATATCATTTTGTAAAAATGGACCAGAGCACCTCTGGATTTTGGTATTCATAGGAGTCCTGAAACCAGTCCAGGTGTCAGTTTCCCTAACCTCAAGGGTCTTCTGTACTACTATCACAACTTCATAGATGAGGCAATTAGAGGCACAGTATGTTTGAGAAGGTTACATAATACTTTTTTTGCTCAAGGTTACATAATACTAAATGGTGGAACTGACTTTTGAACCCAAGCTACTTTGGTTCTAGGGTCTGTGCTTTTAATTACTACATGCCACTACCCATCATATAAATGATGGTTTCTCATAAAACTAAATGTGAGAGACATATAATTAAAATTGTTTCATTAGATAGAATTGAGAATATAATATAGATGTCTTTGTAATAATGTAAACAATTAGAATTGAGAAGGTCTACAGGGTAGAAGTTCAGATCTACAGAGTCAACAATTTATATCTCTAGAAATTCATGCACAGGTGGGGTGCCTCGGCCTGGCTGGCAATTGGGGCTGATCAGGGCCTTCTCGCCCAATCCCTATCGGGGCTGATGGGAGGCATTCTGCGGTGGGCGGGGGTGGGAGTGGGGGGGATGAGGGAGCAGGAGGGCATGGAAGGTTGGTCAGCGGGGGGAGGGACCGTAGGTGGTTGACTGGCCGGAGGAGGTTTGCCCTTGGGTTCAAAAGTCAGTTCCACCATTTAGTATTATGTAACCTTGAGCAAAAAAGTATTATGTAACCTTCTCAACCAAAAGCTCCTGCGTTGAGTGTCTGCCCCTGGTAGTCAGTGCACATCATAGCTACTGGCCGGTCTTTTGGTTGAAACAGTTGCTTAGCTTTATATATATATATATATTCCTCTATGCCTAACAATAAATCACACATGCAAATTGTAAAATGGTTGCTGAGAAAAGACACGGAAAGTTTGTGTAACACATTTCTTAATGGCTGTCTTAACATTCTCAAGGACAAGAAAATGTGAGTAGTCTGCAAATCCATAACCAATGGAAAAACTAGTAATGGGTTGATACCAAACTCTAGGGAGAGCTCTGGAATTGGCATTCTCCACTTGGCTGTCTTCTTACTGGCAGTTTGATCAACAGTTAAAATGATGAAAGAAGCCGAATCCGGTTTAGAACATCGGCCTGCGGACTGAAGGGTCCCAGGTTCGATTCCGGTCGAGGGCATGTGCATTGGTTGCGGGTGCATCCCCAGTAGGTGTGTGCAAGAGGCGGCTGGTCGATATTTCTCTCTCATGGACGTTTCTAGCTCTCTATCTCTCTCCCTTTCTCTCTGTTAAAAATCAATAAATATATTTTAAAAAAAAAGTACTTAGCACTTTTGCAAGGGTGGCTACTGGTTTAGATGATAGTTGTGTACCTAAAAACAGATTTTTACAGGTTGGGACTGTGGGTTGAAACTAATAAAATAAACTTTTATTGGGTTGTTGTAAACTCTTGTTTATTGCACATGTATAGAATAGGGAAATGTATGGCAAAATTCCCATGGTTTTATTTGACAACCTGCTTAATATGAGCAATATGGTGTTAACAGATGCTTTAAAAAGTTAATGCATTCTTAAACTGCATTAATAGAGGCAGAGAGTTAAGTTCAAAGGTGGTAATAGTTTCAAATTGCTCAGACCATGTCTTGAGTGTTATACTTAGTTCTGCAGGCTCTGTTTTAAGCATTATTGAAAAGGTAGATTACACCTGGTGAATGACTAGAATATTGAAGAGGTTGGAACCCATAGTGTTGAAGAAATTGGGCTCATTTAAACAGGAGAAGAAAATAATAGGCCTTGCTAAAGTTCATATTTTAAACCGCTGTCTTTTAAAAAAAAATAGGGACAATAATTTGGTAGTATAATTCTACAGAGAAATAGTTCCAACGGGTTAGAAGTTAAAGGATTAGGTATATTTTTAGTTATGGCTGAGAAAAAGTGGAATACTGTGTGTGAAGCAGAGCAAGTGATGACCTCTCCTTTTTATTATAATAAAATTGTGTTTTGTTTTTTTTTAAATAAAGAGTTTTTATTACAAATGAGGTAGTGATCAACTCAAATTGCCAAAAAAAAATTTGGATGGTATTAACTAAAAATTTTGAGTTATTTCCCCCCACCTCAAAATCCCTATTCATATCAGTGAAATGAGACCTATCTCACTATTTTAAATTGCTTAGGCTTTCTTCATTACTCAAAATTCTGTTGATAAATATTTAGGTGTTTTTATTTTACATTTCTGTGATTATAAGTGTGTCTATAATAATCAATCTTGTACAAATATTCATTTCTTTAGTCCTAATTGCTAGAAGTAGAACTGCTAGGTCTGAAGGTTTATGACTTTTGAGGTATCTTATGAAATTTAATTCAACCAAGTTTATAAAATTAGACTTCTACCAACAATGTATAAATAATTCTATATATCTCTGCCTGACCAACACTAAGTTTTATCATTATTTTTATAGTTTCCATTTTCATCAATGAAATAAGGGCATTTTGTTTTCATCTCTGTTAACAATGAAGTTAAGAAAACATCATTTAGCTGAAACCAATTTGGCTCAGTGGATAGAACGTCGGCCTGCAGACTGAAAGGTCCCAGGTTCGATTCGGGTCAGGGGCATGTACCTTGGTTGGGGGCACATCTCCAGTAGAGGGTGTGCAAGAGGCAGCTGATCAATGATTCTCTCTCATAGATGTTTCTAACTCTCTATCCCTCTCTCTTCCTCTCTGTAAAAAATCAATAAAGTGCATTTTAAAAAAGAAAGCATTATTTAGTGTGTTCATTATTTGTATTTGTTCTTTTTTAAATTCCTATTCATGTCCTTTGTCTATTTTTTTTTTAATGGACTGATCTATTTTCAGAACATTGAATAGTATTTATTTAAATATTAAGAATTCTAACACCATTTTATAAGTTCATGAACATTGTTCTAGATATTAAGAAGATCTTTACAAAAAGAAATTCTATAAATTCTTTCCTAAAATAAAAATTATAATATCTTCATTCACTAAAAGTCATCTTGAGATTAATTTTAAAATCATAAGTTTAACCATATAGATGAAAACATTTGAGCTAATATTTCTTAGTTTAAAATTTATGCCAGTAATATTACGTTAATGTTATGTGTGCATATATATGCGTGTTTTGGATTTTAATTTATTTTCACTGTCTTATGTGCCTCTGGGTTGATACCTGTTGGGTGTTAGAACATCAAGGCACAACCATAAATGTCAGTCTTTGTGTGCTGCCTCATTTATGTGTGATGCTTAATTTATGTACCTGAGGTTTCTGGTGGATTGTGTCCAAGAAATGATGTGTAAACTGAAAGATTTTTTATTAAATTGCTAAGGAATAGGACAGTGCCAATGGGAGCACTGTGTTCTATGTTTTTCATACTAATGCTCTAATAAAGAAAGAAACCAAGCTTCTCCCTGAATAATGTTTCTTTATGAATTTCTTTTAAAAGTAAGATTTCACTGAATGTTCACTATCTGGCTATCTCATTGTCAGCTTATATTTTAGGAATTTAATTATTAGTATGAAAACAATATAACTATCATTAAAAAGTATATAAAATGCAAAAATATGGAGGACAGTGACAATTTACTTTTTCTTTTTGCATGGGTTTAGAACAAAAGGAAATGCCTGTAAAGTCATCAAACTATAAACACTACATAGACAAAGCTGACAAACACTGAAACTGGATCCTGGGTTTGGGATTGGAATTTGGATAGAGGATGCTAAACCTCTTTTCATGGAGAAGTATAATAATAATAATAATAATAATAATAATAATAATAATAAAAAAAAAACCATTTTGATCTCTTGAACTGTTTGTTTATTCAGAACCTAAAATTCGGACACGAGCAAACACTCGTTTTCTCAAAAAGATGTCCCCAAGACATCTTGGCTTACTTTTCAGACAGTGAAAATTATTTTCTACCTTCACTTATAATATTTAAATAAAATTTAAAAGAGCAAAAAAGCAACATTCTTAGTTATCAGCTTTGAGAGTTATTAAAATATCAATTAACCTCCAGTGCTAACAAAGGTATAGGAAAGCTATATTCTTTATAATTTTAGTAAAACTGTAAATGGATACAATCTAGCAGAATTATTAAAATTTAAAATGTATCTACATACTTGGACCACCACCACCAATAAATAATAATAATAATAATAATAATAATAATAATAATAATAAATTTCATAGAAACACTTTTAACTGTATGAAGATGTGTGAGAATCATAATTGCAGTATAACTAGTAATAGTGGTTAGTTATCTCAATTATGAGTTTTAATAACAGTGACTATTGTATGGAGGCTTTTAAATTTCTTCTTTATAGTTTTTGTAATGTCTGAAGGTGCTATTATAGAAGTATATGTAACTTTATCCTGGAATCACTATATTCCATTTAAAAATTAAAAAAAACCACCTGAATAAAAATTGTTATTTAAAAATAAAAAAATAAAAACAAAAATACAGAAAACAATAAATTAGAAATTTTAAGTGATATTGTATGTAGGAATTGAGTTTCTTTAAGCTAAAGATATGTAACCTTGGCTAATATTATTTTATAAAATTGACTTATGATTATTGATTAGGTGAGATTCTTGGATTATCACCACTGGAAATGAAAGAGTATGCCACTTATTAGGGCATATTTTATTTGTTTATATGTGATATAAGTAATGGCTGTAATATTGTTCCGTGATTTATACAGCCAAGAAATGCCCCAGATAAATTTGGAGACAATAAGTAACTCAAAACAAACTTATGCACACAATACAAGTAATAGAAGAAACCTCTGTGATTCCCTTGAGATCACTGAAGACTACAAAATACAGACCTGAAAGATAAATGAGTACTGGCAAATAATTTATGTTGAAAATATCTAAATACAAAAAATAGTTTAATAAACAACCATTTACATACTTCAGAAAAGCTTTTCATAAAAGTGAATTTCTCTAAAGTATATTATTTTCTCTACCCAATGAATTTTCATTACAAATTTTAAAATGACTATAAAATTTAATTTAGCATAACAATTTAAATATCTTCTCATGACAAGAGCTTTTTATCATATTAGAAGAAGGCATATTTATTGATGATATGATTAGTAAGTGCATCAATTATTTAAATTCCCCTTTAAATTTATATAATATAATGATTTTATAGGAGAATTTTCTTTTATAAATTAAAAAAAGAGAGAGAGAAAAGTTCCATTTAAAATGTCTAGGGTCATTACAAATTCTTTCTGATAAATTTCCACACAGTACTAGCAGAATCACCAAGTGTTTAAAAAACGCAGTCTTCAAACCAAAGGCTGTCTCTGGGTCTTACAGGTCACACAGAGCACAGAGGAACCTGTGTGCCCTCTCCCTGTGCCTCTTTTGTCCCACAGAGTTGAATTTCCGGCCCTGTCTGAGTTAGGGGACATGTATGTCTCTACCAGCACTTACTACTTCCAGCTCTGCTTTCTGGTTCCAACTCTCATACTATAAACAAGGGTCCCTTTCTAGGTGGATTGAGTGTCACTCTTTTCACATTTTTTGTACTTTTTGTTAGTGATTTTGCTGTTTATATGGCACCCAAGTGTACTGCTGAAGTGCTCGCTAATGTTCCTAAGTGCAAGAAGATTGGGATGTGTCTTTCTGAGAAAACTTATACCCTAGATAAGCATTGTTCCACTTCTTTATAGTTTCTGTGATATCTGCAGGTGTTATTATATAAGTATATGTAACTATATAGAAGGCATAAGTTACAGTGCTGTTGGCTGAAGAAGACTCTGTCTTTGACAAACCTGTATTCAGGGTCCTCAGATCTCTCTTTTCAGTAAGGCCTCAAACGTGGCCTTGTTCAGGCTTTAGTTTACTCAGGCCAGTCTTAGCAAAGAATGTTGTTAAGTCAGTTCGGGGATAAATCCCTCCACCCCGATACCTAATTACCCTTGATATCTGGTTAAGTTTCTCATCCCCACTTTTGGTGTATAAGACTTTGGTCAGTGTCTCATGTGCCTCTGATGCAAACATGACAAATGGAAAGTAAATACCTTGACAGTAAAGGGAGTAGACAAGCAATTGGCCTTCTAAAGCAACTAAAATCTGTCTTCCAGCGATACTTAAAACAGCTAAACTATTCTTCTGTTTCATTTTTTCCCTTGACAATCTGCTATCAAAAGTTCCCTGGAGAGTGAAGGGATAGTTGGGGAGGGCGGGGGGGAAGAGAGAGAGAGAGAGAGAGAGATTGATTCATGAAGTTAAAATGATGAACAGTTCAAATGGGGAGATTCTTGATGGGTAGTGAAAATAAAAGTGAACCACATTTCTGTAATCAGTTGTCATTTTAGCTTATTTTTCTGTTTTATGTGAATTGAGTGATTTCTTTTGAAGGAGAGGTAGTTTCAGAACACATTCTTTAGACTCACAGTAAATAACAGTGACTTCGAATTTTCAATCCTAAACCTTACAGACTGTAGCTCCATAAAGTCCACACAGCATTATACCAATCTGTAAAAATGCAGCCTATAAAAATGCAATATAGGGAAGGATGGGCCGCAAGTTAGCAGTCACTAATTAAACATGTTGCCTCTTCCTGTTTCTGAGGTTACAACAGACTGATATGTGATAAACTATGTTCCACAGCTTTGAAGTCTTCTTGCTAGTTTCCCCCAACTTAGAAAAATTATACTATTTATAAAGTGCATAAATTGTAATTTAAGTTAAAAAAAAGCCTTGAAATTTTTATCAAAAGCATTCAAATTACTCTCTCCCCAGGTCAGCTAATGAGTTGTCAGGAGCTGGCCCCTTAGTGTAGTGCACCTCCTGCAGACTAAGACAGTTAACTATGTTTTCATCAAAGGAAATGCTCATTAGTAGAGCTTTCAGAAACTGATTTGATTATAGTTTCACTTGTTAAAGTGAAATATTTTGAGCTCATTAGGATGATTATGATTCAAGGTCATCGTTTGAAGCTAGTCCTGTCAATATAAGATAAATGGGCCCTCATCTTTTTCCCTTCTTTACGTCTGTGCTTTTTAAACTCTTCTGTGTAAAAGTTCCATAGCCATAATTAATTTTTAGTTCTTCTGTTACAAAGCTGCTTTAAAAAAAGAACAAAGATGTTGGCTACCAAAAGGGCCTTGAAGAACTATTAAGAGGAGGAGGAGGCTATCTTGTTTTAGAAAAATCAGAGAAAAACCTTGAAAAGTTCAGCTTTTGAAATCCAGCTATTTTCTCCTTGACCTTTCCAAAGTTTCTAAAAGGTACTTTGTACATACTTTGGAATGTACCTTTTCATCTCAAAAGTATAAAACTAAACTGAAAACCACCCAAGAACTACCAGTGGCTTAATTAAACATCTTTTCTTTTATGGCACAAGATGAAGTTAACACCTTTTAAAGTTCTTCCTCTCCCCTTCCCCCAAACCCAGCACTTAAATCTTCCAATGTTAAAGAGCCATTAGACATGAAAAGGAGTGAAGTTAACTTCTATCATCTAGTCATTTTAACACTCGTTTGCCCCTTGAACGTCGTTGGTCAAATATTACTTTTTCCTTTAACACTGAGGAAAGTACTTACTGTTTTTAACATCTGTATGGTATATTTTGGAAAAAAAAATGTTTTGATGTTTAAGATGATTGAACCTCCAAACCCTTCACTTTAATCTTATGCTGAAATTGAGCAGTGGATGATAAATAGAAAGTTACAATAAACTATTGAACTTTCTCGTTAATAATTCATTATTTTTTTTCTCACTCTGTAGATAATGGATGGTTAAAGCATCTTTCACAAAAACTAATAAATCTTTATATCACTTATTCTAAACCTATGATTTTAGCATTTAAGCCTTAAATTTTAAGGTATTATTTATTAGACAAAAAAGCTAATGCCCAAATATACACCTCTCTGAAACTGGATCAAAGGTTTGACAATAAATAATTATTTTAGAACAGATATGAACACTGTCCCTTGAAACAATTAATTTTTATTCTCACATGTACCTAAATGGTCAAAGAAGACCATAACATTTATAATTATGAAATTAAGTTTGAGTCTTTGGGATGCTTGCATTCATTTTGCTTAAGTACTAAGTTAATCTTGGTTTATTTTTAAACAAAACTAAACCAAAACTAAAGCACACAGCATGGAGACTGGGATGCAGGAGGGGCGTGTACGTCAGTGGTGGTGTGGTGCCAGGGATTTGGTCCAGTATATGGAATACAGCATGGAGCCCCATGATAAAGTCAGAAAGTGCCTAATTCAAATCACTTTCCAAAACTGTTTGTGAGACTACTCAGTTGATATCTACCTTTTTCTCCTTATCCTCACTTGCAATTGTTACATCAGACTGTTTCCTAATTAGGCATATCACAATCTGTAATTCTTTTATTCGTTTTTTTTAATTTATTTATCAATTTCTTTCCATTAGGATTTCAACTCCCTGTGGGGAGAAAAATTTTCTCTTGGTCACTGATAAATCTCCATTGCTCATATTCAAAGTGAGCACTCAGAGGCAAATGTTAAATGAATAAATAAATAATGCCACAGATGAATTATATCTCACTCATTCTTTGTACCTTGGGTATTCTTTGGATTTTGCATTAAAATGAATCTGATGGACTCAATTGGTGTCTGATTTAAGTACTACAGGCAAGGCATGATGAAAGCTTGTACAAAGAGAGGCATAATGGGCCTGCATAAGAGAGGGATATGCAAAAGATAACTAAGAAGGAACATCAACAAATCTTTAGAAACTGGACTGGCAGCTAAGGGAAGAGGAAAGAGAAAAAATTGAACCCCTGTTTTCTACCAATGAATTCTGGAAGGATAATAGTCCGCTGACCAAAATCTTGAACGACAAGCTAAAAGTACATTGATGTAGATTGACAGTCACATAAGAGCATTTGTCCTATTTTAGACATACAGGATTGAGTTTGAGGTGTTTCTGGAATTCTAAGCAGAGGTTTCACTTTGTAATACAATGCTGAAACTCTCAAACCTGCCCTAAATATAAAGTATCCAAAGAAAAAGACAGAATGTTGAATTCTGGGAAGATAAAACCCTGTGGTAAAGGAGGGAGGAAATACAAGAGGAAAAAGAGAGAATGGCAAATATTGGGGGGGGGGTGGAGGGTGGGGGGAGGGAACCTCATGTTTATTACAAGAACTATCTCTGGCACCATTGTGAAGAAGTTGATGTGTCTTTGAAATTGTTCCATCTAATTTTCAACATTTCTATTTGATGTATAATAACATCTGGTCTAAGACAATTTCTTTGTGAGACAAGTCTCTCTCTGGCCTTTTAGCAGAACTTCCTGAATCCCAGACAATCTCTACTTCATCTCTTATACCAGTACAACCAAAATCACATTACCTTAGTGTATTTAAATTTTTTCCATTAGTTGATTGTGCAACAGTCATATTCCCATTCAGCAACCCATTCTAATATATATGATAGGGGCAGAAATAGAATATTGGGGTTCAGTTGTAACAGTAAGAACTATTAATAATGCTCTGTTAACTGTGATTGTTCTGATTAAAGAAGGCACATTCTATCCTGGCTGGGAATTGCATGTTGGCCCTAGGAGCTCACCTGGAAATGCAGCCCATCTTCCCATCTGGGAGCTACAATCATGGAAAGATTAACAACCTTGTTGCAGAAACCAGAGCAGCTGGCCCTTTGAAGACCAGTCCTTTACATACCCGCAGGCCTTTGCAAATCTTCAGCCTGCATTACCTGTAAACTGTCCTTTGCAAATCTCCAGCCTGCATTACCTATAAACTGTCCATTTGCCATTTCTTTTTGCCTACTTCCCATGTAATCTTTGTCCTTCTGCCTAATATACAACATGTATTGCCTTTGTGTCATCAGGCTTTCCCATGTTGTAAAGTAGGGGTGTCGAACTCAATCAGAGAAGGGGCCAAAATCTAAAATCCAGCCTAAATCGCGGGCCGAATGGTTTACTGAACAGTCATAAACTGACAATGTCATAAACTGACAGCGGAGTGCAGTGATGACAGCGCGGTGCGGGCCACATTGCAAGGCCTGGCGGGCTGGATTTGGCCCGCGGGCCTTGTGTTTGACACATGTGTTGTAAAGCATCTTCATAACAGGCCAGTGTCAGGGCCTCCTGCTAAGGAAGGATGACACAGGCAGCCTCAGCACTGTGGAGAAGGTAGTGGGGAGAGTCCAGTCTTATCCACTGGTCTCTAGTACCTCAGCTCTTAATTCCTCTGTGAGAAGGTAGGGACAACCATTGGTTACTGTGGCTAAAAGCACATGTCTTTTTATTTTATTTATTTATTTATTTATTTATTTTTTACTCTTTTTCTCAGAGGTTCTGCCAATCTTCTGATCATGTAATTTTACCCACATGATTTTGTATTATGCTGTCAATCATTTTGTAGTATTTGTGGTGATCAATCATAATAGCAACTGTAGACATTTTCTATAATAGTTTAAAATTGGTCTTGAAATCTTCAATTATTTAATAAATTGAAGCTAATCAAGCTAATGTTAAAATTGATTTCCCTGGCTCCATAACTTTCAGGAAACTTTTTTGGGGAAAAAATACTTAATACATGTTTAACATCATGGAGACAAACATTTCATTTGCCAACTGGAAATCTAGCATTATGTAAAATAAAACCATTATTTCTTTACTACTAAATTTGTCAGTTGGCTCAGGCCTTAAACAAGCTAATGGTTCACAAATTCAAAATGCTAAATACCTCATTGAATAAACTCAAGTGAACTTGTAACGCAGCTCCTCAAAATATGAAAGTTATGAGCATTTGAATGCTTGCCACCTAGTGTTATGTAAAAGCATGTATAACTCGCAGAGAAACCACCGAAATGAAGCCTTGGCAAATGCAAACATTATGATTTACTGCCTTTTTCCCCCCTCTTGCCATATAAAATGAACATCCACCTTTCTTGCCTTCTGCTTTTCAGCAAGATGTCAGCACTGGAATGCATTATAAATTCAGTATCCGGGAGAGGTGTCTAATTCTTTACTTCTTTTTGTTAAGATTTTGGGAACAGAGTATCTTCTTGCTCTAATTCCTCACTGTCAACAGGAGCTGTGCAAGAAACTCAAGATTCTGTAAATGTATATTGTCCCTCATTAGCCTCAACTTGAAGACAGTATCTCATTCTTTTGAGAAGGGTTCTCAGAGTCCCATTCAGGGAATTTGGGCTAATGAGGCCACACTCTTGAATGAGAGCGGGCCTGGACTGCCTTGTTCTCCTGCAGTTAGAGCCATGGCAGATGCCCTCTGAAGCCTAAGAGTAATTATTTTAATGACTAACTCCTGGATTCCATTTTACATGCTCCTTTTGAGAAAATAAATACATTTGCAAGTTATTTTTTATCTTTTTTTTCTGATTGCAAAATTTTATGCATTCCCAACTTTGTGAGAGACTTTTTTATTTTATTTTACTTCCTTAGAATAAGTAAAGAATTGCTAAATAAAAACTATTAACAGTAAGTGTAATGAGGATGAGAGTAATTTTCTCAGGATTTTTTTTTTTTTTTAATATCTGATGCACCTATAGATGGTAGGTAGCAGGGGAAAAAAGATTTACAAATGCGCCAATGAAAGCAGACATGATCCTCCTCCCTTATTTTAATAATTTAGTAAGGAAAGTCTTTTTCTGTATTATCAGACCTAGAATCTAGCAACTCAGATACAAAAGCAAATCTTTAAAGTTGAGACCTCATGTAATAAAGAAAAATGTAATTTGTTTTAAACTTTTTCCAGTTTTGTTGAGATATAATTAACATATAACATCATATTTGTTTTAAGTATACAACAATAGTGGTTTAAAAATATATACATATCCACACACACACACACACACACACACACACATATATATATATATATATATATATATATATATATATATATATATATATATATGTATATTTATTGGTTTCAGAGAGGAAGGGAGAGGGAAAGATAGAAACATCAATGATGAGAAAGAATCATTAATCAGCTGCTCTTTGTATGCCTCCTACTGGGGATTGAGCTCACAGCCAGGTCATGTGCCCTCACCTGGAATTGAACATTGACCTCCTGATTCATATGCTTATGCTTAACCATTGACCAACACCAGCGGACATACAACATAGTGTTTTAATATGTGCATATGTTGCAAAATGATTACCACAATAAGTTTAGTCAACCTCCATTATCTCACATAGTTACAATGTTTTCTGTGTGATGAGAACTTTTAAGATCTACTCTCTTAGGAACTTTCAAATGTACTATAGTATACAGTATGATTAACTATAGTCATGATGCTGTACATTACAACCTATGACTTACTTAGCTTATAACTGGAAGTTTGTACCTTTGACTATCTTCATCCATTTAACCCACCCCCAGCCTTTGACAACCATCAACTGTTTTCTGTATTTATGAGTTTGATTTTTCTTGGATTTCACATATAAGTAAGATCATACAGTATTTGTCATTCTCTGTTTCACATTTTACATAATATAATGCCCTCAAAGTCCACCCATGATGCCACAATGGCAGGATTTCTTCATTTTTATAGCTGAATAATATTTTATTGTATATATCTACCACATTTTATTTACCCATTCATTCATCAATGGAAACTTATGTTGTTCTCATGTTTTGGCTACTGTAAATAATCCTATATAATATAAGACTAATATGCAAATTGCCCCCTAAACCAGGAGTTTGACCAGCAGGCAGGCCAGCCAACCACCCCTGTCCCTACCCCTGGTCAGGCTAGTTGGACCTCACTCATGCACGAATTCATGCACCGGACCTCTAATATATATATACTGAGTGGCCAGATTATTATGCATTCAGAGGGCCCTCTTACTGGCTTTCAGACAGCTACCTTCTTGCCTTGTGCTCACATGACCTTTCCTCACTGAATGCATAGGGAATCAACAGAGAAAAAAAGAAAGGGAAAAAGGGAAGGTGAAGGAAGGGAGGGAGGGAGGGAGGGAGGGAGGGAGGGAGGGAGGGAGGGAGAGAGAGAGAGAGAGAGAGAGAGAGAGAGAGAGAGAGAGAGAGAGAGAGAGAGAGAAAGGGAGAAAATTTTCTCACTTCCTCTTTTTATCAGGTCACTGGCCCTATCAGATTAGGACCCTACCATTATGGCATAATTTAACTTTAATTCCTATCTCCAAACACAGTAATTTGGAAGGTTGGGTCTTCAACTCTAAAGTTGGCGGTGGGGAGAATGCTTCAGTCCACAGCAGAAACTTTATTGAATTATAGAATGAATGAATAAATGGAGTAATTTTTTCATGGACATCTTGCCTTATATGTAAATGAGAGAATGTGGTTGGACACCTCTATAATACATGCAAGCATTCTGACACTTAGGAACTCTTTGAACTTTCTATAATATCAAAGAATCTTTCAGTTTTTCTATGCGCTTTCTATAACATTTAAATATATATGGCTCATTTATGTGAGAACTTACACATACACACATACACATGACTCTGTGGGTGGAGTGTTGCCTGCTCCATATGCCAGCATTTTTAAGTCTTAGTTACAGTCCAGATAAGGCTTTCTTCTATTCACACTATGTTAAACTTCATAGTTTCTTTCAAACTTAATATACCATTCTAAGCAGCTGTAGGGAAGGGAAAGACATTATTTTAATTGGAATTAAACCAAGTAGTTTTCCAGAGCCAGAGTCTTTATTTTCACAAATAGTATTAATCAAGAATGTGAGAAACAATATAGATAACCTATATTTAAGGTAGCGTGTACGTTTTTAATTATGTGTTGCCCATTCAGCTTCCAAAGTTGCTTCTACCTTACCACTCATCTCTTCAATACTCTTACCACAGAGTTCTTCCTGAAATGCCTCTTGCTTAAAAGCAGTCTTAAGTGGTTACAATTCATTTATATGAGTAGGTCATTATCCGTGTTCCTAAATTGGAGTCCCAAATCAGGACTAGAAGAGCTGGTCCTCAGCCACTCTTTAGGGAAGAACTTGGTCTTCATTGGGGCCCTAGGCCAAGGACAGTAATTATTATATTATTTTTAAAAAATATATATTTTATTGATTTTTTACAGAGAGGAAGGGAGAGAGCTAGAGAGCTAGAAACATCAATGAGAGAGAAACATCGACCAGCTGCTTCTTGTACACCCCCTACTGGGGATGTGCCCGAAACCAAGGTACATGCTCTTGACCGGAATCGAACCTGGGGACCTTTCAGTCCGCAGTCCGACGCTCTACCACTGAGCCAAACCGGTTTGGGCTATTATATTATTTTTGATGGTGGAATGGAAGGTTTTAAAATTGATGTAACCTCTCCTCCCACTGACCTATGCTGTCATCTTGGATTCTGCCCTCACATCCACCACTGGGATGAGTATACCTAGCCCTTTCTGAGCCCTACCTCTTCTGAAAACAAGAGTACTCATGAGGAGACTTGATCATTCCACGTATTTCCAATCAAATTTTCAGGCAATATTAGTTTTCAAATTAAAATGTGAATTCAACAATAACAAAATGACAGATATCACTGATTTTCAAAGGGTTTCAAAAGACACACCCTCTTTCCAAAGTTGGGTGGTACTCTCTCTAGTTGATTTTCTTTGCGGTTCCCTGGGAAATTCTGAGATTTAGAGGCATTTGTTCACCAATTGCTCAAGTCCTTTAGCTATTATTTTGTTCCCCCCTTTTGTTCTCAAAAGTGGCTTGCCCCCTGCCTCCTCTCACATTAGATTCTCTCACTGGAACACTATCTACCATACTTACTTTTTTGCTGTCTAAAAATAAACGGAAGTACTTAATTAAGGGTGAGCCTAGCCTGACTTCTTTTCAGATGTGACACTTTTCTCTAAGGCTTTCTGGGCAGGATATTTTATTTTCTCTGACAGGTTTTAGGAAATTTAGCATCTGTGGTTCTCAATTCATCCATTTTATTTAAACTCCTATTTAAAATTTTCCATAAACCTGCCACATTTAAGGAGGCCCTGCCTTCCCAGGCTCATGGGTGATTTCTGGAACAGTCACACAGGCTTTTCATTAACCATTTCATTTATTCCCCCACATACCTTTTTTAGCATCTCACTGGCATGTGTTAGCTAGAATGCCAGGTCTCCTCCTAAGGGATTCTCACACCATTCTACAAAACATCTCTCCATGTTTAAGGCTGCAAGGCTGCCATCAGACGGTGAATAGCCTTTCCACTGTAGAAGTTCATATATGAACTGCCTGGCCCCACATACCAGCTCCTAAAGAGCCCACGGCACCCTCACCCTTAAGACTGGAATGATTCTTTCTTTCTTTCTTTATTTTCTTTTCCGTTTGGCTTACAATACAGATTTAGTCTCTTAGAAACCTAAAGGTCAGAAATCTGAAATGGGTCTCTCTGGGCTAAAATCAAGGTGTCAGCAGGATTACGTTCTTTCTGGAGGCTCTAGGAGAAAACCCATTTCCTGTCTTTTTTCAGCTTCTACTTATTTCTTGGCACATGGACCCCATCCACCTTCAGGACCAGTAGAATCTTGGACCTGCTGTTTTACTCTTCTTCTGCCCCCTTTTCCATTTTTAAAGCTTTTGTGATTATACTGAGTAATCAAAGATAATCTCCCTATTTTTTAATTGAACTATAATTGACATAACATTTTATTAGTTTCAGGTATACAACACAATGATTTGGTATTTGTGTACAATAAGCAATTATCATGACAGTAAGTTTAGTTAACTTCCATCACCAAACACATTACAAAATTTTTCTCTGGTGTTGAGAACTTTTAAGATCTACTCTCTTAGCAACTTTCAAATATGCAGCACAGTATTATTAACTATAGTTACCATGTTATGCATTGTATCTTCGGGTCTTATTCATGTGATAGCTAGAAGTTTGTACCTATTGACCACCTTCGCCCATTTTACCACATGAATCCCTGCCTGGCAACCGCCAATCAATCTGTTCTCTGTATCTATGAGTTTGTTTGTTTGTTTGTTTTTGTTTGTTTAGATTCCACATTGGAGAGACACTTGCATACTAAATCTTTTGTTACAACCTCTGTTTTTTCAGATTCTGTGTTCAGGGTAGAGAAATTAAATATCATTTTTCCGATGAGCCGTTTCCCACATGATAATGTTAATAAATAGATAATATTAGTAAACAGATAACGCATTCAGCTAGCGTTGCATTTCTTTGCTCTTTTTGTCTCCATCAGGCTTTCAAAGAGCCTATCAGAGGACATCCATTTCAGTATCTCTGGTTCACTGCTTGATTCTTTGAAGAGTGCCTTCTCTGAATTTACAGCTCTTGGTGGTACAAGCATTATTTTTCCCAGCTTTATTGAAATATAATTTACATTAAATACCGTGTAAGTGTGTGATGATTTGACATACATTTATATTTACCACAATAAGATTAGTTAATACACTGTTTACCTCACTTAATTACCAGTTATTACTGTTATGGTGAGAACATTAAAGTTTAGAATAGAGCAAGTTTCAAGTACACAGTATAGTATTGTTAACTATAGTCACAATGCTGCACATCATGTCTTATTCATTGTATAATAGAAAGTTTTTACCCTTTAACCTCCCCCCCCCGCCTTTTTTTTTTTTTTTACCACTTCCCAGTCCCTGACGACCACCATTCTACCCTCAGTTTCTGAGTTCAGCTTTTGATTCCACATATAAGTGAGATAAATGAGAGCACACAGTGTGTGTCTTTTCCTGTCTTTTAATCACTTAACAATGTGATTATGTTTTCAAGGTTTATCCATGTTGTCATAGATGGGAGGATTTTATTTTATTTATGGACTAGAGGCCCGGTGCATGAAATTCATACATGGGTAGGGTCCCTACGTCTGGCCAGCAATCAGGGCTGATATGTGGGGCAACCGGTGGGGCGATCAGGGGGCCACCACTGGAATCTGCCATTGCAGGCTTGGTGCTGCCAGCTTGCCAGCCCCAGACTCCCCTTTCCCCCCAATCTCCCCTCTGCTGCTGCCGGTTGCCTCTCTCTGTGGGAAGCAAAAAGCAAGGCCATTGAGGGGTGGTGCTGGCCCACTCGCCAGCTGGTCCACCCCCCTGCTGCCGCCTGCTTGCCAGCTGACCCACCTACCACCACCACTGCCAGTCACCTCCCTCTGCGGGGCCACCAGTGGTGTGATCAGGGGGCCCTGTGGCACCCACCTTGCTGGCCTAGGGCCTGTGGGCTGTGGGCAGCTCCTGTGTTAGTGTCTCCACTCCTGGTGGTCAGTGCACATCATAGCAGCCAGACATTCCACCCATCATTCTGCCATTTGGTCAATTTACATATTAGGCCTTTATTATATAAGATGAATACTATTTTCTGTATCCACTCATTTGTCAGTGGACATTTAGGTTGTTCCCATGTTTTGGCTACTATGCATAGTGCTGCAATGAATATGGGAGTGCAGCTATTTCCTTGAGACCATGTTTCACCCCCTTCAGATATACATCCAGAATCATAATTCTTTTAGGAACTCTCATAATATTTTCCATAGTGGCTGCAACAATTTTTATTCCTATTAACAATGCATTAAAGTTGCCTTTTTCCCATATCCTTAACAGCATTTACTAGTATTATTTCTTATCTTTTTGATGATAGCAGGAATGAGATAATATCTCATTGTGGTTTTGAATTGCATTTCTCTAATGATTAATGATGTTGAACACCTTTTTGTGTACTTGTTAGCTGCAAAGCTTTCTCCCCCCCCCCCCCCCCACACACACACACACTGTCATGGCTATTGTTCCAAAATCAACCTGCTCAAGCTCCAGAATTACTAATAAGTTGGCGACACAAATGTGTAGTATAAAAGGACTCAAATCATAAATCTAGATGCCTCTCTGCCCTCATAAATATAAACCTTATATTCTAGGTCTCAGTACTTTATGAGACTTTTTGTGGTGTATTAACATGAATCAAAATGATCAAAATGATCACTCCTGCCTATTTGTGCATCTGATACCAAGGTAAGGTCATTTTGCCTTTTGTCCCAAATTTGTTAGACTAATAATAGCTTCCTTTTGCCAAGAACTTTTCAGTTATCTGCCATTTTTCTAAATATTCATGGCTATCCATGGATTGGGTGTGTCACATATAAGTACAGTCATTATATGAGACTCTATTGCTTTGTCTGTTACTCTAAACATTTTTCTGATATATCTGATATGTGATGTTGCTTTCACTGTAGCTCGAATCTGTTGGCACCACATTCTCTGATCATCCTGGGCCCCTGTACCACTTGCAGGTCTCCTTTGGAGCTTGGTCTTTGCATGGCCCATTGACACAAGCTTGTATCACTACTGATCACGTCTCACAGATCTAACACTGCTAGTGCTTTTTACATATTTCCCAATCTCAAGTCCACCTTCACCAAGATCCCCATTATGAGTATATCTACTTTTTCTGTCGCCTACATGGTATTTCTTTCTTTCTTTCTTTCTTTTTTTTTAAATACGTTTTCATTGATTTCAGAGAGAAGAAGAGAAAAACAGAAATATCAATGAGAGAGAATCACTGATCAGCTGCCTCCTACATCCTCTATATTAGGGATTGAGCACACAATCTGGGCATGTGCCTTGATGGGGAGTTGAACCATAACTTCTTGGTTCATAGGTCGATGCTCAAGCACTGAGCTACACTGGCTGGATTGACCTACACTGTATTTCATTCCAGTTGTGAACTCAACAAGGAACCAGAATCAGTGATCAATATCACCCTCACGTGCTCAATTCTCTTTTATTCTGACTCTACTTCTGTGTTGTCCAAATAGTCTGGTCTCCTGAACTGCATGTGCCTCGAGTGTTTTCTTCATTATTTATGATGGCTCACTTTGAAAAAGTAGGCCTTGACTGCCTTACTTTTATCATGAGCATCATAAGAACATATTCAGGGGCATATTGATGTGTATTTATTAGAAAAAAAACTGCTTAAAGGAGGCACTTAGTACATACTTATTGATATATTGTAGGGTGTGTTGCAGGGTGTATAGCTGTGGGAATGACTAGGACTTCCATTAAACAGAAGAACTTGATAAGGGGAGACCTTTCTCATCTCCATTGTATGGGAGCCTTATATCACAGCTCAGAACAAAAGATAAAATAAAGACAAATCCAAGAACCTAAAACAACTCATTATAGAACCATTTAGTGTGGGGGCAAATAATTCTTTAAACTTTAATAACCCTTTGGTAAGAAAATTAAATATTTATAATAATCATCCTGAGCTACTTTTATTGCATACATTGTTTTGATATTAAAATATTAATGTGGAAAAATGAAAGTAAATCCCTAAGAGATTTCCATGTATAATGATTAGAATTTTAAAATGATGAATGTGGAATTTAAAAATGAAGAATGTGTAAGATTCAGTTATCTAGAAGCTGCATTTCTCTAGAATACCTGACTTCCTAATGCTACTGACTGGGTGAGATATTATTAGCTAACTTTTGTTATGTGCCATTAATAACATAGAATATAATTGATGCTTGCTTGCTCATGAAAATTATTATGACATCAGTGATGAAAGATAAAGTTAACACATTGAGTGAAGCAGAGTAGGGACACCAAATGAGGAAACATTTGGTGAGGAATGCCTGGTCAATGGCCCTGAGACCCAACTTTATCTCTGAACTTCCTATCTATACTATTAAAAGGGTAATATACTGATTAGACCAGATAGACCAGAGGTCTTCTGGGTGTCCTTTCTGACAAAGCAGGGGGTGTTGCTGGCCTGCAAATCTCCAGCAGCCCTTGCCCAGGCCAGCCCCACCCCTCAGTGGGGACCCCCATCCCAATCAGGGCCATGGCCGGCCTGCAAACTGCCCCTGGGCCCTCATCCAGGCTGGCCCTGTCCCCCAGTGGGGACCCCCACCTTGATCCAGGGCCCTCGTTAGGGCAGGCCAGCCAGCCTTCACCCATGCACCAGGCCTCTATCCTATATAATAAAAGGGTAATATGCAAATTGACCCTTATGGCACAATGACCAGGACAACAGCTAGGCCAGTCATTATGAGGTGCACTGACCACCTCTTGGTTCCTTCCCCTGGCCGTCAGGCACCTATCACCTGATGGCCAATGGGGAGCTAGGGTGGGTAGTGGCAGGGGGTGGGGCTGGCTGAAGGCAGCTGGGGAAGATGGCCCTGATCATAGGCCAGGCCTAGGGAGCATATCTGCATATGAATTTCATGTGCCAGGTCTCTAGTCATTTATAATAAGAAAAATAGTCTACATATTTGCCCATGTAGCATTTACCATATCTGGTGCTTTTTATTCCTTCTTGCAGATCCATATTTCCAACAGGTATCATTTTCTTCCTGCCTAAAAGACTTCCTTTAATTGTTTTTTGTAGTGAATATTTTCTATTGATATAGTCTTGCAGCTTTAGTATATCTTTACCTTTAAATGTTAATTTTTCTTTATTTTAAAAATGTACAGAGGTAAAATTCATATGAAAATAATCAATTAAAAATAAATAATTCAATGGCATTTAGACACTCATAATGTGCAATCACTACCTCTATCCAGTTAAAAAATATTTCTGTCACTCCAAAGTAAAATCCCTTATTCATTAAGCAGTAACTCCCCATTCCTCCCCCCACTCTCCCCAGCCTCTGGGAATCTCTACCCTACACTCTATCTCTATGAACTTGCCTATCCTAGATATTTTATAGGAATGGAATCATATATTTTCCCTTTTGTGTCTTGCTTCTTCCACTTAGCATAATATTTTAGAGATTTATCCAGGTGTCATATTTTATTCTCTTTCTATGGGTAAATAATACTCATGTACATACCAAATTTGTTTAGCTTTTCTTTCTTTTTTTTTTTTTTAATACATTTTATTGATTTTTCACAGAGAGGAAGAGGGAGGATAGAGAGTTAGAAACATTGATGAGAGAGAAGCATTGATCAGCTGCCTCCTGCACATCCCCCAGGGATGTGCCTGCAACCAAGGTACATGCCCCTAACCGGAATTGAACCCAGGATCTTTCAGTTTGCAGGCCAATGTTCTATCCATTGAGCCAAACTGGTCTCGGCAAAATTTGTTTAGCTTTTCACTCATTGATAGACATTTGGGATATTTCCACCTTTGGCTATGGAAAACAGTGCTGCTATGAATACGTGTATAGAAAAAAAAAAAAAAACAAGTACATGTACATGCATGATCTCAGCAGCAATGTCTTCAATAGTCAAATGGAGGAAATTATTCCTTCATATTTTTTGTGCATGGGGTTTTTTGAACATCTTAAATTTCTGCATTTGTAATTATTATCAAATTTGAAAACTTTCAAAGCTTTTTTTTTTTTTTCTTTCTTTCTCTTCCCCCTCCTTCAAAGCATCCTGTTACAAGTTTATTTGGTTATCTGGTATTGCCTTACAGCTCTCTGATAATCTTTTATTATTGTTGTTGTTTGTTCCTTATTACAGAGAGATAGAAACATCAATGATGAGAGAGGATCATTGATTAGCTGCCTCCTGCACATCCCGCATTGGGGATCAAGCCCGAAACCTGACCGGGAATCAAACCATGACCTTCTGGTTCATAGATCAATGCTCAACCACTACGCCATGCTGGCCGGGCTCCTTTTATTTTTAACTTCATTTTTTCCCTCTGTGTTTGAGTTTGCTGTCTTCAATTTCACTAATCTTTTCTCCTCCAATGTCTAACTTACCATCAATCCTCACCAGTGTTTTTTTCATCACAACAGTATAGTGATTTACCTCCTTTATATAACTATTTAACTTTTGAACAAATGGAATACAATTATAATAAATATTCTAATAGCCTTGTCTGCTCATTTTAATATCTGAGTCAGTTCTAGTTCAGTTCTTATTAATTTTTGCCTTCATAATGGATAATATTTTCCAACTTCTTTGCAAGTCTAAAAATCTTTGATAGGATGCCAGTCATTGTGACTGTTACCTTATTGCAGATGGATATTTTTCTATCTTTTTATGTTTTTTTTTTTAACTTAGTTTGGAACTTTCTTAAGGTACTGATACATAGTTGACCCTTTGGTGTCTTGCTTTTAAGATCTGTTTGGTGGGATCAGAGCAGCACTTAGGTCTTGGCCCAAATAGTTCTCACTACTGTGACACATCTCTGGGTGCTCTACCCAGGGCCCCATGAGTCCTGAGAAGTTTCATTTTAGCTGATGGGTACAGGCACTATTCCTGGCCCTGTGTGAGGGACAGGTGCTGTTTGATCTGATTATCTCAGATATTTCTTCCCCAACCTTGGATGGTTTTCTCACATACTTGTACCTATCAGTATTTGCTGAATAGAATGACAGATGCTCCACCAGTCCTATTTGCAGCTTTTTTTTCTCTCTCCAGTATTCTGTTCTGCCCACCCTAGATAGTCCGAGACTATCAATTCTTCAATGTAGGAAGTATGTTGGCTCTGCCTTAGGTCCCTCTGACTGCAATGAAACTAGAAATTTTGTCGAGACAATGACCTGGAGCAATCATAAGACTTACCTCATTAGTTTTTGATATCAGAAATAATTATCTTCAGTTGTCTGATACCCACTGCCTTGAAAACTGTTATTTTCTATATATACATTCAGTATAATTTTATTGTTTGCTTGCTCTTTGCAGGGCATTAGATCTAATCCCTATTACTTAATTTTGGCCAGTATTGGATGTTATTTCTCACCAGTTAGTTACTGAAATCATTGCTTAATTCTCTGAACCATTCTAGTTTCCATTGAAGGAATTTCTTTCTTGTCTAAGCTAATGTAACTTAAGTTTCTCTAAAATCATGTTTAAAAAACAGGCAGTGATCAAGTAACATTAATTTATAAACCATAAGGACATAGACAGAATATAATTAATTGTATTAACAAGTAATTGTTTAAAATCTTTAGTGTTAAAGGCCTGATGAAACAGGAAAAAAATTCTTGAATTTATATAGCGTTGGAGGAAAACCTGGTATTATAAAATCCTCAGACACAGAGATAATGTCCCCCTTGATTTTCTATTTTATAATTGATAAAATCCTTTGCTGCTTCTAACACATATAACTGTGTTAGAAGCTTCATAAAGGGTAAAAGCAGCATACAATGTAGGTTATTTAAGACTTCAGACACTATTAAAATGATTATTGCCTGCCTGCTTGTACCCTAAGACTTTTCAAACTTGAAAATAAAGTTTGATAGATTATAGACAGTGGTTAAAAAATAACTCAATATTTAATCATTGCAGGTCCCATTTATTCCCTCTTGTCTGTACATGAATTGTCAACTCTTTTGGGAAGTGTTTTGTGGGGCAAATGCTACAGGCTTTTCTGGGCTATTTGGCACAACTGTAATGAGAAATTATAACTCTGACCTCATAGCGTGAAGCATCAATAACTTAACAGATTGACAGGACTGGGACCAAGTGCACAGAAATCCGTGAGATGTAAAGGCTATTTCGGTAGCTTTCAAACTGTCTGATTTTTTTTTTTTTTGACCCATGTCACTATTTATTTTTCTGTAATGATTTGGTCATAGAACTATGTGTTAGCAGGAAATTCCCCTGGGTAGTTTAAAAATTTAGGAAAAAAAACCTGTTAATTTTACTACTAGGTCTTTCACACAATGTTTTTGCCACCTAGTATTTAAAAGGTAGACTGAAAGCTAAGGTTGGATAGAAAAATAACCAACAGTGGTCTGTCTTCTGGCTGAGGAATATCTTCACAGTTCACAGAAATGCTCCTCTGTCTGAAATTAGAACTTGGGCTACAAGAATAGAAAATTCTCCAAATTTTTGAGAAGAAGAAAAGTAAAAATAAATAAGTAAATAAATAAATAAAAGAAATAACATGAGTCCAAAATGTATTTATGGACTCAAAACTCTGATTTCTTATAACAGTAACTTTTTAGTAATAAAATTGAATAGTTAATGTTTAGAATATATAATAGAAGGGGGAAAAATGACCAGACACCTGCTTACTAAATAATAATTGATTCTCTTAAGGATTAAGATGACATATTTATCAAGTTTGAGTTTGATATGAAGTTGGAAAAAATTGTGGGCTTGTTAGATGGAATATATGGAGTAAAAAAGATCTTGACAGGTCAGATCTAATTTCATCATTTTACTAGATAAAACTTATGTTGCCAAATGCAAATACTTTACTAGGATTTATGTAAAAGGAAATGCATGTGTATCTATATGTGTATATATATGTATGCATCTATGTGTGCAGATATATATGTAGTGAAAATATCATTTATATATAATGATAATATGATTATTATCTGTCAAGTACATGGGAACACTGGTCCTAACTGCTCACCTGCCTGCCTGCCTGATCGCACTGAACTGCTGCCCCTGCAGACGTAGTTGCCCCCAACAACCCCCTCCCACTGGCCTGGCCACCCCTTACTGCACCCCGACTATTTCCCACCCCCCCACCCCGCGGGCCTGGTAGCCTCATGCTGCTCAGTTGTTTGGTTGTCTCTCACTAACCCCCCTGCCAGCCTGGTTGCCCCACACAGCCTATTCAGTCGTACATTCTGTTGTTTTGTATGTGAAGACCCCTTAGCTTTATATATATATATAAATAGTACCTGTAGGGAGAAAATAGCATTTGTGAAGGACAAAAAGGGAGGGTAGGAAATAAGATTAGGAAAAAAAAGAAGCCGAATTGCCATCTAAGCCCCACAAAGGCTATGCTAACCCCATGAGAAGGTTTGAAACATTTCCTTTGAAGGTCTGATAAATGTTGGCCAAAATGTAGCTGGGGCAACATATTTTTTCTCAAAGTAGGATATGGGCAATGCATCTCCATGTGTAATATAAAAGCCAAATTATATTCTCATCTCATATATACATCTTTTAACAAATTCTGGATGAATCAAATAACCAAGTCACTATGCAATTTTTAGTTGATCATTAAAAAATTCCTCATAGTCTTTTCTAATCTTAGCCTGTTCCTTCTTTGTATTAGCCTGATTTTAGTTTACAAAATCAATATTCTCCTGTGTGTTATTCAGAATGTGTTCCATTCCAGTAGATTTTTTTCTGTTTATTTACTTTCTGACAGAAAATCTATACAGTAATAAAGTGTATCCTCCATATTTGAGTGCTGCTCTGCTTTCTCTGGGAAATAGAATTATTTTAATATGTATTTATAGGGAGTGGGAACATGTCAGATTACCCCTGGTTTAATTGTATTTATTTAAGTATTTAGTTGTATAAAATTATCAATTCTACAACAAAAATAACACTAATACATAATTTGAAAATTAAATAATAAATATGTAAGTTGTTTCAAGTTACCGAATTTGGGGATGATTTATTATACAGCAGTAATGGTACAGATTTATTTACTTATCTATCAGTATGCCCTTCAAAAGGCTGAAAGTGGCAAATGCAGCAACGATGTCTCACTTGTTCAGTAGTACCTTATTCCTAGCACTCACATGGTATACTATATAAAAGTATGTCAATTTGCCCTGACTGGTGTGGCTCAGTTGGTTGGGTATTGTCCTATGCACCTAAAGGTCATCATTGGGTTCCCAGTCAGGGCACATGCCCTTGTTGCAGGCTCGATACCTAGTGGGGGAGAAAGGGTGTTCAGGAGGCAGTCTATTGATGATTCTCTCTCAATGTTTATCTCTGCCTCTCTGCTCTCTCAAATCAACAAAAACATACGTATTAAAAAAGCACACATTTCCCATTAAAAATAAAGAAGCATGTCAATAAAATGAAGCAATAAATGAATGAATGAGAAAACTTTGGGAAGTAAGAACTTCTCAAGGATGAAGTGGGAAGAATGTCTTCCCCATTACTGGAAAACGTTCAAGAATAATCTTGTTGACAAAAAAATAAGGAGAGAAGTTGACAAATCAAACTTGTACTAAGTGAACCTGGAGATTTAACCTAGTGATTCAGTAACTCTCTTATATGGATGTCTTTATGTCTCAATACATTCTTCTATCTAAAATGGAACAATACATCTAAGTTCTCTCAGGTAAGCCTTCATATAATCTTTTACAGGCCCTAGCTGGTTTGGCTCAGGGGATTGCCAGCCTGCAGACTGAAGGGTGCTGAGTTCTATTCCAGTCAAGGGTACATGCCTGGTTGCTGGCTCGATCCCCAGAAGGGGGCATGCAGGAGGCAGCCAATCAAAGATTCTCTCTCATCATTGATGTTTCTATCTCTTTCTTCCTCTCCCTTCCTCTTTGAAATCAATATATATATATATATATATATATATATATATATATATATATATATATATATAAAATCTTTTACAGTATTGAGCAAAGAATCTATTTGAAAGCAGACAACTAGAAAAATATATTTATAGACATAAACTACACATCACACACGTCTATTTAAAATAGGGTTTCTGATTACTTCATATTTCTATTTAGAATGGGATAGCAGATAATAATAGATGGTAATATTACATCACTTCTTTGGAAAGATCCTGAACTTCCAAACCAGATATGTATGATTTAGATTTAATGTTGTCTCTTTCCAGATATATGTCCATAGAAAGATTACTTCACTTAATTTGATTTCCCATATTCTATCTCCAACTAAGATTTTTTTTTTTCAAAATCCTCACCTGAGGATATTTTTCAATTGATTTTTAGAGAGATTGGAAGAGAGAGGGAAGGACAGAGAGAAATATTGGATAGGACAGAAACATACTGATTGGTTGCATCCTGCATGAGCACAGAGGAACCTACAACCAAGGTACATGTCCTTGACCAGAATCAAACCCAGGACCCTTTGCAGGCTGATGTTCTATCCACTGAGTCAAACTTACTAGGGCTCTCAGAATTATTCTTTAGAATCAGACTCACTTATCCAACTGTATTCTTCATATATTCAATTCAGTGTTTAATAAGCATCTTAAATCCACAAATTATCCAACCATCATCTCAAACTATACCCTGCAATCCTACTTCACCTTTACCAAATATCTACTCTTCTTCCTGTGTCCTAAATACTAGTTAATAGTACAATAATTTAATCATTCTAGATATGTCTCCCTATTAACCACTCTGAATTCAGATTATTTTTTAAGGATTAACTCATGAATCATTCTCTCCTTGAAGACTTCACTGAGCCTCTAGGCTAAACTGAGTTTCCACATCCATATGTGTGTATATGTATTATTGTCCATGGACCATATCACATATTTAAGTATTATTATTTTCATCTATCTATCCTATGACATCTTTGCTCTTTGTTGGAAAAGAATAGGTTCTATTGATCTTTATACCCCTGATACCAAGCCAGGAATCTGACATTCAGAGAGAACTGTTCAGTTTAGTTCAACAAATAATACTACAATTTGATCCATAAATGAGAAAGAATTTATCTATGTTACTATATTTATACTAGATGCCTGGTGCACGAATTCGTGCACTGGTGGGGTCTAACCAGTCACCCTGATGGGGGCCATTGGGGGCAGGCTGGCTGGAGCAGGGCCAGCCAGAGTGAGGGGCTGCAAGAGTTTTGCCAGTTGGCCCCACCCCCAATCGGGTGAAGGTGCCCGCTGGGGGATGGGCCGGCTATGGCAAGGGACCGCAGGCTTCCTGGTCATTCTGCTCTTTGGTCAGTTTGCATATTACCTTTTTATTATATAGGATATAGGTTTTAAATGTGAAATTAATTATCACAGCATTGCCAGGAAAATAATGCATCATCAAAATATTTTTTGGAAATAAACGTAGAGAAATTCTGATACATACATTTAGTAATCTATCAATAGAAAGAAAAATGTGGCAGTGTGGGAGATTGCCCTATTCTGCTAAAGTGAGATGAAGACTATAAACTAGATCATCCAGGATCTTTACTTTTATTTATCACCCAGGATCTTTAGTTACCTTCCATCTCTGGTTTAGTGTGTGTGTGTGTGTGTGTGTGTGTGTGTGTGTGTGTGTGAGTTTGTGTGTATGCACATAAATTCAGATTCCCTTTATCTCATCTAGTTTTTAATAAAACATACTATGCATTTACCATGTGTTACTATTGCTAATATCTATCATGATGCCTAGAACACAATAGTGGATTAGTAAATGTGTATTAGGTAAATACAAGAGTTATATATATTTTACATAGACAACTTGACTTTATTAATGGGTATGCCCTGGTATTATTTTGCTTTATGTTCACTCAGTTCTGGCAAGATTCAGTCTTGCAACTGAACTTCAAATTGCATGAAAGAATCAGTTTCAAAAGCTATATGTCAATCTTAATAATCTTTGTTTCAATGGATTCAGTGTCACCTTTAGCTTCTTAATGTATTTATGCTCATTCTTGATGGAAAATAAATGATGCACAAGTTACACTTCACACATCTTAATCTCTATGTTACAATGAAAACATCTTGGGAGGGATTCATATAGCAATTAGATTGAGTAGTTAAACAGTACATAGAACTTCAAATAAATCAATCCTTCCTTTTATGGTTTGGTTTGTTACCTTAATATAATACAGATATAGTAAAGCATAGACTTTATCAACTGATGAGTTTATTTCCTGTCACCCTCATTTCCAGATAAAGAAATCTACATGGCAAAGAGTCCAGAGGGGCCACAATATAGACTATACTGTGGATTAACTGATAGTTTTCCATATTAAAGTTCCAATTGATTGGGAACAACTACTTTAATGGCTATCCTCAGGAGATTTCTGAGGCTCAAAGGCGAAAGGGCCATCCATGATTAAAACCTGAGGCATTGTGAAAACAGGAAGTGGCTATAAGTAAAAAGTGCCTCTTTGACTTTCCTGGACACTTGCTCTTACCAGGTAACCAAGAGGCAGAGGCAGATAGGAATGATATGAATTCAGAGTGTTGATATTAATGATAAGTATTAGTAATCCAATTAGTAATTACACAGCTAGGAGCAGAGCTTCTGAGTATAAAAATTAGTAAGTCAAACGGAAAACTCGCAGAAGAGAACCCTGACACTCGAGGACTTAAAGTGGAGACTGCTTAGAGACTGGTTTATTGCGTGTAACATTATTATATTTAAAGTCACTTTTCTTGAAATATTAATATTTAGTGCATGTATCATTATTACACTTTAAGTAGTTTTTCTTGAATTATTAATTTTATTGCATAAAAACATTATATTTAATTTTTTTTCTTGAAATATATAAAAAAAAGAAAATCTTGGTTCCTGGGGGGGAAAAAAGTAATATGTCTTGGAATATAAGAAACAGGATAATAGCTAAAGAAAGCTTCTATTTTCTGTTACCAAGAAATATGTCTTATAAAGAAAATCATATTTCACTAGGTAGTATGAGTGAAGATAAAAGCTTTCTCATAAATATTAGAAAAACTTGCATAATTATAACAAATGAAATTTCATATTTTCTCTTGTGAGTCTAGAATATAAGTGTCTAAATGTTAACTGATAGGGTACTTTTCACCACTGTTATAGAAGTGCTACATCTAGATCACTTAGAGCCTCAATACATAGAGTCACAGAAAGGCTAATGGAATGATTTGATTTCATCCCTAATAAGTTGGGAAGTGTATACCTAAGATTGTTCAAAAATGGAAAGTAAATTTAATACTTAATGATTTCCAAAGATAGTATCTTTTTCTTTTCTAATATTTTCTTTCATTATTTAATTTATCTTTCTAGAGGGTATATTCATATGAAACTCTAAAGTTCCTCATTTTATTTCCATGTAGATGGAACCCCAGGAAGACAGAGAAATTTTATTTTCATAATTTCCTTTCTGAATAAAGGTAAGGACCAAACTCCGAAGACATGGTACTCCAAAGGCTAGATATATTTAAGGCTGTGATAGACACTGAGACACTGTAAGGCTGAGAGCATACAGACTACTAGAGGGAGGTGGGAATATGGGGATGGGCTGGAACTCTGAATCCATGGAAACTCACTGCCTGTACACTTCTTGGTTATAGAACCCATGATCGGAAGACTATAGAAACTAATTAGTGTTGTGAAAAACATTTGCAGAGTAAACTTTGGATGGACTCAGGAACTGGTTGAATTTTAGCCAACAGTAAAAGTAGTTCAGTGCCTCAGTTTATGTAGGGTTGGGGAAGACAGAGGCTAGCAATATTAATCCCTACAGATGTTTACTGAGAACTTACTATGTGCCAAATACTGACATTACAACCATGAACAGAAAAAATCTTTCCTCAGGGAGTTTGCATTCCTGTGAGGATGACAAGAAATAAATGGGCACTCCGAAGCCGGTTTGGCTCAGTGGTAGAGCGTCAGTCTGCGGACTGAAAGGTCCCAGGTTCGATTCCGGTGAAGGGCATGTACATTGGTTGCGGGCACATCCCCAGTAGGGGGTGTGCAAGAGGCAGTTGGTCAATGTTTCTCTCTCATCGACGTTTCTAGCTCTCTATCTCTCTCCCTTCCTCTCTGTAAAAAAAAAAAAAAAAAAAAAAAAAAAAAAAATCAATAAAAAATATATTTAAAAAAAAATAAATGGGCATCAAATTATAGGCTGTGTTAAGGACTTCGAAGGTAATAGACCAGATGGTAAGAAACAATTTAAAGAATGTGGGGTCAATCTAAGTGGTCTGGGAAGGTGACAACAAAAATTGGGTCCTCAGCATCATAGTCACAGAAGGACAAATGTGCAACACCAGCAATATGCTAATGACACTAGCATACCTGTGGACCCCATTTCAGCTAGGAAATAAGAGAGGATTTAGCAGAAAAAATAGTTTCATAAAAATGTAAGTGCAATTAAAATACAAAGACTGTTTTTTTTATCAGACTATTAAATATTTCAATACAATAACAAAAATAGTTTTGTTAATGTTGACATATGTTGGAATTGAACTAATGTTTTGTTTGTTTTCTTTATTTTTGCTTTTTCAATTATACACAATCACACATAGGTATTTACCCCACAGGGGAAGCATGCACTAGAGTTATTTGTTTTCATTAAAATCCAGAAAATAAATACCTTGTATTTTGTGTTTTATTTTTCAAGCAAAACTCAAATTATCACATTTCAAAGTCCCAATGTAAACAGTGTGTTTTGGACTGAGTAAAACACTCAAAGTAATTGAAAAAAAAATAGCTTGCAGACTGAAATTTTCATTAATTTTATAATTTCTACTAGCAGCCCTGCACACGAATCCACGTGCCAGTAGCTCTTTGTGGGGCCTGGCCTCTCAATGCTGTGGCCCAGAGGCCCATCCAAGGCCAGGTGCAGAACTCTTGCCTTGCTTGTCACCGCAGCGACAAAGCAAGCATTCTGCTAGGCTGCTCATGCTGCCCACTCACAGTGGCTGCCCCCCTGGGACTGGGGGACTCCGGTGGGGCTGAGAGGACTAAGTGCCACCATCTTGTGGCTATGGGTGCCGCCATCTTTGTGACAGAGTGGCAGTTAACTTGCATATTACCCTTTTATTAGATAGGGTCTTCTCTTTCTAGTGCAGGTGCATGTCCTTGGGTTTGTTGGGCAAGTATACAATATAGAGAAGCTGATCTATCTTGAACAATCTCATCCAGTTATCTTACTGTGTGTGTGTGTGTGTGTGTGTGTTTGTACTTAAATAATTCAATGCACACAAGACCCATACTAAATGCTAATAATTTTCTAAATGCAACCATTCACCTTGGTAAATTGATACCAGGTGCTCTGTTTGCTTCATCCCCTATGTTTATCATTCATGGATAAAGGAAATAAAATTAATTATGAATGCTGCTATCACCTTAGAGGAAAATAAAGGTATTATATATATTATTGATTTAAGAGAAAGGAAGGGAGGAGAGATAGAAGCATCAATGACAAGAGAGCATGCCCTCTCCTGGGGGTCAAGCCCACAAACCAAGCATGTGCCCTATTGGAATTGAACTGTGACCTCCTGGTTTATGGGTCCATGTTCAACCACTGAGCCATACTGGCTGGGCAACATACTTTATTATAAGAAGAAATTCAAGTTTGTTTGTTTTTCCCCATGCAGGTCTATTTAATAGATAAGTCCATCAGAATGTCACAGTAATCTCTAATCATTCCCTCAACAATATAAAGGTTATGTTAACCACCAAGCTCCAAAGTAGCCAAAAAGATCCCCTGCAGGAAACAGTCTTATAAAAAGACTCTTAAAATGATTGGCCTGTGTGTGGCAGTGTAGAAATATTAACCTTATTTTATTTTTATTTAATCCTCACCGAAGATATGTTTATTGATTTTAGAGAGGGGGAGAGGCATTGATGTGAGAGAGAACCATATGTCTCCGCATATGCCTTAAGCATTGACTGAAGCTGCAATCCAGACATGTACCTGGAGCGGGAATTGAATCCACACCTTTTTAGTGTATGGGACGACGCTCCAATAAACTGAGCCAATGGGCCAAGGCAACCTTATTAAATCTAGAGCAAGGCATCGTTTACAAGGTATTCTACTCAGTGCCTTGCATTCCTCTTTAATATGACTGTTCTCAAATGCTTTCTCACACCACTGGATACTCAGTGCTCCCTCTAGTGACTTTTCTCAGCATCTAGAAAAACTTAGATAAATCTACCCCTTCTTCTAGCCTTCCATGGAAATTCATTGACTTATGAAAAATACCATGAATTGTTGAACATTCTCATGATCCAAAGCTTCTTTCATTATTGGCTCAAGTTTTTTATATTGATTTTTCAGATTCATTTTTTTTCTAGATAACTAAATCAGAACAACTTGAATTTTTAGTACTTGTTCAGATGTAACTATTTCTGTGGAGATTTGCATTTTATGGAGATCCTTTAAAAAACATGGTAATGTGATTTATAGAATTGGATGTGAAATGTTGTCATTGAAGGCAGGTTTGGGTACCACTGAAATCATACCAGTAGGCAGTGAGATAAATTGTTACACTAAAGACTGGTTTTCAGCTTTTATGAGGTAAGATAGGACATCTTACTGGAGTTAGCCCCAAAATTCATTGCTTGCTCTGAGTAAGCAATTGAGAAAGAAAACTAGATAATCAAAATCACAACAGAGGGAGAACTACTGTTAGACTCCTGAAAAATTTTCCTAGAAAATAAGCAATGATTAGTAAAATTTTCCTGAAAGATTGTTAAACAGAACCACAGGGGAAAAGTGCAATATATATATATATATATATATATATATATATATATATATATATATATATATATATATATATATTATTTATTTTTTGCAAATAAGTATCATGTCTGCCTAACTTAAGCAGGGATGTAATTTATTGAATCAACACTAAATAGCCCTGAGAACTGACAGAGCCGTTAGAGAACATGCCACAGAACTAATGGAAAGGAAAGCAAGGCCAAAATTGTGCTAACTTGCACTCAATGCCACCCTACTGGACTGGCTCTGCTGACATCTCTACCAATAATTTCTGACAAACCCAATGTATTTGCATTGCTATACTAAGATCCAGTGACTTGGTAGAAACATTCCTTTGGCTGGCTCTATTAAACCTCTGTATTAGTTGTCTGGGAGTTGGGGAAAGGGAAATCTGCTCCCTGCCTCCCTTGAGCTTTTTATGATGGGAAGTGTGACATGGACCTTACCTTTTAGGGTTTTCCATAATAAAGTAAGGTTGTATCCTGTGCACCCATCGTCCAGTTCATTATACTCATTTGGTTTTCATCCAATTTACTTAGTAACACATAGTACAATGTAGCTACATATCATAATGTAAATAGCTCTCTAAACTTGTATACACATAAATAAGTGCACTCACCCCCCACCCCCAAAGAGGTGTCAAAAATTTCAATAGTTATTGCCTTTAGCTTTAGGTGTCATTTATTCTTTTATATCATAAATCTGTCTTCATTTTGTACAAACTGTGAACAGACTTGTAGTTAACTCTACTAGTACAACCTACATAAAATCACAGAGAGCTGAAGAAGAAAGAAAATAAAAATTAGTTAAGATATGCTAATATATATAACCTCCTATTCTCTCCCAGTCTGTATCAGAACCTGTCTGTGTTATGTCATAATTTCTCTTCTTAACTGTTACAAATTCACACGTTGACCCATATGTGGGAACCGTGACAAGAGTCCCCAGATAGTCAAGGCTAATTGAGTGTGGAGGCCTTGTTGATAGTGTGCCAGATGGTCAAGGCTGCTCTGAACATGGGAACCATAATCAGAATGCCCAATGACTACACGGGTGCAAGGTCACAGTGATCTCAAGGTCACAGGGTCCTTCTGTAGCCAAATGACTGTTGTCATTGTTGGCAATTAGCCTCTTCTGTGTGAGTAATATTAAAACTATTACTAAGGCTAGAGAGCTCAGACTGAGCTGAGAGCTGCTACTGCTACAATATAAGGCTAAGAGCTCATAGAGAGATCAGGTATAGCTACCATGTTAACTAGCCAATGTGCTGAGAGAGAAGCTCAGAGGTAGTTACTGTGTGAGGCTATAGAAACCAACAGTGTGCTGGGCAGAAGAGTGTGCTAGAGAGGCAGTAGGCACAGGGGATGAAGCTGCTGAGGCAGAGAGCTCAGATACTGACTGCTACTATAGAGGCATTGAGTCTAAAAGGCAGCATGCGGCTGCTCAGAGAATAGCTGTGAGTACAGAAACTGCTACTACTGTGTGGGAAAGATATGTATTTATCAGCCAGTATATAGCTGCCTGTTTTATGGATTGCTTAAAGAGCTGTTTTGTCTGATAGCTATATGGCCACTGGCTTCTGCAATAAAAACTCATTCCTATACACCCACACTTTTCATGGCTTCTCCATCTAAGACCCAGCATCCCAGGAGGTCCAGCCCCAGACAGTTAGTGCAGTAGGCGGGGTTCAAGAAGGAAGCTGCCCTTTGCTTGGAGTATAATATTTGGGAAGAATTTAGAAGGATATATGGACTCAGAGCAGCAGTACTAGTGCAGGGCTATTGTTGTCTCTGACACCATACTAAATACATCATAAATTATAATACTTTATAAATTTTACAATCTATTGGAGGCCCAGTGCATGCAATTCAGGGCCCCTCAGCCCTGCCTGCCCCCTCCCGCAATCCAGGATCCTCAGACATTCCTCTCGCAATCCAGGACTGCTGGCTCCTAACAACTGGCCTGCCTGATCACCTAACAAAGTGGTCGGCAAACTGCTGGCTCCTAACAACTGGCCTGCCTGATCACCAACAAAGTGGTCGGCAAAAAGCTCTGTTGACTAGTGAGTTTGCCGACTACTGGCCTAACCACTCTGCCTGCCTGCCTGCCTGATCACCCCTAACTATTAATACATCTGCCTGCCTGCCTGATCATCCCTAATCACTCTGCCTGCCTGCTTCATTGCCCCTAACTGCGCGCCTGCCTGCCTCATTGCCACTAACCACTCACCTGCCTTCCTGATTGCTCCTAACTGCCTCTGCCTTGGCCCCTGTCACCACAGCTTTGTCCAGAAGGATGTCCAGAATGACTACTGGAAGGTTGTTAGGCTGTCTGGACTAATTTTCATATTACGCTTTTATTATTATAGATAATAACATGAAACTTATTGGTGTTAGTATTTGTGATAATGAATTAATTCATCACAAATAGTGTAAATTTAGTAAATGTGTAACATAGTATGGATAAGATAGTTTTTTGAGGAGAATGTTTGAATACCATATAATATCATGCAAATGGCAAACTATTTTAAGACTGATCATTAAAGAATGAAGTCGTAGACAAGAAATTAAGAGCACAAGATAAAATATTAAAATTGTTTTAGACAATATTATTTAATGACATATAGTACTTCACTTGTAATAGACTAAAGCACTTTGGAAAAGATCATTACACTTTTTTAATAGAAATGACTATCGTATTTTCCGGCGTATAAGACAACCCCCTAATTTTACAGTTAAAACATAGGTTTAGGCCTATATTCTCTGTATAAGACTACCCCCCACTTCAAAGAAAAGACTTACTTTGCCATCAAGATCTGCAGGTAATTTTTGTGCAATTTTGGTCTTTTGCCCCCAATTTTCAGTTGACTTTTTTTCGTTTCAAAAGTCGTCTTATACGCTGGAAAATACGGTGTGTGTATATATATATATATATATATATATACACACACACACACTAGAGGCCTGGTGCACAGATTCATGTACATTGAAAGGAATTTAATTAGAAGGTGGCCAGTGGGATGTGACTGGGTGAGAGGGGCTGGATGCGCCCTGGAGCCAGCTTCCCAGTGTCCCTCCCCTGATGGCCGCACCTGTGGCAGCACCAGGACTCCAAGGGTGTCTGCAGAGTACTTGGGGTCCCTCTGGCAAGTTGGGTCCCTCAGCCTGGCCTGTGGGGATTGGGCCAAAACCAACAGTCTAACATTCCCCAAGGGGTCCTAGAGTGCAAAAGGGCACTCTGCAAAGTTGTTGTCTGGCAGCTCCTGTACTGAGCATCTGCCTCCTGATGGTCAGTGCATGTCATACCTACGTGTCAGTCAGTTGGTCAGCCTTTTATATATATACTAGGGGCCCGTTGCAGGAAAATTCCTGCAAGTTGCAGCCTTGGCCACATGCCACCAGCACCCTCCCTGCCTGCTCCATCCCTCCCAGCCTGCTCTGCCCCACCTGCTGCTGCCTCTGCCTGTCCCGCCCGCGCTTTCCCTCTGGCAGCTGCCTTGCTTTCCCCTTTCCCTCCCTCTTCCTTCTATGCTGTCTTCAGTTCTCACTTCTCCCTCTGACAGTTTATGCAAATTAACCGCTATCTTTGTTGGGTTAATTTGCATAGCCACTCTGATTGGCTGTGGGCATAGCGAAGGTATGGTCAATTAGTATTTTTCTCTTTTATTAGTGTAGATAAAAATATATTTTTAACATTTACAAATGTAATTTTTCATTGAGGTAAAATTCATATAACATAAAGATGTTTTATTTATTTATTTATTTTATTTAATATATTTTATTGATTCTTTTCAGAGAGGAAGGGAGAGAGATAGAGAGCCAGAAACGTCGATGAGAGAGAAACATCGACCAGCCGCCTCCTGCACACCCCCTACCGGGGAATGTGCCCGCAGCCAATGTACAATACATGCCCTTGACCGGAATCGAACCTGGGACCTTTCAGTCCGCAGACTGACGCTCTACCACTGAGCCAAACCGGCTTCGGCTATTTATTTATTTATTAATCCTCACCTGAGAATATGTTTCATTGGTTTTATTTTTTTAATTTATCTTTATTGCTGAAAGTATTACAGATATCCTTCTTTTCTCCCCATTGACCCCATTCCACCCCACTTTCACCCCCTTCCTAGGTCTTCCCTGCCTTATTGTCCATGGGTTATGCATATATGCATAAAAGTTCTTTAGTTAATCTCTTCCAACCCTCCATCCCCACACCTTCCCTCTGAAATACATCAATCTGTTGCATGTGTCAATGTCTCTGGGTCTATTTTGTTCATCACTTTATTTTTTAAATTAAATCTTTATTGATGAAAGTATTACATATGTCCTTTTTTCCCTCCCCATTGACCTCTCTAGCCCATCACCATCTCCCACCCCAGACCTTTACCATTCAATTGTTTGTGTCCATGAGCTATTCATGTATACATAAAATTTCCATGGTTGATCTCTTTCCACCCACCCTCCACCGCTTCCCTCTGAAAATGCATTAATCTGTTGCTTACTTCAGTGTCTATGATCCCTATTTTGTTTGTCAGTTTATTTTGTTCATTAGATTCAACATGTAAGTGAGATCATTTGATACTTGTCTTTCTCTGAGTGACCTATTTCACTTAGCATAATATTCTCCAGGTCCCTCCATGCTCTCTTAAAGGATTAGATATTCTTCTTTTTTACTGCTGCATATTATTCCATGAGGTAAATGTGTACCACATTTGTTTTATCTACTCATATGCTGATGGGCATTTGGGCTGTTTCCAGATCTTAGTTATTATAAATATGATGTTATAAACATAAGGGTACATATATTTTCTGATTGGTGTTTCAGGCTTAGGAAATATTCCTAAAAGTGGGATCACTGGATCAAATGGCAATTCCATTTTTAATTTTTTTTGAGAAAACTTCATAGTTTTCCATAGTGGTTGTACCAATCTGCATTTCCACCAAGAGTGTACAAGGGTTCCTTTTCCTCTACATCCTCATCAGAACTTGTTGTTTATTGATTTATTCTAACGGGTGTGAGGTGATACTTCATTATTGTGTTATTTGCATCTCCAAGATGATTAGTGATATCGAGCATTTGTATGTCGTATTTGTAAAAGTGTCTATTCAGACCTTCTGTCTCCCTTTTGTTGAGTTGTATGAGTACTTTATGTATTTTGTAAATTAACCCATAGAAATAGTTTTTGATACATAATAAGTAGCTTTCTATTTCTCTTTATCAATAGGGATTCTTGGATTTACACTAACTAAAACTTAAAAGGATACAGCCCCGCTCATCATAGTACTACCTGCATTCTCTCATTTGCCCCCTTCTCCATCTAGTGTTACGTTGGGTTAAAGTTTTTTGTTCTTATTTTATTTCTCTATTGTTTTAAGTTGATGTAGGTAGTTGAACATGGTCAATACTAAAAAACAGAGTTGGAATATCTCTCTTATGCACATTTCATGACACATTTTAGAAACATTAGACAGAAATTGAAAGCAATGCCCTTCTCACATTTGTTTTCTATTATTAATGTCAGAAGTCATCCATCCATTCCATCTATACTCAGCTACCTAGCCACCTATCTATCATCATCTATGACTATTTTCACTCTTTTTTATTTTTATCTTTTCTCTATCTACATATGTCAAAGATGGTAAGTGTTTTGCTAGAGAGTGATTTATAAAAATACAACCAAACCATAGTACTGTCTCAAGTGGTGAGGCTGGCCAGCATATGCAACTAATTCTCACAGAGGCATTCTGGAAAACCAGTGACAAGATTGGGACTCTGGGCTAGCCCCAGGGCAGTCAGCAGTGGTAGACTGCTACACACAGCCTCATGTGTAAAGTTTCTGAACTGACACAAAGCTTAATGAAAATGAACCTTGACGATGTGGCCAATCGAGTGTAAGTGACATCCTGCTTGGCATGCCAGGATGATTTTTTTCTTTCCTCTCTTGAAGGCATAATGCTTCCTGTGGGAAACCCTGATTTAAAATGCCACCATGTGCTTACATAGGAGATTGACCAACCCTGATATAAGTGAAATAAGGACCCCAGAAACAGGTTCGTCCTTGTCCTCACACTCCATTACTCTCATCAACCCAGTGGAAAGTGAAAGTTTCAATAGACACAATGTTAGGATAATAGCATGTCTTATAAACATGAAAATATAAGAAGTCTGTGAAAAATGAAAATAGCCACCAGTCAGTCCATATTTAGGGGTTATCTACTATAGTGCATTGAATATTTTACTAGGTTTGTAGGAAATAAAATAAAAAAATAAGTCACACTGTACCTGTTATCCAAGATCTTCCATTTAGATAAAAAATGATATATGTAAGAAAATAACAATAGTAATTAGGATAGCTATTAATGTCTAAGAGTCGTATAGATAGAACATTGTCAAAAAAGAAAGTTTTCAGAGAGACACAAAAAATTAAATAAACTAAATTTAAAAAACTTTAAAAACTGCTTTTAATAAAAATGTTTTTATTCAAAATAAAGTATATTTTCATGTTTCTTATATTTGGGTTATTTTTAAATATTCAAATTAGATTTACTAAACCTCTGCTACTGCACATTTTAAAATAAAAACTCAACTATGAGAGTTTCAGGCTCAAGTGAGGATAACCTATTAAATGAGGAAGTCAAAGCTGAATAAGCCCTATGCAGGCTATTGGTATAGAAAAGAAGCAAATGAAGTTGGAGTGAATGCTACTAGACCTTAATTCAAATTTAAAAAAAAAATACTTTTTGAAGGAATGCTATCCCAGGCACATAGTGAATCAGACTAATGTACTCTTTTGTTTGGAGGAACACATAATTAAGCTAGTCATTAAAAGAGAGTGTGATAAATATTTTGATAGGCAAAATATAAGGCGTTAAAGGAGCTTACAGGACATACTTGGAATCAGGCTAATACATCATTAATGGCTTTATAAAGTAACACCTAACTCCTAAAGGTTGAGTCCTAGTAATCAATAGGTGGAACTTAATCTCCATATCATACTTCTTTATTTTTTAAAAATTCATTTATTGATTTGTCAGAGAAGAGAGAGAGAGAGAGAGAGAGAGAGGGAGAGAGAGAGAGAGAGAGAGAGAGAGAGAGAGAGAGAGAGAGAGAGAACGATTTGTTGTTCCCTTATGCATTAATTGATTGATTTTTGTATGTGCCCTGATGGAGGATTGAACCTGCCACCTTGGTATATAGGGATGACACTCTAATCTCTGACCAACTGAGCTACCCAGTCAGGTTAGCCACATTATACTTTACTGGCTAATATAGATCCCCTTTTGAAATAAATAGATGATAATATTTTTTGTCTATAAAACCAACATATTTTCTTTCTTTACTTTTGTGAGCAAAATCTGTTTTTAAGTTTCCCTAAACACTGAGATGGTGGGAGAAGATGTGCACTGAGAATGTGGCCTTTCAGAGAGTACTCTCTGCCCTGTGTGAATGGAAATAATGGGATGGCCATTCTGGAGGGCAATTTTGGGATCTCTGTTTGTAGAGGTAACTTAACCCTTGAACTGTGAAACTTAGTTGAGGAGTTTACATACTGGCATGCCAGTGACAGCTTTGATTGACCTCAAATCATGATTATGCATGTAATTGGTAGCCAAACTATCTAGAAATAAGGCCAGCTATGTCTTTAGCAACTTTTTATTTGTTTTATGACCTTAGTTACTTTATACTAGCATTTGTGTGTAAGTTCCATTTATCTGTGATTCCAAAGAAGCAAATTCAGCAATGATTTTTAAATGCCATGTTTTTATTTTAATATTTAATGAACAAAATTAACTAAGAAGCAAAATAGAGATAGACTCATAGAGAACAGGCTGACATCTATGGAGGTAGGGCTGGGTTAAGGGGAGGACGTGGAGTGAAGTATTGAGCAAAAAGAAAAAAAATTATGGACACTCATTCCACCCTCTCCCCTAACTCAACCCTACCTTCATAGTTGCCAGCCTGTTCTCTATGAGTTTGTCTCTATTTTGCTTCTTAGTTAATTTTGTTCATTAAATATTAAAATTAAAAACATGGAATTTAGAAATCATTGCTGAATTTACTTCTTTGGAATCACAGATAAATGGAACTTACACACAAATGCTAGTATAAAGTAATTAGGGTCAATGTGATGTAGGGGATAAGGGAAAGTAGAAAAGGTACAGGGGTGATTAAATGGTGATGGAAGGAAACTTGACTTGGGGTGGTGTTGTAGAATTGTGCACCTGAAACCTGTATAGTTTTTTACAGATTTCATCCCCATTAAATTCAATAAAAAGGACTAAGCTAAATGATCACTTCATATGCATGTACAGATATGAGTTTGTTTTGGGCTAATGAAAAAAGATATGAGGGGAGATTGCAAACACAAATGATGCATACTCATATAAAACAGCAATAAGATATTAGGTACAAGAAAAATTTCAAAATAATCTAAATAGAGAAAACTGTGGGTCAATTGACTTTTCTCATGACATGTGCTACTGAATTAGTATTAGTGATGTGAGATGCTAGGAGTAAATAAATGGTCTATGCCATAGTAGAAGGAAGCATATTCTATTTCTGTAGTATTTTTGATAATACTTAATTTCTATATTTAGATTTTTTCTCTTTGGGTGCTATTCTCATAAGAAGTGTATACCTACTTTTATATTTGCAATGATTTAATAAATAGTATAATAGAAATAATTTAAGTAACACTGGTGGTTCTCAAAACTTACTTTTTAAATTAAGAGTTCTGTGTGTTACTCAAGTTTAAAGGTGCTACTTAATATAGCTTACCTATTCCCCTAGTGTAAAGAATTTTAGAGAAATTTGTTTGTTTTTTTTAAAAAGTAGAAATTTCAGATTTTTAAAATTTTTCTTACATTTGGGGGAAATCAACTTTCTAAAGGGAAAATGTCATTATTATAGGGGATCATTTACAGAGGGGGATTTCTAAAAAAACATTTTTTTTCCTTTTTAAAAGACATTGACAGTTGTATTTCCCCCTTCTTCAGTGATCATGTTATAGTAAAACAAAATAGCCACAGGGTGCAATTTTCTAGTTTTGGGTCAGGCATAGGCAAACATGATATATGACAATCAAAGTCAATTCTGCAGGTATATTGCTGGGTAAAAAAAGAAATACAAAAGACAACAAATATATTGATGCATTTTAAGTTATGTTCTAAGTCATATGCATATGTCTATATATGTAGTATTTTTTTTTTTTTACTTTAAGGCTAAATCTAATTGAGAAAGTAGATATTCCTATTTATGTATTAGTTGGGTAATAAAATGGCAGTAATGCACAATACCATTTCCCCTATAGCCTCACAGTCCCTCCTAAATGCTGGCTTCCCTGTCCTTCGGTTGGCTCTTGGTCTTTTAAGCATTTTTATATTATCCAAGACTCTGTAACAAGAAATATGAAATTGTTCCCAAGGAAAACCCAAGAATGAATTGTCCATGCATGTTACTCTTTCCCATTTTAGAGTACCAATATTTTTTTTTTATAGCTATAGCAATAGATATTTGAGAAAAAATAATTCTTAAAAGTAGAATGTCCTAGGAAAACATTTCATAAAATTGTTGTTGGAGAAAGATATATAAATATAGTGTTTAAGTGTAAAATATTTGATATTGAGGCTTAGGTTTGACTCCTTGCCCTGTTAGTTAATAGCTAACTAACCTTGGAGTATTAGATAATTTGAGTTATATGCTCTGCTAAAAAAGCAATTAGCAGAGAAAAGCTGATTTATAGGGGATTTTTATATCTGACAATTGATTTTCTCAGTTAAGAGGTGGTCCTGGGCAGCCATCTTTGTACTATAAGGTTCTATTCCTGCCCTGGTCACAATTGATTAGAGCAGAATTATGTACATGGCTCAACTGGGTTAATTGTATTCTTCCTTCTGAGAATCTGGACTGGGACTGAGACAATTAATTATGATAAGTTATTTGCTTAAATTGAGATAATTTATACTCTGGACTATGGAATACCCATTTTACAAGATAGATTCGTTACAAAAAGGTCTTTAGGTAGGAAAAAGTAAACCAAATGTGCAAAAACATGAAATAAGTAAAAACACTATGTTGTAGAAAGAGAATGTTCTCTCTACTGATTATATGTATATTTTTCTAATTTAAATCACCCAAACAATGCAGATTTTCTTTCAAGTACCAAACACAGTGCTAAACTCTATACAATTCCCTGCATTTAAGTAATAATGTCTCTTTGGATCTATATAAAGCACCTACTATGAATATGATCAATGTGAGTTTCTTTCTACTTCTTTCTTAGTGGTGTATGCCATTGCTTCTAAGCATGTTTTCTCTTTTAATATATAGCACATTTTGCTTTTGAAACATTTAGAAATTTTCCCATGTGATCTTTATTATTATTTGTCATTATTTGCATGTGCTACCCTCTCTAATATGATTTATTATGCTTTAGGTAGAAATGGTGACTTGTCCTTTTTATTTTGTAAGCTCATCCCATAGTGCCTTCTATGGAATGGTCTTTCCATCCATATTTATTGATAAATTATATTGGGGATGTAAATTATATTGGGGACAAAATTGGAATGGCTTGCTAAGTTTTCCAGGTTGAATAACTGTTCATAACAAGCTTTGCCTACCTTTCCAAATACCTTTCCTCTTTGTTTAATTCCTCAGTCTTTGAAGGTCTTTCTCTCTAAGTTTATCATACATAAACATTTACACATTTAACCAAGGGTTTTAACCACAGCTACTAGATACAGAGAGATGTGACCTTATATAGCTATTCATTTTCTTCCTGACTTCAACCTTCCTGGCCCTATATGTAGGAGCTAAGATATATGCTCTGGGCAATTATTTTGTACTTAATCCTATCTAATAAAAGAGTGATATACAAATTGGCTATCACTCCAACACACAAGATGGCTGCCCCCATGTGGACACAAGATGGCCTCCACAAGATTGTCAGCAGGGGAGGGCAGTTGGAGGTGACAAGGCCAGCAGAGGAGGGAAGTTAGGGGCAAACAGGCTGGCAGGGGAGCAGTTAGACATTAATTAGGCTGGCATGGGAGTGATTAGGGGGTGATCAGGCTGGCAGGCAGAAGTGGTTAGGGGAAATCAGGAAGGCAGGCAGGTGAGCAGTTGGGAGCCAGCAGTCCAGGATTGGGCCTAAATGGGTAGTCAGACATTCCTTGAGGGGTTCCAGATTGGAGAGAGTGCAGGCTGGGCTGAGGTACACCCCAACCCCTATGCACGAATTTTGTGCACCAGGCATCTAGTATATGATAAAACACTTTACATAACTGATTGACAAATTTACTATAAATAAATTGCAGAAGTGACTATATATCCTTGTCTGACTTAATAATAATTATATACAATTTCAAAGAAAGAACATTTGTTTGGAAGACAGAAGATTTGAACCATGAGCTTCGCTGCTAAGGAGCTGTGTGACTTCATGCAAGTCTTTTAGTTTCTCTGAGCTTCAGTTTCATTATATTAATACATGGACTAGACTAGGTGACCTTCAGTTTTCCTCTAAGTTCTAATATCTGCTAACTTTACTTTGAGCAATCTGCAAGGTAATATTTTCCTATCTGAGTGATAATATTATAGGAATCATTTCTTTATTCATTACTAAGTTCATTTATAATATAAGTCAACACTGAGATATGAAAAGCTCATCCATAACCCATATTCAAAATTAATTTAGTGTAATTGCTTACTGAATGCCAAATATAGTTTAAACCAACAGTAGACATTTCAATGTTCTTCAATGTCAAATACCAACCCCAGGAAACAAAATCTGTTTATTTTTATAATTACTTTTTGCATGTTAAATGATTCCATTAAATGAAGTGCCACAAATTAAGTATTGAAATGAACTGACCTGAACACCAAACTGAACATGCCTGAGGCATCACAGGTTTCTACTTTATTTTTATTCCCTTTTATTTAGGAGAATGATGTGACAGAAGAATCTTTGCTGATTTTTGAATACTAAATAAATTAATCTTGGCTGGAATGGCACTTCAATTACTTTCCAGCAAACAGGCTGTGCCCTCTAAGTTCATTCTGCATGACTTTACTCAGAACTGGAGCAAGCTGGAAATAAGTGGTTCCAATTGCCTAGGAATTCAGAAACACCTGGTAGTCAGGGTACAGATGATGGAGTTGTGCCAGGAGAGAAATGGGGTGTACTAAAAGATCTATGTCCTGGGATACTCCTACATTTCATTCACCTTCATAACGCAAATGGGAAGGATGGAAAAATAAGACTAGGAAGTAAAGAAACCCATTAACATATATGGCCATTACTATAGGTTAGTACTATACCATACTAATTGCCTCACATTTTTTATTCCTTTGACAACATTACAAAAACCTTGAAGAGGGTCTTTTTGCCCATGAAAGAAGTGATTTAGGAACCTGAACTAAATTATATAAGGACCATGGTACATCTAGATTACAGAACTATAGGAATATTACTGAATCCATGGTCCTAAACTGAACAAATTATAAACAGAATATAATTATCTCCTGTCTTGTTTCTGAGTACAGATTTTAAATAAGGCTTAGATATGAAAGAATAAAATCCCTTCTTCCAAATTGTCACCAGAAGCCTCATGTTTATATTTGAAAAGGGACATGTTCTCCTTTTCTGAACTGTGGACATCTTTTAATATAAAACTCAACATCTATATTTGATACCCTGTCCCACATCAACATCCTTAGAAAGATTAAATAAGTATTGAACCTGCATAGATCAACCAGGAAAAGCCAAAAGCAAAATATTCTAAAACAAGTGGGCACAGAATATCAAGTGGTTTACTTTTTTACATAAGGAAATGCCAAGTGTCAGAGAGAGAACTATTGTACAAACTAGTTTAACTCTGGAGTACAAAAAATATTAATTGAAGTTTTTGGAGTCCTGACCAAGGATTACAAAATAGACCAATGGTACCAATTGAACTTTCCTCAATAAATTGTAATCCTAATTTTGCAGATGAAGGAAGAGGAGGTTATATACATTTCTGAGAGGCACATAGCTAGCAAATAAGTGAGTCTATTCAAATCCAAGTTAGTCCAACACCAAAGCTTAGCCTCCTTCTACGGCCCAAACACTCCACCAACTGTTCCTTCAGTATGCAGGATTTTTAGGCATCTAAATGGACTCAAGCTCTCACTCCTCCATCCTATATACCATGGCAAATAGCCCCTTGTATTGTCACCACACTGCCCACCTTTAGTGATTTAAGTTCTTTGCAAGGTGCTTAGGATGATGTCTCATCATTCTTTTTAAAATATATTTTATTGATTTTGTACAGAGAGGAAGGGAGAGAGATAGTGAGTTAGAAACATCGATGAGAGAGAGTCATCCATCAGCTGCCTCTTGCACACCCCCTGCTGGGGATGTGCTCGCAACCAAGGTACATGCCCTTGACCGAAATCGAACCCGGGACCCTTCAGTCCCCAAGCCGATGCTCTTTCCACTGAGCCAAACCGGTTTCGGCTGATGTCTCATCATTCTGTCACCACCTCGAAATACTGGCTTAAATTAGTTGATTACCCCTTTTCAGTTTTGAGGTTTTGGGGAAGCCACAGCACTTCTATGAACTTCCAATTTCTCATCTGAGGTGCCTGGTTAGTAACACCAGCCTTCTCAGTTTGTTGTGGAGATCAAATAATCCATACCATGTGATACACCTAGCATAGGGACTAACACATAACAGCCTGGTTATTATTGTAAAAATGCGTTGGGGCAGAAAAGCAGACCAGGTTCCTGGATGCACATAGTAAGGCATGGGATGGTGCAGGAGGGTGGCAAGCTCTGTGGGATCATGTGATCACCAGTGGTTAGGAGAAGACAATGGAAGGTGAGAACATTGCTCTGGGGACCCACCACCTTCTTCACAATTTTCTCCAGATTTATTGAGCAAAACTTAGAGTTTCAACTCTGTTGTCCAAATTGGGATAGTAAATGATTTCAAGACACTGGAGATACTGACCTCAGATTAAAAGGGTTGAGGTGGCATGGAGAGGCCACAGGGGGAAAGAATGCTATCTCGGAGTCAGCTCTATGCCATGGTCCATAAGCAGGACACGCTCTATAAGTGAAATGTCATGATTGCAACAGTATTTGTTTATAACACATTCTGTTCAAAGAAAAATTAGAAAGCTGCAAAAATGTAAACTATCAATTAAATGTTTACCTTTGCATCTGCCCAAATATGTGTGGCTGCATCACAGCTCCCATTTGGGATCTTTTGTCAAGAAAGTGCAGCACTCTCATGCTTAGCCAAACATTGGATAGTTGTAAATGAGTCAACAATGTGTCCCTTTAATGAAAACAAAACAAAACTGTGTTTAAGGAAAAAATATATTTAACTTGCTATTTTCTGAAGCCATGAGATGATATGAAGACAAAAGCTATTATATAATATTATCAAACCTAAGTTCATGAGCCTGACTCTTCAAAAGGCCAAAACTCACCCTAGCTAGTATGGTTAAGTGGATAGAGCATCTGCCTGTGGACTAAAGGGTCCTGGGTTCAATTCTGGTCAAGGAGACATGCCTGGGTTGCGGGCTCCATCCCCGGGGGTGGAGAGTGAGAGGGTGGGGCATACATGAGGCAGCCTATCAATAATTTTTTCTCATCATTGATGTTTCTCTCTCTTCCTCTCACTTCCTCTCTGAAATTAATTATATATATATATATATATATATATATATATATATATATGTAAGTTTAATTATATATACTTATATGTTTATATTTAAATATTTAAAGGCCAAAAGTCAAAATGTCAGAATTTGAAATAAAAAATAAATGCATTGATTGAGAAGGCACCAGCTGAAAAAATGGGAGACCAAATGAGGTCTCAAATTCATTTCGCTCGCTGGACTATGAGAGGGGTTAGGTATGTAAAAGTGCTTGGGGGCAAGTTTTAATTGGAGGACATGGGAACTTGGCCATTTATGGTAAAGGGACATCAGCATCTGACCTTCCCAGACAACAGGTCCTTGGCTTCTGAAAAGGTGTCAGTGTTCAAATTCCGGATCTCTCCTGGACCTCTCATTCCCTGGGTTGGGGTTAGAGAGGAGACTTTGGTTCTAAGTAAAGCTGGAGGTCAAAGTTCCCTCCTCTGTGCATGCTTCAGCGCATGACCTGCAGTTCTAGTCTGTGGTCTCCGAAAAGCAACTCAGTATCTCATTAAATTGGATAGAATCATTTTGAGCTGGTTCTGTGGTTACATGAGGGAAATCAGGAGAGCCTTTAGCGCCTCTCATTTGAAAATGAAGGGGTATAAGAAGAAAAGCAACTTTAACAACCAGCAGTGGCAACCACCTCCTCTCTGAGTTCTTCCTCAGCTCCTTTTCCTCCTGTTCTCTGTGATTTAAAAGCTTGGGGGCAGTTACAAAAATCCTTCAGAGCTAGTATAGCTATCTGAAAGAGAATACAAATTAGAGCTTGCTACATACAGGGTGAGCAAAGTAGGTTTACTTCTGTGAGTACCTGAAACAGAGTTTATTCTTGTATTCAAGTTTATTAATCATTATATTATTTTGCATACAAACAATTATAAACCTACTTTCCCCCAATACCTGTATATTTCCATCATGTTTAATTCCCTAAACTAAAGTCACTGAAATCCTATATAATAAAAGGCTAATATGCAAATCAAGGGAACTGCAAAATGACCAATCACTATGATGCCTACTGACTACCAGGGTGCAGACACTCAATGTAGGAGCTGCCCCCTGATGGTCAGTGTGCTCCCATAGGGGGAGTGACATTCAGCCAGAAGCTGGGCTCATGGCTGGTGAACACAGTAGTGGTAGTGGTGGGAGCCTCTCCCACCTCTATGGCAGCGCTAAGGATGTCTGACTTCTGACTTAGGCCCTCTCCCTATGAGGACTGGACCTAAGCCATCAGTCAGACATCCCCCCAATGGCTCCCAGACTATGAGAGGATGCAGCCTGGGCTGAGGGATCCCCCTGAGTGCACAAATGTCATGCACTGGGCCTAGTAGTTTAATAAGTCAGTTTAAAGACATTATTTCATTTTGATTCAATGAAATGTTTATTTCTTGAATCAAACATACTTATTATAAAAATATCTCAAAATAGTAATTTGATGGAATTAAGTCATTTTGGCACAACTTTTCTTATTTTTTCCCAGTAAGGAAAAGCTGAAATTTTAAACTTAAATAATTTGGCTAACTCTGCTTGAAATGCATGTTTCCTAGAGACAAACTCGCATGACAGTCTAAGGGTCCTTAGCTAAATAATGTGTTCTGTAAACCTCAGTTTGTCTAAAGACATCCTAGTTATTTTACCAACTTCTCCCAGTGAAAGACGACTAAGAGAATAGAGAAAAATACAAAATAGGTTAGACCAGTTCTTGTCATATCTCTGCAGGGTGTTCTGTGAGTCCAGACTTGAATGGTTTATAGGAGAATCACTTATCGATAAGATTGAAAATGAAGCAGCTTAGTTCATTCAAGTTGGCAATATTTGCTAATATACACATAGGCACATTTTTACAAGTTAGTAAGCATTTGAAGTGCATATTTGTCAGTATAATTTGACTGGAAATAAAAAAGAAATTAAAATAAAGTCCAGGTGTTTTAATTTGACTGGAAATAAAAAGAAATTAAAATGGAGTCCATAAATATATATATATATATATATATATTTATATATATATATAAATATATATATATATATATATATATATATATATGCATGTATATATTGATTCAGAGAGGAAGGGAGAGAGAGAGAGAGATAGAGACGGAGAGAGAGAGAGACATCAATTATGAGAGAGAATCATACATCAATTGCCTACCACATACCCCCTACTGGGGATTGAGCCCACAACCCAACTGGGGCATGTTCCTGATCAGGAACGAAACTGTGACCTCCTGGTTCCTGGGTCGATGCTCAACAACTGAGCCATGCTGGCCAGCTAGAATCCAGGTTTTCAAAGGCTAAAAGACTAGCTGAGAATACTCAAGATTAATACTCTGTTTCCTGTCCTGAATTGCGTGGTAAATTTTTAGGTTGTTTAAGAATGCAAAAATATATTCTGATTATTATAAAAGATAAAAAATTAATTTTGGCAAATGTAGGTACACACTTATATAGTTAAATGATTTTTCTGATATTTCATATATATGAAAACATAAAAGAGATATCATAGTTTAAAAACTATGGGTACATACACATAGAAAAATATATATCTATACTCTTTATTTTTACTCATATATGCATATATAAATTGTAATTTATATATTTGAATGAATTATCCATAAAATAACAAGTAACTCATTTGACCAAACTTATCAACTAATTAACTACCTATTCTAAATTCTGGCAGATGCATTTTTCTTATTCAGTTGAATTTTCCTTAATTTGGGTATCAGACTTGAAGTAAACAATGTTGAATTTAGATTGGCCAAATTATAAAGAATATAGGGAAGTATCTACACATTATCCAGCACCTACCCCGTTGTTCCTCACTCCTGCGAGGCTCTGGGGCCATTTCCTGCATCTGCAAAGTCAAAATGCAGCTCTGAGGACCGGCAGTGGGCTGTGCTCCTGACAGCTGCCCCAAGACTCCAGGGAGTAAAGGCTCTAATAGGCCATCTCCACAAAGAGAATGCACAAGGCAAAGGTGCCCACCAAGAACATAAAGGACCAGGGAACCATCCCCCACACCCTTTGCTTCCCCAGGCGGGTCAGATCTCTCCCACAAAGATGGACAAAGCTCTTAATAGAGAAATTGGAAAATCTGACAGCCTTTGGGGAAAAGAGGGCCTCTTGGAACCTGAGTCTGCCCTTGGGCAAAGCTACTTTACATCGTCATGGTAATTATTTTATGTGATTATTTCTCTTTAATCATCATTAGTGTCAGCGCATTATAATATAAGTTTAATTCTATAACCAGCCCAGAAAACTGACATGTTAGAATGGGGAGCCAGATAATTAGTGAAGAAATGAGGGTTCGTTTGCTTGTTTTCCTTTAAGAAAAATAAAGCACACTACACATAGCAAAAATTAACTCCGAGAGTTTTAATTACAAACTTCACATTTAGTATCATGCTTTGAATGGTTATTAAAAGTACTTTATGGTGCTGTTTCTGAAAAAAAAAAAGTTTTTCATTACTAAAATGTGCTGAAACTAATGAAGGAACTCAGACTTTCTTTACTCAAGAATATCTATTAGATCTTGCTTTAAACATCTACCTCTTATTAGAAAAAGGCCAGAAAATCTTGCAAAGTCAGTACCTCTGGCAACATTTCCTGGTTCTGCTGCTTCCAGAAGTCTCTATTCAGGCCACAGGCTTTCCAACAATAAGCATCTGAATCATGCTTGACATGGGGGAGTCTGAGTCATGTTTCTCCACATCAAAGAAGCTCACATTTAAAACCTTGTGTGAGAGATTTCTGTATCCAATAGAGTGACAACTTTTCATTTTAAACTTCCAAAAGGTTTTTTTTAGAAAGACTCTTTTTCTCTGGAAGTTTTCAACAGACTGGCAGATTGACAATAGCAAGTGCACTCAGATTTGAAGGCAGCAGAACAGTGAAAGCATAAAGTCCAGCACATGATGCCAACAGGAAGGGCAGGGGCCCAGCCTGTCACCCGGAGCTGGCTCCTGACCTCAGATCTTTAATTTCTTCCATTGCACTGTTCCCTTAGGGTTCACTTGGGCTCTTGGCTGCCGGGTACAGAGTCTCTTCCTCTCGCTAGGGGAGGGCCCTGTGGGTAGTGAGAGGACTCCCATTTCTTTCTTCGCTTCACACCTGCTCCCCCTGTCTGGAGTCCATCTGTCCACAGCACCGTCTAGATAAGCCTCCCTGGTGTATATCTTGGGGGAGCACAGAGCTTCCTAAGTGAAACGTGGCAATTAAAGAAAGCCAAGCATTCCTACCTGCTGCAGCCAGTAGTACAGATTCTCAGAGAAGCCTCCAATTTTGCTCTAAGGTACTGGAACAAAGAGCTTCTTTTCTCTGGTGTTCTGGAAAGCAGTAAGCTCTGACTATTCAGAGGATAACAGATGTTTGCCCTTCAATTTACTGTAATCTCAGCATCCTAAGAGTGGTAGGTAGGACCGGAAGACAATACTCTTCTTGGTCAGGATTTCTTTATCATTCTAACCACTGTCAAGGTAAATAAACAGTGGCAAATAAACAGCACAAAGACAACCACCTGGACTATCAGTGTCAAGGTCAGGACTGCAAAAGTCCATCACTTCTCATTCTCCTTGGGGCTACATCCTAGACAGCATGAATCATACTCCTACAAACTGGAGTGACACACACTTTTGGGAGGAAAGATTTATAAAGTAAGTAGCTTACACTGGCAATTTTGCAAAAGCAGATATTATTTTCTTTTTCTTTTTTTAATTGTAACTTGTCAGCATTACTAGTTAAATTGGTTTTGCCCTTCACAAGAAACCAATAGGTTAAATTGGGCTAGCTTGATCTTAATTAAGAAGACTGTTAACTACCAAGTTTACCAGCTACTAGTTGTGTTACCTTGAACTGGTTATTCACCTCGTTAAACATCATTTTCTGCATCTATAAAAAAAAAAGTTTAAAAATTATTACTTCTTACCAGCAATTGTTATAATTAAATAAAAAATTATTTAACAAATACATTGACTAAAAGTGGAGAATTGTCAATGTAAATGTTCCTTGTTTTTATTGCTTCTGCTAAAAAATTTCAAAGATTCCATTAACCATTTCTTTTCTGAATTTCTGTCCTCATTATGTGTTCCTCACATTTAATTTTTCTGGTTATTTGTTTTTTCCTCAAAGATGCAGGTCTATCTCAACTATTGCATCAGGCAGTTAGGAGGCAGGGCAAGTCCAAGAGGAACGTTATTAAACCAGGTCGTGTGTGAGAGCACCGAACAAATCATAACATAAAACTTTATATTCAGCATTAGGAAAACCAGTGTTTTATATCAGGATCTTTGAGGGGGAAAAATAACTTCATCATTTCCTTCTTGGAGATATCTGACCTCCTTAAACAGGGTTAGTGTGATGAATATCTAATAAAAATAATGTAAAGCACTTTGCAAAAATAGAGTGTTATATACTTGCTAAAGATAATAATTAATTTGAATCCATTATTGCACATAGCAATTGCCACCAACAAGATGGCAAATAACTTAATTGTTCTGAATTTCTTTCTTAAGGGCATTTTATATTTTATCTTGGGACATTTGCCTTACCTGTTTCTACCATGCTGTCTCTAACCACACTGATATCACAAAATCCCTGGAGGAGTAGGAACTGCTGATGATCTTTCTCAATGCAGCAGTTTCTTAGGTGCCCCAGCTTGGACCTGAAACCACAATAGACCCACCTGCCGAAGCTCTCTGGGTTGAGCTGTAAAGTGGCCAAAATAGCTTTTCTTTATGACATAGTCATTTCCTGTTGTTTCAGTTAGATGATGGTTTTCAGCAAAGAATCTCTCTTGTGACTCTACCCACGTACTGATATAATTTGTCAATTTTCCTTCTACATATATATTTATATATTTTTTCTATTTCTTTATTTCTTTATATGTGTTTCATCTGCAATACTTTCAATAATAAAAATAAATTATAAAGAAAGAAAGGAAGAAATAGATGGGGGTGGGAGGAAAGGCATTTACTTTGCATTGCCATTGTCTTTTAATTACCCATTCAACCATGTTTCAGCTAGATGTACCAACAAAGAACTTGTCACAGATCAAGAGGGCTATCTGTTCTTTTAAATACAGTGGAAACTTATAAACTAGTGTCCATTTTCAATGATTCCCTGAAAATTCATACAGATTATTGGATAGGTTACATCTTCTACTAGTGTTCATAGACACATTGATTTTTTTGTGTTTTTTTTTTTTAAATATCTGTGAATTTCAGAATTAACTAAATGATGACACCAGAGAATGTTACACTAAAAAATCTAAGTTTTTAAAATTATTATCTATCCTCATGTGATATTAGTAAGAGGCTAGGCAAGTTTGTGATTAAGCACAAAGTTCACAGTATCAGATAAGCTAGTATTCAATGTCTTATATCCTTGGGAAAGTTGATTAACTTTAGGTTCAGCCTCTGTAAAATAATAATAAAAATAACAATAATAATTAACACTTAATAAATGCTCCCATGCCAGGCACTGCTCTAAGAGATTTTTATGTATTAAATTATTTCTTTGTCACAACAGTTCCAAGATGCAGGCACTATTATTCTCTCCACTTTAACAGAAAGGAAGGTACAGCACCTAATTAATAGTTAGTTAACTTTTTTTTTTTTAATAGTTAACTTGCCCAATGTCCATACTGGATGAATGGGGAAGCTGGTATTCAAGCCCCCTATTCTGACTCAGGAGCTCAGATCTTAATTGTTCTCTGGAAGCACACGGTTGAGTATCTGACATGCAGGAGAGCAGGCTCTAAGTGACAAGTCCTCTGCTGACTCTGGGTAATAACAGCAATACCATGAGTGACTGGTCACTGAAGAACAAGGGAGGGATGTTTCAAGCACTGAAAAATTTCAGGTACAGTCATAGTCCTAAAAAGCATGGGTAGGAAATATCTTTGTTCCCAAGAAGAGTTGTTCTGAATGTGGCTTTAATGTATGTTAGATGTGTCCTATGTCCTCATGTTAAAATATCTCGCCCTCCATCTTGCAGAAATTTGTCTATAGAGGGTGATTTATAAATCATTCAGCAACAGATGATGTTATAACTAAAGCAGTGGGAGTTTGGAAATACCTACATCAGATTAAGCTTGTGTTTATTTCAATAAAGGCTCTGATCTAGCTCGGATTTTTGGCAGACTCAAAATAAGCCCAACGTGAACTATTGTAAATCAAAGCTTTCTTTTGAAAGTCAAACTTGGAGTGTTTCCAGTCCCCATTAAATAGCATTTGATGTGTTTTGGCTTTCAATTTATTAAGCAAAAAATGTCCCTTTTTCTTCTCATATTTAGGGTCATGAACTCTTTGTGGACCTATGTTTTTAAGAAATTGCTCCAGAAAATTGTAAGATCCTCACAGCTTTTATAAATTTTGTGCTAAGAAATACAGACAGACCAAGGGACAACTGCAACTTACGGACAAAGTCAAATATAAATATATACATTAAATGTACAAATACCATTGTTTTCTCTTCATCAAATTGTTTCAAACATTTGAAAATTCCGAATCCCAGTATTGCTTTGCATCTCCTCTGTCAATTGCTTTGGGAATTTTCAGATTAGACTTATAAAGTAATAAACAGCTCATTCCTGATTTAACCAAGGGAGGGGGCGGGAATCAGACAGCAGTTACACCAAGGGTAGTTACTCAAGGGAAAGCTCTTTAAAAAGTCTCTCAAGAGATTTTGTTAACAAAATAATTTATGATTATCTCATACTGTGCATGAATAACCCTCATAAATATGGCACAGTACAAACCAATTAATTATGCATTCTAAATGACTTGATGATTTATAAAACTGGAATTCTGTTTAGTTTGACTTTTAAAAATGAATATAGATTGCTGAGAAAGAAAAACTTTGTAATTGAAAATAAAAAATTTTATAGATATCATGCAAGAACATTCATCTTGCTGTGTAGATTTCTGGATTATTGGGTTGATTGGTTTACAGAGATTTTTAGCTCAGCTTTTATTCTTGTGGAGTGTTTGAGGCTCAAATTACTTTTGCCTAATTTTTTTGAGCCTATGTGCCTCCTAAATAATTTATTTTTTAAAATTTAAAATATTAAATAAGAAAGGCTGAATATGTTGTAACCAAATTACTACTAAAAAAGAACACTAGATAAAATTCATACACAAAATTCTTTTAAGTCAAACTGTATATATAAAAGATGACTAGAGAGATATGAAGATTATGGAAAGTTGTGATATCTTTTTCTTAAGTAAAGATTATGAACATATTTTCTATTGAGCTTGTAAGTAATTTGCTACCATTTCTATCTAAAGACAAAAGTGCAGCTGGCTTAATTAATTTCCATGACATAGTTATCTTTCTGGATGGTCCTTCTGCTGTTCAGTCTAAGTAGCATATTAGCTCTATTATATAGGATATCAATGTCTGAAAATTGACATTGGTACAATTCATGAGGCTTATTCAGATTTTTTTAGTCAGTTATTCATGCTTTCATGAGAGAGAGAGAGAGAGAGAGAGAGAGAGAGAGAGAGAGAGAGAGAGAGAGATTGTTTGTGTGTAGATTTATGCAGTTTTTTACAAATGTAATTTATATGACTAATACTACAAATCAAGATACAGAAATGTATCATTACCACAAAACTTTCTCTACTAAATTAGATTATCTTGATTGATAGTGTTGTTCAATTCTGTATCATTGCTTATTTTCTCTCTAGTAGATCTCAGTTGCTAAGAGTGGGGTATTCATATTCTTAACAACAATTGTAGATATGCCTACTGCTTTAGCTTGTGAGGTTTAGCTCTATGCATTTTGAAACTCCATTGTTGGTGTATACACATTCAGGATGCTGTATCTTCTTTATGTCTTGGTATTTTCATTATGAAATTTGTTTCTAGTCATTTTATTTTCTCTGTAGTCTACTTTGTACAATATTAATATAGTCACTCTTGTGTCTCTTAACTTAATATTTGAATAATATATTTTTTATCCTTTTAAATTCAACCTACAGATGTTTATATTTAAAGTGACTTTTTTTTTATACAGCATTTGGTTGAAGTATGAAGTTTGTTTTTAAAGAAACTCTGCCAACCTCTTATTTTAATTTTTATATTTAGAGTATTTACATTTAAAGTAATATTGATTTATTAGAGCTTAAACATTTAATTTTATATTTTGTTTTCTCTGTTCCCTTTATTTCTCATTTTTAAGTTTCTGTTTTCTTGACTACCTGTGAGTTACTTGAACATTTTTAAGAATTCCATGCAAATTTATTTATAATGTTTTTGAGTATGCTCTTTCTTACAGTTTTCTTAGCAGTTGCTGTAGTTATTACAGCATACATAAGTAACTTATCACAGTCTACTGCTATTAACATTTTAACATATCAAGTGAAATATTGAAAAGTTATGTCCGTTTAGATCTGTTTACTTTCCCAGTCTCAAAAATATGACTTTCTTAAGTATGTCTTCTTCAGATTTTGAGCACCACATCAAATTGTGTTATAATTTTGCTTTAACCATAAAATATGATTAAATAACGTATGGGGTAAAAGTTTGTTTACTATGTTTGCCACTGTTTTCATCCATTTTTTCTTCCCTTTCTGAAATTGCAAGCATGTTTTGTTATAATTGTCTTTCTGTTTCTGAAAGTTTTGTTTAATCGTTCTTTAAGGATAGCCTGATAAAGATAAATTCTCTTCATTTTACTTTATCTGAGAATGTCCTTATTTCTTCCTTATGCTTAAAGAATATTTTCATCAGGTAGATAATTCATGATTGACACTTACTTTCTTTCAATCACTTGAAAAAATGCTGTGCCCCTTTCTTCTGTTTTCTGTAGTTTCAGATAAGAAAGTCATTATCATGCAAATTGGGATTCCTCCATAGGTACTGCATCATTTCTCTCTGGCTCTTTTTGACTTTGTCTTCAATTTTCAGAAAGTATCTAGGAGTGGGTTTCTTTGATTTATTATATTTGGATTTGTTCATCTTCTAAATCTATATTTGTTGTTGTTGTTACCACACTTGAAATGTGTTTAGATGTTATTTCTTCAAACTTTTTCACCCCCATATTCTTTCTCTTCTTCTATGACTTTGTAAATATTAATGCTGAATCTTTTATTGCTTTATTTCATAAGCCTCTGAACTGGTGTTTATTTGTTTGCAGTCTATTTTCTCTATTATTCAGAATGAATAAACTCTGTTGCCCTGTCCTAAGTTTACTGATTCAATCCTTTGTCATTTCCACTCTACTATAGGGTCCATTCAATGAATTTTTGTTTTATTTTTGCAATTGTATTTTTCACTTCTATAGTTTTCTTTTGGCTCTTTAAAAAAAATAAATTGTGTCTTTGGTGAGGTTTTTAAATTTTTCAACTGTTTTTAAGAGAATTTGCTGTTTATTGAAGCATTTTTATAATGTCTGCTTTATAGTCCTCATCAGATATTTCCAACCTCTTCATTTTGGTGATTGTCAGTTGATTGTTGTTTCTTATTCAAGTTGTGTATTTTCTGGATCTGAATATGAGAAGTTATTTTTCATTGTATTCTTGCAATGCTGTTTTGTTTTTCTATTGCCTCTGAGGTTCCACTTAATTTCTTTAGGCATCACTTGAACTGCCTGGATGAAAAGTTCAGTAAAGACTGGATCTGAGTACTTTCTGCCACTGAGTACAGAGGACTGAGCTACCAAGTGCTCTGAAGGTATATCTCAGGTGTTTCTGGTAGTGGGCTTTAGTTGGAGAATTCGCTCAAGGACTCTGCTTGATTGCTCCTTTTCTAGTCTGGGCTAGAAAAAGCAGGCTTCTCTTGCATTCCCTTTCTTTTTGTTATGCCTATGCCTGTTGATAGTTCTGGGTTACAGACATCTTTGACAGATATTTAAAGATAAAAAGAAAGCATAGGGACCTTACTAATTCCTTAAATCTTAAGGTATTATCTCACTGTTTTTCTCTTTCCACATTTTTGGTCTTTTTATGATTTCAGTTACATTATTTTCAGGATATTTATTTGTATTGAGAAAGAAATAGTAGAAAACAGTTGTGCCATTTTGCCCTGGAACCCTTCTTAATTTCTTTGTGCCTCTATTTTCTCATGTGTAAAGTGGATATTATATAACCTCCTACTCAAGATTGTTGCAAAACTTAAACATGTGTGAGACATTACCAAATAGTTAACAGGTTAAGACCCAACACATGTTAGTTTTCTTTTCCATTTTCTTCTCTTCTATTAATCATAATATAAAGATGGGTAGAAATTCCTGTAATATTTTCAAAGTTCTTGGAATAAAGACATAGGAACAAAACTACGCCTTTTCTCCTTGTTGAAGGGGAAATCTTATAGCCCACAATTACTTTTCACTGATTTGTTGTTGTTTTTAAGTTCTAATTCATAGAATAAGACTCTGGATCCTCAGTTTAAGAAGGAAAACCTTTTTCGCCATTTAGTCAGTCACAAAAATGGTCACTTATTAGGTATGAAATAGATGTATACATTTGAAAAGAAGTTGAAGTGTTTCTCATTCCTTCCATGCTCTTAAATGAGAGGACTGACCTCATTATCTCATTATCACTAGGAAGTTGCTCTGAACTAAGTCTGAGACATGTGCTATCTCACATTTAACAAATGTGTATTCCTTCATTCTCAATTAATTACACAAGAATAGACAAATTAACAGTGTAATAAATTCAGCAGTACAGTAGCAGAACCATTTAAATTTAGTCACTTAATTTATGGCAAATATTACAGTGCAGTGCAATCAGGAAAAAAAAATGATTGTTTTCCAGTAAATGATTCTGGGTCAAATGAATATCTTTGTAGAACAAAAAACCAGTTTAAAAATAAAACTATGTACAAAGAAACTTATATCTAGGATGGATAGATGGAGAGATAGAAGACACAGCAGGTGCTTCAAAAACAACTGAGTTCATAATAGCATATAGTAAATGTCAAGTAATTTGAGATAGTAATTTAGGTAATATCTCAACTCCAGGGCAAAGGTAATCACATAAAGGAAAATGGGGATCAAAGCAAGCTTTGAATAAGAAATGGAGCTCACGTTAATGTAAAGTCTATGCTGTGGGGCATGGGAGTGAAGTGGTGGAAGAGCCAGAAAACCACTAGGTTACAAGGCACCTCATTGTTAATCAAATGAATTCATACTTCCTCCAAGATGGACTCTGCCTCCAAAAGGACCCAAAGTTTGGCAGGAAGTGCATAATATGGATATGAAAATATGCTGAAAGATAGAATACAGAGAGGAAGAAAACTGGCCATTGGACTTAATAATTCAGGCTATTGATTATTGGTTATTTTCAAGTCATAGGTCTGTGGGCAGAGAAATCCAATTGGAGGAGATAAGAAAAAGATGTGTGGAGGTAGAGAAAATAGATAGAAGTTTGGATTAATTTTGCCATAAAAAGAAAACACAAAGAAATGGGCCAGTAGCTGCCAGCAGATAGAATTAACATCAAGTATGTGAAACAAAAAGGGAAATTAAAGACAGTGAATAATAAGCCATGCTTTTTATACTGATGGAAACGGTTTAGTAGAGATGGGGCACAGATGAAGCAAGGGAAAAGAAATTGTTTGAGCCAAGCCAGTAGGAAGATAAAGTTGAGAAAGGAATATCATAGTTTGAACACTCTTTTGGTAAAGGCCACTTTTTTTTTTTTTTTTGTAAAAAGGAGGTGATTTTATTTTTTTATTTTTTTACATATTTCAACTACTTTCCATCCCCATTTGGACATACTAGCAACTCATATATTTGCAGGGATCTAGATCTCCTGGTACTCTGGTCATTTCCTAGTGGAAAGATGTTTAAAACTACTATAGTAATTTTTTTCAGGGTCTTCATTGAAGGAAACTATCCTATATAATAAAAGGCTAATATGCAAATTGTCCCTTTGGGAGTTCGACCATTCGCTATGATGTGCACTGACCACCAGGAGTGGCATGGAATGAAGGAAGGTCCCAGCCAGCACCTGGCAGCCAGCCAGGCCTAGGGATCCTACCCATGCATGAATCTTGGCCTCTAGTAAATAGATAAAATTATATTTTAGTTTATTTTTGTGATGCCTTTCCACTAATAGCATATACAATAACTCTATACTACCAAGATGGAATGAAAGCAAATCAGTCAGCCTAGATTCCTAGATTAAACCTTAGTAGATATTAAAATACTTATTTTTAACTTTGAGAAAATCAAGTTTTGAAGTGTTTAAATAACATAAGTTAATGTTTGCAAATAAAATTTAGTTCCAAACCCAGTTAAGTTCTAGCCCAAAGTTATTTTAGAAACTTATTTTGCTTTTCCACATCTACATTTACCAAAATCTGTACATCTTTAGTGCTCACAGTTTGGGATTGTGATTGCATGAAATAATTTCATGCGAGAATGTTGAGAAAGCTTTGAGTACAGTCTCTAGTACAAAGTATGTGTGCAAAAATGATAGCTACCATGCTTATTTCTATTATGTTATTTTCCTTTCTGCCATATATTCAAACATTCCTCATTGATCATGACTAATCTAATAAACATATTTCTGCTTAGGGTTTAAAATAAAGTTGAGAGCAAAACTGGAGGAATGATCCTAATGGTCGCATTTAGGATTCATAAGGTGTATTGTGAATGAGCATAATTTCATCCATTAGTTGTTTTGGTTTTGTATTTGCATCTCTTTCTGCTTACTCTGAAAACTTTAATTCTCAAATTTTATTAACATAGAACCAAGATCACTACATTAACCCAGTGACTGCCGTTTTAGGATTACTATATATGGGTGGGTTTGCACTTGTATAGTCCTTAGGATAGTCAAATTATTGTCTTTCAAAACCATTTGAAATTATTTTCTAGATTTACTTACAAGTTGAAATATAATTAGGTTTATTTCACTTTGTTTTTAATTATTGCATAATTTCTTTCCTCTTTGATTAAATATATATTTAAAATATATGTGGGTAATTTGTATAGTTCCAAATTGAAAACTAAACAAAGATCCATTCAAAGAAATCTAGCTTCTACTTTATAAGCCTATGGTTTACTTCCATCATTTCATTTTGAAAATATAACCAAATATGTGTGTATATATGATATTTGGGTGTCCCCAATGTATACAGTCTTTGAATAATTATAAAGGCAGTGTTTATTAAAATATACTTCATTTTCAAAGTTAAGCCAACAAAAATGATAGCATACCACAGATTGTCTTGCACCTTGCTTCTTTGACTTAATAATATGTCTTGGAGATTGTACTGTAGCAATATGTAATACTCTTCATTAGATCTTTTTGCTTCATTTTGTAGATTGAATATAGTTTACTTAATCAGTCTAGGACATTTCTTCACAATCTTTGAATGTCACAGTGAATGTGGACATCTAACTATGAAAATTGGAGATTTCTTCTTTCAGCTCCTGTCCTTGTTCTTAGGGCCTTAAGTGTGCTAAAACAAACAAACAAACAAACAAAAAAAAACAACAACAACAAAACACACACACACACACACACACACACACACACATCAGCCCATTCATGTTAATAGGAAGAACCAGTATGGATGAAGACATAATTCTAAAGCATCCCTAGTTTAGAAAACTGTCAGATTATGGCCTGGTCAGTGTGGCTTATTTGGTTGGAGTGTCATTCCATATGCCCAAAGGTGGAAGGTTCGATTCCTGATCAGGGACATATCTAGGTTATGGGTTTGATCCCCTGAGAGAGGCAACCTATCAGTGTTTCTCATCTCACATTGATGTTTCTCCCCCTCCCCCGCCTCTACCTCAATAAACATATCCTGGGGTGAGGATTAAAAATAGAAAAGAAAATGATCAGAATATAGAATTTAGTATGGTTGGTCTTGAAGGGTCCTCAGGTCAAATTTCACAGTTTTGTGTGTGTGTGTGTGTGTGTGTGTGTTTTGTTTGTTTGTTTGTTTTTTCACTGATCAATTCATAGAGACCCAGGGGGAAGAAAGTTATTCCTAGAGATATTTCATTACTAGTAAAATCAGTATTAAGATACAGAATAACTAACTTCTAGTCCAGGGTTTCTCTACTATGCCTAGGTTTTATTTATTTATTTTTATTTTGGTTTATCAAGTTTTTTTTTTTTTCTACCAGCTGTATTATTGCTCCAGCAAAGTTTCCCAAATATTCAAATATATAGAAGAGTTTATTTAACTTTTTTTTTTAATATAGAGCAATACTCTTCCCGATCTACTCCTCATCTCAGGTTCCCCACCCCTGCTCACCCAGATGTGCCCATCCCTTTACTCTGGCACTGCTTTACTCAACTGACTGCTGAATATTCTAGCAAAATAGAAGATTCAGAAAGAATAATGGCTCTTTCTAGTGAGAATTTCACATCTTATGCTTTTAAAAGTAGAAATGTTTTACTAAAAATAATCCCTAGGAAGTTTAAATGTTACAGTTCTAATTTTTAGTTTCTAATGTGATCATTCATTTGTGCATACATGTAAAGTCACATGTTCCCACATAAAAGTCTTGAGTTTTAAGGACTGCACATTTTCTAATCTTATTCAGCATCTCTTCCCACTCTCCTTTCCAGATATGTCCTTTAAAAAACACATGCTAGAAAATTCTTCCATTGTTTCTTCTTTACAGGATAATGATTACATCATATAGGGAAGGATACACTTGTCTGGAATCATAAAGACAAACTTTGCATACTTTAGAGATTACTTAGGATGGGTCTTGGACTATGCCTGAGGGTAGAATAGAAATGACAGACTCATAGTTCATAGTTTTATTTTTTTCCTATGTTGAATTGTTATAAGTAAGGATTGTTTGTCATTGGAGACTCCAGTGAATATTTACATTTTGGTCTGGGCACAAGGGGCTGTGTAAGGCATACTATGATCTCTTAAGGAAAATTGTATCCAACAAGTAAAGTTTTATTTTGTTTTTCACAACTTAAGATCATGGCATGTCATTCATTTCTTCTGGATTATACACACCTCTCATATGATGAGGCTGCAGTAAGGAACTCATGGGATTACCTCTAACACATTCTCAGTTGGTAAATCAAATTCAAGCATTTTATGAGCACTTACTCTGTGAGTACTATAGAGTCATAAATTCTGTTTTTTAAGGAACTGCTGGGATTTTCTTTTTCTCAGAACCACCAGCATATATAAAACCAGTGGTAACAGTAACATCTTTCTAGGCACAGAACCTGCTCTTTTAATTAATGCTTTTATATGCGTGATAAAGTTTACTACTTCTAGCATTTGTTGATGTTAATGATCTACACTAGAGAGATAGAATGTAAATAGAAGAGGGAAAGAATGGTTGGTCAATACAGAAGGAGAATCTGAAAGACTTTGAAATTAATTGAATATGGAGACAACAGAGTGGAAGTAGCAAAGATGATCTCATCATTATAATCTGTAAGGACAACCAAGAATGGTGACAATCCCTGTGGTAGAAAAGCCATAGCCAGATGTGCTATAAACCCAATATTGAAGTAAAAAATGGAATTACAAGTGTTAGTATAGAAAAGCTAAAACTTAGATTACCAGAATGAAGGTATATAAACTTTGACCCTGGGTTTCTCTAACCTGGTGAAATTGTTCAGGATGCTCAGGATTTAATCATGCTTCCATAACAAAAGAGAGAGAGGCACTGGAGTCTGTGCCAGCTTACTTGTATTGTTGATTTTTGTTTTAGTCCTTGATTTTGTCCGTGCCCTTGAGTTTTTGATGGCTGGTTTGGTGGCAAACTTAAGTGAAGGACATTTTATACTGAGTCTGAGTCAATATCCCTGGCTGCCTTTGACTCAGGAGGTACTTTTTGTGTACTGGTAAGCCCAAGACCTTTGAATTAACTAACAGATTAGAATTAGGAGCTTATTGAGAAGTGATGATATATTTGTTTATGGGCATGGGGAGTTTAAGGGACAAATAATGCATCAGGAAAAACATCCAAGAAGATATGTCTAAAAGCTATTATTGATACTTTTCTGGAACTGGGGAAAGCTATTTGGGCTAGCAGTAAATTACTAATTTAAGATTTACTTCTGTATTTACATAACACTATAAAAAAGTTATATTGATGGGGAAATTGAGAAGAGAGACAAGTTTCAAAGCTAAAATCTTGAGAACATATTTTTTTCAAAAAGTAGAACAGAAGGAGTGGAAAGATATTCATTCCTATTGGGGTTCAGCAGTTCAGGTTCAAGGGCATAACTAAATAGAATAAGAAAGGGAGAGATGCTGCCAGTAAAGAGAGTATTGCTTGAGCTAGCCTATGAAACTGGCTATAGGCTGTCTGTGTCATCTCTATCACACCATGGCCTACACTCAGTTCTTTTCTACAGTGAAATTGTTCTATAAGGTCCATGCTTCTCTGGCTGAGACTTTACCATGATTTCCTCTTAATGTCATTAATATCTCTTCCAAATAGCTGATGATTATTTCCAACACTCAGTTGAAAACAGTATTAAAAAGCTAAAAATAAAATTTCCATTTGTAGATTCAACTTAAGTAGATACAACAACTTAAAATGTCATTATATATTTTGATGATTTTATAGCTCTGGGCAATATGATTATCACTTACAATGTATAAGATTTAATAAGGCAATTATAAATGTAACATATGTTGTAAAACACTATAACAACAGCAAATGAATGAAGCTTTTTTAATCTTAGCCTCAGAAAGGAGTTAATGTGCCATTTCCCTAATGCATAATCAAAATACTAAATAAAATTTAACTTAACAATTGTAACATATCTAAGGTGTTTTATGTCAATTTCATAAAGCTGAAGCAGGCCTGTCTTTTTAATTGAAAGAGATTAGAGATTAAATGAATTTTAATATGTGCATACACAGCTATAAGATTATAGCAAGCTAGGACTTTAAGTAGTGCTAAAACTTGGTTGACATTAATTCCTTGTCTTCTAGGTTTCTGCACAATATTATAGATAAAACTACTAATCCTATCTAATAAAAGGGTAATAGACAAATTAACCATCACTCCATCACAAAGATGATGGCACCCATAGCCACAAGATGGCAGGTGCCCAGTCCCCTCAGCCCCACCAGAGACCCCCAGTCCTGGGGGGGGGGGGGTGGCCGCTGATAGTGGGCAGCATGAGTGGCCTGGTGGAATGCTTCCTTCATTGCTGTGTCAATGAGGCAAGTGTCCCACCCTGGCCCAGGAGGGCCTCTGGGCAACATGCACATGAGTAGAGCGGTCTGGACAGAGAGCCTCTGGGCTGCAAAGAGCTTCTGGGCAGCAGGTGTGGAGTGGCCAGGCCCCGCAGAGAGCAGAGAACCACGCGGAGTGGGCCTAAGCCATCACGGTTACCGGATTAGAGAGGGCTCCCTTGAGGGCTCCCAAATTGGAGAGGGTGCAGGTCAGGCTGAGGGACCCACCCCCTGTGCACAAATTTTGTGCATCGGGCCTTTAGTAAATGTAAATAAAAAGAAAGAGAGGTAGAACCAGATGAAAAAATCATACATATTTTTAAAAATGTTTTTATTTATTTTAGTGAGAAAGGTAGAGGGAGAGAGAGAAACATCAAAGATGACAGAAAATCATTGATTGGCTGCCTCCTGCAGATCCACTATGGAGGATCGAGCCCAAAACTCACATGTGCCCTGACCAGGAATTGAATCTAGACCTCTTGGTTCATGGGTCAATACTTAACCACTGAGCAACACCAGCTGTTCATAATACCCAATTTTTAAATAAATAAAAGAAAGAGGCATTTTGTATATGTGCTTCTGAAAAGGACAAGATCATTTACTATCTCACCTTTACTAACTGAAAATAGCATGGCATAAGTTATAGAGAAGATAATCAACTTTAAAAAATGTAATGAAAACCTAAAGCCATTAAGTTGAACTCACTGATCCTCACTCTGTTACTACTGTTTCTCAGTTTAATTGCATTGTCTCTTGAGGTTAGGGAAAGGAAATAGCATAGACTATCTTATAGAACCAGGGGCTCTTTCAAAAAGTGATAGAGGGAGAGAAGACTAAAGGCATCTAAGGTTCCTTTCCACTCTCAATGTTCTATGACCTTGCATACATTTGCCTATTGCTACATGAGGATATATCCTAATGGGTTCAAGAAGTTTGGGGGGAAACATGTTACTTTTGTTCCCCACAACCAGCCTTAGTTTCTCAGAATAAAATATTCCAAAGCACAGAGCAAGCTATGTGCGTTGAAAAACATATGATTCCATTTGCACAGCACCAACTAAAAATTTGCTATTTTTTTCATATTAGAAATTTAAAGACATGAAACTAATGAGTGATAGTTTCTGACGAGCTCCACATCTCCATATCTAAGTAATGTGTATGATCCCAGGCCTTTTACTGTGCTGTGCTTGTGGATTTAGAAATAGGAGAGAACCTCTTAAAAGAACCTACATCTCAGCTTTCTTTTTTTTAAAATATATATTTTATTGATATTTTACAGAGAAGAAGGGAGAGAGATAGAGAGCCAGAAATGTCAATGAGAGAGAAACATCGACCAGCTGCCTCTTGCACACCCCCCACTGGGGATGTGCCCGCAACCAACGTACATGCCCTTGGCCGGAATCGAACCTGGGACCTTTCAGTTCGCAGACTGACAGCTCCACCACTGAGCCAAACCGGTTTCGGCTTACATCTCAGCTTTCTTGTGGGTTGGAGGAAGCTGTGTTGTAGCAAGAATAGTCAGCATGCATCTGAGGAAACAGGTCACCACTCTGATTTTACTCAGATTTTCCAAAGGTGCAGTAATGCTTCCTTTTCTAGAAAGAGTAAAGTCAACAACTCTGCAGCCCACAGAAAATCTCTTAATTTATATTTATGTAATATACATGAAAGTTGGATATTTCCTTAGGCAATACATTGGCATTTCAATATAACTAATTTGACCTTCTTAGTAAGAAACACAACTACTTGTTCTTTTAAATTTTCTAGTTAAGAATGAACATTACAAAAGGTGCTCAAAGTCACTATCAGGAAAATGCAAATCATTTTCATTTAATAACTTTTGATTCACACAAAACTTAATTACTCATAACATAAACAGTTGATTAACATATTTGCCCATTTATTATATAGTGTATTTTTATAGTAAATTAAATATTAAGAAGAGCATAAAGAAGAGGAAGATCATTTATAATACTGTATGCATTTATTGATAAGTGAAGCCACACAGTTCACAGCCATGTTTTTTTAAGGGTCAACTGTATTTTCATTTGCACTATTATCTGAGATATAGATTCTCTTAAAGTTGCTTTCCTCCCTACACCTCCCCTGTTCTTTCTCTATTTCACATCTGTCATGGAAGCTTTATAGATAGAAGTAAAACATTTGTAATTAAATTTATTTTCTCCTTGCATAGCAATCATGATCAGTAACAGGGACATAGTAAAACAAACAAATAAATAGCAAACCACCACCACAACAAGAAAACATAATATAAAACAGTTTTACCTTAGGACTACTTTTCCAATGGCCACTCCTATACAGGTTTAAGCTGTTCAAAATAATGTTAATATTGCTTTATTAACTTATTTATTCATTAATTTATCCAAAGTCATAAAGTTAGGTATTAGGAGCAAGATGCAGCTACAGATATTTTAAATCTCCAGTGAATGTCTATGTGGACTAATTTGTTCTCTTTCTTTCAAAATAATTTCAAATATGTTCACAGTAGAATTGAACTGATAATTTTCAGAGGGCCCAATTATTCCTAGACTCCACACTCTCTTTGAGTGTCAGGGGCCGAGAAGGATCTTAACTCTTTCAGTTAACTGAAGTACATTTTAATGAGTTACTATTATTATAAGTTTTTCACTCCAAGCCTAAGGCAGAACTGTTCCATGGCAGTCCATGGGACCTTAGTGGCCAACAGATAACCATGTCTCCAAGAACAGTCAACTCTTAACCAAGGAATGACAGGTGCTCAGGGATTCTAAGTTGTTAACTTATAAATTTATTCCACACATATACACATATAAGAAAAGGGGGGAAAAAAGAAGAAAATGAAATGTACTAAAGCCTATGTACCTAAATTTAACCATGTTCTTTCCTTTTTAATCTTTTGTTCTTATCACATGGACTTATCGTTCGTTCACCCTATCTCAGAAAATCTCTGCCCATTGTGCCTGCCACTCTGATCTAATTGTACCCCAATTTCACATCTGAAATGACCCTGGCAATGTTTGGAAGAAACACATAATTACTCCATGATAGAACAGGCTCCAATAAATATTCTCAAAATTAAAATCCAAAATTGACAACTTTATTAGAGTCCCCATTACTTCCAGTTGTGAACTAATGGTAGTGCTTGTTAAAAAACTTATAAAATTCTGTCTGTTCTTAAGCTTCAACATAGTAATGATTTTAAAAAATGTAATATATAAATTATTGAAAAATCAAGAAGTTATTCCATTCTACAGTTATTCCTCTCTCTCTCTCTCTCTCTCTCTCTATATATATATATATATATATATATATATATATATATATATATATATATATATGATGCTTTTTTTCTTTGACAAGCAATTAAGAATATAAGATAAAGTGATAAGAAAATAAATAACTAGGACAAACAGTGGGGCACTATGATTATTACCTTATAATTTCAGAGTTTTCCCATACATATGGAGGCAAATTGAGACTGATTCTGATCTTATTTGTACTGGGCTAGGTTCACTGCTTCCTCTACTCACTAATTTATTTTCAAACAAGATAACTATTACTAGAAATATTTGAATATACTATAGAGGATATAAGCTATCCTTGTTGAATTCTCCCTCAAAACCAAAGATGTCCACATTTCAAAGGATGAGGGAGAAATATAAAGAAGGACTAGAAATAGGGACTAAGGTGAGACATCTTTCCTTGCAACTTTGTCTTTAATATTAGACCCTCAGAATTACAATTTTGGGGTTATAATAGACCCCTTAAAATCCATCTCACATGTAGTATGACTCCCAGTACTGTCTAAATACTTTTCTGTGTATCTTAATGACCTGAAAGCATGCACACTAAAAGATATACAAATACCCACACATTTTTATAAGCTCTTGGAGAACAAGATATGAATCTTTATAATTTTAGTCACAAAACTAATACAGTCCTGACATTTATCATAGTAAACTCTTGCCAGAATGTATAAAAGAATGAATGGATAAAATGCCTGTAGTCACCACTGTCATTTATGAGAATCAGTATTATTTCCTGTGTGTATGTGTCTGTCTATGTGTGTATGCATGCCCGCATTAATTGTATTTTTATGTGAATATCTAAAAGAACCAATTTACCTACAAATTGGTTCATAAATAATTTAGTCACAGATTATTTTCCTCTCCTGAACTTGGGCATTTTTCATCTGTCACCTTTAAATGTCCAGTATCTAGCCCATAATACCTATATTTGACAGATTACAAATTAATATTCTAATTATAGGGATAAAGTTAGAGCAGCTTCTTTATTTGTGAGTAGAGCTTTCAAGGGGCATGGAGAAAGCTCAACCAGGTTTGTTTTATTTAGCATTTCAATCTTTCTCACCTAGTAAAGACAGAGAGATAAGATCCTAAAGGTAAGTTAAGGATTGAAAATCAGGAAAATGAATGCCCCCAGCATTGATTAAAAAATATATAAACATTTTCCTAAAAACCATACATTCTCAGTCCAGAGGAATATGGCTTTTTTATCCATAGATCCTACAGTTATTATAGCAACATCATTGCTTTGTTTAGTTGCTTTAGATTATTCTTTAGAGATGTTCATTTATGCCTAGGGGTGATCAGAAAAGTGGATGTCAATCAAATAATTAAGTTGTGTGGCAAGATGTTTCAGAGTTCAGGTATCCAAGATAATTAAGAATACTTATGCAAAAAATATTCACCAAACCTCTGAAAATGTATGCCTAAAACTCAATCACACACTTTCCTTACCAACATAACCTGGACATGTAAATTCAAATAATAATGTCATAATTAGGATGCATCAGTTGCCTTTATATCTGAGATACATAAAATTTAACTATTTGGTAACTAATGAATAACTGTAATAAAATGGTTCACTTGTTAATTTTTAACTCTAGAATGATCATTAGCCCAGGAAATTCTTACCTAAATAACAACATAGTGCTTAGTACACACTTGGCCCGCAATCAATATTTGTTGAAATATATTCTGTGTACCCATATCCTGGGTTGGGATATACAATATTGAACACATAGGCATTATTTCTGTCTTCATTGAGATTAGAATCTGCCAACAAGATATATTTAAAATGTATCAGGTATAAATCGGGATGATAGCCAACTGAGAAAGGCCACTCCTTAGATGAGGCTTTTGGGTCCACTCCAGTTTGTCCTCCATGGCTCCCATGATCACGAAGCAATGGGTCCAGTATTGCCCAGTCCAGTGGATGATTGTTAGGGATGTTTCACAGAGATGTCACTGTGTTTGAAAAACTTTCCTTCTTGACATTACTCATTCCAGAGGGTTTTTCAGTTTCCTTTGAGATGTAATTTCTTATAGCCACCCAATAAACACTGGTATTTCTAGTTCTTCCTTTATTCTTTTTAAACAATGTTACCGATTTCCCTTAGCATCAGCTACCACCAATGCATAGATAATCCACACATATATCCAGGCCTCCTCTGACACTAGACTATATCACCAGTTATTTAGTATCTTCATACTTGATGCTTTGCAACTTAAACTTTAAATGGTACTTCAGCTTTCTCCAAAACTGGCCTTCCAGTGTTCCATTGTCAGAGCAAATGGGGCCATCATTTTGCTAGCCAGAAATCTAGAAATTACCTTTGACATCTCAGTCTCCCACTCTCACTATTCGTAGCATCTGCCAATTTACCTACCATGTGTCTCTTAGGGTAGCCCACCCCTTTCCAACTTTTTTGTCATCACCCAAGTTTAACCTATTATTATTTCTCCCTGGATCTCTGCAAAAGTCCCTTAGATATTTGTACTTTCACTCTTGCATCCTTTCAATTTATTCTCCTTACTGAGCAAGTGACTTCTAATTAATGAGAATTGGGTCATACTACACACAAATATGCACACACCACACACCCACACACACACACACACATACACACATGCAGTTTAAAATCTTTCAATGGTATAAGACTTCTCAGTGCTTTAGGGATAAAGGTCTCCTAGACTCTTTGACCTCTGAATCTGATCTTTCCAGGAGCACTTTGAATTACCCACCTACTTGACATTTGTGTTTTTACATGATATTATTTATTTAAATTAAAAGCATCATCTGCCTTCGGCCAGAGGGACCTGGTACATGTATATCCTCACATTCACCCCCACATACACACATAGCTCCACCTAGTTAACCCCTGTTGACCCTTCAGATCTCAGATCCACCATCACTTCCCCGGGGAGGCCTCATCGGCTTCTCCAATGCCTCACATTTGCCTGAAAGAGACTCTCTTTATCTGCTGGCACCACTTCCAGCTGGTAACGTTTTGATTGCTTCCCCAATGTCTGTTTCCTCCCCTAAGTTGGGAGTTCTACAAGAGAACATAAGGGCAATGCTTGCTTCCCATTTTTCACCGTCAGCCTAATACATGTGATTGTACACAGAAGGTGCAAAGTGCAGGACTCAGTAAATGTTTGTTGAGCGAGTGGATGACTTCTACCCGTAAGCATTTCTGTTATATGTGGTTATTGGGCAAGTCAATCAGAAGAAACGGCTTGCAGTGTTTTCTCAGCATGAATATTACCTCCAGTCAGTTGTTTCTTCCTATTATGTCATGAGGTCTCACCCATAAAATGGGGGCATGGCAAGTTTTCCCACATTATAAATTATTTTCAAAATATCCTAAGCCCTTAATAGATCTGTTCTACATAAACATAATTTTTTTTTACTACTAATTAGACATCACCATTGTCATTACAGCCTGACCACTACTGCTGCTGAGTGGAATAAATGAAATTTAATTTATTTTGTTGTAAACATGGAAGGTAATTAAGAATAAATCATTTTTTTCTAAACACTCCATCTTGCAAACATACCTCAAACACACACACTCCCCCCCCCATGTACATGAACATACACACACACATGCACAAACCCACTGTCGTTATTATATCACCACTACCTATGTAGTTTCCATTTTTGTAGTCAACTCCTCTCCAGAAGATACAATATATATACTGGTAGAGAGAATACTCATTAAAACATACTATTTTATTATAATTTCATGCTGATTTTCTCTTGTAACAAATTTATAGTTCAGCAATTTTCAACTGGTGTGCTGAAAGAATTTTTAAAACATGCAATACCTGACTTTTTAGTCAGGGACACTGACCTCTTTTCTCTTAGATTGTCAAATAAAAAAATGACAACAGCCAACACAACAATAGCCATCCAATGTTGAATGAATCAAAATTATTACCTACTTTTTTTTTTTTTTGTCAGGCAAAAATATATTTTTGGTGTGCTGCAGAATTTTAGTAATTATTTGTGTTGTTAGATGAAAAAAGGTTGAAAATCGCTGATGTAGTTAATTGAATGGCATAATTTCTAAAATGGCTTGCAAAGTGTATATCCTTCCACATTATATACCGTAGGTAATTATACAAAGCTTTGTATGGACTTGCCAAAATGAAAGTTGCATATAAATGAGTAATGTAAATTAACTTCCAAAATGGGTATGTTGATACTGAATATGATTCTCCCTAATAGAATGGAAGTGTGCCCCAGTGGCATTGATTTAGTCCTTTCTTTTCGCCTCTCCACCCCCTCTAAGCCCCCAGTTAAGTAGCACAGTGGCTTTTCACCTCTCTGCCTGGTTCCTCTGGCCCACTAGTGCTCCTTCTCCCAATTTGCCATGAGCACTAAATGAAGCGAATAATTTGGTGCATTGTTGGGGGGGGTGGCAGTGGGGGCGGGGAGGGGAGGGGACAGCTGACAGTGAATGGTGTCAGCTGCAGAGGCAGCAGAAAAAGCCGACATCTTAATAAAACAGCCTCGGGCAAAATCCCATTAAAGCCTTCAGAAGCTTGTTTCCCTGCAGTTGAGCAGGTAGGCGCTGAGCAGTACGAGGCAGCCCTGAGTGCTCTCAGGGAGCCCAGTTCAAAAAATAAAAAATAAAAAAAATGGAGTGCTTTTTAAAAAAAATATAAATCATCCACAAGTCTAGCTCCTCAGAGTCATTTGCAAGGCAGAGAAAGAGAGAGCTAGCACAGGAGACAGAAGGAGGAAGGAAAGGAGGGAGCTCCGGAAAGAGAGGGATGTGAGGGGCCCATTTGCGCTGCCCCAGCAGGAGCATGGAGCAAGCTGCTTGCACCCATTAGCGGCGGCGTGCAGACCTCAGGCTGACCTTTGGGGAGGCGAGGGGGCAGGCAGCGCTTGGGCAGAATTACAATGAGGACGGGCATGCGAGAGGTGCATTGTCTGGCTGGCTTCTACGCCAAAGGGGTGATGTGGCACAGCCCTGCCCAGTAATGCTGTCCTGGGAGTAGGACGGTGGGCAGCACGTTGAGGAATAATATAAGGATCGCACTTTAAAAAGCAGGACATGGACTATACAGTGAAAGGAAAAACACGTGTATGCACATATATCTCTTCGTTGCTCACACATATAGGGTATGCAAAACAGAATAATCATCCAGAAAGTATTTTTGGGGTTCACGTGGTACACTCTCAATGAGCCACGCTTACAGCATATTTGTTGATGAGAGTGAATTTAACTTTTTCAAGCTTCCAGAAAGAAACTGCAGTGTCCCAATAGCCCAGGGTGTAAAGGCCCTCTCTGCCAAGAAGCTCAATGTTACATCTAGCTAGTACTTCTCATACTGCAGCTACAGATGATTCGCAATAAGAATGAGCACTCAAAATCAGCCTGAACAGAACATTTTAATGTTACAGAATTGGATACCCTTTAGTTGATAAAAACGAATGTTCCTTGTGAATAAGGACCACGACAGCATTTGCAATCTCTGTGGTGCTGAAAGTTGTGTGAATTTGAAGTTGTTATACTGAGTTGCATTTGAAGCATGTGGAGTCTTGACATTTAAATGGCACATACTATGAGATGAGTCCTCGGTAAGGAGTGCTGTTTTTTTGGTGTGTGTGTGTGTGTGTGTGTGTGTGTGTTTAAATATATTTTATTGATTTTTTACAGAGAGTTAGAAACATCGATGAGAGAGAAACATTGATCAGCTGCCTCTTGCACACCCCCCACCTGGAATGTGCCTGCAACCGAGGTACATGCCCTTAGACCGGAATCGAACCCAGGACCTTTCAGTCCGCAAGCCGACGCTCTATCCACTGAGCCAAACAGGTTTCAACGCATCTGTGCTGTTTTGATGCAAGTTTTGCTTACCAGGTATTCTGGAGATTCCTTGCAAAGTTAAGCATTTGTCCTTCAGTTTCACTCATTTAGCCCTTCCTGTTGGAGCACCATGCGCAACAAGTCTCTCAGTGTGCTAGGTAGAAGAGTAGTGATAATAACAGATGTTTTAAGAAAGAAGGCTGAGCTTAAAATCAAGTATTTTCTAATTAATCAAGTTCCATATTCCATCTTTGGGCAAGTCGTAAACAGGCATAAATAAAGGAGCAGATATTTAGCTGAGTCCACCTGCATGAGATTGTTGGTTTCGCAGCCCAGGCCTGCTGAGGCCCCACTTCCATCACCCCTCCTAGCCTGAATTCAGCTCTGAGGAGGAATATCTGATGGGATGAATCAAGTCCAAGTGGACTTAAAAGGTACAACGTTTATACTAACTCTGCCTGGAATCTATTTGACTATATAACTCTGTCACTCTCTATTATCTATCTATCTATCTATCTATCTATCTATCTATCTATCTATCAATCTGTCATCTATCTCTGCCTCTCTATATCTCTCTGTCTCTCTCTCATAAGCCCTGATATTTTTTTGATTGGTACATGTCCCTCTCTGTAGAGCCACATAAATATAATGCCACTGTAACACAGGCTTGCCTAATGCTGTGGTCTAGGCCTTAGCTAGAATCTATATTCCTCCCATCATTCTCTTTGGGTTTGACTTGTGCTCTATCAGAATGTTACATCCAGAAGACTAAGACCTGGAATGGTCCAGGCTTACACATCCAGCTCTGAAGATGCCTCACAGCACACCTCAAGGGAATGCTGTTAACATCTAAGTGTGAGGCATAAGACCCTAAGGTAGTCCCTCACATGCTCTTGTTACTCTAGCTACTGGGCTCCAGGTGAAAGGAGCCTCTGAGACTCCCTGGGTCCAGCCAGCCTCTCTGGCTCTTTTTCTGGTTGGAGGTGAGGGAAGGAGAGGGAAACTATATTAATATAGTTTTAAAAATTAATTTTATTAAAATAGTGTGTGTTTTTGCAAAGTGTATAATACTTTTTGTATGTCTGTCATAGAATGTGGTAGGGCTTTAAGAAGATCCAGGATTTGGTATTTCAAGATCTATAACTTAGACATTTTCTAATCTTAGCAAAGTTCACATTTGGTATAGATATTGCAGACTGGGGTGAAGTAATAAGCACAGCAAGCTTATGGGGTGTGAAGCAGAGTGTGCGCAGGGAGAAAGGCTCATGAGTACAGAGAGACCTCTAGTGTTAAGACCTCAAACTGCAAACAGCAGGATCCTTCAGAGAACCAGACAATAGTTCAGGGCTTTATGGATGTGTATCTCAGATTGGAGAAGGCTCATGTCCCAGGTGACTTGCCAGTGTGGTTTCTGGTCCTGCAAGCAAAGTCCTTTGTGGAAGACTCTGACTCACAAATAAAGCCTTCACAAGAATGAACGAAGTTCAGCTCAAATCACCCAGAGCTTCCCAGGCTTTAGAATGGTGGCTCTAGGAATTGGTAGATGGCATAGACTTTAGCATTCTGGTGTGAATACATAAGAGTGAAATTATTTGATTTTATGATGTATATGTTTAACTTATTAAGAAACTTCAAGTTTTCAAAATGTTCTTGCACCATTTCATATTTTTATGCGAGCTCCTGTTGCTTCACATCTTCCTAACATGTTGATAATGACTCTCTCTTTAATTTTAACCATTCTGTTGGTTGTGTAATGGTATCTCATTGTGGTTGAGTTAGCTTATGCCTGGTTACTAGTGATGATGAGGATCACATCATGTGATTATTTGCCACGCTCAACTTGTGTATTTCTTTCCCATCCTGGAAATCTACCTTTTCTTTAAGAAGCCATTTTAGTTCATGTTGATACTTCAATCAAAATTAAGGACTATGTATTTTTTTCCCCTCTCAATCTTTTCTCTACTGCATCTTTATCTTCTTTCTTCCACACTAAAATTCTTGTAGGATCAGGCCTAAATGGGCAGTCGGACATCCCTCTCACAATCCAGGACTACTGGCTCCCAACTGCTTGCCTGCCAGAGAGATCACCCTGTAACCACTCCCCTGTTAGCCGGATTGATGCCTAACTGCTCCCTTGCCAGCCTATTTGCCCCTAACTGCCCTCCCCTGCAGCTTTGATTGCCCCCAACTGCCTTCCCTTACAGGCCTGGTCTCTCCCAACTGCCCTCCCCTGCTGGCCATCTTGTGGTGGCCATCTTGTGTCCATATGGGGGCAGGATCTTTGACCACCTGGGGACAGCCATCATGTGTTAGAGTGATGGCCAATGTGCATATTATTTTTTTATTAGATAGAATAAAGGCCTGGTGCATGGGTGGGGGCCAGCTGGTTTGCCCTAAAGGGTGTCTCAGATCAGGGTGGGGATATACTTGGGGTGTGGGGTGGCCTGGGTGAGGAGCCTGTGGTGGTTTGCAGGCTGGCCATGCCCTTTGGTGACCCAAGTGGAGACCCTGGTGTCTGGGGTTTATTTATCTTCTATAATTGAAATTTTGTAGCCTGGAGTGGAGCCAAGCCTCCTGCTTGCTCCTTGGCTGCAGCCATTTCTGTTGGAATTTATTTATCTTTTATAATTGAAACTTTGTAGCCTTAAGTGGAGGCCTGAACCAACCAGGATGTGTGGAAAGCTTGGCTTCCTCCATCACCATGGAAACCCAAGTCTTCCTCCTGCTCTTTCCATGGCGGCAGCCATCTTAGTTGGGGTTAATTTGCATACTCGCTCTGATTAGCTGGTGGACGTGGTTGGTAGGCGTGGCTTGTGGGTGTAGCCTAGTGATGGTTAATTTGTATATTACTCTTTTAATAGATAGGATGGTGGTTTTTCCCTCACCCTTCTAGTTTTATTTTAGCTTTTGCTATATTTGTTAGTTTCACATAGATAGGTATTTGGAGAATCTGATAGAATATATTGACACACTACCATGTCTATATAATTCCCCTTTAAAAATAATGTAAACAAATACTGCCCCCTCTTATTTTATCCCTTTTCTACTCTCAACTTCCTTAAATTTTTCCCTCTAATATACTGTAGGATCAAGCCTAATTATTATTATTTTTTTTTTTTTGCACATCACAGTCATCAATATAAAGAACTCTATGTAATAAAAGGATAATATGCAAATTGACCCTAAGGGCAGAAAGGTAGGGAATGACATGTACTGACCACTAGGGGGCAGATGCAATGCAGAAGCTGCCCCCTGTTGGTCAGTGCGCTCCCACAGGGGGACCTTTGCTCAGCCACAAGCTGAACTGATAGTTGTGAGTGCAGCGGTGGTGGCAGGAGCCTCTCCCACCTCCTCTGCAGCACTAATGATGCCCAATTGATGGCTTAGGCCTGCTTCCCCTGGCCATCAGCTGGACTTCCCCTGAGAGCTCGCATGCTGCCAGAGGGATGTCTGACTGCCAGCTTAGGCATGATCCCTCAGGGAGTGGGCCTAAGTCAGCAGGTGGACATCTCCCGAGAGGTCCTGGACTGTGAGAGGGCACAGGCCCAGCTGAGGTAACCCCCTTCAAGTGTACAAATTTTTGTGCACTGGGCCTCTAGTATTTGCATAATAGGGTGACCAAGAAGATATTGGTATAATGAGATTCAGATAGATTTTCTAAAACTCCAACTAAACTGGTCACATCCTTCTTTTAGTCGTGTTGTAAACAATCTAATGTCTCTTCTGAATTCATTGACCTAACACATTTTATATGAGACAAATTAACATAATTGTTTGTTTCTTTCAATTCAATATTCTCTTCCTTTTCAATTTTATGAGGTGTTTGGAAGGTAAAGAGAATCAACATGAGTGCAAAACTCACCATTTTGCCATCTTGCATTGAAAATAGCTCATTTGTTTTTTGTATTACATAAAAATATTTGTAGCCCTATATGTAAAATATACTGATATTTAACTTACTTAACAGTTCAGTTTTTGTTCAGTGTAGTACAATAAATAATTTTAGCATGACATTTTTCAACAGAAGGATTAGTAACTTAACTAAACTGAAAATTTGGTGAATTTGCAATTTGCTGACATAACAAAAAATGTTCTCCATTTTCATATTCTTTTTCTTTCTGTTCTTGGCCTTATATTTATGTTGTGTTTTTGGTTTTCATTAATGTTTATAGTAGACTCTGAGATAAACTGAAGTGAGATCTATATAGAATTGTAAATTATTAGAAAATCAGAGTTGATCAGAGTATGAGAACTTAATCTATTCTGAAGTATAATTTTTTTTTGTTACAAAACAGATCAAGAGAAAAATAAAAGAATTTTCTCAAGTCCACTTGCCTTATTGATAGTCAAGTAGAGAGTAGAAGCAATCTCTTATTCTTTCTTTTAAGCCATGGTACACTACAATCTCTGTTTCTCTACGTGAACATGTGTAATATGGTCTGTGGAGTTTTGGAGATTTGTACCTTCTACAGAATAAATATTCTATTATTATTCTATAATAAAAATACTAATACATATTAGTATTATTCCCACATACTTAGTTTTATCTTACTACATAAATATACTACAATTGGTATTTTTCAAATGGATCATTTGGATTTTTTATCCTATGTTAAACAGGGCAATTATTTTTTCATTGATCTATCTTTAAATATTTAAACATTAAATATTGCATAGTGCTACATTTTAGTCTTTTTTAGAAAAAGAAGTGCATTTGTAAATAGAGTTCTATTTGTAGAAAGCATTGTGTTAAAATACATTTAAATTTTTTTTTAAAAAGCACAGATATTTTTATTAGCAAAATGGCAGATTAGAACATTTGGGGATTATCATGTAGGCAAAATTTAGAAATGTGTGGTAAAATCTCTTTTCTACTTTCTTTTTCCCCTTATTGTCTTTTCTCTTATTCATACTCGGATTTTCTCTTTCTCCATGGTTTTGCCTCAACATTCCCATTGCCTTTGCATCCTAAACTGCAAATATGTCAGGAACCCCGGGTGTCCCTCCTGTTGTGATTGACATAATTTTAAATCTCTGTCTACATACCTGGCAGTTTGGCAGTGTGAGGGTCATTGGTGGGAGGTTTGTGTCTGAGTGGGACAACCACATTTTAACTTGAATGGTGTGAGAGGTCCAATTAAATGTATATATCAGACAGTTGTGCATTACACCGCAGAAACAAGTATGGTATTTCATAAGCATCTGTTTGCCTTATTGTTTCCATGCTACAAAATACATTTGTTTCTCCAAAGTGGATTAGCCAGTCTAGACATCCTATAAAATGTCAATGCGAGTATGGATCTTCCGTACCCAGGTCTCGAGAGATTAGAGGTTGTCTGCAGTGCTGCTCTTTCACAGGCAGAGGCAGATCAATAGTCACACTTATGTTTTTTTTGTTTTGTTTTGTTTTTTTGCTTTTGCACTTTGCCAATAGAAAATAATATCAGAACAGAGAATTTCTTTGTGTTTCCTAAGCAGGAAGTAACATATGACCAGAACTCAGGAGGGAAAAAGTTAGCTGATAAATACCCAAGAACTTGGGAAGAAAGTTATTTTTTTATTACCCACTAAGCCACGATAAGGGTTATTATCATGAGATAATCATTCCTCTGGAGCAATACAAGACAGGGGACACAGCTGAGTGCCATCATGCCCATGGGATGTGATTAGCTCATGATAACAGCATCCCCTGGACTCATTGCTATTATGAAATGTCTATTTCCCCCCCTATTTTCTATATATAAATAAATGATTTTGGCGGACAGATTCAATTCCCACAAACTGCAAGTTTGCATTAAAATGCTTCAGCTGTGAGATTCACAGATATTAATCTACCCTTTTGGAATGTTGAACAGTCAATCAGAATCTTTCTTCGTCTCAAGCTGTTTTATGATATTATTACAATGTATTTCGTGACGGAATGGCGGGTAAAGCAAGTTTCAGAGAAATAGGCTTGTTTGGGCTCGATTTAGTTGCTTGAGGGAAACCTCAACATAAAATGACTCTGTCTGCTCGCTAAGGCATCCTAACTTTCTCATTATTTTTTTTTTCCTGCCTGACTCAATTTCTTTGCTGCGTTTTAGAAGTCTGAAGTTCATTCCTCTAACTAGATTAATAAAAGCAGACTTCTCATTTCATATTTCAGAACTGACAGGGAAAAATACTATCCTGGTAGTCAGAGTAAAGTCAGAAAATGCTAATTCAAAATCTGGACTTTAAAAATTAACATGAAATAAGATTGATTTTATATTTCAAAATAAATGAGAAGCTTTGGGTATGGTAATAGACAGGTGGATATGCTTTATTATGAATTTAAGCAAGGTTTGGAAAAATGACACAGAAAATTTATAAAAATTAAAAAGTCAACATCTTTCATTAAGCTAAAGAATTTTGAATGATAATATTACAGGGGTGAAGCCGACACCATGGTTGTACTTAGGACAGTTAGAAACAAACAAACAAAAGAACAACAACAAAATATAGAAACTTAAAACAAAATATTCCCTCTAAATTAATTAATACTGGACTATCATTAATATTAGATTAGATTATTTGGTATAAATGAACTAGTATATATCCTAATTTATAAATGATTACACCTGATTTTATATCTATGTCTATCTAGATAAATACTAGTATATATAGGTATGGAGAAAGTATCATCTTTCTTTTTTTATCCTCACCCAAAAATATGTTTTTATTGATTTTTAGAGAGAGGGGGAGGGAGAGTGAGAGAGAGAAGCATCAATTTGAGAGGAACATTTATTTGGTGCCCCCACTTGTGCCCCAACTCACAACCCTAGTGTATGTGCCCTGACTGGGAATAGAACCTTGCAACCTTTTGGTATACAGGATGATGCTCCCATCAACTGAGCCACCTGGCCAGAGCTACAGTGGCATCTTTCTTGACCCCAAATATACTTTATTATTTTGGGCAGTCAGTCTAATTCTAAATTTTTACTGCTCTGAATTGTTGAGAATAAATAGGCTGTCATCATTTAATTAGGTAATAGCTGTCATTAAGAAATACAAACTTGTTACTTATCCTTCTTCCACTCTACCAGTGTTGACTTTGTGGTGTTAATGGTGAAAAAACCTAGAAACTTGCCTCAAACCTCATCAGGCCAGAAGAGGAAAGGCATCATGAGCTAATTTTTACAAAGTATCTAATGATAAATAAAACTAATAAGATACTTCTAATACCACATTTAAGAAGAAAAATATATATCTGATGAAAACAAACATTCAGTTGTCAGTTCTGGAATTATAAACGAAATATAAATGAATAGTGTTAGGTGATTTTAAAAATATAAGTATTGATGTTTAATGAGTTATTATACTTGCATTTCTTTTTTTCTTTTTTTTTTGTTAAAATGACTTGAAATAAAGTTCTGGCATTTTATTGTGTAAACTTGAGTAGGCTATGATATCCAATTATTCAGTCAAACACTAATCTAGGTGTTGCAATAAAAGTGTTTGTAAATGCTATTGACATTTATAATCAGTTGGCTTTATGTAAAGCAAATTTCTTTATAGTCTAGGTGAGCCTGATGAAGTCAGTTGAAAACCTTTCAGAACAGAAAGAAGGCAAAGCAACCAACTGAATGGGAGAATACATTTGCAAACAATATATCTGACAAGGGGTTAATATCTAAAATACCTAAAGAACATATACAATTGAACACCAGAAAGCTCAGACAATCCCATAAAAAAAATGGGAAGAAAAACTGAATAGATATTTATCTAAAGAAGATGTACTGATGGGCAACAGACACATAAAAAGATCCTCAACATTGTTAATCACCGAGGAAGTACAAATCAAAACCAAAATAAGATAGTACTTCACACCTGTCAGCATGACTATAATAAAAGACAACAAGTAGCAAGTGTTAGCAGGGATGTGGAGTAAAAGGAACCCTGATGCACTATTTATGGGAGTGTAAATTGGCAAATCTTCCCTGGATAACAGTATGTAGCTTCCTCAAAAAATTAGAAGTAGGACTATGATACGACCCATCAATTTCACTTCTGGGTATTTATCTTGAGGGAAAAAATCACACCACAATAATCCACCAAGATATATGTGGCCTTGCCCTAACTGGTTTGGCTCAGTGGATAGAGCATCGACCTGGGGATTCAAGGGTCCCATGTTCCATTCAGGTCAAGGGCATGTACCTTGGTTGCAGGCACATCCCCAGTAGGGAGTGTGCAGGAGGCAGCTGAATCTGTGTCTCTCATTGATGTTTCTAATTCTCTATCTCTTTCTCTTCCTTCCTCTCTGAAAAAAAAAAAAATCAACACTTTTTTTTGAGTGTTTTCTAAACTTATTTGACTACAAAATGTCATACCTATCCCCTTTCTCCCCCAACACTGTCATCATCATGATTAATACCAGTCACCTGATGTTCTAAGAATCACTTTGGTAAATCTAGCATTAGCCTAGACTGCTGTGGTATTAGCGCAGGGGTCAGGGCTCTATGGTAAAGGGTCAGATAGTAATTATTTTAGGATTTGTAGGCCACATATGGTCTATTCATTTTGCATATTCTTTATTTATTTTTGTAACACTTAAAAATGTTTTAAAAAAAACCAAACACACACACAAAAAAAAACCATTTTTAGCTTGAGGCCCAACAAAAGCAGGGCACATGTTTGAATTTGGCCTGTGAACAGTATTCCATTGACCCATTGTATTAGAGGATACAAATTTTTAAAAAAGATGACTAAGAAGAAGAAAGTAACATCAATTAATAAAGAATCAAACACATTTAGATACGTAACAAATGGAATTTTTACCAAATGGTCATAAATACTGATACATGAAACAGTAAGAATAAACAACAAATGCTTTCATTTTATAATTATCGGATTAAGAACTAAATTTAGGCATTCATTGAAATAATAATTGTGAAAAGATGTGTTGATTAAAGATATCTGAATATCAAATATCAAGTTTTAATAAGCCTTTCTTAGGGTGTCCTGTATTTCTTTGCTTTTTTAAATAGCATTTCCTTAGCTTTTTGAGTGAAAACAAGCATATGCACAAATTCTTGCCATTTTTAAAATTATTCTCAAAATATTTATGAGTTAGTATACAATTTGGTAAAAACTCCTTAATGCAAATTAGTAACAAAGAAAAAAATGTATTTTTAAGTACAAATTAATAATTCCCAATTGTTAATGGAACATTATCTAGAAAAAATATATTATTTACAGAGTGGGGCAAAATAGATGTACAGTTGTGAGCACGAGAAACAGAGTTTATTCTTGTATTATTTATTAATTATTGCATTATTTTCCATACAAACAACTGTAAATCTGTTTCCCACCCTGTATGTTTAAAGGAAAAATTGGACATTGAAAAAAATGAGTATCTAGTTAAAGGATGCTAATTTTCTGCATTCGTATATTCAAAAAGCAAATATTTACATCTGTGGCAGGCTGTTAGGCAGACAGCAGAGCAAGGACGATGGGCCAGGTACCATCCGTCACCAGGGTAGAAGCACTGGGTGCCTAGCAACAGGCAAAACTGAGAAAACAAGGACCTCACACCAGGGTAACTTTTCCTGCCCTAGTATATCTCTGTGTGTAATGACCTTTCATATCACTGGTCAGGCAGATTAGACTCCCTGACCTTTCCTCCCTAGAGATAACATCTGAGTCTTGGTGTATTTCAAACTTCAAGCCAGTAAGAGCAACAAAACCGGGTGGCTGATGCCAGGACCAGTTGTGTTGACTAATGACCCCTTGCCCTGGTGCTGACCAATCAGAAGAGACCAGGACCCTTAAAGGGCGCACCTAAAAAATCTGGTGAATATTCTATTGAGATCCATCCTGGCCCTCCTCTAAAATCTCCATCCTTGAAAGCTTTTACGATGGAGGACCCAGTGTGCTCTTCCTTCTAGAAGCATGCCCATGCCTTCCCCTTCCCTCTGCTCACCGTTCCCAGGCACACTACCTCCTGAACTCTTTTCTTCTCACTTCTACTTCTGTAACTTACTAAATGTATTTTCTCTTATATTTTTGAGTCTTGGCTCTGAAATCTTTTCTAGCTAGAACTAAGTATTGAGGCTGCTGAATCAAGGTCTGGTCTTGTTACCAGCAAGGGGAACGGCCCTTGGTGGGTCTGCCTAGGACCTGCTAAAAGTCCTGACTTCATTCAGGAAAAATTTTGCAACAAAAGTCCAGGTGAAATGATAGAGGATGTTTGTGTAAGCTGGGGCCAGTGAAACTAGAAAGGGCTGGGGAAATGAGCCTCGGCTGGGCTGCTATGGTTCACTGAGAAGCCAGAGAAAAGGGGGGCTTTGGGAAAGGTTCAGGGGGTTTGCCTAGGCTGAACTGCTGCTGCCATTATTTGGGAAATGCATGGCAAAAAGCCCAAGTGAAAATGAAGCATTTCTGGCAATCATGAGCTGCTCTTTCTCTGCTCAGATGGTGGCATGGTCCTGTGCATTTCACATTGAGGTCATGAAGTTTGAAGACTGAAGTGCTGCACATGCCCTCACTTTATGATTACAGTAGTTCCCATCTTCTTGGCCTTGGCCAGATGGGATGCCTCTGATAATGGAACCAAATACCTGCACTGCATTAATTTTTCCCTTCTTTGTGGCTTTGAGAAGATGGGTTTAGTGAGCTGCTTATGATGCTGACTGGATCCTAGCTTCAGCACACTAAGTCAGCCAGAGAGGTATGGATAAGCCTGTGGCAGATACTCTACCATTTCTTCTGATGTGCTTGCTTTAGGACTGGAAGTGCCTGGCCTCAATCTCACCGGCTGTCTGACTTCCTGATTTACCTTCAACTTCTGTCTCCTAGGTACGCTTTCTTTCTAAATGAAAGTATGTCAACATAATTGTTGAACAATAACAAAAAGAAAGGTTTATTTTTTTACACAGTTTATTTTTCTCCTAAGGGTTTAAAACACAGCAATCTTGTAGAGCAAAATGTAGCCCTTCAAATAGCTCTGGTCTTAGTGTCTGAAGGAATCCCCCATTGTATATCTATCTTGACAGATCTGGCCCTAAAACAATATCGCTTAGTCACACACTAACCAGCAGGGGGAAAGTCTGAGCCTGTATGAAAGCCTACCTACTGGCTCAGTGTTTGGAATTCAATTCTACCTATAAATCAACATCAGAGCACACAACCCAGCATGTTCAAGAACTTTGTTTAAACATCAAAGGAAGAACATAGACACATTCTATGATAGAAATATAACTAATCACTTGCAAATACATCTTTCCTGTCAGTAGGAGCTTAACCTTTCTATTTAATGTGCCTGAGAAAGTGCACTGATTTCCATTCTATCTGTTTTCTCTAAAGAGATGTAGAATTTTGCTGTGAAAAAGAGATGATATTTGTTCTTAGTATAACACAGAGCATAAACATTTCCGACATGTTCGGTTGAAGAGAGCAATAAGAAACTGAATTCTGTGGAAAACCAAAAGCTGTTTATCATCTAATGAAGAATGAATTATTCCCATGAATCTTTCTTTACCTACTAGGAAAAATCAACACATGATTAAGAAGTACTAGGGAAAAAGTAAAACATAATAAAAAAAAACACACCAAGATTTATTTTTAAAAATAAGAAGGAATAGATCTTTTATTTGCTTGTTGATTGGCAGTGAATGCAATGCGATGCTTTGTGGTACATTGATTGGGATCAATTTAACTTCATCCTCTGCTCCTGGTTTTATCCGTTCATGCGGGGCGTAGGAAGGATTTATTTGAGGTGCTCAGAAAATCCTAGAATCTATAAACCATTCCTTTAATTTGAATGCTACAGATTACGGATGAAAGTTTGGTCACCTGCGTGGATCAGTAGGATTAGAGACATCAAAGCAAGTAAAAATAAGAAAGACAAGCAGAGAAACAACAAACAAAAGGAAAGCCATCACTGAAACCAAAGGTAGTATCAAGGGGGTTGGGAGGTTTGGCTAGCAATATAGTATTCCAAAATGGATGAGTTGTGCTTGAGTGCTTTCATTGTTTCTAAATCTAGGATAAATCTCAGGGGCTAGAAGTCTCAGGATCACTGTCTTTGAAAAAGAGATTCTTCTATTAATTCTGGTTTGATACATCTTTGCAGTATTAGTAATCTTGATCTTCAAATGTCTTTGTGTAATTTAAATATTTTTAGAGTGATTGTAATAGTGAGATCTTTATATGATATATATTTTTATTTGTGAGCTTCTTATATGTAAGCATAGATTGCAGCCCTGTTTGTGTATAAGAGAGACTGTCTATTCACCTTACAGTAAAGTGAAGAGAGCAGACATGTTGAGTTATACAGGAGTCCGGGACCCACTGGCACACGTTGTGAAATCTTGGGCAATCATAATACTTTAGAGTTGTGGGAATGTATTAGACTCTCCTGTAAGAAGTGCATCATGCATTTTTAACAGCTCTATCAATTGTAGCTATTATTCTTAGTACTAGCATTATTATCATGAACAAAAACCAACACGGGTGATTAGCATTTATGCCTCACATGTAGATGACTAAAAAAATAAATAAATAAAAATAGCCAGATTGTAATTGACCCTCCATAAGTTGAAAATGAAAGAACAGAGTCATTTTTTTTCTTTCTGATATTGAAAGGCAGAGATTTAAAAAGAGTTGTGACTGATCAGATAACTTTGATCCTCTACCTATGACTGAGGATGAAACCACTTCTCTCTCCTCTAGTGTCAAACATACCAACTTTGAAAATCAGCATGGAGATGGTCTCTCCTCACTCACTCTTTACACTCCTGTTATACCTTATACATGTACTCTATATACAGACAGGGCCACTCTATGTGGGTGCATTCATATATATCAAGGTTAACAGCCACTTCCCACTGGCAAATGCTAATCCATACTGCCAATGAGTCTTCATTAGAATAAAATGTAGCTGTTGTGCCCATTTAAGTAAAGCATTTCCAACAGCATGGCAGAATTATTGCACTATTAAAATGCTAATGCACACCAGTGTTTTGAGAGAGATTGTAAGATCCTTGAGGGCAAGATTTTGTTCTGTCCTTAGGTTATGCGCTACATTGAGAAAAGTGGGGCACTTAATGATTTTGCTCTTAACAGTTTTTGTTCCAAGAAAAACTTAGGAGTGAAAATAACTTCCTGAGGCATCCTTCTCAGAAGGAGAAAATGAATTGGCAATTTCCAGAAATCAGGTCTATAGGATCTTAGGACCATTACAAAGTTCAGTAACATTCAGTTCAGAGTTCCTCAAGACAAATGGAAAATGGACAAGTCTCAGAGACTGCCTCTTTATCCATGTGCTCTTGAGAAGAGAGGGATAAGCCCCTCACTAAGTACTCTTGTCCATTGAAAATTTCCCTCTAGTTTTTTATTTCCTGGGAGTTCTTCTTCTTTTCCTTGTCTCATTTCTTAAGTTTTGGATGCACAACTTTAATATTCAAGCTTGTTTCATGCTTAGGTATAGCATAGATAGATTAGAGGTGCTACTCTGGACCTCACAAACTGGTGCAATGAATAGCAGTATAGAGTTTCAAATAGGGAGTGAGAGGTATAGTTACATTCTAATTGATAATAACTATTCTACTGTTGTACGAGGCATTGGTGTAGTGCAGGTAGGGGCCAGAGTAGAATGGGTGGATGGAGGTTCAGAATAGAGTGTGAGAAGAACAGGTGAGCATTACCAACAGTGTGAGAAGAGCAGGTGAGAAGAACAGGTAACTAAGGATATCTTTATTTCCACTCAACTTGTAGCAAGATGAGAAAAAAGACTGAATGGAATATTCTGATTCATTCTGACTTTAAGAAGAAACTGAAATCAATCTACTAATATTTATTATATAAAAGTTAAATATACATTCACACTTTATTAATATTTTTATAACTTGCTCTTATGCATTTTCCTAGGTGTTCTTCTGCTCAATTTCCATTTGTTAAACTTTTGTATAATTTAAATCTTTTGTGAAATAGATGTCCTAGTAGAACTTCTAATATTATTTGTGTATCCGAGGTCCCCTGACCCCTTTTTTGGACAATTTCCTTAGATGTCAAATATTTCAATCTTGGCTTTGTGAGCAATGAATGATACTAAGCTCCTGTACTTACTGAACTGCTTCATATAAAATAGAGTCCATCCATTAAAGTCTACTCAAGAATTACTACATCACAAGAATAAGTTGAAGTGAGGTCGTAGTGAAGCAAAACACTTGAATCACACTTATATGTAGAAAATCTCTCCCTACTGAAGAGGTTGTCCCATTTGAGTAATAGGTGTTAGAAACCCAATCTTCCTTCCCTTCCATAAGTTCCACATGTGTGCCCATCCTGACATGCGCCAAGCTGTCATTTCAGATCTGCATTACCTTGGAAAAAGCTAAATTACTTAAGATAAACAGCAAAAAGGCTGTCCTAATGTATACTTTGTCCAGGCAGAGGCATCTATAAATAAATATATTTAAGTGTAGTAAAGGACCCTGTATGTATTGTAGTTCTTAAGCTGACCCTTCCCTTGGCACCTGTCTTACCCTACTCTTTGGATTTGATGTTTAGGACTCTTCTTTTCCAAAGCATTACTGCCTTTCCTAGATTCCCCTTCCTGGGTCCCAGCCAATGCAAGGGCTTCTGACCTCTCACTTCTGACCTCTAACTCTCTGTGTTACTCATGGGGATTCCAAGAAAGTAGGGCACATGCCAGTTATTTCTATTAGACAGTAATAGATATGTGAGGATACAGAACCCGTGAATGATTTACTACTTTAAAATTTCATCATTTCTGACCAATTTCTTAGAATCATTCTGATATGAAGTCCCCACAAATGTTGACATCTGTAAAAAACTATTTAAACTTCATTATCTAAACAGCCTTCAAACTTCAGCCTACTAATCTCTTTATCCAGGGTCAGACTATTTTAGATCACATTTATATACAATTCCTAGAAAACAGAAAGAATCTCTAACTTGATTATTTTAATGAGTATGGAAGGTTTTTATTATTTCTTGGAGACAAATCAGTAAAATTAAAATATAGGAAGTGTGAAGAAAGGATCATTGTTTCAGTATAAGCAATTCCCTTTCTTTCTTTAAAAAATATGTTTTTATTGAATCTACAGAGAGAGAGAATATTGATGTGAGAGAGAAACATTGATCCGCTGCTCCCTGCACATCCCCTACTAGATATCAAGCCCACAACCTGGGCATATGCGCTGACCAGGAATTGAATTAGCAACCTTTGGTGCATGGGCTGATGCTCAACCAGCAGCCAGGGCTCCCTTTCTTTACTTACATAAGGACACGAGCCAATGGAAAGTAGAATTAAAATATCAATGTACGTTAGTTGTAACTCTACCGTTTTCTTAGTTCTGTTACCCTAGCTAAATCATAATTTCATGGTGCCCGGTTTTCTCTTTTTGGAGTGAGGATAGCAAAATCTACATTTTAGAAACAGGCTGAAAATTGTGGGGTTGTTTATACTTTTGATCTGCACTGCTGTTTCCTAAATTTTAAGGATCTCACCAAAGTGAAAACAAAATCAATCTTTTTGGAGAAGAATAATGTCTGTCATAGGATATAAATCTCAAAAGTAAACTATATGAAATATGTTCGCAGCAGATCATAAATGTCTGTTTTCATTGGTTTGAAGAAGGTCAACAGGCAAAATACTTGATAAAAGTGAGTAGACTGAAAATCCTGAAAGTGAACACCTTCAGGTGGGTAATAAACCCCTATAATCCTTCTTCATTTAGATGACTGCTTATTGTTTGATTAGATTATGGCTTACATATCTAGTTCACCCCTATTTACCCTTCCTCCAAAAATATTTAAGCTGATATAGCTAATTTGATAATATGGATAATATACTAACCTTTAATATAGAAAAATATATTACTAAATAATACGTATTTGACACTAATATATAATCTTCACAGTCTAAATATTCACATTGCATCATGGGACTTTGACATGAGACCAAATGAAAACCTTTTTTTCACCACAGTCAAGGATTCTCATTATCTAGCTTTTGGACACACTCAGGCTGAAAAGTACATTTCTCAAAGATGTTATTTTAGCTTGAAGCTAAAGGAGGCCTTGCAAATACTTCAAGGGATAATAAAAACTTAAAAAACATTGGGGGGGGGGGAATGTTAGATCCAAAATATAAATGAACATTGCATAATTATAATCAATTTATGTTTAGTTAAGTGTTCTCAAAATGCAGTATTATACCAACTAGTTACTACTTAACCTATGCCATTATGCATGTATGTTTATATAATGTGGATGAGTACATTTTAATATTTGATGTGGCCCTCTACTAGTAGGAGGGTTAGGGCAAAGGAAGATCTTAAATGGGTCCTACTTACAAACTCTCATTTATTGAGGGGGAAGATTTTTTCGTTTAAAAAAAGTTGCTCACATCTGTTTAGCTTTTCTACCTCTAATGCTGTTTGATGTTCTTTGGGTTTTTAGGTTCTCTTTATTAATTCTACTCAATCTTTTCATCACCAGAACAAGCCCAGCCTGCCCCACAGCCCCGTTGCTGATATAGGATTAGACTAAGGACATTCGCATGTGCAGACTGTCACATCTTTCAGCACATTCCTTTTCTTCTTCTTCCTCTTTTTTAAGAAAAAGTATTAAACAAAATGCATCTCCTCCTAGTGGTAGCACAAGGGAAATCACAAGCTCACTGTATTACACCACTGTGACAGAATGTCATTTCAATTGCCTTATTAACCATATGAAAAAATATATCACAACAGTGAGAAAACTTCTCAGTTATCTATATCTTCCCCCCGAGGCTATTGTCATGAGCCACTGGCATACGAAGAAGAGCGTACTAATTCAGTTGTCAGCTGCCTCACCTATTAAAAAGGGGGAAGATACCAGCAACAACATTGAAACCCATAATAAGGGTGCTGAAGAGGTCTGGATAGCGCTGTCCAGTTGTAGTCCCGAATTAAACACTCTTTCGGAAATGTGCCATTTGAACTGTCAGAGAAAATGCTGCTGTCACCCACATCTGGCTTGGTAATGATGCATTAACAGTGTTGAGAAAGCAGCTCTCCCTGACTGCATTTGGGGAACATGAGACTGGACACGCATGCTTGAAGTTTTCAAGTGGAGTGTAAATATCATTTACCTCATGTTCTTTTTATAAGAATAAGGAACTCATGAGAAAGGTATGAAAGTGTGCAGGTCTGGAAGTTGGATCAGTGGTCTTAGGGAGACCAAAAAAATAGCAGATTGTATGAAACCTGAGCCAGCATGGTGAGTATAAAATGTAAATTTGTGAGTTTTTGACCAGTTTTCTGGAGATATGCTGAGTTTCTGAAACTGATTTGTGAGAGGACTTTACACATTGGATTTATATCACTGAATATGGTAGGAAGAGGTATGACACTAAACATATTATCAGACCTACTTTTTCATAAACTATTAAAGCCACACTCTATGTAATAAAAATAAATTGAAGTCCTAAGTTAAATATATTGGAGCAACATTTTATAATAAAACATGAGGCAACTAAAAGAAGAACATTATACTATTCATGGCACTCCTTTAACCTACACAATGATAATGAGGTTGAGTATGAGCTAGTGTAGCTTATCTTTTACAGAGAAGTAAAATATTGACCAGAGTGAATGCTTCTCATCTGCAATAATTTACATAATAAGGATCAGGAGATGATTTGCATCCAGGACTGACTTCAGAGTTCTTGAGTTTTCCTCTGTATCACATTGGATAGGAAACCAGTATAATGAGTTTTGACCTTGAATCCATGGAAAGACTCAGACTGATAAAGCAAGTGCATTTATACATACAGTTATATAGTTTTAAATTATTCATATTTATTAAAGGACATTGGGAGCATAAAGTCCTCTCTTTTCTTACCTTAAGGAATTTTTGTCATTAATAAAATAGTGCAAAAGAAATAATCTTTAAATAATATTATAAAAGTAAAATAAGCAAAACATTTAATATTCTAATAAGTTCAGAACACTTAACAAAACACATAGATCTGGAAAAAAATTTTAATCCCATCCACCTCTCAATTCCATTACGAAGATTCCATTCTACATTCTCTTCTGGCTTCCCCAGAAAGTGTCCTGGATATAGGGAGAGTGTGTGTCTGGGAGGGTGATCAGTTCTCACAGATCATTTAGTCGCCTTAGTGGATATCCTCAATATCACTCACAGTTTGCAGCCTTGGAGATGCTAATAAGAATAAATGCTTAGTTTCCTTTTCAAGCAGAGAGCAGGATACATGCCCTCCTCAAGAACATGTACTCTCTGGGTGCCTGGTTTAGAGTTTAATATGCTGACGTTTGAAAGAGTTATTAACCAATGTCTTGTGGTGGTGACAAGATAAAATAGCTGAGTTTGTACAGGAAGTTCAAACTTGGAGCTTGATGGTAACAAGAGGGTTATTAGGTTAAGAAAGCAACAAGGTATGGGGATCCAGAGTAATAACTTCTGTTTCAGGTGCATGTTGCCTCTTCACGTTCTGAAGTAGTAGCTCAGGTCATTGATATTTCAATTTACTCTATTTTGTATATGTTACTGGTGTCAGAACAATTGTTCGTTTTCCACTCCTTTGTTCCTATGTTCCATTTGACTTGGGATATATTACAGGTTCTGTAGCCAACAGCCAATGGTAATTTTACAGATCTGATTCTTAAACACCCTGGCCTTACTTTTCTATATTGTATCTATGATGCAGTTGCCTGTAAAAGTAATGCTAATATTACCTAAACAATCATATTGTCATTTATATTAGTGGCTAGTCTAGGCCAAAGATTCTCAAAGTGTGACCCAGTGACTGGCCATCAGCATTAGCATCACCACAGAAAGTTGAATCAGAGTTTGGGGTGGGACCCAGGAATTGGTATTTTAATAAGCCCTTTAGGTGATTCTGATGCACACTAATATAGAGAATCATTTGTTTAGATTCTGGATTAAGGGAACAGTCACTTTAGCATTCCTTGAAAAATCTGCTGACCTTGATTGTCTTCCTTTCTAGTTCTGTTCTTTTTGCTTAAGACTTGCTATTGCCTAATAAAATTCAGTTATCTTTGGAAAAGATAGTAGATTAACCTACTGACAATAACTTATAATTTTGCATGCATTTTTTATATTCTCTTTTCCTTAACACAGCTTTGCTAGTCGTTAATTTGAAAAAAAAAAATAATTAGAAATAGTGGATAATTCAAAATAGCACAGGCCTTTTACTTCAATAAATTGAGGTTTTAAGCCTAGTATCTTAAAAATTAAAAAAATAACGTGGAATATTATATTATAATAACTTTAAAAGTATTTTAATTCATTTATATTAATTTGTATGTAAAGACATTCTCTAATTATACTTACTGAAGTCTTCAGTTCAGAGAAACACTAGTTATAGTTCAGGAAAACAGAAATAACTGGTATTATTTCTGAAATATTTTATAAGATGGACATAATTAATGGATACAACCAATTATAGCTAAAACTAGAGGCCTGGTGCCCAGCCTGCACCCTTTTCAATCTGGGACATCCCCCTCATAATCCAGGACTGCTGGCTCTCAAGCACTCTCTTGTCTGCCTGCTTGATTGCCCCTAACTGCTTCTGCCTGCCAGTCTGATCACCCCATAATCACTCCCCTGCCAGCCTGATTGATGCCTAACTGCTCCGCTGCTGGCCCGATTGCCCCTAATTGCCCTCCCCTGCTGGCCTGGTCATTCCTGCTGTTCAATTGTGACATTATGGCATCCAGGCTAATTTGCATATTCCTCTATTATATAGATAGATAAAAATATGATTGACTATACATAAATTATGTAATACTTATGCTATATAGTCATACTCTGTGGACCTAACTTGAGAAACTGAGAGGATTCTTTCTCCTATCAATTTATTTTAATATTTGCTTATCAAAAACCACTTATATAAACATACATGATGCATTTTAATTCAACAAAAACTATTTTAAACTAGAGTCCCAGTGCATGAATTCATGCACCAGTAGGGTCCCTAAGCCTGGCCTGTAGGATCAGGCCAAAACCGGCTCTCTGCTATCCCCAAAGGGGTCCTGGATTGCGATAGGGCACAGTCCAGGCCAAGGGACCCCACTAATACATGATTGGGGTTGGGGAGGGATGTGGGAGTTTGGCCAGCCAGAAAGGAACCATGGAAGCGTTCCAGGGCATGTCCGGCCTGTCTTGCTCAGTCCCAATCTTCCGGACCCCAGCAGCAAGCTAACCTACTAGTCAGAGCATCTGGCCCCTGGTGGTCAGTGCATTTCATAACAAGTGGTTAAGCGGCCTTAGCATATCATTAACATATTACACTTTGATTAGTTAAACAGAACAACAAGTTGACCATACATTTAGCATATTAGGCTTTTATTATATAGGATTACTGTTGCTTAAATGTTATATTGCCCTTTATATGTATACTAGTGGCCTGGTGCACAAAATTAGTACATGGGTGGTGTTCCTCAGCTCAGCTTGCACCATCTCCAATTTGGGACCCCTCAAAGGATTGTCCTATTGCCAGTTTACAGAGATTGGGCCTAAATTGGCAGTTGGACAGTCCTCTCATAATTCGTGACTGCTGGCTCCAGCCTTCACCTGCCTGCAAGTCTGCCTGATTGTCCCTAACCACTCTGCATGCTGGCCTACTAACCCCCAATTGCCCCCCTGCTAGCCTGCTCATCCCTAACTGCACCTGCTGCTGGCCTTCTCATCTCCAACTGCCCCTCTGCTGGCCTGCTCTCCCCCACCTTCCTTCCCCACTGGCCTTCTCATCTCTAACTGCCCCCCTTCTGGCCTGCTCACACCAAACTGCCACCCCCACTGTCCTGATCACCTCCAACTGACCCTCACTGACAACCTGCTCATTCCCAACTGGGCCCTCTGATTATCTGCTTACCCCCAATGGCCCCTGCCATCCCATTCTGGCCTGCTCACCCCCAGCAACCCAAGGTCCCAGCCCCTGCTTTTTTTCTTTTTCTTTTCTTTTCAGTGTCTCCTTGAGCAGAGGCCGGGGCTGGCTGGAAGCAAGTATCTAGGATTTATTTATTGTCTATAATTGGAACTTTGTAGCCTTGAGGGGAGGCCAGGGCCAGCCAAGGTGGGGAGGAAGCTTGGCTTCCTCCATTGCAGCTCTGTGGCCAAACACCATCTTGGTTGGGTTATTTTTTATATACTCTCTCCTGACTGGCTAGTGGGCATGGCTTGGCATAGTGAAGTGATAGTTAATTTGCATGTTTCTCTTTTATTTGTGTAGATATAATGAAGAGTTTAGTGTTTCAATGTCCTATACTTAAATATATTTGCATATATATGTATATATATTTCTGTTGCTAGCTTTAAAAATGGATTATTGAAAAATACCTTAGATAATTTATTAAGGTACAAACTCACTAATATTGGAGAATGATTTATTTAGCTAACCCTCTGCAAAGGCCAGTGGGCTTTTTCTTTGAAGCTTAATAATATACATTAGCCACTAAATTTTGTGTCACAAATCTGGACTTTAAATAAAATAATTAGGCTATAAAAGTTGGTCTATAAGTGGATTTACTATTAGAAAGTAAATTTTTTCTTAATCAATCATCTCTGATATTTTTATTTTCTCATTTTTCTCTATAATTTTCTAACAGGGGCTGTTTGAAAAATGGCATCCCATTTTGATATCATAAACTGGCCTCATTAAACCCATTGGTTGTGCATGACTGAGGAACTTTTGCGTAAGTAACTTGTACCAACTCCTTGATCTCTGCTGATGATCTATACGGGGAAGGAAGGCTTCTTTGGAAAAAGACACATTTGGAAACACACACACACACACACACACACACACACACACGTGCGCGCACTGTTTCCTTTCATATAGTGAAGTAGATTACATCTTCTTACTGAACATTAAAAGCAGTAAAACTTAAAGGAAGCATTTCCTTTTGATTGAATGACTGCTTTAAGCTGGGCCTGCATGTAATCCAAGAAGAACTTATTTTTCTGGTATCTACAAAAAAGGCTAAGACTTTCTATCACTTTAATGAAAGTGGAGAAAACTCAGGAAATTGATAGTAACTTCTTAATTGGAAAACTCAGGCCTAAGAATAAAACTCATTTATACTTTCTTTTTCTAATGTCATGTGGTATGACTCCATTTTGGCGGGAAAGAACTGTCACACTTTTCACCCCCAAAACACAACTAAAAGTAATAAAGTGACTTTATCAAAAGTTAATGAAAGAGTCACTATTGCTCTTTAGAAATGCGAGTAATCTCAGGCCTGGGTAACAGGAGGAAATTTTCCTCGTTTTCAACACTATGCTAAGTTTTTTGTAAATATTATATTCTTATCATGCTATTAAAAGGGAATTCTATAGACATTCTTTGAGTTGCATGTATATATCAGAGCTGTTATTTTTTTTCCCTTAGACTGGGCTTGGTAAAGTTCAAATGGAACTGACATTGGTGGGAGGGTAGTTATAATGTTGAGAATAACATGAAATTTACCAGTTCATCAATATCATTAGCCCTTCTTTATTTCTGAGAGTAAGGAAATTTTAGGAGAAGTATCTATGGCCAAGTATCTCCTGGAATATAACTCTAAGGACATTTCCCATAGTTCTTTATTCAGTGGGTCATGGAGGTGAGGCCAGGCAGAATAAATACTAACTTACTAGCACCAGTTTTATTTGCTCTAATTGATGTTACCATGTACTCACATCTAATTGGGGTCCTTTGGTCCCATAGCTAGTAAGTGATACAGTCAATATTTAAGTCTAGCACTGGAAGTTACCTTCTTTAACACTGGTTAATTCTTACCAGGGTTAATTAGTTCACCCAGATTATACAGCTAGGAACAGAGAAAGATAAAGACTATCTACAGGTAACATACCTTCAAGTTTGGGGAAATATCTCAACTTAAAGTATTATCCTTGAATAATTATTAATACTATACTTTTACACTCCCAAAACTAAACCAATTTCAACAAAATTATATTGTAAATTTAGTATTGCAATTTAAAATACAGTTCTGCTTTCCCATATTTATTTTTACCAAAGTAAAAGTTTATTTCTGTTGCTAGTTATGTTTTTCCTGCACTCAGAGCATGTACAAAAGAATTTGATCTACAGATCAGATTATCTCCTCCTATGGCATTTCCCTGAAGTCAAATAAAAAGCTATTTCCTATATGAAAAATAAAGAACAGGCCCTTGTCAGGAATATAGTAATGCACTTTTTGAAAGTGCATGGTCAGATTATAAGGAAAATAGTTTGGAGCTTGATAAAACCAGGAGAGGCAGACACATTTTTAGACATGTCACAACATTTACAGTGATTTTAGGTGAAAAGAGCAGTAAATTCCAATAGACAGAAAATTTGCAGCACAGCAGGCCTGCGGGAGGGGGTTGGGGGGAGAAAATCTGTCTTCTACTGAGATCTTAAAAATTTCTCTTGTAAAAAGCCTCTTGAAATGTGAGATGCTGTTTATTTTCTGCAGAATCTTGCATTCGGCCTATTGTTACTTTAAATGTTTCAAATAAGTGCTTAATCCTCTGAGGGATCCCCAAGAGTAGTGTAGGTGTATGACAATGTCCTCGGTGCCCTCATTAATGAGTACTGAAGCTGAGTCTGCCAGGGGTACATGGCGTGCTTCCTCAGTGGAAGTTCAGTTAACGGTGAAGAGCACAGAAGGGAAGAGCCCTCTGCTCTCCTTCTTATTTTGCCAATGCCCTTCTTTGCAATTTTCTACTTCTAGTCATTTCTGCCACTTAATAATTTTAAAATTTTTAATAAAATGGTCTATACTTTACTCCTCTGCTTCAAAAAACTGCTTAGATTTAGCTCCAGGTGGATATCCGTGGCCATATGGTATTGAAGATCCTTTGGTGTAGTCAATCTAGAGACAGGTAGAGAAAATAAGACATGTCTGAGAAACAAGGAGACAGATTTTATTTACAAGACTTCTTCCCTATTTCAAAGCTCTATTTCAAAGCTCCAGTGCAGGTGTGTTCTCTCTCTCTCTCTCTCTCTCTCTCTCTCTCTCACACACACACACACACACACACACACCTTTGACATATATACAGATGTATACACCCATACACCATATACACCAACACATACTCATGGCTATTTTCAGCCATCATATCCATGAGGGTTGACTATACCAACACCATCTAAGGTGATTTTCCTCTATCACCAAAATTTTTGTATTTTTTGGCTCACTCTACTTTAACATTTTTTGTAATTGATTTTAGAGAGGAAGGGAGAGGGAGAGAGAGATAGAAACATCAATGATGAGAGAGAATCATTGGTCAGCTGCCTCCTGCACGTCCCACACTGGGGATCCAGCCTGCAACTCAGGCTTGTGCCCTTACCGGAACCGGAACCGTGACAGGTTGATGCTCAAACACTGAGCCATGCCAGCCAGGCTGGTTCACTCTTCCTTAATCTTAGAGCCTAATGTGCCAGCAAAGGTCTGATGATGGAAGTAAAGAACTTTTTTTAAAACATATTATTTTTACAATTTGTCCTTTAATTTTCTTTATTCTACAGCTATTTACTTTGTTGGCTAATATTAATGTATTTCTAGTGGGTTGTAAGTTGGAAAATACTTATCTCAATCTTTGGAGTAGTTTCAGGGGCCTAGAGTTGCCCATACCTTGAGCTGTCCTGTTTATGAAAAGGTTGATTTATAAACAATATTATTTTTTCTTTCTCATGTGCTGTTTTTTACTTAAGGAAAGTTGGCAAGTTTTTCTTGGACTAACCCATTAATTACCCTAATAATGATGATTATAAAGGCGTGGTCTTTGGTGAACAAATCAATGAAATTTTGGAATCTTAAACTCATTCAAGATTGACTCTGTGCAGAACTAGCCTTCTCTGGCATCTGTGGACTATTCTTTCTGCCTTCAGATACTCATACACAGGGTAGGTCCTCTGCACCCAAAACCAGACTCACAAATGGCTAAATTCTCATAATTTTTAGATTCTACCTATTTAAAAAAATAACAGTAATCCCTTCCATTTATATATTTTGTCACAGTTTATAAAGAAATACTCTTCTCCATTACTCATTCAAGTTCTTCGAAGGAGACTTGTCTAAAACCATATCAGAAAATTGTTCCTGCACTATATTCTCTAATAAAACAAAGACCTGCATTTAAAGGAAAGGCAGGGAAAGCAGCTTCTATGGCTCAGAAGGATGTGGTCTTTTCCTCAAGAAATGCTTGTGGACGATAATTATACCAGTGACCTTTTCCCAGTGCAAAGAAATATGACGCATCAACTTATGCAGTTGCAGAGTTGACTCTTGAGGGGAAATGAAATTAAATAAATTAACTTTGGGCACTTTAAAAATATAAGAGCAGAACTGTGACTTTTTCCTCAACATGTAATAAAGAGCATTTGCACAGTGGAGTTTGTTCAAGATGTCTAGAGTACACTGGAGCAGGGGGAGAATTTCAGGAGGACTATAATAGGTCTCAGTTTGAACTGATTTCCACCCCTCCCCCCCCCCTCGGGCACCAAGGGAACATCATCTGAGGAAGAAACAGAAATAATCAGATTGAGTGATTTGAATAGCCACTTAATGAATGTAAACCAATAGATTCTCAGCTATGGGAGAAAGCCCCAGAGGTCATCTGTTTTTATCTTAGCTTTCCAGCAGGACTGCACTGAAACCATTTCTAAAAGCCCAGGTATATGCTGAATTTTAAGCCAAAATGTGGAATGAGCAGGACAGAATTGCTGAACTCAGATTCCTATTACACTCATTTCTGTTCTTTTGCTAAAACCCAAAATTAAAAAAAGAAAAGAACAAGAATAGGAACACTTGACTACATTTAAATTTTTCTTTTAGAACAAAATAAGAATATGCTTTCTGAAACAGGTCTGAGTTGATCCAGAATTTATTTGTTTCAAGAACAATAAAAGATAAAAGAATTTCATGGCCCCAACAAAATTATTTACTATAGGTTTATATACATAATAATAATTCTATGTTTAAATTAAATCCTCCAATGTGTTTTGACCACATTTTCTTGCCTTCATATGGGATGGTCATTTTCTGTGACTCATTCTTTTCCATGAGAACTTCCACCAAATAGTCCCTTTTATGTTATAAAACTATAATTTCTATACGTTCTTTCTACTGAATCACAGAAATACTATCAATCGTGTTTGTAGTTTTTAACAACCTATTTTTTAAAATTAAACATTTTTTTTTTATATAAGGAGAGTATCAGGTATGCCCATAATTTAAAATAAAGCTTGGTATTTGCATCTCAACCACAATCTCTGATTTAACTCTCCATGTTAGAGATGAAAAAACTGAGGCTTATAGAGGTAAAGGTCAAGCATCACATTGATCATGGAGACAGAAATGAAATATTTATTTCTGAATTATACCACTACTCTTTAAGCAGTACTACTTTTAAATGTTCTAGGCATCATGTCTTTTTATTTTAACAATCCTATATAATAAAGAGGTAACATGTAAATTTACCATCACACACTCACACAAGATGGCCACCCCTGTGTGGTCATAAGATGGCCGCCACAAGATGGCCAGCAGGGGAGGGCAGTTGTGGGTGATCAGGCCAACAGGGGAGGGCAGTTAGGGGTGACCAGGATAGGAGGGGAGGGCAGTTGGGGGCAATTGGGCTGGCAAAGGAGGACAGTTTGGGGTGACTGGACCTGTAGGAGAGAGAGGGCAGTTGTGGGGGGGACCAGGCCTGCAGGGGAGAGTAGTTGGGGGCAACCAGGCTGGCATGGGAGGGCAGTTAGGGGTGCCTGGGCCGGCTAGGGTGGGCAGTTGGGGGCAACTGGGCCAGTAGGGGTGGGCAGTTGGGGGCAACTGGGCTGGCAGGGGAGGGCAGTTGGGGGCAATCAGGCTGGCAGGGGAGCAGTTAGGCATTGATCAGTTAGGCATTGATCAGGAGTGGTTAGGGTGTGATCAGGTTGGCAGGCAAAAGCGGTTATGGGCAATCAGGCAGGCAGGCAGGAGAGTGGTTGGGAGCCAGCAGTCCCAGATTGTGAGAGAGATGTCTGAGGGGTCCCAGATTGGAGAGGGTGCAGACTGGGTTGAGGGACACCCCACTCAGTACATGAATTTCATGCACCAGGCCTCTAGTGTGAATATAATATTTCATTAAATGAAACTAAACAAAAGCTCAATATGTAGTTTTAAGATGTCAAAATCAAAATAAAGTTTAAAAGTCTGGAAATAAATCAATAAAACAATGCACTTGAGATCTCTTTAGGTTATCAGTGATTGTCATTCTGAATATTTCTTTCCTTTCAGTCACATAAGACATTTATATAATTTCTGCAGTGTTACAATAGAATTACTCCTCCGAGAAATCTCATACTGTGAGAATGTATTCGAGTAATTGAGCTGGCAGATGGCGTTAATATAAGAAATATATTGATACAACATCCACTTACTTTCCTGACCGATGAAGCTGATAACAGGAAGAGTAGAGCAGAAAATATATGAGGGGAAAGCATTTAGGCTGTTTGGACACATGCTGTGGAAGTTGCAGTCAAAATAATATAACCTACCTCATTCACTTTGATTAATTTTTTCCTCTGGTGGCATTATTTTATTCTCACCACATTGTTCAAGACTTATTACAGGAGGTAGTTATTTTCCATTCTTGTTGATTTGAAGTACCAAGACCCATATGTTCATTCTTACAGTGCACGGAGTACCTGTGAGACTCATTCTCACAAGTTGACAGATGCATGGCTTCTCCACCATTTGTAAGCTCCACCTCACCAGAATCTGTCTCACTTGCTTTCTTTCCTACAAGTCCCTGACAGTGCCTGGCACATAGTAGATAAGTATATATTAAATGAACTAAGCTGCGTATTAGAGTGACCCCTCACTTATAATCTTTATAAACCTGAATTACTCTCTCACCTAAACAGGTGAGCTAAATATCCCGTTTTTTACAGGAATCACCCTTTATTTACTAAATTAGCTAGGCCATCCCAAATTTACAAGCCAAATATATATTACCCGAGTTACCTAATTTCCTATAGAGAAATTGTTGCTTTCAACAATAAATGAAATGGTGAGCAAAGTATAGGTTTCAAAGTCAGAAACAATGGATTGAAATTCCAGCTCCCAGATTACTCAGCTCTGTGACCATGAAGAAGTTGCTTCATCTCTCTGAGGCCGTTTCCTCATTGCAGTAACATCTGGCTTTCAGAATATCTTCTACATTGCATAAGTATTAGGAGGCTAGCCTAGAGCCTGAAGCCCTGGAGGCCTCACTCAAAGGCAACTACCGCCGTTCCTCAATTTCACATTGGTCACAGTACTGACAACCTACTTATCTAGGGAAAAGTATTAAAACATTTATAATAACTATTATTCATTGAAATTGAAAATGTGTGAAAATAGATCCCTACTGGACTAAAATGTAGGCTAAAATATTCAGTATAAATATATAAATCAGAACAGTAGAAGTTAACCGTGGTATTAAACTATAAAATTCAAGATTCAAATCTCCCTAATGCTTCCTTTAATATTTTGGGACAACTTGGTATTATTGAGTTAGTCCTGAAGGTCAATAAAGTAGGAAGTTTTGGGACTTCTGGGGAATGGTGAAGCAGCACAAATGTGAATCTGGCTTGCTGCTTCTTGTCCCATTTACACAGTCTCGCTATGTCAGCAGTTGAAGGTCTGCAAGTTAAAGCAATGCCAGTTGAAACTTGAGGAGAAGTAATTTCTATTGGAAATGCTCGGAAGACTTTTTAAAAGACCTTCAGTTATGATTTGATTGATTTTATTTGTTTTTTACTCATTTGTTGTCCTTAACAAAGACTTCTCAGTGCCTATTCCATGAAGACTGAAATCAATGCTGGAATAAGAAACCAACTTGATCATGACCATCATGCAGTTAATAATATGAGAGGAGGGGAGACTTATAATCAGGGATGTTCAATGAAATACTTTGGGTTCATTAGTTTAATAAACACAGGTTAGTTTCTCTTTGATTTGGCGTACATTTTATTTTATTTTATTTTTATTTATTTATTTAAAATATATTTTATTGATTTTTACAGAGAGGAAGAGAGAGGGATAGAGATTTAGAAACATCGATGTTTTGAGAGAGTAACATCCATCAGCTGCCTCCTGCACACCCCCCACTGGGGATGTGCCTGCAACCAATGTACATGTCCTTGACTGGAATCGAACCCCGAGACCCCCCAGTCTGCAGTCCGATGCTCTATCCACTGAGCCAAGCCGGTTTTGGCGATTTAGCATACATTTTAAAAAAGGAGAGGATTTTAATTTGGTCAAATATAGCATTTGCTGTTTGTAAGATGGGGTCAGCAAATTACAGTGACATATTATGACTTGGATTTGCAATTCACAGTATGTCTACATTAAAAAATATCTCCTGCCGAAACCGGTTTGGCTCAGTGGATAGAGTGTTGGCCTGCAGACTGAAGGGTCCCGGGTTTGATTCCGGTCAAGGGCATGTGCCTTGGTTGCAGGCACATCCCCAGTGGGGGGAGGGTGCAGGAGGCAGCTGATCGATGATTATCTCTTATAGATGTTTCTGGCTCTCTATCCCTCTCCCTTCCTCTCTGTGAAAAATCAATAAAATATATTTAAAAAAAAAAAAAAAATATATATATATATATATGTATATATATATATATATATATCCTCTTTGTGGTCCTGCAGAGATTGTTATGACTTTTCTAGATTCCTTGGGTAAACTTCTTCAAAGGTCAGTAGAGAGGTCAGCATATAAGTACATTGTTTGGAATCTTTAAATGCTTTCGAATGAAGGAAATAAAAAGGTAGAAAATCTTTCACAGACTGAGAAATCACAAATTGGTCATCTGTAATATGAATAACTGATATTTCTGAGCTTTTCTTATTACACTGATTAAAGCAATAAGTGTAAATAAATGTCCTTATAATACCCCTGTGAGGTGGGGCTTACTAATTTTATTTCTATTTTGAAAGTGGGTTGAGATTTAGAGAAATTATGTAATGTTCCCACAGTTGTTGGGAGTGGCCATGAACTATAGACCTAAAACTCTTGAACCCCTGACTGGCTCACAGTATTAAAACATTTATAAAAGCTATTTATTTAAATTGAAAATGTATTAAAATAAATCCATGCTGAACTAAAATATAAGATAAAATATCAGAACAGCATAAGTTAATAGTAGTATGTCTCTCTCTCTCTCTCACTATATATATATATATATATATATATATATATATATATATATATATATATACATATATATGCTCAATATGATAATTGTCCCTTGGACCATTCTACTGTTTGATCAGTTGCTATGATGTTCACTGACCACTAGGGGGTAGATGCTCCAACCAGTAAGTTAGCTTGCTGCTGGTGTCTGGCCAATCGGGACTGAGTAAGATGGGCTGGACATGCCCTGGAACCTTCCCACATTCCCTTCCCCACCCAATCGTGCACTAGTGGGGTCCCTTGAACTGGTCTGTGCCCTCTCGAAATCCGGGATCCCTCGGTGGATGTTGGAGAGCTGGTTTCAGCCTAATTCCTGCAGGCCAGGCTGAGGGACCCCACCAGTGTACAAATCCATGACAAAGGCCTCTAGTTAAACTATTAAATTCAAGATTCAATATTTTGGGACAACTTAATGTCATTTGGCTTCTCACAGTAAAGATCCCTGGTGTCTCTCCTATTGGCCGCATGCAGCCACCTGCCCATTCCAGGGCTGATTAGATTACTGAAAATCAACTCAAAAGGATATCATTATCCCCCACTCAGATCTGAGGAAATCTACATTTGGAGGATTAATAAGTTACCCAACCTCTGTTTGCTAGTATTCAAATATAATCATGTTTGTTAAGCAACTAGGGACCCACTGAACTAAACTTAGCCTTCACCAAAGGACTAAAAAACATCTTCTTCCTATGAGTGAGTGAGCTACCTGGGGATTCAGCAAACTCACCCACATAATCTAAAGTCAGAATAAGCAGAGGGAATTTCTTCACATTGGTATTAGGAGTGAAATAATTTCACTTTTATATTTGGTAAACTTACTGCAGGGTCCTGCTGATGTCAGAATAACTCTGTTCTATCTCCATTTCTCTTGATTGTAACTTGGCTAAAATTTTTAAATTCTTTTTTCCAAGTAAGTGTTTTTCCTTAGACTAATAGTTTGTTTTTCTCCTTTTCTGTATATGTCCATTTGCTTGTGCACACACAAGCAACACAAACATTTGAACAAATGTTTTTAAGATCTAATTATTTACTCATTTTATTTTTACTGCATATTAAATAATATTTTAGAGATCTATTTTTCTACCACTAAAAATACAATATTGATCTGTGATTATTAGTTATCCATAAACTTTCAGCAATTATTTCCAGAAATAAATTTTAAAAACATTTTTTCTATAGTATTTCAACATTAAAGCAATAGACATATTTGAACAAAGAAATTACAATATTTATTCATAAGAGATATTTCTTTTTTATGCAAATATCTTAAGTTCTAGAATTCAAAGAACACTTCCTTAAAAAGTTATCATAGTTCACACCTTTTAGTGAATAGCAGTTGTCAAAAATGAATTTTAATCTTTTTTATGTTTATTACAGATATATTTCAATCACACTGGAAAAGTGAAAATCATCTATAGTGAGGTCTTAAATAAGAGTTCTAAAAGAAAATTCTAGATGAAGTAAAGTGGGTGAATGCAGCAGTTGTTCATTGTGACAACAGTGCCACCTAATGTTTATCTAGGACTCAAAACAATTTTCATTTTGGTTCCAAATCTTACACTTCTATTCAGATGTAAGATAAAAATTAACAATTTAAAAGTGAATAAAAATGAATACATTTTTATTGTATTATAAAAAAAGAAAGTAATTCTAATTCTTTTAATCATTTCAATATAGAAAATACTAATTTCTCACTCTTAGTCCTTAGCCTAACAAAGCACAGGACTATTTATTTCAGAGAAAACTGCATCTATATCATCATTATTTATTAAATATATGATTCATTTCAAATTAATTTATTATGGTAAATTTTTATTATTATAAATCAGAAATTAAGGGGATGACATCTCTGTGAGTTAGTGAAACATAATAATTACAATTTTGTATTTTTTTAATGTAGATGCTTATATATGGTTATCAAGACATTGTCACTGAAGAGCTCTTAATATATATGAAGAATGACAGGTAATTAATCACAATAATTCTTTTGAATGAAGGTCCAGGCATTTAAGGTGACTAAAAAATATTTATATTTTAGGTGGATTGAACTCAACCAAATTCTTTATTTTAAAAACTAGAGGCCCAGTACATGAAATTTGTGCACTGGGGGTGGGGGGGTGTCCCTCAGCTAAGCCTGTACCCTTCTCTAAGCTGGGACCTCTTGTGGGATGTCTGACTTCTGGTTTAGGCCCAATCAAGTATCAGGCCTAAACCGGCAGTCAGACATCCCTTCACAATTCGGGACTGCTGGCTCCTAACCACTTGCCTGCTTTCCTGCCTCATTGCCCCTAATCGCTTCTGCCTGCCAGCCTGATTGTCCCCTAACCACTCCCTTGCCAGCCTGATCGACGTCTAACTGCTCCCCTGCTGGCCTGATTACCCCCAACTGCCCTCGCCTGCTGGCCTGGTCCTTCCCAACTGCCATCCCCTGTTGGCTTGTTCACTCCCAACCACCCTCCCCTGCTGGCCATCTTGTGGAGGCCATCTTTTTTTTTTTTTTTTTTTTTTTAAATATATTTTATTGATTTTTTACAGAGAGGAAGGGAGAGAGATAGAGAGCTAGAAACGTCGATGAGAGAGAAACACCGACCAGCTGCCTCTTGCACACCCCCCACCGGGGATGTGCCTGCAATCAATGTACATGCCCTTGACCGGAATCGAACCTGGGACCTTTCAGTCCACAGACTGACGCTCTACCACTGAGCCAAACCGGCTTCGGCTGTGGAGGCCATCTTATGATGACATGGGCATGGCCATTTTGTGACCACATGGGGGTGGCCGTTTTGTGTGAGGGCATGATAGTCAATTTGCATATTACCTCTTTATTATATAGTATGTGTCAAACTATCAATAATACAAATATGAATATCAGGGCCTAGCATTTATCCAAATTTTCAAGTCTAGAATAATGAGATCAAAATAGATGTTGTTACTTGATTTAAATAAACCCTTTGCCAATTAAATATGGCAGGAGAACTAAGTAGACACTTCTCCCAAGAATACTACAAATGGCCATAAGATATATTAAGAGCCTCAACTTTATTAGCTATTGGGAAAATGCAAATCAAACTTCACACCTGTTAGAATGGCCATTATTAACAGGATGAGTAATAACAAGTGTTGGAGATGCTATGGAGAAAAAGTAGCCCTCATTCACTGCTGGTGGGAATGTAAACTGGTATAGCCAATTTACAAAAAAAAGAGTACAGAGATTCCTCAAAAAATTAAAAATAGAGTTACCATATGACCCAGCAATCACTTTTTTGGGTGTTTATCCCCCAAATTTAAAAACATTTATTAAAAGTGTATGTATCCCTGTGTTCATTGCAGCATTATTTACAGTAGCCAAGGCATAGAAATAACCAAAGTGTTCTTCGATAGATGATTGAAGAAAGATGTGGTACATACATACAATGGAATACTACTTGACCATAAGAGAAGTTGAAATACTGTCACTTGTGACTGTGGGAAGCCATCCTCTGCTAATACTATCATAAGAGTGCACCAAGGAACTCAGAAGATAACACCAAGCACCATTGTTTGTTTTGAAATAGCAGTGGCTCGAAGCAATTTCCTGAGCTAATAGCCTGAAAGTAAATGTTTACTGGACCTTACTGATCTTTACTGATCTTTATTGACCTTAGAGACGGTGACCTGTCTGCCGTGCTTTTCTGAGGGCAAAATGTGTATCTAAAACTGAATCAAAAGCAGATAAGGCCAGGTTTCTGTGCCCCTCTCCATGAGAGAGGTTTCCACTTGGCCCCCCATGCCTTCTAAATTCATATTGATTGTATAGTGTTTTCATTTGTGCATCTGAAGGCCCCTCCTTCAGATCCTGAACCCTAGCCATACAGGTCGCGGCATGTGACAACTTTGAGAATATCATGCTAAGCAAAATAAGTCAGTCAGAAAAAGTTAAACACCCTGTGATTTCACTCACTTGTGGGATATAAAACTGAAATTCAGAGAGACAGACAACTGTATGGTGGTTACTAGAGGGAAGGGTGTAGGGGATATTAAAGAGTAAAGGGAGCCAAATATATGGTGATGAAGGGGACTTGACTTTGGGTAGTGGACACACAGTGCAATGTATAGATCATGCATCACAGAAATGTACACTGAAAACCTATGTAATCTTATTAACCAAGGTCACCCCAATACATTTAATTAAAAATAAAGCAAATAAATAAGTAAATATTTTATCCCATATTTTTTACTATTTCTAGACTATTTTATAGAACTTATTTAGTCACAAATAAATACATATACAAAGCCTTAACTGGTTTGGCTCAGTGGATAGAGTTTCAGCCTACAGACAGGTTCAATACCTGTCCAGGGCACATGCTCCAGTTGCAGGCTTGATCCCCAGTAGAGGGTGTGCAGGAGACAGTTGATCAGTGATTCTCTCTCCCCATTGATGTTTCTATCTCTCTCCCTCTCCCTTCCTCTCTGAAATAATGAAAATAAAAATAAATGTAAAGTTTGCTAATATATGTTATATATCCAAAGTGTAGTGACTTTACTTTGGAAGGGATCTGAAGCTCAAATTCATGATTTAGAATTTTAATTCTAATGCTTTCCTAAGATAACTCAATTCTGCCTTTCCTATTATATATGGAACGGGCTTCGTATCTTTCCAAGAGCAAGAGTAGGCCCTCATTTATTTGCTTTTCATTGGTAGTTCTTTATTTAACATGAGTTTTCCTAAGATGGAAAGCAAAGAGGATAATAGCAAATTCTTGGCTCCTTTTTTTCTTTTAAAACATTTTTATTGGTTTCAGATATAAAAAGAGAGGGAGAGAGAAATATAAACATCAATGAGAAGAGAAAACCATTGATTGGCTGCCTTCTGCATGCCTCACACTGGGAATTGAGACCTAGCTCAGGTATGTGTCATGACAGGAATCCAACTGTGACCTCTTGCTCAACCACTGAGCTACCCCAGCTAGGCCCGTTTCTTTTTCTTTGTACATAGTACATGCTCAACAGATGTTTGCATCCACATTACCTGTATTTTTCATTTATCAAAGATTTCATTCCCCAAGTGTTCTAATGGGATATCTTATTTGACCCTATAGATTTCACAATCTCAGCCTATTCTGACATAATCTGTTGTTAGTTTTATGCCTAGTTTATAACCAGAGAAACTGGGCTACACAGAGCATATGTTTGAGAAACATTTTGACAGATTCTGTTAAATAAGTAACCCAATATATTAATGAACAATCTAATTCTCTTCCACACACCTCAGAGGAGCCAATGAGAAGTGAGCAGAAACATGCCAGGTGTCAGAAGTGTTTCTTGGGAAGTTTTGGTTTCTTTTTACAAGGAACTGAATTGCTGGCTTCACCCTTCCTTTTTCTCTTTCTTCTTCCCATGAACCTGAACTTGATGCCCATGTTTAGAAGCCACTTCATATCTGCTACAGAAATACCACAATAGTTTTTTAAATGCTGGCCCTGGTATCACTAAATTGATGAATCAAATCTGGCAGCCATCTATTTACAACTTCTTATGTGAGAGAAAAATATTTAAATCCTTATTTACTGTGCTCTCCAATACTTTCAGCTGAAAACCATCTGAAATGGTCTAGAAGTAGAATTGCAGATTACAGTAATTGAGCCTCTAGGCGCAGTGCCTTGCATAAGTGCCAGAAATGAAATCAATTACTGGTTCATGTTCACGTTATAAAGAACTGGCATCATAGAAGATACAAGATCGCCAAGAATTAGTTAGCCAACAAACACTTGGGCGACTATTTCATAGTGGACCGTGATTGATACTGTAGGGACAACTGCAATAAAGAACTTGCCATATGAAAAAAAATAAATAAATGGCTAATGTGTCAAAGCATCTGCTATGTGTCAGACAGAGAACATCTACTTAAATAAAAGACATGTTTATAAATACAGACTTTGATAGCTGCTTAGAAACTAGATAAAGAAGAAAGGCATCCTGGTAGAGGAATAGGAAGGGAGAGAAGTCCGGAGGCTGACACTACACGGTGTGGTTTGTACAGGTGTTAAGTGGGCATTAAGGAGCTGAGTTTACATAAATGCTTCAGACTCTTTTTTTTTTAAAGTCTTATGTTCACCTAGTTCTATAGGAAGATAATTTGAATCCCTTTATCTAGGGATCTGATAAGCAAAAGAGAGTAAAACGAGTAGTCAGAGAAAAAGATGACATTGGCAAATTGAGCAGAGACCATCTAAACTCAGGGGGCAAAACACAAGAAATTATTCAGGACCAAATACTCCAGGAAATAATAATCAATAAAAAAGCAAATATAAAGTGAAGTGACTGATTTCACAAACTGTAACTGAAATCCTGCCTCTGACCGAGCACCTGTCACTAGATCATGTATGATGAGGAGCACTGAGTGGTGGGAGGTGATAGAGTGCAGAGGGCACAGTGTTCTCCTGGTCCAACAGTGAGAGCTTTATTTTTCCTTCTCTTAGATGAACATGCAGTTCAGACTCAGCAGCATCTGGATTATGCCCTGATATTTCCTGGGGGTTTTTGTGAGCTGCTAGTATTTGAATTTTTGTGTTCATTCATTCATTTATTATTTCAGAAAATATCAAATGATTATTGTGTGCCAGGACCTGTAGGGGCAATTGGGGGCTACTGGGAGCTTATATTCCTTCCTGTCTTTACCATTTGGTAATCTACATCTATAGAACTTCTGGGTTTTAATTAAATTTTAAAAACACTAATGTTTATAATGCAAAGCACAATCAAAACTTTATTACGCAGTCTTTACTGAGAAAGTTCTAAGTGTTGGAAAAAGGTAGAGAGAAATAATTTCTGCAATTTGTAGTCAATAGCTTTCGTTTAGTTAGCTTCCCAAGAAGGAGATGAAGAAAGACTATCTTTCCTCATTTCTTCTCATGTATGTACATAAACATTCCATTAATTATAATCCTTATCTGTATGAAATTTCATTTTCAAATACATCATGTATCTAACCTTCAAAAATATCTTTCTTGTCTTTTAACTTCTTTCCAGTTCTGTTGTATGTGTACATCAACATGTTTTTTAATCTAGTCTTAACCTGATTTTTATTTTAAGTAATTCTTTCCCTAGATTTTTTTTTTTAATTCTGTTGTAACCCCCTGCATCCTAAACATGTTTGTGTGTGATTTTAAACATGGTTATCTGGGAGGACTGAGCAGACACATAAAATCAAACAGTTGCTAGAAAAAAAAAAGAGAAGGCTTTTGTAGAAGAGAAAATTAGATTTAAGACATGGAGAAAGGCATAGAAAGAAACAAGAGAATCTACAATTGGCTGTAAGTCGAGAAGTGTACTTGATTTTTTTTTTTTAAAGTCTCACTGAGCCTAAAATTTTCTACATTCGGGTTAGTCTGGTTTCCTCTTCTTAGACAATAGAATAATGGTCCTTGTCTGGAGATGTGGAGGAAAGATACTCTTGCTGTTCAGAGTCCAGAGTAGCTTCTCAATTCAATGGATTGTGCTTGGTTTTAGCACAGAAACTTTGGACTGTTAATAGCTGTCTCATCTAGGCTTTCACTGAAAACCTGGTTGAAATAAATAGTGAAGACATTTCAAGGTGAGCTCTCAGGCCCAATTGAGGCCTCCACACTTCTAGCCGATTGTATCACCCATAGAATGAGGCAAACATAAACATTAGTGTCATAACATGCTAATAGCAATGGGGTTAAGGAGTGGGCTACAGCTGTTAGACGACTTAAAATTTTTTCCTTTCCTTTTACTTTAACCTGCTCTCATGTTGATAAGTCTTTGTTTTGCTCTTTAAGAGCATATATTGAAGAAATCAGATGATATAAAGAGAAGTATGGAAAAGAGATTATATAACATTTTTTACATTGGTTTTATTTTACCCTGCCTTTATTCTTAAGTATTTTTACAATACAATACAATGATGATCTTACAACCATCATTTCATAGTGTGCCTTTTAAGTGATTTTAAAACAAATGGAGGTTGCAGCATATGTGTCTTTAGCTCTTCCAATAAATACTTTTGAGTGCCATCTGTGTGCCAAGCATTGTTGAAACTACTGGAGATATAAAAGTGAACACAATACAAGAACTGTCCTAATAGAGTTCTTAAAATTTTTTTGAATAAGAGATATAAACTATTATTAGTGATAAATACCATAGAGAAAACTAAGTCATGGCAAGGGCAGGTAGTGTATGAGGAGTTGCATCTTCATTTATTTTTATGTTATTTTTATTAATTCTAACCCATATTTTCCATTGATTTTTAGAGAGAGAGTGAAAGAGAGAAGGAAAGACAGAGAGAAATATCGATGTGAGAGAAATACATCAATTGGTTGCATCCTGCATGTGCCCAACCAGGACCCAAGCCCGGGAGGTGCCTGCAATCAAGGCATGTGTCCTTGACAAGAATAGAACCCAGGATCCTTCAGTCTGCAGGCTGACACTCTATCCATTGAGCCAAACCAGCTAGGATGGGAGTTGCAATAGGGTGTGTGTCTTATTGAGCAGCTGTGTTTGAATAAACAATTGGAAAAGATGATTTGAGCCTTATGGGTATCTTGGAAAACAGTAACTCAAGAAGAGTGATCATTTGATGTCAAAATCATATAAAGCTTTGGAGGGTTTGGGCCAGAGGAGAAACCTAATGAAACTGAGATGTTGGCTGTTGATTTGAGAATAGACTAGAGTGAGGCAAAGGAAGGGAAAGGGGGACCACTAAGGAGGTTCTTTTAATATTCCTGAGAGATGATAATGTCATGGAGCAGGGTCACAGTGGAGGAGGAGGTGACAAATAGTAGGAGTCTACAATAGATACATCGAGAACACAGAATCAGCAGGATATGCTGATGGGTTGATTGATGTAAGATATGAGAGAAGTGATTCTAAGTATTTGGTGTGAGCAACTGGAACCATGGAGTTGCTGCTATTATTAACTGATTCAGAGAAAAACTGCAAAGAACAAGTTTAAGGAAGGGGATCTGGATCTCATTTGGAGCATATGAAGTTTTAGCTGCCTGTTATCAATATCAGTGGAGAGGTGGAATATCAGCATAGGAGTCACATCATAGGCAGAGTTCAGAGGAGTTCACATACATTTTAGAATACATAGATAGTATTTAAAGTCACTAGACTGCAATGAATAACCAAAGCAATAAGTGAGGATACATAAAAGAGTCAAGGCCCATAACAAAACCCTGCCACACTACACAGCCTAGAGATCAAGATGATGAGGAAGAACTGACAAAGGCATGCATGTCTCATAGAAGGAGCAAACGTGCTCCATACTTCCAGTCTGGCTGGAGCAGAAGGAAAACAGTGTTGTCATTTAACAAAGTAATCAGATTTTATGGCGATAAGTAAAAATATTTTTCACAGTAAGTTTCTAGTCTATAAAAGTTTTTTGTTCAATTCAGTGAAAGAAATGATAGAATGTTTATTGCAACTTGGCCAAAACACTCATTATAAATGGTGGTGGCCTAAAATCCTTAAAAGCCTCAATTGACACGATACTGGTTTTTAGATCATGGGAATTACATTTGACGTATATTGACTATGTTTTCTTGAAATAAATGAATTATATTGAGGGGCAAATTTATCAAGAACTTGCTTTCACCTAGTTTTCCTTTTCAAAGTTATTTCAGCAGTCAGCCATGCATACAGAATCCTACTGATTAGACACGTGGAAAATGGACACAGCATATACCATTTTACAATGACTTTCCAGGAACATGGACTGGATACTGTAGCTTGCCCATGGCCATATAAACACTTAGAAAAATAGCTATTTCTACTCATGGGCCTTGTTGCTTATGAACAAGTAAAATATTGTTATGTGCTCTGGCTGTCATTAAGTGGTTGACAGATTTGGGAATGGAATGTAACAAGATGTCCATAGTTATCCAAGGCAAGTTCTTTCTCTAGTACAAAATATAAATCAGTCATCCTATGGATGCTTATCAAACTGTGTACCTGGTGAAACAGCCTGGCGAGTAAATGACATGAGTGTCTTACTTACACAGTTGGACCAGAATTGCTACAAGCATTTTAAAAAGTTGGACCATTTTATAAAACATGGCACCAATTTTTTCCACACATAGAAAAAATAAAAATACAGGTAGGATAAAAATAGGTTTTTAGTTAGAAAATAATAAAGAATAATACAAGAATAAACTGTTTCATGTACTCATAACTGTTAAACCTACTTGTAACCTACTATATATATATATATATATATATATATATATATATATATATATACCCACACATACACACACACACACACACACACACACACACACACACACACATATATATATATATATATATAGAAATTATTTCTTCCAAGCTCTGGAAAGCTGACCCCGATGCAAGGAGTAACCTACTAAAGTATCAAGAACAATTCATTGCTTTCTCCATTAGATATAATTTAAAGGAGGAACTGAAAATGACAGAATGAGATTCAACTTAGAGAAAAATCAAACTTGTATATTTGGCATGTAGACAGTTGAGAAGAAGAATAAAATACAAAAAAGTGATATTGTATTTTAAATTGACCATATAAAGACCTTTATAACAGGAAGGTGGACAGTTTACGAGATGACACTACAAGCTGGTAGAGGAGTGACATTGAATCAGGAAAGGCCCAACATTTCTTAAGATGCAGATACAGAGCCATTAGGTTGTGGATCAGGAAGATGGTAGCTCTCCTTTTAATAACAAATTATATTCTCAGAGCCCCAATTGCGTATAGACATCTCATTTTGAAACCAATGTAGGCAAATTGGGAAGCGGTCAGAAAAAATGTGATGCCACATTTAAGCAACTGATGAATAAGAATGCTAGAATAGTCAAGCAAATTAAATCTGAATATAAAAATCTGACTAAGCAGCAGCACAGTATGAATATAGTTACTATAAAAACCCAAAAGCTGGAGAAAATTTGTCATTAAAAGTGAGTCAATATTAAAAATCAAATTATTTTACTTCTAAATAACAATGCTGTTATAAAATAATCTTTTCAGAGAAATAAAACAACATATGATGTTTGATTCAATTAAGGTTCCCTCTAACCAGGAAACCCACTCTAGCCCCAATAGGGAGAAAGAAGACCATTAATAGTTCTGAGATCTGTTAAAATTTCTAGCAGATAAATGGTAATACCCAGTACCATCTCTAGTAACCAAGAGTGTGAATATATACACTAATAAGAGAGAAGATGCTAATTGACCATACCTTCGCTAAACCCACAGCCAATCAGAAGTGATATTCAAATTAACCCAGCAGAGATGGCAGGTAAATTTTCATATGCAGGCAACGGAGGCATAGGCCCTATGCAGCCGATGGAGTTGGGGACATGGGCAGGCAGCGGGGGGCAGCATCTGAAGCCATGGGTGGATCCAAGCTGAGATGGCGACCCGGGCAGGGAGCATCAGGCAGCTTGGAACCAGACAGGTCCAAGCCACCACACCACCTACCCAGGATCAAGCCATCCTGTGATTGTGGGACAAAGAGCCCAGGTCCAAGCTGCCCCGTGATCATGGAGTGAAGATCCTGGGTCCAAGCTGCCCTGCCATCATGGGGCGAACAGACCACGCCGAGCTGATCCATGATCATTTAGAGAACAGAACAGGCAGAGTTTGGCCAAGCTGCCCTGCAATCCCAGGCGAAGAAGCCGCTCTGCTGACCAACCTGTGCTATAGACCTGTTCCCCTCTAGCCTGCAGCCATGGGAAGTCTCCCTCTCCTCAGAGTTAGGAGCACCAGCCCGGGTCTTCCCAGCGGCCTGGTCCTGAACTGTGGGGGTGAATTCCTGCAGGCTGGGGTTTGATCCTTACGCATTAGCTGTTGTAGACCAGTGCCTTTGTTATTTAGTTGATGAGGCTATTGAACCACTCTGTGTCTAAAAACAAGCCCGCCCTATGTGGCTCAGTTAGTTATTGCCTCATCAAAAGGTCTCCAGTTTGATTCCCAGTCAGGCACATACACAAGCTGCAGGTTCAGTCCTGGGCCAGGGTACATAAGGGAAGCAACCAATTGATGTTTCTCTCTCTCTTTCTCTCTCTCTCTCTCTCTCCAAAGTCCCAGTTGTCTCTTTTTATTCACACCTCTCAACATTGCAGGGTAGAGGGTATTTTTATATACTCCTAATAAGGGGAGTAGAGATCTTGGCTCTCTTGCAATCTTTTAATTTGTTCAGATCTCCAAAGAAATAAGCTGACCTGGACTGATTATCCAAATGTTTACAAGCATGGTTCAACCTAGCTTGTTCTTGCCTGTTCAGTGATATAGATCAAGTGACTTCTCTCTTTTTCTTGAATCATGAATTTTCTTTATAATTCTAACCAGTAATTTTTGCTTTCTTAAACAAACATAACATTTTTAAATCTCATATTCTTACCTGGCTACTACTCCATTTTTCTTCTCCCATTTACAGCAACTCTTCTACAAATATTTATCCTTGATTTCTCTCTTTAATTTTGACCAGCCAGACTTTGTTTCCCCAAATTCCATTGGCATTAACAAGGTCACTAATGACCTCTGTGTAGCTAAAGCCAATGGCAAATCTTAAGGTCTATCTTACTAGACCCCACGACAATATTTAACAAAGAGGACCACCCCTTTATCCCTGAAATGCTCTTTTCAGTGGGATCCCAGGGCCCTTATTCTCCTTATTTTTCTCCCTACATCATCTTAAGGCAGGGGAAAGCTGTATAGAATACTCCTTCTCCTTGATTTCTTTTTATCTTCCCAACCTATAAGTATTGAATTATATTTGACTTATTCTTTGGCCCTTCCTCTTTTATTCTAAACTGTTGGTGATTTTATCCAGTTTCATGGCTTTAAAACCTACCTACATATTGAAGACTCACAAATTTGTTTATTTAACACAGACTTCATTCCTCAAGAACAGTTTCATACATATAGCTGTCTTTTTGATATTTCTTCTTTAATATCTAAAAAGCATCTTAAACTTAATAGGTTTGAATGTTCTACTGATCTTTTCTTCATCCCCAATCATTTTCCTCCTGGATATTTCCTCAGCAAATACCAATTCTGTTTTTCCAGTTGTTGAAAGGCAAATACTTTAGAGTCAACGCTCACTCCTGTCTTTCTATTAAACCTCATCTTTTAATTCATCAGCATGTCTTGTCAATTCTACCTTCAGTATAACCACATCATCACCTACCAGCATCTACTTACTTGCTGTCACATTTACCACTACCACTCTGGTTCAAAACACAATCAGTTCTTGCCTAAGTTATTATGATATCGTTCTAGTTAGTCTCTTTGCTTTTGCATTTACACCTTGAACCTATTTACAACACAGCACCTATATGATCTCCTTAAAGGCAAGTGGAATCAAGCCATTTTTGTGTCAAAACCTCTAATGGCTCCTGTTTCATTCAGAGGAAAAGTAAAGTTCTCATACCAACCTTCAAAGCCCAGACAGATCTGAGCTCTTACCCTTTAATCTTCCTCTCCCATTCTGTCCTATCTCTAATAGCCTCTTAGAAGTGTCAGCCATATTTCCATCTCAAAGACTTTGTTGATACTGCTGTTCCCACTGCCTAGAACACTCTTTCTTCAGATTTTTACATTGTACAGGTTTTATTTTTTTGTTTGTTTTTGTTTGTTTGTTTTAGGTCTTCCAGAAATGTTACCTTCTCATCCAGGCTTTCCCAGAATACTGTAAATTGTAAATAGAATATCTTAACCCATTTCTTTTTTTTATTTTTATTTGAGAGTGCTTAAAACTCTAGCACATTAAATTTTGTTTGTTTATTTGCTCTTGTGCTTTGATGTTATTATTTTATTGACTGATTTTAGATTGTGGTTTCCAGGCACTAATAACTAAGTCCCATCGAACAGGGACTTATTTATCTTTTGCTTTGCTTATTCATATATCCCCAGAATGTAGCACAATGTCTGCACACAGTAATTAGCCATACATATTTGTTCAGTGAATCAAACGAGTCAAAAAATGAATGGCACGTATTCTTTGAGGATGACTTGAACTTTTTCCTTTACGTAGAGATCTTTCCTGCTTATTTCAACCCAATTCAAGTTTCATTCATGAAGCTTTTCACTCAAGAAAACTCCTCTGTTTTCTCCGTCCACTGAAATATAATGCTATTTTAAAAAATAAAACCACTGGGACATTAAACTCCCTTTCTTCTTTTTTTCTATCTGTTTACTATAATTGCATGCATTATTTTATTTGGAATGGTTTTTTCCTCTAACCAGATCATGTATAGAGCCCAAGGAATAATTCTTTCTCACCCGATTTTCTGTCATTCTGACTTCCACAACTCCCTACACAATTCTACCAGGATTCTGTAAAATTTATTATGTTCATAATTGAAGAATACATAAATAAATTATTTTAAATCTGTTTTATCAGACAGGGAAAATTTCAGGTAAAATGAGCATGGAGAAGGTTGACTACATACTTTTTGGACATTTTTTGTCAAAATAAAGATTTCATATTTAACATTTGAAATATATTTTTTATAAAAAAAGAAAGTCTTTTTATTTTAAAATAAAGTAATAACTATGGAAATACTTTAAACTCATTTTGTCATAATATTTTGAAAAGTCTGAAAACAAGCTTTGGGGCAAAAAAATATATAAGATATTCAAACTACTTCCATTTTTAGAAAAATCTATAGTTCCAAATTTCTATGTATAATAGGGAATTTTTTTACCTCATATGCATTAAATAATACATTTTAAACAAGCAGAAAATGAGCTATCATTACCAAAATAGTCAATTAATTAGAATGTGCATTTAAATTGAGCTTTCTAGAAATGCTTTGTCTATTCATGCAAAGGATAGATAGAGGTGGAGTGAATAAGTTGTACTTGAAAAACACATAGAGACTGTTCAGAACCACACAGCTGAGAATGGTGTTTTTCTAATAGAAATATTGAGAAAGATTATGCTTTGGATAGTTATGGGTAATGATAGTAAAAGGACAGAATAGATGTGTCAGAAAACAATTTAAGACACATACTTCTCAGGGCCTGGGATGGGAGGTGAGAGTTTCTTAGTGACTTTGATATCTGGGAATGCTTTCACTGAAATAAGGTCAGATTCCTTTCAGAAATGGGTGGTAGGTTGAAGAGAACATGCACTTTGTATTTGACATTGAGTTGAAGGACTTTAGAGATACCTCAATGAAGTTACCAAACAGAAAGCAATCATATATTAGTGGGTCTGGAAATTAGAGAAATGCATACTTGATTTTGTGTTCATTAACATGTATTATGTAGTTAAGGCTGCAAAAATGGATGAATTTTCCTAAGGACAGAGTTAGATTGGGAAGGAAAAGGGGTTAAACCTCAACCCTGAGGAACTCCAACATTTTATGGATAGATTGAGAGGCAAGAGATCAAATAAGTAGAGTACTAACAATACCCATTGAATTTAAAGCCATAGAGGTTGTTGGTGACTTTCGTTAAATCTGTTTTTTGAAATAAATGGAATTTAAATAAGACTTGGTTGAGTAAAGAGTGGAAGAAGAGAAACTACAGAATAAAAAGGATAGAATGCTTTAAGAAATGTGAAAATGTGATGGACAAGTAGTGAAAATGTATCACATGAAAGGGCATTGGGGATAAGGAGACTTTTTCCTCTCTCTCCTTCACTCCTCTTTTTCTTTCCTTCTAATATGGTGTGATTGAATGATGTCTCATATCAACAGAAGAGTACAACTGATTGGAGAAACTAGATTGTGAATGAATCTCGAAGAGATTTCAGGACACGGGACCCAAGGCACAAGAACCTTCGAGAGGACCAGTATCCACAGCAGAAGGAGAAGGGTGGGCAGAACAGAAGCAGGCATAGGAGGCTCAAGACTTCTACCTATGCTCTGAAATGGTAGGATTTCTCAAATTACCTAATCTCTACAAAAACTTTCATGACATCCTAGTTGCTGCTTCATTTTATTTATTTATTTTTTTTTAAAGCTCAAACATGCTAGAGAGAAATATGGAAAAAAGGAAGGAGAAAAATTGGGAGAAATTTAGGTAGAGCTGTTTATCCTTTCAGAAACTGAAGCATAAATGAAACTGTTAAAATGAAAATGCAATGGCTTATTCCCTTCTTTGTCCTTAAGATCTTCTTTCCCTCTTCCACAAGCTGCTTATCATTTCACAAAGCATCTATCATGGCTGGACAGGGCATAAATATTTTAAATCCAGTAAAGATGAAGAAGTTCTCTCTTGCAATAGATGAAAACTCTTGAGACTCACCTCGGGTAGGAAAGGATGTTTTGTTAATGTAACTGTGGGTGCTTTACAGTTTCCTGGGCTTTCCTTACACATGCGTGAAGCTTTGAGGGAATGCCCTGCAGCCTGGTTGGTGCATTGCAAGTTGGTTTTCTCTCAGATCCATCTTGCTGGTTCCTACATGAATTACAGTCTAGGCCACATTCATCCAATATAGAAAAGAAAAAAAAAATCAGAATACCCTAATATATTGGCTACTTCTGCCTTTGCTGCCTCAGATAATTCACAGTGGGTGACAATTATAGAAGTTACTGTGTGTGTGCTTCTTAGTGCCAGGCAGTTTTATTGTCAATTTTCATGTTAAAAACCTTATGAGATACCTGTTATGAGTCCCATGTTACATTAAAAAAAATAAATCTTAACAATTGCCAAAGGAGGGGTAGGAGGAGGAAGAGGAGCACAAGAGAAGGAAGAAAGGGAGAAGCACCTTTCTGAAGACTATTCCCCTGGGATTCTAACTCAGGCTTTGGCAGCTTTGGCTCTGAACCTGTGCTCTTTCCAGAGGCACATGCATAATGAAAACAGCAAGATGCCTCCAGCCTGGGACTCCTGGACACTGTTGTTTTCCCACTCTCAGTAGGGGTCAAAAGGAAAGAGACTTTTGAAAGTGACATCATCGAGGGACATCTTTTATAGCAATGCACACAGATCCTCTGCTTACTATAAAGAAGTCATTGACATGATTTTCAGAACAAGCTATTGACTTAATGCCATGGTGTCTAAAAACATTGCCTTGACTTCTGTCATCAGACTTCACACAAAGAATATTTGTTAGTTTAAACTTGGAATCAGAATTCCTTTATGGTTTTGAGATTTGAATTGCTAGGAATCTGGGGGGCGGGGGGGAGTAAAAAGGTCTCCTGAAGCCTTTTCTCAAATATAATATAGTCGCAAACACCTGCTTTTGTTTGGTTACTATTCCTTTCTTTTGTAAAAACTAAAGAGAGCATTCTTTAGCTCCCAAGAGTAGCTGTTTTTTAGGGGGGGGGGGGGGGGGAGACAGAAATTTGTCACTTTGTAGATTAAGTTTGGAAACACTGTAAAATAGTTTAAAAATAGATGGTGCTTATTTTTCTCTGAAAAGCACCTGCATATCAACAGAATTCATTTGTTTTTTGTGTGTGTGCTAGCTGAAAATTTGAACTATTCCAATTCAAAAACACTGAAAGTAATTTTAACTAAATTTCAAAAATCATTGACCAACGTGTGAACAAAAGATAACTCCAATTCCTACATAGACATATTGTCCTTCTACTTATTACAGTGATTATTCAACAAATATTTGCTGAAACCCATTGTGTGCCATACATAGATACACATGTGTATGCATGTACAAAAGAATGAATAGTGTCTCAGTGTTCAGAATTTCACAATAATGAATAGTGTCAAAGTGTTCAGTCTAAAGAAAGAGACCAACAACTAACTGGGCAATCTCAGCAGTCTGAGGCTCTTATGCCTAACCTAGTAAAGAAGGGTGATGAAGGTAAGAGGGGTGAAGGATAACTTTTCTAAGAAGACAAGGTCAGAGCCAAGTTTCAGGTGATGAAACCTGGCTAGGCATTGAAGGATACAAAGATCTTCCAAATATAATGATAACATTATATTTAAAAGCACAATTTAGGGTTAAGAGGAAGGACTCTGGAAGTAGATTCCCTCTGTTTGAATTTGTTACTTATGAGCTATATGACAAGTGACTTATTTGGACAAGTGACATACCATGCCTTGACACCATTTTTCTTATCTGTAAAATAGGGGGAATATTACCTTCTGCACGGGGTTATTGTGAGGATAATATTGTATTAAAGCACTTAGAACAGTGCCTATATCACATATAACTGATTGCCTGTGTTATTAGATGTGAGTAATCAATCAGATTAGTACTGGGAAAAGCTCTGTGTGGGTTGGAGTGGTGAGTACCAAGAGGCTGGATGTGGTAGACAAGAGTCAATCTGATCTAGAAAGATAAACAAAAAATCAGAGGATTGAAATATTTATTCATTAAGTACTGTCCTTTTTCCCCTTATAACTCCTTATCAAGTTGATCAAATAAAAAGATATTTCAGGTTAGAATAGGCAATTATTCTCCTATGAACTCCATGACTTACTTCCTAGAGAGACCACTGTTTAGAGCAAACTATAGTTCACAGACACCCTGTATTGTCACACTACATACCTAGGACTAGACATAATTCTAGTTGAAAATGTTGTCTGCCCTGAAATGCAGAGCCCAGATGGTGCTTTGGCTGTTTTCATGAAGCATAATAATTCTTGGGTCAAGTGTTGCTCCCCAATGTGAGGTGAGATCCTGGGATGTCCATAGGAGGGCATATGTTTGAGGAATTATCACTGTTTTTCTTCCTATTTCTTTTTAGCCCAATCCAAAATGATAGGCTTGCTTCCCAACCTGCTCACATTCAACTGATTTTGTTAAAATAACTGTTCCTGAATGTGTGTTGATTGTGTCGCTGCTGCATTCACTGTCCTGCCAGTCCACCCGGTTATTTCTCCCAATTCATTTGCTTCTCTAAAGCAGAAGGTCCATCTGGAGTGGCAGATAAGGATGGCTGGTATCCAACAGAACAGACAACACTAGGCTGATATTTTTAATATGCCATACTCTCCTTTTATAATTGAGGACCCAAGTTCAAACTTCACCTTGTGAATGACAATCAAGATAATGAATGAAGTATTTTTGTTGAACTTAAAATAGAATACATGGAAAAGTAGACTACATTGATTCCTATCATGCTGAGTAGACAAATTTTTTTCTTAGCATCAGAAAATAAAGGATTTGTTCAGAGTCATGGACTGACTTTGCAAAAAGTTTAATAATAAATGTCTACATCCCTTCTCTAGTGACTTATGACTCCAAGGCCAGTGCACTTTATACTTTATTAAGAGGAAAAGACAAGAGCTTCCAAAGAACTGAGTTGCTTTTTCAGAGTCAAGAGTTGTACAGGCACACCTCATTTTATTGAGCTTCACTTTACTGTGCTTCAAATATGTTGCGTTTTTTACAAATTGAAGGTAGGCAAAAAGATTGCGATTCGCCTTTTTTTTTTTTTAATATATTTTATTGATTTTTCACAGAAAGGAAGAGAGGGATAGAGAGTTAGAAACATCAGTGAGAGAGAATCATCGATCAGCTCCCTCTTGCACACCCACTACTGGGGATGTGCCTGCAACCAAGATACATGCTCTTGACCGGAATCGAACCTGGGACCTTTCAGTCCACAAGCCGATGCTCTAGCTCTATCCACTGAGCCAAACCGGTTTTGGCATGATTTGCCTTTTTGTGATACTTGCTTTATTGTAATGGTCTGGAACTGAACCCTCAATATCTCCAAGGTGTGCCTGTAGCTATAAATTTTTTCCTTACCATATTTTTGTCAATTCCACAAGTCACAAAAGGCATTTTCTACTGGGGGACTTTACTGGTTTGGTTACATGTATGACTGTCCAACTTTTTTAAAAGATGGTGTTATCCAATTTGACACTAATGGTCTCACTAATTGTGTCATTCCTGAATTGCATTATATTTGTTTTATAATCCAGCTAACACTGTTCTGTTTTTACCTAGTATCTGTTTTTTTCTTTTGCTGTTGGTGTTTGGTTCCTCTTTGCTTTCTGTTGTGGAAGGGGAAGGGGACTCCTCTCACCTGTGCTCATGTCCTTAGGAGGCCACGCTGAGGTAAGGCTTTTGCCACAGCCTCAGGCTTGCACTAGCATAATAATAGACAGTGCTGGTAGCTGCCACAGGACCAGGGGAAAACATTCCAGTTCTCCTGTCAACCTTGCCTGAGTTTCTTTTATAAAACAGAATCTCTGACAGAGCTCACCATGGACCTCTGATTAGCCAGATGACATGTAGATATGATTTCCGGACCTACTACAGGAAATGACATTGCGGGCTCTGTCACCAATCTTCTTTTTGCGCTACAACTTCTTCATTTGGTTGTGTCAAGGGGGCAAATCTCTAACAAAGGAACTGCAGCGAGAGCAATTGCAGAGCCCACCACAAGGCTGAAGAGACAGAGTCAGAAATGGATGCGAGATCTACAACAGCGGAGGTGAATCTGCAGCCTGAAGGCCTGTCATGGCCACTAAGACATCATAGAATCAGAGTCCCTCCATCGAACCCCGACACTCCTGTTTCCAGATTGGCAAAAACACTTTCTGATTTTTCATGGATAGCTGGGGAAGGAAATGTGCCATCTCTTGCATGCCTTTTAAATGTACTAATTGAGAAGTTATTACTTACATATTATTTAAATCTCTCTAGATGTTTAGATATTTATGCTTCTTATAACACCCAAGAGACGAAAAAAACAACAACATTATTTTCTTCTTCTATTGCTTGCCAAGGTCGAGACTCATTTAAATATTTGGGATGAGATGAAGCCTAAGAATGTCCAGGTTTCTTCCTAGACCTTCATCTCTCCCCTACTGGCTTTTGCTTCTCTCATCATAACAGAAAGTTATTATGCAAGATTTTGACTAACTAGCTATTTTACACTTCTGCAAAGGACAGATCCAGAGGAGATGATTTTAATTATTACCAAATTTAGAGGAGGCACAAGGAAATCAAGACAAATTTCCTAAGTTATATGACATAAGGATGAACTAACGAGAGAGAGAATAAATTTGCTTGACTTGGTTTCACAGAATCAAAGACTCAGGGTGCAGAGGGTGGGGAGGAGGGTGTTGCAAGTTTCTTTATTCAAATGTATTTATCCAGATAAGGAAACTGAGGCTAGATCATTTGAATGGGGCTAACTAGTTACAGAAGCTTGAACTAATGCATGAACTTTGTATGCAGGATGGCCTGGGTTCACATATAGACTTTGCTACTACTTTGTAGCACGGACATAACACCCTTGAACTTGTCTTCTCATCTTAGCAAAATGTGCATGATAGCTCTCAGAGATGTCGTAAAAATTGATTAGCAAGAGGTATGAAAACACACACACACACACACAACACAAACACCTCTAAAAAGCAGTGACTTAACTAGGTGCTTATTAAAAGGGTTCCTCTATTCACTGTTGATCAGGGTTAAATGATTATGATAGTGCCTCTTTTTCTTATAGAACAGAAACTCCTGATCCCTGGGCAATGACCTCTTTCAGCTCAAAGATGGCATTCTTTCTAATCTTGAAATCAAAATTTCATTGCAAAAATTAGCCCAATATTGCCCTGAGCATAAATATACTCTGCCTGTAGAATGCTGAGTGAGAGATAAGAAATTCATTAACATAAGTCCTTCCAAAATTAAATTCATGTATCCTTTTAATTTTTGTCCCTTAACATTGACGTATGAAATAAGGGCCAGAAATTTATTTGCTTTCCCATCATCTCTGATCTTTAGTGAGAAGATGGGCAGATGCAGGTTTTGAAAGATCTGAATCTCTAACAATTTGGGGATCTGATTTAAGCAAAAGAAAATAAATTAGAAATACAACATTACATAGAAAAACAATTATTCATTTAGAATTTAAAAATAAATTATGTTGTTTACAGCTGACAAATACTACAAACATCAATATAAGAATTTGGAAAAAATCAATTTGTAAGATTTTCATCAAAATAAGGGGGAAAAAATGGGTTTATAATTGTATGATTTGCATTACTTGGAATAGCCCTTTTGTTAGGGTGATTAGGCACCAGTGAGATCAGAAATCTCTACTGAGAATGTAAACCTGCTTTAAGATCCATGCACTTCCAGTACCTGCTGCTATAAGACGGCTTCACATAGTTATCTGAACTTGGACCCTGACCCTTCACTTCACCGTTAGACTCTACAGCAGCAGTTCTCAACCTGTGGGTCACAACCATCGAGAACCTCTAGCAGGGTCGCCTAAGACCATGAGAAAACACAGATATTTATATTACGATTCATAACAGTAGCAAAATTACAGTTATTAAGTAGCAATGAAAATAATTTTATGGTTGGGGGTCACTATAACATGAGGAACTGTATTAGAGGGTCATGGCATTAGAAAGATTGAGAACCACTGTTCTAGACACATTTCTAGGAACCCTACCAGAACCTTCGAAGGGGCTTGTGCAAGTGGGTTTCCTACAGCTTAACCTGGTACTTTTCAAAAGTATAAAAGAAGAAGAGATGAATGGGAGAAAAGTAAGGCGAAGAAAGAGGTGAGGAAAGGGATAGGGGGAAAAATCAAATGTTTTGGGATAATGTCCTGGTAGTTTTGTTCTGAGAAAAGAAGATGGATATGTGATATTTTATAATCCTTGTCCACAATAATAAGTGATTACATTTGTAATTTAATTATAATGATTTCTATAATAATATTTTTTTCTTAAAAAGTAGTTACCAAGGCATATTATATTTTTATTCAAACAATAGTATTTTTATTTAAACCTTTGCAGAATGACTTTGAAATAGTTTTTTGCTAAAATGTGAACTGTACAAAAAATCAGGCTCATTAATTTATTACACACTAGTTTTTAACCTTAAAATATTTAATACAGTTTTATTTAAACTTCCCTTAATACATAACACTTTTAAAAAGTCATTTTATTATAAAATAAATATATATAAAGAAAACCACATGAAACAAATCCATAGCTATAATTATAACATATTATAAAATAACATATATGTATATATAAAATCTATTTAAAGATAAACATTTTGGAAACAAACACTTAAATTGACAAATAAAAATTTTCCAGCCATCCTCCAAGCCCCTCAACTGTCTCCAATTATAATTACAACCTACTCCAGGCCTCCCCAAAATAAACTACTTTCCTAACTTTTATGGATTTATTTTGTGTCTCCTTACATAATTATTATTTAAAGCTAGAGGCCCGGTGCATGAAATTCATGCATGGGTATGTGTATCTCTCATCCCAGCCTGCACCCTCTCCAATCTGGGACCCTTCAAGGAATGCCTGACTCCTTTCAGCCCAATTCCAGTAGGATCAGGCCTAAATGGGCAGTCGGATATCCATCTCATGATCCAGGACTGCTGGTTCTTAATTGCTTACCTGCCTGCCTTCCTGATTGCCCTTACCTGCTTCTGCCTGCCAGCCTGATTACCCCCTAACCACTCCCCTGCCAGCCTGTTTGCCCCTAACTTTCCTCCCCTGTAGGCCTGGTCACCCCTAACTGCCCTTCCCTGCAGGCCTGGGTTCCCCCCAAATGCCCTTCCCTGCAGGGCGACTACTTACTCCTGATTGGCTGGTGGGCATGGCTTGTGAGTGTAGTGGGAATATGATCAATTTGCATATTACTCTTTTATTAGATTGGATGTCTATATTTTATACTATCCCTAGACACTATAGTCTTTGTTCTTGCCTGTATTTAAAGTTTGATAGGTTTGCTGGTCTTCTTAAAGTTACAGGTTTTCCCTCTATCCTGTATGTTGCTCACAATTTATCTGTTTAACCCAGGATGTTTGATCTGTAGCATTTCTAATAATCTGTATTTTGCCAAATGCCAATGCTTATCGAGCAGATCAGCCTAAATTTCTGTCCTTTGTCTTTTCTACAGATTAGAATCAGAGTTTTGATCAGATTCAGGTTTGAGCCCTTTGGCAAGATCATACATAGTGTGTTCTTTTATTGAGAAGAATATGCTGTACTAGACCCTAGCAGGTTTGGCTCAGTGGAGAAGAATATGCTGTACTAAATACACAGCTATTCATGCTCATTGCCTACATTAATTAATCATTAAAGGTTATAAAGTAGTGATATTTTTATTCTGTAATTTTTTTCCATTGTTTAAACTTTGAGTTTGACCTCTTTAATAAATAATTACATATTTTTTATTTTTTATTTGTTTATTTATGGCACAATTTTTATTTAAAAGACAGAAGAAATGCTTGATTCCTTAACTTATTTTACCAATTTTCAAAAATTGGTAAAACAAATTTAATAAATAAGATTTATTAAATCAAATGTTATTTATATTCCTTATCATATTGACTTCTGAAGGCAACCATTTTTTATGTTATCATTATGTGAATCCTGTAATTAAACATATTTTATGGGTTGTAATGTTTATTCTTACTGAAGTTCAAATTCCCCCATATTTGACCAGGGGAAGTCTCTTCAAATTCACTTTTAAATTATTTTGGCATGACCTATAGTCTTTGAGAGGTTCTTTGCTATCCTGAATGACAGTTTTTCCAGGCACATTGTTGACATTTTCCCCATCAAATATAGAATCGGCCTTTTAAATTTGGAATCCATGTTTTTTGTTTGTTTAGTTTAGTTTAGTTTAGTTTAATTTAGTTTCATTTTGTGGGAAATGGTATTTTAAAACCACTATCTAGCTGCTAGCAATGCTCAATACTCTCTGCTATTGATTGGGTTGACCATTCTTTTATAACTTTTTAATAGAAAGAACTAGGAAATGTTTGAAGGTGAAATATGTCATATATTCATATTGATACTTTCATTTCTTATTCAGAATTTGTCATTATTATTTCATTTCATATCAAGAACCTGCTTTTCAAGGACATAAGGTATGGTAGAATATCCTATAGTTATCCTTTTTCTTTATTACACATTTTTTGTGCAGCAGCACACACACAAAAAACCACAACAATAGTACTATTTTCATCCAAATATAGTAAATGAAAACTGTGTGTGTGTGTGTGTGTGTGTGTGTGTGTGTGTGAATTTGCATATGACTTCCTCTTTCTCCACCATGGTTATAGTTTATCAGAGAATATAGCCTTTACATAATATTGCCTCTCATTTCAAACCCTTATTTAGTCTTAGTTTTGTAAGATATATATTGAATGTTCACCACCACCCCCAGACATTATATATTGATGTGTCTTTAGATACCATGGTTGTCTAATGCTTGTTCTTTATTACAGTTTCAGAAAGATTAATACAGTTTACTGAGTCCTTACATATTAAAGGTTTAAATCCTTTATGCTTCAAAACAAGATTTAATGAAAATAAAATATCCATGTATTTTCTTTCCTTTAATAACACAACACATTATTTCACATTTTTCTTGCATGAAGCACTGCTGTCAAAAAAATCTGATGATAATCTGCATATTTTTCCATTATTGTTTAATTCTTCTTTTATTATTAGCAAAAAATATTTTTCCCTTTAAAAAAAATTAGTGATATTAACAGAATAAATCTTGGTAATGATCATCCCAGCATGACGCTTTTTGGAATTTAGAGTTCTCCTTCAATATGTAGTTTCTTTATTTTTTTTTCAAAAACTCTTTTTAAATTATATTTCTAGTATTCATTCTACCCTGTGCTTTAATTTTCTTCTTAAGGCATTTCATTATCCAAATGTTGGATAGTATTTGCTTATATTCTTTTTTTCCAAAATATTTTATGTTTATTTCTTTTTTTATTTAAATTCTTTCTCTTTTTTTAAATCTTATATTCCCTAAAGGTATTATCTGTTATGTTTAGTGATTCTTGTTATCATTCTGGTGTAGTGTTTATTTCTTAAGTAATTTTACTTTATTTCTAACTTTTCTAAGTTCAGTCACCTCATTATGCAATGTTTCTAACTGCTTTATTTTGTTCTTCCATGTACTTATAGACAGGTGTTTCTTACATATACTTATTGTTTGTAGCAATGCTAGCCTGCTCTTTATTATTTTTTATATCGTGAAACTGATAAGAATTTTTACCTCAAATCTTTTAAAAAATATGTTTTTATTTCTTTCAGAGAGGAAGAGAGGGGAAGAGAGAGAGATAGAAACATCAATGATCAAAGAATCATTGATTGGCTGACTCCTGCACACCCCAAAATGAGGATGGAGCCCTCAACCCAGGCATGTGCCCTTACCAGGAATCAAACTGTGACCTCCTGGTTCATAGGTCGTCACTACCTCAATCACTTTCTTTTTTGAAATTAGAAGAATATGGATTACAGGAAAGCTTTTCTCACCTCACAAATTTCTCTCTCCTTTTGTTTTAATATTATGTTAAAAAAAAAAATATGGCCAAATTTTCAGTCTCTATTTCTCTCCTCCCATCTTAACCTGGAACTTCTCTTTCCTTAATCTTTATTGATCCAGTCAGTTTTGATGACACTTAACTGCTGCTCTTCTCTGTAAGACTTTGTTCTGGATGCTTTGATTCCATGCTACTCCAGCCACCTTCAGACCTTCCTACCATGGGCCCCATGCATTTGCCCACTGTTGGAGAAGACAAAACGTCTTTCAGTTTCAGATATTATTCTCATAGTGGCCCACAATACTATCCAACACATATCTGTCTTGAGATTCTCCTGGCTTAGCGTGGTTGGCTACTTGTTGCTTCCCACTGCTTCTTTCAGCACAGACATTGAGAGCATATAGGTTGTGCAATTGGTGGGTTCTCTCAATGAACTTGTATTTTGTTGTTACTGGAGATGCTTTTTCATCTGTGTTTCATTGTATTATCTTGTGTTTCTGACACTTTGCTACCTGTTTTCTTTATTTTAATGTGGATCTGTTGAGTTAAAAAATATTATATCCCTGAAATTTTACACTCTCTAATACTTAAAACTTTATTTTAAGTAACTCAGGCTTGTACCCTGTTTCCCCCAAAATAAGACAGTGTCTTATATTAATTTTTTCTCCCAAAGTTGCGCTAGGTCTTATTTTCAGGGGATGACTTATCTTTCCATGCGCTAGGTCTTATTTTCAGAGGATGTCTTATTTTCGGGGAAAACACAGTAATCAAACCTTAAAATAATATCTTTGGAAAATATTGGGTATTAGGGGGCATTCAAAAAGTGGCACATCTGCAGCATTTTTATTACTAGAGACCCGGTGCACAAAATTCATGCTCGGGGGTGTGTTGCTCAGCCTAGCCTCCACCATCTCCAATCTGGGACCCTTCGAGGGATGTCCAACTGCCCATTTAGGCCTAGTTCTGGTAGGATCGGGCCTAAATGGGCAGTCGGACATCCCTCTCACAATCCAGGACTGCTGGCTCCCAACTGCTCTCCTGCCTGCCTTCCTGATTGCCCCTAACTGCTTCTGCCTGCCAGCCTGATCACCCCATAACAACTCCCCTGCCAGCCTGATCAATGCCTAACTGCTCTCCTGCAGGCCTGGTCCCCTCCTCCCCCCAACTGTCCTCCCCTGCAGACCTGGGTTCCTCCATCCCTAATTGCCCTTCCCTGCAGGCCTAGTTGCCTCCAACTGCCCTCTCCTTAGACCTGGTTGCCACCAATTTCCTTCCTTTGCCAGCCTGGTCACTCCTAACTGCCCTCCCCCGTAGGCTTAATCATCTGCAATTGCCCTCCCTTGCAGGACTGACCCCTCCCAACTGCCCTCCCCTGCTGGCCGTCTTGTGGTGGCCATCTTGTGTCCACATGGGGGCAGCCATCTTGTGTGTTGGAGTGACAGTTAATTTGCATATTACTCTTATAAGGTAGGATACATTAACTAAATTAGGCCTTTGAAAGAGACAAACAACATTTGAATCTACAAGTTTTGATAGGTCAACTTTTATTTATTTATTTTTTATTTTTTATTGATTATGGTCTCAGATAATTGTCCTTATTCCCCCATTCCTATCCCAAAGCCCTCCCTAGATATGCCTCTCCCAACCCCCGTTGTCCATGGCCACTGGCTTGGCCCATATGTATGCACACAAGACCTTTGGTTGATCTCTTCCCCTTACCCCCATCCTCCCCTACTTTCCCTCTAAGGTTTGAGAGTCTGATCACTGGCTCTCTTTCTCTGGGTCTGTTTATGTTGTTCATTATTTCCTCTAGATGTGTGAGATCATGTGATCCAAGAAATACCCTTGTAAGAACCTAAACTGCAACAAGCCTCAGCATACCAGGTCAACTTTTTTAAAAAAAATGAGAAAACTAATTTCATTTTTCATACTCCTGTATTCAGATCAACTTGGATATAATTAGTACATTTTGAACAAATCCTGGAATGAAACTATTATGTATAGTGTAGAGTCCATAAAAATAACCCTAGGAGATAATTCAAGGAACAGTGACTTTTTAAAATATATATTTTATTGATTTTTTACAGAGAGGAAAGGAGAAGGATAGAGAGTTAGAAACATCAATGAGAGAGAAACATCGATCAGCTGCCTCCTGCACAGCCCCTACTAGGGGTGTGCTTGCAACCAAGGTACATGCCCTTGACCTGAATCAAACTCAGTACCCTTCAGTCCGCAGGCCAACACTCTATCCACTGAGCCAAACCGGTTTCGGCAGGAACAGTGACTTTCACATAGATAATGATATGTATGTTTTCCCCTAGACTTCTAAAATACTTTATCGCTACAAACAATAGCATTTATCAAATCAAATGTTCTTTATATTCATACTGCAGGAGGGATGGGGACAGAGAAGCAGTCAGTGAATGAGGAGACCAGGGAAGGCCACTCCACAGCCTCAGCCAAGCCCACAGAGGCCCTGCTGGCACCTCGTTGTATCACCAAAAAAATTAGTGCGTGTGTGTGTGTGTTTACTTTTGTAGGCCTTTCCTCTAACTGCTTTATTTGTATCAAGTAAGTAAGAGGTTAAGAATAAACACCCTTCCTTGGCTTTCTATGGAAGCATCTCACCATGAGAGACTGCCCTGGGGGGGGTTTGTCCCTTTGCAGATACTCCGGGCATTTGAGAGGAAAGCGTCTCTTAGTTGGAAATATACCCTAAGATGATGCTGTGATCACCAGGCTTGTGGTGATTTCATGAGCAAGTTACTTTGGCCTATTGGAAGATGACACTTTTATTGGGTTATGGTTCTAAAACGAAACCCCAGTGTCTGCTACCACAGTTGTACAGACACAAGCATGGATCTATCTTCTGGCTATGTACATGAGATCATTTAACTTAAGATTTGCCTATGAAACGGCTTTGCTGACAAGAAGTCAGTCACTGCCATGGCATCTTTTGACTTGATTATAAAGATTCCCTCTCGCCGCTCTCCCTGGAGCTTTAATTACAGCCTTGCGGCATGTTCAAAACACGCTGCCAGATCCCTCACTTGTACAGGCAGCAGAACACGTATTTCACATCCCCGGCGCGTCCTTTATCCCGCTTATTGATTTCCTGGGCAATTCTGTATCGATTTTATCTCCCTATTTCAATGCCTCCTTGGTCTTTGTCCTTCTTATTTTCCTGAGCCCTTAGAACTCTGCATTTCTCCTTGTTGGCTCAGGTCATCTAATTAGGATTTATGTGTGATCCTCTTTTGCCACTCTGAGGACTCTCTCTGATCCCGGCTGGATCACGAAGACTTTTATCTCAAACCCAAACTGTGTAACTGAGGTCTGGTACCCTCACCATAGTTTATCTGACATGTGAAAAGAGACTTCCTGCCCCCAAAGTATCACTCTCTGTTCTCCTGGGTTCAGTGCTACCAGTGAGATAGCTTTGTCTTTAGAGCTTTGTTTCAACAAAGCGCCTGTAATACTGTTAGCCACTGGAAACGAAGACTGGGTCTCTTATTCTCAATTCTCTTTTCACAAGATTGTTGTAGCTTGACAGTGTGAGTAGCCTGCCTCCTTGTGATTAAAAACAAACAAACAAACAAACAAACAAAACAAAACAAAAAAACAGGCTGCCTTCCAGTCACTATACACCATGGCAGTTTCTATAAGTGAGACCAGGGCTTAACTTCAGTCCCTTAGTGGATAATACTTTTCGAGACAAAGGAGAATAGCAAATGCCACCTGTTTTGAAATTTAAGCCAGAGTATGGCCTTCTGAGTGACTTTTATGAGGTATTGGTCTTACCCACTGTCTTTGAACAAATATGGGTTACCAAATGCTATTAATTCAAAGTTCGTAGGAATTTGAAAATGGAAGAGAAAAATAAAATATGCCCTAGCTTTCCAGGCCAAAATATATGGCATCATGCTCTTTGAAATAATTTGCTTCTTTTATTGTTTACAGATTTTTTTATTACACTCTAAAATTCATAAAGGCAAATAAATGAATCTTGGGTTAACTCTTCCTTGAATTTTTTTCATATTTTATTTAAACTTCTGTGTTCCTGTTCTACCTATCTGCCTACAGATATTTAATTCTGAGTGATCCCCATTTATAGAGATATCAAGCTCATTATCATGACTACAGAAACATTGAGATTGATAATAGGAAGTGATTTTCACCAATGAGATGCTATAATCATCTACTTACTTATTCCACCAAAATTCATAGAATATCATCTTTGTCCTTCCCCAGTCATAGCTGCTAAAAATAGGAAGATGGTTTTGTAACTCCCCAATTTTTTTTTTCTCCAGGAAATGTTCTTTGGTTTTAAAGAATTGAAACCTAAAACATTAGCTCAATTAAGAAGGATGAGTTTCTATAATTGAAATGGTTGTTGCATACGGTAAATGGGGCTGATTGGATGCAATTAGAATATAGCTTTGCATTGTGCCCTGTTCAAATCTATCTGTAGGATGATTTCTTCCTCATTCCTATTCGTGTGTGGTGAGTTCTTTCAGTGCCCCATCCAGATCTCCTAATAACCTGTCACCTTCCCTTGATAGGCCACAGCCTGTAAGGGGAGGTGAGGCTAGACTGATTGAAAACTGAAGTTAGTCTCCAGCTGAGATTGCTCTCTTGTTTAGCTTTCTTCCCTCCCTTATCCTGCTTCCTACGTTCACTTTCTACTGAGAGCCCTCATCCCCAAGAATTATTTAGATGAGATTTTTATCTTGCGCTCTGCATCTAGGGAACCTGACCCAAAATGACCTAGATAAAATTTTGTACAGAATCTATTGCTTATTTGCTCACGGTAGAAAAAACATCAGTTAACTTTTCTTCCTCAGAATAGTTTTATTTCAGTAACTAAAAAGTTCAGTCCTGAATAAAAGACCAAACTTAGAATTTCTCTTTTCATCCAACTTGGGCCTGGAGACCACAATGGGAGTACATGAGTGTGTGCTTTCTTTCTTGACTTGGTGTGCTTGTCTTTCTTGGTCCCTTTCTTGTGCTAGTAGTCCTGGACTGTAGTTAGGTCATCTGATCCTCCAAGGCAAAACCAGAAAGAAGGAAGAGATAAAGGATAGGGATAGTCTTACTCAGCTGATGTAGATGTCACTTCTCATTGCTTTTCTTTGACTGTCATAGGTGTTTAGAGTTGATTACCTATCTCTTATATGCTTTTGTTAACTCCTCAGAGATTCATTTATAACAACTTCCTGAAAACTGGTACAGACTATCAGCTACCAGCTATGCTTTCTCCTATAGGCTCTGGGCATTCACTCTTCATCATCTTTCCTTTGGGGCTCCAACATCACCTCTGGTTGGTTTCTTGGGCTGGGTCTCTCTTAAAGTGACCTTACACCTATACCTTAGGCTTACACCACAGCATAGTTTCTGCAATGGGCCCTGGAAGATGTTCATTGAACCAACCTTAGGAAGGACAACAGTTACTTGCCATTTGAGCCCTTTTTATGCATTAACTAGAAGTCAACACTACTTACCACCTTTCAACTGTAGAATTTTCAGTCATGACTCACAGCTGTGTTCATGAGACTCCAGGAGAACTGGTCAATTAAATTCCAGTGGAAGGTTTTCCTAGTGTCATCTGTCCACTGATTTATTCAGCTGTTTCTAGGTAATTCTGGGGAGATAAAGGCCAATGGGGTAATTTAAAAAGGGCTTCTGAAAAATAACCCCTTTGCAAGGGCAATTGGGACAATCACCAAAGATGGGGAACATATCTACACATATATCTCAAAACCTATCGACAAGTGTGATTTCCCAACTTTTCCTACCTTCAGTTTCGTCCTTTAATGTGCTATATATTTTCCTCAGGCTGTGTCAGAAATCTTACTCCTTTGCTCATGATATTTACTCTGACTCAAAACTCCAGCTTACTTTAGTCTTTTGACTACTCTGTGCCATTTTTTATGCTCCAGACCAAAGATCATCTCTCTCAAAAGATCTGTTCAAATATTCAAACTGGATTGTTGATTTGAGTTCTAAAAGATTACCTCTATCTTATCAACATGTGGGTGGGGCAAAAGTAGGTTACAATGGTTTGTATGGGAAAATAATACACTAATTAATAAATAATAATACAAGAATAAACCCTTTAACTTACTTTTTGCCCTACCCTATACAATGTTGCCATTATTTAAGACACTGTTTTTTTAGTAGACTCTCTGAGAATGCTCCTCCTACAGCTCCAAACTCAAATAGAGTGAATGAAGAGAATATGTAAAAGAGGCATTGTTGTTTTACATAGTGAGTTCAAGGAGTTGATAACTGAGACAACAACATTATAGGAGATGAGCTATGTGGATGGTTGGAAGGAGAGAATTCCAAGCCAAAGAAAGGAAGAGCCAGTAGGAAGACCTTGAAGTAAGAACAGCAAGGAGTCCTGCATGGCCAGAATGGAATATGCTCTATTTACAAAACACTATGGGCTCATGTGAGCCCTTTTATCAACCACATCACAATACTCAAAAAAAGCTCACCTTGTGCTGGAGGTGGACGTGCTCTGGTGTGCCTTTGGAAGGTGAATTCTTATTGTCCTGCCCTGAGACGTTGATAGAATAGGTTTAAAAAATACAACTGAACTCATATTTCTCCTGGGCATTCTATAAACTTGTATTTATCAATAAGTTCATCTTTTGTTATTGAGTGCAATAATATAGTATGCAGAATATTTTAATTAATTATTTAGTGGTCTTTCACTTATTAAAGCTTAGAGTCCATTCTGGCCCTGGCTGGTGTTGCTTAGTGGTTAAAGCGATGGGCCATGCACCAAAAGGTCACAGGTTTGATTCCTGTCAAGAGCACATACCCGGGTTGTAGTTTCAATCCCAGGCCCCAGTTGGAGAGCCTGTGGGAGACAACCATAAATAATACAGTTCACTTTGTCTATTGCAGAATTACAAACATTTAGGAAAAATCATGGGTTTTGGCACTTAACAATTTGAATTCCTAAATGAAAACTTTGGTTAAGTGTCAGATTTTGTATTTTATTATCTTTCAAATTGTTATCTTACCTCATAAGTGTTTTAAAGGAAAATATGAATATTAAAAATGTAACGTATAACTAGCTTCCTGCTACCAGCCTACCCAGCCAACTTTAGCATTTTCAAAAAAGAGTGACCTTAGTGGTCCAATCTATGTGTCTTGGGAAAGTTAGTTATTTATAAAAAAAATTCATATTCGGTGAGTTTTTGAGTGATAATCTGAAAAATGTTTGTATAAACATATTTTAGATAATTTCCTAAATGGACCCTTCATCATTTGCTACTGTCATGAAAATTTCATACCAATAGTTGCATTTGTATTTATGATCACAAAGGGGAACAGAGTACTTTTTCAGTGACCTTGTGTGATTGACAAAAGGACAGGATGGGACATGTAAATAAGGTAACAATACATTTATGACAAGTTCAAGATGAAATGATGCCAAATAAAAACTTGTTTTAAGTAATTGAAATTTAAAAAGTGGTGAAAGAATGTCATCAAATTGAGTTAGATGTATAATGTGGTATGATAGCTGTTTTATACACATGCAGCTTCCAGTGATTTATTTACAGTAAAATAGACTTCTCTGACCATGTGAAATAATCTTATTTCTATTTTTTATTTTTAATTTCATTTGCACTTAACCTATAATGCATTTGGCTTTTAGAGTTATACCACAAAGTTTTGATCATAAACAATTCATTGCAGTTTTATGTTTATATGTATCTAGTTAATAAAATGATTTGTAATAAAATTGGACAACTGTGAGAATTGTGTTTGATGGGTAAAGAATTTATTCAGGTTTGATAAATATTGCAGTATCATAATATATAGAAATGTAAGTAATTTTTTTTTAATATTTTAGCCATCCTGAACAGAAATGACTTTCAGGTATCATAAAAGTAAGTTGTCTCTTATAATAATATAGCAGTTAACATTGCATAGTCACCTGTAATTTCATACAAAACTAAAAATGTCAAATAAATTAAGCACTCCAAAACATCACATATTTTGGGCCAATGCTCAAACTTTCAAATTAGAGCACTATAGAAAATGAATAAAGTATCCCATGTTTCTTTTGTAGTGCAAGCTTTTAATATGTGGTTTACTCGCTTTGAAATTAAGCATATCAAATAATTTCACATTGATGTGAAGGTACAAAAATGCATTATGTCTCTTACTAGTAAAAATTAAATATAAAAAAACAATTTAACAGCATCCTATCAGTGTAAATATTTCTTAACTTTTCTCTTTAAGACTCAAATTTGAAGGCCGGTGACAATAAGGAAGGGAGGGGGGAGAGGGAGGTAGGATAGAAGAGAAAAGGAAGATATTAGTAGTTTAATAGTTCTTCCCAGTTTTTAGTTTTCCTGAAGTTGAAGTATTTTGATGGTGGTATAACTTCTCCCACAATCTCTGGAAAAGTTCTTGAGTGTCTTGTCAGAAGAGCAGAAAGACAACCAATGGGTGTTGAGCCCAAACAATGGCTACCATGCTGTTCTGAATAAAGGTGGGTTAGAGGTTCTGCCCAGAAATGCAGTGAATTTTATCTGCTCTGACCCAGAATTCAGGAAGCGAAAGGAGCTACAGCAAAGTATGAGCATGCGTGTATCTGGGGAGGGCATGCCAAGGTACTTTTAAAAGAATTTCCCAAGGTTTATTTGAATTTCCATGATCCGTTATCCTCTCTAGTAATTGCTGACAGTAAGTTTTTGAACACTGAGGCCACACACTGGTGACAGTTGAATTCTCAGTAGTGGAAAAAAAACACCAAAACTGTCCAGAAACTAATTGGATTATGAGGAGAAAACAATAACAACAATCAAACTATATGGTAAAACTATGGAATGAAAACACATGGTAGGAAACACACACACAAAATGGAGGAGCCATAAAGTAAAATGGTTCAGATAACTAGGATGTATATACATTTAAATCAATGTGTGTGTGTGTTTTTACATAAGTAATATCAAGAAGTCAGAACAAGCATATACTTATAACTAAAACATCTTTAAGTTTGCTATCAAATAAATTATTTTAAATAAATATCATGCTTTAAAATACTAAGAATTTTTTAAAAAAAATTTTAGGTATATACAATAGCATGATGCCCCCAATTGCATTATGTCCAAAATTGCAATCTAAATTGTCAGTTTCATAACTAGAATTTTGGACCATCACCTATTTTTTTTTTGTAATCACTGCAGCATTAACTGTCATTTGCAAATTACTTTTTGGCTCATACATAGATTCTTTATTTTAGTGCAGCTTTCTGTAAGGGGGTTTAATCTACTTGTCTAGATAAATTTAATAGACATTCCCAAAATTTAAGAATTTCTATTTCAGCATATCTGCAAAAGCAAAATAGAGATGGAGTATAAATCCCCCAACCCACTCCCTCTTATCAAAGCTTATTATAATGTCTTTGGCATTTCAAGGACAAGACACAATATAGCAAGTGGTTCAGAAAATAAATATTTCTATTATCATCTCCCTTTTCTTTCCTGGAATGTGCCTTTCAATTCATATCCCAATTTGAATAATAATCACGTTTTAATTCCTCACTTTCCACTGAACAGCCGTGTGCCCTAACCTCAGTCGCTCTAACTGGCTCTCACCCTGCATTGATTAAGAGTTCCCCGAGCTAACAGTGTGTTTGGGTGCATTAATAATCTCCTTGCTTCTCAAGTCATTCTGTGCATCACTGCAGTCTGGCAACAACACCCACAATTCGAGTAGTGAGGGGCTAGCTGTGAACTCTGAAATAGCATATGTATGACCTTCTGTTGAAAAAATAAAAATAGAAAAATTAATATTAATACAATATATTTTTTTTCTCCAAGGAGAAGAAAATAATGAAACATTTTTCTCTATGCTCCAGCTCTTCCCTGGTGACAGAGAACTATGCTTAACAATCAAAGTGGGCAATTACCAGGAAATTTAGAGCTTAAATCTAGTAAAAGTAAAGCCATTATTATTGTTAGGGAACTAGAGGAAATTGCAAAAAAGTGAGGTGTTTTTGAAATGTTACCAACCAGAGGTGGCTGTACCTACACCTTTATCTCTATAATCCACTGTCATATTCTTATCTCAGTTATTCATCATCCCTGTCACTAAAGCAGTTCCCACACCAGACTCCCTGTTGCCAACATATTACTTTCCAATCTTGCTCCATTTTGCTATAAAAGTTATTATCCTAATTCGCAGATCCAATCACATCATATTGAGGCTCATAGATGACTTGCTATTACCTATAGAAGAAAGTGCAGGCTTCTTAGCCTGGCAAGGAAGGGTCCTCTTTATTTTGTCCTAGAGTGATTTTCTGAGATTATTTCCCAATGTACTCATTTCTCCTCAAGCCTCCTGCAGTCTTGCTCCAGCAGGATTCTCTCTGTGCGCTCAGTAGATGTGATCTTGGGATACTCTCCTTCTTACATATGAAGCTCACGTTGTTGCTCTCACCAGAAGCGCACGCTTTTATACCTCAGTCAGCATACATGTATAATCACTTACCAAGGCCTGTCACAAATGCAGCCTCGTCCTGAGTTCTCAAAGCAATCACTGAACTTCATTTCCTCATATCATCACACTGTGTGTATCAAGTAGTGCACAGAGCTATTTGCATATATTTTCAACAGATTTTGAGATCCAAAGGGACAAAGATTGTATTGTTTTCCCTTATGTTTCCCCTTCTATCTCTCTAACTTAGCTTATAAACAGGATTAGTGTTCTTTTTTTTTAATCTTTAGTAAATTGAGCATCTACAGGTTATAAGAAAAACCCAGTTGTGCATTGATGATGTGGGGACTAACACAAGATGAATAATGCTGGTGTCCATATACAAAGGTAAATAACACTACTAATTCTTTATTTATGGGTTTTTCTCCATGGGCATTTGTAAAGTTTGAACCTATTTTATGTTAACATTGATTGATGAATGGATTGATTACAATGTCAGGCCCAGTACAGAGAGCAGAGACTTTGAAATCAGAAAGATTTCCGTTCACATTTTTATTTTTCCACATCTTGGATGTCACATAGGCAAATGAGGATTAAAATAATGACCTCTTAGGGATGTTTTGAATGCCTGAACAGATAAGATTGGGTTGAGTGATAAGAAATTGCCAATATCCTACCATTTTACTTGCAGACAGATAATGGTTTTGCTATGGAAGGCCTAATACATGGTTCTCCTCAGAATAGATAATTAGTCCATGGTCATATCTTAGGAAGATGATGATAAGATTACAATAATAGTTATCAACACATTAATATGGTTATTATGATGTAAGGATGAGGATGACCAGGACATGCATATCTCTATCCGCCAGTTCTCATATCCAATCTTCTAATAACCAAGGTACTTTTAATTTGGCTCAGTTGTGCTTGAAAAATATGTACTATAACTATCTGGCCCAGTCAGAACTTGGGCACATGGAAGTAATCAATTAAGCAGTTAGCCTATGATAGGAATGAGAACTAATGGCTACAAAACCAGGCAAAAGTCTGCTTTAATTCAGTCACAAATAATTGGACTTCAACTATGCTCTGGTACTGTTGATGCAGGAATAAAAAGACAAGTGAGATGCAGCCCCTGCCTTTTAAGAGCTTACAGTTAGTTGTTACAAAACACAGGCAGTGATGTGTTGAAAAGAATTTTAACAGAAAGAGAGGAAATTTTTTTTTACTACTGGAATCGACATCTCTAGCCTTTAGGAAGGCTCTGTTTTTCTATATATGTCTTAACATCTGTTCTTTCTTATATAATTCAAACCATTTATCTTAATGGAGTTCTGAACAATTTATGAACATGGCATAACAAAGAAATGTTGCTGATTTATTTCTCTCTCATTATCTCAGCTCCTTTAGTATTTTCCCCTCTCTCTCTCTCTTTCTCTCTATCTCTTTCTCTCTCAAATATATGTGTGTGTGTGTGTGTGTGCGTGTGCGGGTGTGTGTGTGTGTGTGTGTGTGCGTGTGCGGGTGTGTGTGTGTGTGTGTGTGTGTGTGTATGCAGTACTGAAGAACAATTCAATATAAATAAAATTATTACATAATAGAATGGTTTTTAATGACATTCCCTACATAATATGAATCATTAATTACATAGTTTTAAAGGTGTTAAAGGTCAATTGTTATTTTACTTTTAGAAATTTCCTATAAATACTGAACCAAAAATCCAGTTTTATATAGGATTATAAAATGTATTATCAAAAGATCAATGAAGCTATATTTCTATAAACCACCTGGGAAAAAAAACACACAGGAAATAACTTTAACATTCACATCTTATGTGGTTTTTACCTAAGTTTTTCTATCCTCTTCAGTTAGTGTAATATGCACTGAAAAGAAAATTGGGTATTTTCAAAATGTGTCTCAAATCATTATTTGCATATATTTACCTGAGAGGCAGACCTAAAACAATTATAAGCTATGAAAGTATTGTTATAAATCTGACAAAGCATGTCTATAACCAAGTATTCAATTAGAAATACAGATACACTAGAGAAAAACAATGTTTAAGAAACTTGTCTGTATTTGCTATTTTATGTTCAAATTCCAGCCACTCAAATTGCAAATGATTTTAATATGAACATGATGGTAGCAATAAGCTCCACTGAATTTTACTACATTATCCAGGCACAAGCCTAGAAGTCTTATGGTGAGGCATTTTTTGTTTTGTTTTGATGATAACACACTTTATCTGTTATTTAAAAATGTATCTCTCTACCCTACACAGTAGGTTTCATATAAAACTAGTATTTTTCAGAACTCACTTGAATAAGTATTGTTCTTCAGATTTTCCCTTGAACAAAAGGCTCTCTTAATAAATAGTTTAGAAACAAAAAGACAGTTGCATTATAAGGGAAGTTATTTTTAAATTTCTCTATAGTATATTGCTCGAATTTCAATTCTAATTATTTTTTTTAAAAAAATACACATAAATTCCCCTAGAGCTTGAGAAAACACAATGCATTACTTTATGCCATAAGAAAAAGAATTTAACAGTGAAATAAATTTCAACAAAAAAGTATGAGTGGCTGGTGCAAGCAGAGGACATAGGGAAAAAAGATCAGTCAAATAAGCAAATATTTCAAAGCTTTGCACTTTTATTACTTAAAAAATTACTTTTTTGGTTCACTTTATATTGATCATTTCTCTCTTTAATAGCAAATCAGGAGGAAACTAAAAGGTTGAATAATGAAAGTATATTTTGATTACATAAGGGTTTCCATTATTGAGAGAAAACATTTCAAAAATTATAAAAAATATTTAAGAAGTTTTTATTTATGCTTGTATTGTGCTAAGTCTCGGAAAAATCCAAATGCTGCTAATGAAAGCTAACATGCATTTATTCTTCCTTAACTTGGGATGTAGTGTATGGAACTGTTATTATTCCCCTGAACTTCTGTTTAAACACTCCAAATATGTACAGGTAGGATATTTTTAAAATGGTTATAACAGGCTTATCTCAGTCCAACAACATGATATAAAGCAAAAGACAAAAGACAAATAACAGTGCAGTTGAAAAAGAAAGGAGGAAGGAAGGGTTAATACATATGATAAGACAGTCCCACAATAATGTTTTATTTGTATGGTGAATTTTGTTACCTAATTGAGTGATAAACATAGAACTCTGAAATGGACATTGCTTGCATTTTAATTTTAATCAATTAAATTTTTTCAGACCCACTATTGGTTTAATAGCCATCCTCAGTTTGTAGGATATCCATTACCCACAGCAAGAAAGTACACTTTGTAATTTTTGTTTGGGTTAATGTTTCTTACTAAAAACTCAATTTATAGTAAAATAATTGCCTTTCCTGAATATTTAAAAAATATGTATATCTGAGGTACCATTTGAAAAAAACACACCTCTTGTTTGAAACAACAGGTGAAACGTCATTCTAATAGCAAATGGTTTGCTTCTAGGAAAGTGTGTGTGTGTGTGTGTGTGTGTGTGTGTGTGTGTGTGAGAGAGAGCATGTGTCTGTGTATGTGTATATACCGTACACATACACAGCTCACAGCTCACAGGAAACACTGGTTAAGGTTCCAAATTGGATAATATTATCAACAGTTAACTCCTATTGGCTTAAAGCTATAGAATATCACAGCCAAACTGGAAGCTTGAGTCTAACAGTTTATTTTTTATATTTCAAAATTAGTGGAAGTAGCAGACACAAGCATATATTAAACCTTGCACAAAGATGATAAGCAAATACATGTGTGTAGAATCTAAAGATGGCAAGGAAATGTAGGGTTTATGTTTTCAGTTACTTAAAACCAAACAATGTACATTTCAAAGTTCCAAAGGCATATTTGCACAGACACTCTAATTATTAGTTCGCTTTATCTCTGCTGGCTCAACGTGGTTCTCAGTTTTTTAATCACTTCTCTCCTGGCACAGCTAATGTGCCTACAAGTTGTCTAGAATTTTAATATTGCTAAATTTAGTGACACAAGTTGTGATTAAATTGTGAAACTTGTTTAATGCAAACCCTGATTGAAAAGAATACATGGTTATTTAAGGAAAATGTACAACTTTGCAAAAATTATATAGCGCTATATATGGTCGCACATTTAACAGCTTTACCAACCTGCAAAAAAGTTGGTTCTTGTAGAAAACTGCCAGGCTATGTAGTCTGAAATCTGGAGTCGTAATACCAGAGAGCTGTCAGTCAGCCATCCATCCATCTAATTGGCTTCTTACCATCTTTCCATCATGTTTTTTTTATAACTGGTCGCCTCTGGCTAAAATGCAAATCATGAGGAAGAGCCGTCTAGAAAAAGCTGCTGCTTTCTTAATTATCTGTCAGAGTATGGACCAGTGGACCCAGGGCCGCACTGTAGAGTTATGCTAAGCAGCAAGGCATCATGGGAATTGGAGTGACAGCTCATTTTCCTCCTGTGTTTTTTGTGTTCGAATGACAATGCAGAAATATGGGTTTTCCCACACTTTCTCTGAACACCTGGGCTATTGCTCAGGGGAGCACAAAGCCAAAACTGTCACATTTCCAGACATGGTCTTATTGCTGTCACTGTGACAGGATTGTTGACAAATGCCAGCAGTCATCTCGGCATCTTGGGAAATGTCTGCCATGATTGTGTCAACAGCCTGACAGAGATTGTTAATGTTTAAACTTCTTCCACTGACAGAATCCTGTCTTGCTGACAATATTTGTCATATGAAACTCAATCTTTGTCAAACTTGCTTAAAAATTAACACTTTCTCAATTTCTTTTTTTTCCTTCTAGTTTACTGCCTACCAGTGCAAATTTTTAGCAATAATATTTCAACAAGCTAATGTAACACAGTAATTTAAGTTCACGTTTCATCCAGGTCCTCCAACCCATTGCTAACTTATGGCCACCTTGTCCTTTCAACCTTTACTATCAGAATAATTAGGCATTTACACATCCAGGAGGCACAAAATACTATTTCTCAGTACACAATGTAGAACATCAATTAAATCTTAAAGATTTTTAACCTATATGAAAATCAGTTGCAAATCTGCAGGCATGCATTAATTAATTTCTTAACTTCACATTAAATTTTTTATTTTATTATTTTTAATTTTGATATTTTAAAAATCAATCTGTCAGGTTAAATAGTATCTTTTGTAGGAACTAAGAAAGTAATTGTTTGGAAGGTCTTTTTTTTTTTTTTTAACTGATTTTGTCAAATCTGGACTATAGGAAAACTGACTTTTTTAATTCTGTTAAATCTGCTGGGAAGTATTTATGTGAGCACTATGAAAAATATTAGTTTTATTTTAAAGGAACATCCCTTTTAAAATCCACAGGTGAGCTATTTTTAAAAATATTTTTGGTGAGAAACAATGCTCAGATTGCTAGAAGGCAGTTAAATTCTATTTGCCTTTACTGGCAATACCCAGACACCCACAGGATGCTACATTTTTTAGACATGGTGTAGAAAAGAGCAATTGGTTAGTTGAATATAGTGTCCATCTGTCCCTGACAGAGCAATCCTTGTCAAACTAAGAGTGGCAACTTGTTAATAATGACATAAATATTAGTAGTTACTAGAGGCCCAATGTACGAAATTCATGCAAGGGGCTTGGCCCTCACAGCAGCGGCGGCTTGCCTCGGCCCTTGCAACCCCGGCTTCATCCAGAAGGTCGTCTGGAAGTATGTCAGGTCATTTGACTGTATGGTCTAATTAGTATATAATGCTTTTATTATTATAGATATCATTATACTAGAGGCCTGATGCATGAAATCCGTGCATGCAGAGGTTCCCTCGGCTCAGCCTGCACCCTCTCCAATTGGGGACCCATTGGGGGATGTCTGACTGACAGTTTAGGCCTGATCCCTGGCTAGAATTAATATGCTTTTTAGTTTCAATTTTTATTTGTTTGTCAGAGCTATATATATTAATTGAATTAAGTCAAAAAAATTTAAAAGCAGTTTTAGGTTCATAGCAAAATTGAGCTGGAAGTATAGAGAGTTCCCATATAGTCTATATCTCCACCCAGGCCCAATAATGATACCACTATTAATACTCCACAACAGCCGAAACTGAATTGGCTCAGTGGAGAGAGCATTGGCTTGCAGACTGAAAGGTCCCAGGTTAGATTCTGGTCAAGGGCATATACCTTGGTTGCGGGCACATCCCAGTAGGGGGTGTGCAAGAGACAGCTGATCGATGCTTCTCTCTGATCGATGTTTCTAACTCTCTATCCCTCTCTTCCTCTCTGTAAAAAATCAATAACATATATTTTTTTAAAAATACTCCACAACAGAATAGTACATTTGTTACAACTGATGAACCTACATTAACACAACATTATACTATTTTTTATATTTTTAAATTCAAACATCATAAGTATCTTCAACAATGCAATGTGAGGTCTTAGACCAGAAGTTGGCAAACTTGTTCTGCAATGAAATGAATAGTAAATATTTTAAGTTTTTTTTTTACTATATCATAACTATTCAATTCTGCCATTGCAAAAACAGTATAAGTATTACATTAAAAAGATTTTTATTGATTTCAGAGAGGAAAGGAGAGGGAGAGAGAGATTGAAACATCATTGATGAGAGAAAATCATTGATCAGCTGCCTCTTGCACACCCCCAACTGGGGATAGAGCCTGCAACCCAGGCATGTTCCCTTGGCTGGAATCAAACCTGAGACACTTCACTCCCAGGCAGACACTATCTACTGAGCCAAACTGGCTCGGACTAAGTAATACATTTTAAAATATGAACATATATCTCTGTTCCAATAAAAGTTTATTTATAACTATAGTAGGCTGGATTTGGCATTTGTTGACTCCAATTTTAGAATATGGGCTAAGTAAATAGACAAATCCTAATTTCAAATTTCAGCTCTACTGTACACTTGCTGTGTGATGCTGAGCTTTTATTGCTGTATATTTCACTTTGTTATCTCTGTGAGTCCTCAAAATAATCTTTAAAAATGTTTTACTCTCCTGATATTAAGAGAAAGAGTTGATAGTTCATAGAGGTCAAGCCATGCCCCCAGAGCTTCCAGGTAATAAGAAACAAATCTGGAATTCCAATGAGTCTTTCTGAATTCTTGGCTTCCTGTTTTGCTCAATTATATATATTTGTCTATAATTTTCATATACTTTGGAAATAAAGTTCTAGGTCAAATTTGGAATTTTAGAGGACAATGAAAGAGAAAACATAGGTGTGATGGCATATCTATCATTTAAGGGAAAATCGTGCTCTTTGTCATCAGAATTTTTTTTTGTGCTGACAACAAAGTGTTCTCTGCATTCATCTCCACTATTATTGCTCACGTCCTAAAACTGGCCTGGGAAATCAAAAACAGGGTACAAAAAAGGGAGGCAGGAATGTGCCTCCTAAATAATGAGTAAATATTTAAGAATGGTTCTCTCATAAATTTAATGATGGCTATTTTTATGTGTCAATTTGACTAGCTCATGAGATGCCACAATATTTGCTTAAATATTATTTCTCTATCTGTGACGGTGTTTCTGGGTGAGACTAACCTTTGAGTAAGTGGAAGGAGGAAAGTAGAATGCCTTCTGCAGTATGGGTGGGTATCATCTAATTTGTCAAAGGTCTAAATAGAATAAAGAGGAGAAAAGGAGAATTTTTTCTCTTTCTGCCTTCTTTCTGAGTTGTGCTATTGGCCTCTTGCTCTTGGAATAGATCTTATAGGCTTTCTTGGTTTGATAGCCTTTGAATTGGAACTGGAACTACATCACAAGCTGTCCAGCTTGCAGACAGATTACAGTGCTTCTCAGCCTCCATAATCATGTGAGCCAATTTATTATAATTTATATAGAAATAACAATAATAATTAAACAACAATATTAACACAAACAAAATTTATTGGTTCTGTTTTCCTGATGAACCTGAATTATACACTATTATCTTAACCACCTTTCTATGTAAATCATGACTAAAATTTCCTCCAGGCTGGGCCATGTGGACTGTCTTAATCTCATGGAAATATATGCCCAGCATCCTTCTCTGGATCAGTGTAGATGGTGTAGAACCACTCCCTTTTGAATATAGACTTAGTCAGACTTTGTCAGAAGTGCTTCATCAAGAACCTACAGGCAAAGAATCCATCTACAGAAGTAGAAGGGGCATTCCTAGATAATGTTCTGCTGCTCTACCTGTTCCTCTTTTGACAATTCAATATAACTCAATTCAATTTCAATCCCTAAGTCTGAACAGAGCATCTATTTTGTTTTAGGGTAAATGTCATAGAAGATTCAAAGAAATATAAATCCTGATCACTGCCAACAAGGAGACTGTGACAAAATGAAATTTCAAAACAATGAAGGAATAATATAACATAGTTAAAAATCAAGGACATTTTTTTTAACATTAGATACTCATGTCCTTGGTGTTTATGAAATAATGCAAATTCTCCAGATATAATCATGAGCTATGTGAAGTGAAATATCTCTCAAATCTCTTTTTCTTGGTGTAGAAGTTCTTTTAGACATGGTGTAGAAAAGAAAAAAACATATTCTAAGTTCATTCTCCCAAACTTGAACTTCCCTGGGGCTAAGAAGGGCTTTTATAAGACTCAAGATTACTTTTGAAAATGCTGTACTAGAACAAGAGTGGAGTTGTAGGTTGAATTGTGTGTTCCATAAAGATATATTGAAGTCTTAACCTCTAGTACCTCAGAGCATGACCTATTTGGACAGTGTCACTGCAGATATAATCTGTTAAAATGAAGTCATCTTGGAGTAAAGTGAACCCTTAATCCAATATGACTGGTGCCTTTAAGAGATACAAGATAAAGACATCCAGGAAACAATGGAGGCAGAGATTGGAGGGATGTATCTGCAAGTCAAGGATATATAAGGATTGTTGATAAAAACCAGAGTTTGTAAAGGCAAGGAAAGATCTACAGATTTCAGAGGAAGTATAACCCAGCTAACACCCTGATTTCATACTTCTGGCTTCCAAAATTGTGAGATAATTTTATTTTGTGTTAACCTACACAGGTTTTAGTACTTTGTTATAGCAGCCCTAGGAAGCTAATACAGGGGACATGTAGGTAAAGGAGTAATAGGCCTAATTTTAGAGCCCCATTAATCTGGATTAGATGCTTAACTTCATCACCTCTTATGTTTATTTCCTCATCTCCATAATAAAAATTTCTCCCAATCAGAATCTTACTCAGACTTGCTCTGGGGAATAGTATCAACACTCAGCCTCTGCTAATGCACTCTCCATATGCCCTGGTGTCTTGACTAAACCTAGATTGGCAGCCAAAACTACTGTAGGAATTTTAAAAAATTTCATCCTCCTTCAGAGTGGGTCCATGAATATCCAAAAAACACAGTGGCCAAAGCAAATGTGGGGATAAGCATATTTTCAATTTCTAATGGTTTTCCATGACAATGAGATAAATTTTTCTGCCTAAGAATCTTATCCTTTGAAGAATACAAGTTTGGAATCACTCACATTGGGACTGTATATTATTTTCTAAATCCCAAACAAGGACACATGCTTATGAAGTATAAGTAAACCTATTGTGACAATGTGGCTGAATATCTGGAATCAGAACTGTTAATTTCCTTTGGAGTTCCTGGCACTGCATAGATGGACCTGGGATATCGACATCAGGAGATCACCAAGAAAGTCAGAAAAAAAACATCTGTCATCAGTATAGGCCCATGGTCGGCAAACTGTAGCAGAATAGTTACATATTCATATCTTCTTTGGTCAATGACTTGAATCTCTCTTTTACTTTTCAGCTACTACATACTATGCTAAATAGAAAAGCACTTATTTTCAAAATACACCTCAGCTATTCATTATTTTAATATGTCTACCTGAGGTGCATGCCTACAATAGGTCTATAAGGATAATTAATCACCTTTTTAAAACAAACTCTAAAAAGAAGAGCCTTTTAAACACAGAATATTGTTGTTGTTGTTTTTAATTTCTTTATTGATTATGGTATTATATATGTGTCCTTATTCCCCCATTATCCTCTAACCTCCCCATTCATGCCCTTATACCCCTGTTGTCTGTGTCCATTGATTAGGTTTATATGCTTGCAAATAAGTTCTTTGGTTGATCTCTCCCTTTACCCTCACCTTCCTTACCTTCCCTGAGGTTTGACGTTCTGACCAATGTTTCTCTGTCTCTGGATCTGTTTTTGTTCATCAGATTATGCTGTTCCTTATATTTCAGAAGTGAGTGAGATCATGTGATATTTATCTTTCTTTGACTGGCTTATTTCACTTAGCATAATGCTCTCCAGCTCTATTTATGTTGTTGCAAATGGTAAGAACTCAGAATATTGTTTTTATAGACAAAGTCCAATGGCAAGGAAAGTGGCAGAAATAAGGCCAGGAAGTTCCCAAGCAAAGTAGGACCCTGAACTTCCTGCCAAACCTTGTGGAAAAGCCACTTGATCTATAAAGTCATCTGACATTAGTGCAAAGCAGAGGAGAAAAAAAAAAATCTACTTCCTCTGAGAGGCCAAAAAAAAAGGATTGGAAACATAGTTATGGTTCAAGGATCTGCAAAATTCAAAGCTGGATTTGGAGTCTACTTATTAATGGACACTGATAGATACTTTTACAGACTAAAATTATGTTTAATTAAAAGTATTGCTGGATAAAAGTTAACTGTGTGAAGAAGAGTTTGCAGAAAGAATGGGAGGGCTGAGTTAATAAGGTGACAAGTGAAGGTTAATAAATTATTATTCAGGTTTTTAGATAATTGGCATCACTTGGGAATAGGAGAAAAAGACTGAAGCTGGGAAGAGATGAACTACTGCGGTGGAACATTTTAACAAATGACCCACTTAACACCAATTATCATGCTGTTTTGCCTCTACTCCTAGGATTGTTAACTATCTTCATATCCTTTAGGAAAACGTGTCATGCAAATGACAAAATGAGATTAATTATAGAAATGCAAGACAAAACACTTTTAAAACCAAGCCTGACTTAATAGGATCTCTTTGAAAGAAACTTACCAAATTGTGGTCCATGGTTACACAGACTTTGGGAAAGTATCACATTTCTGTGAAAACTCTACTTCCTTTTTGCCCTTCTAATATATACTTGACTGAAAATTTACAAGCTAACTGGTTTATTTAATTTTTTTTAAATTTTATTTTTTAATTATGGTTTACAATCAATATTATTTTGTATTAGTTTAAATATGCAACCTTCTTTGTGATAAAAAAAAAAATTGATTTAACTTCTTTACCATACTACTGTAATAGCTTTAACCAAGAATAGTGATAGCATGACTATATTTTTATACTAGTGGCCCGGTGCATGAAATTCATGCATGGGGGGAGTGTCCCTCAGCCTGGCCTGCAAACTCTCCAATCTGGAACCCTTCAGGGTATGTCTGACTACTGATTTAGGCCTGATCCCAGGGACATCCCAATTGCAATCTGGGACCGCTGGCTCCAACCTGCTCACCTGCTTACCTGCCTGATCACCTCTAGTCACTCTGCTGGCTAGCCTACTTGTACCCAACTGCCCTCCCCTCCTGGCCTGATTGTCTCTGCTTCGGCCTTGCCACAATGGCTTTGTCCAGAAGGACGTCTGGAAGGTCTCCTGGTCTAATTAGCATATTACCCTTTTATTAGTATAGATTTTGCTAATGGCTACATACATATTTACATGCACTGTAAAAGTTCCAACTATTGCCCTAAGCTGGGTTTGCTCAGGGGTTATGGTGTAGGCCTATGGACTGAAGGGTCCTGGGTTTGATTCTGGTCAAGGGCACATGCCTGGGTTGCATGCTCAGTCCCCATTGTGGGGTGTGCAGGAGACAGCAGGTCAATGCTTCTCTCTCATCATTGCTCTTTCTATCTCTCTCTCCCCCTCCCTCTCCCTTCCTCTCTGAAATCAATAAAAATATATATTTTTTAAAAAGTGTGCCTCACAGTGAAAGGTCCAGCAGTTATTCTGGTTGTTTTTCTGTTAGGGTCAATTTGCATATTACCCTTTTATTATATAGGATAGAGGACTGGTGCACTGGTGGGGGCCAGCTGGCCTGCCCTGAAGGGGCTCCAGATCAGTGTGGGGAGTCCCTGCTGGGGATGAGGCAGGCCTGGACAAGGGACCATGGGCAGTTTGCATGTTGGCCATGACTCCAATCGAGGTGGGGGTCCCCACTGGGGCCTGGTGCCAGCCTAGGCAAGGGGCTGCAGGTGGTTTGCAGACTGGCTACACCCCTGGCTTTGTCAGGAAGGATGTCTGGAATGACATCCGGAAGACATCCAGTCTATGTGGTCTAATTAGCATATTACCCTATTATTAGTAGTATAGATTAGAGCCCCATTGCAGGAAGATTCCTGCAATAGGGCTTTCTGCTGCCATCACCGCCCCTCCTGCTTCCCTCCCTTCTCCCCCATGCCACCTGTTTCCTTCCCTTCTCCCCTGGCCCACCTGCTTGCTTCTCCGCAGCTTCGCTCCCTTCTGCAGTGCTTGGCTTCTTTCTACACTGTCTTCAGTCTTTGATCTGGCCTGGATATGCAAATTAATTGTCATCTTGGTTGGGTTGATTTGCATACTCACCCTGATTGGCTGGTGGGTGTGGCTTGTGGGCATAGCGAAGGTAAGTCAATTTGCATGTTTCTCTTTTATTAGATAGGACTAGAGGCCTAGTGTATGAAATTTGTGCATGGGGGTGGGGTCCCTTCAGCCCAGCCTACACCCCTTACAATCTGGGACCCCTTGGGGATGTCCGACTGTTGGTTTAGACATCCTTCTCACAATCCAGAACCACTGGCTCCTAACAGCTCACCTGCATGCCAGCTTGATCACCAGCTCACCTGCATGCCAACCTGATCACCAGCTCACCTGCATGCCAGCCTCTTCATTACAGAGTGTGAAGTTATTGTCACCACCCTCCATTAGATGGACTCAGCCTCTCCAAGGCTCTGATTACCTCATTCCCAAGAAAGTATTAGTTGGAAGATGGGAAGAGCTTGAACTCAGCACAGAGCCTGGTATATAATAAGTATTAAGTAAGTACCTAGGAATTATGGACCAAAAAAGAAATCTTCCAAGTCTAGGAGGTTCCCTATTCCATAAAGATATTTTCTGTTTGAATGTTCATTAGGCAGCTTTTGTTATTGTTGGTGCTGATTTATTTGAATAGATTTCCTCCTTTAAATTAGAATTAGGAATTTTTTAATAACAGAAATTATTATTTTCTAGGAGGCCAGTGCACAAATTCATGCACTTTGAAATAAACTGTGGGCCAAGAGGCTGCACTGGGCACAGGAGCAGGTCTCAGCTCATCCTCTGCACCCCCACCCAGCCTCTCCCTCCACAGTCCCTGGTACCCTTCTGCTGGTAGCCCCACTGCCTCTGCCACACCACTCTTATATGCTGATGGCACTGGCCCCGCTTGCACTTGCTGACAGTGTGGAGCAATTGGGGCCAGTGCCATCAGTGGGTGTGAGCAGCAGCTACTGCCCCAATAGCCCCTCAGGCACGAGGGGTCAATTGCCCTAAGGGGCAATTGGGGCCAGCAGCCACCACTCACACCCACTGACAGCATCGAGTGATTAGGGCTAGCACTGGGTGCCAGTAGCTGGTGGGAGCAGGGCCGGCACCAGCAGCAGGTGCAAGCACTGGGTGGGACCATGACACATGAGAGCAAAGAATTTTCAGTAACCACCAGAGGCTTGCCCCGATGACAGCTACCAGGGGCCTGCCTTAATCTGACACCCCCACTCACCTGCTCCACCATCCTGCTGCAGCTAACACCCACCATGTCCCACGTGCACTCCCTTGTGGTCAGTGCATGTCACAGCAACTGGTTGTTTGGTTGTTCTACTGTTCTATCTATTTACATATTCGGGTTTTATATATAGAGATATTTTCTATATGATTCCTTGGATGTATAACAGTGATTTATAAATAGCAGTATCTAAAGAAAACTTAGAGGAGGATAATTGGTATGGCCTGAGAGTTTGTGTCCCCCCAAATTCATATATTGAAATGCTAGTGCCATGAATGGAGGTCATGAATGGAATTAGTGGACCTATAAGAACTAAAGAACTTCCTAGCCTCTTCTAGTAATATGATGATACCACAAGGAATGTCTATGACCCTGAAGAGAGGCCTCACATGCCCATGATTTGGGACTTCAAGCCTTCCAAATTGTGAGGAATAGATTTCCATTGTGTTTAAACTACCTGTCTGTGATATTTTGATATAACAGTCTGAATGGACTAAACCAGTGGTCGGCAAACTGTGGCTCGCGAGCCACATGCAGCTCTTTGGCCCCTTGAGTGTGGCTCTTTCACAAAATACTATGGCCTGGGTGAGTCTATTTTGAAGAAGTGGCATTAGAAGAAGTTTAAGTTTAAAGAATCTGGCTCTCAAAAGAAATTTCAATTGTTATACTGTTGATATTTGGCTCTTTTGACTAATGAGTTTGCTGACCACTGGACCAAATTATTGATCACATTAGTTAATGTTTGAGTGTGTTCTGTTTGCCAGGGTAATGCTGATAAGGATGGTAACACCAAGGATGAAAAAAAGTGGGACAAATTGCTTCAAAAACTGTGAAAATAATTCATTTCTTTAAACCAAAGATATACTTACATTTATGCTGTGAGTAGTGTTATATTTAAGATGAGAATAATTTGGAAAGAAAATGGATGGCCCCCAACCCTACCCAGTGCAAGATTATCTAATTGCTAACTAAATAGCCATGTGCTTTTTCCCTTTGGGTAAATTAAAGAAGAATCAGTATTAGCTTCAAACATCCAGATTTCATTTCTTTCCAGCTCTCTACATTGCTCTACTGTTTCAACAACTTTCCAGGGGTCAGAGCAGCCTTTATTTTCCCATTGTAGATCTTCTCTTTCTCTGTCTAGAAATTTTTAAAAAAAAGAAAACATGGTTCATGTAAGATTTTCAAAAAGAAGGGAAAACTAATAAAAAGAACAAAGAGAGAAACAAATTTAAAAATATATGTATGTTGCAGAGGGTAATGTCCCTTTAACAGATTGCCTTTCAGTTAAGTTTATCAGAACTAGCTTCTCCACTTTGACATGAAGGGTTTGCTACAACACATGCCAGTCTGGACACTCCGTTACAGGAAAGACTTTGAAATTAGCGGCAGATGGTAATGAAAATTGACTGGAGGCTTTTGAGGATATATGTGATGATTAACTAGACGTGGACTGCTCAACTCAAAAACTAAGGAGTGTCAGGAACTCTCAAAGAATTATCTGATGATCATGTGGAGTGTTACAACATCAGCCACTTCCAGAACAGCATGGACCGTGGAAAGACATGTGGTGGGGCGATAGCAGTAGTTCCCAAAGTCATGTATGAATGACACTTGCTGACTTCTCATGTTAACCCTGTGACATATTAACATAAATCTGAAATATTATAACGTGTGAATATGCAATTCTGACAGCTCCCAGACATTCATATCCATGGAGGGCATTTGCAGCTATCTCCTGAGTGTGTGAGAGGCGGCGAGAAGGGTGGTTGAACTCCAGATGGCTACTGAAACCTCCTCATTGTTATCAGAGTGTGAATCAATGACAGGCATCAATCACACACTTTTTGCAGAACTTTGACAACAGTGGCTCGCCGTTAGTGTTCTGTGTAATGATGCTGCTTGCACTGAATGTCCTCCAGCACTCGGGAGAGTAAACTGGTAATGAAAGTCAGCACAGCATCTTCATTAGCGTAAGTCTTGCCTCCAACTCTTGAAATTTCAAATAGTAACTCCTGAGACAAAGACATACTGTTGTTTTTGTTTTGTTTCGTTTTTTAATTACAGTCACTCTCCCTGGCAATCAAGGAGAACATGTTTGGCAATTTGCTTCTGTGCTATTATTTGAGATTAGAATTTTTTCAATTTCTAATCCCTCCATTAGTTTATTCATTCTTTTCTCAAGTTAGATTGCTATGAAAAGTTTGCTGGGGTCCAACCTCAGGCCTCATGAATGAATATTAGACTAATAACCGATTACATGTTTTGGAGGTGCATTAAGTGTTATGCACTTTTTTAAATGCTTTGCAGATACTGACTCATTTAATCTTAACACTAATCCTATGAATGAAGCGTTGATACTTTTATCCTGATTTGGAGATAAGGACACCAAAGCACAAAGAGGTCAGAGGCCACATAGCTATGTAAATTTCTGAGCTGAATTTCACTGGTCAAATTAGCTAACTGCTCTCTCCTGCCAATCTCATTGTCCCTAACTACTCTCCCCTGCTGACCTGATCCCCCTCACTGCTCTCCCCTACTGGCCTGATTGCGCCTAACTGCTCTCCCCTGCTGGCCTGATTGCCCCTAACTGCTCTCCCCTGCTGGCCTGATTGCCCCTAACTGCTCTCCCCTGCTGGCATGATTGCCCCTAACCACGTCTGGCTTGGCCCCTGCCACCATGGCTTTGTCCAGAAGGACATCCAGAAGGATGTCCAGTCTAATTAGCACATTACCCTTTTATTAGTATAGATTGTTACATTCATTCATTTCATAACAGCCATAGGAATAGCTAAGCTATTTTTTAAGTCTGAAAATTATCTTTTATTATAAATATTTTTTGAGTGTGTAAATAGATACTTAACATTTTTTTTTTTTTACTTGACAATACCATTTTAAACACTTGCTGTTATCCTTGTGGTAAATTGCAACAACAAAGATGTTCCATACTTTATAGTTCCTCACTCCTTGAATCTGGGGAGGAATATGGGAGTTTTAAGATTTGTATTATATTTAGTGACAGAAACTGGCAACAGTGATATTTTGTCAGTTCTAAGCCAAAACCATTAAGATACCTTGCAGCTTTCTTTCTGACTACTTTTGAAGGAAAATGCCACCATGTTAATAAATCCATTTAATTCTGCTGGATGATGAAAGACCTGTGGCCCAATCACTGATGTTGCTCCAACTAATGGCCAGTCAATCACCACTTATGTGAATGAGGTCTTCTGGGATGAGCCACCCACAGAAATGTACCTGCTGCCTACAGATGCATGAATTAACCTACTCAACATCTGTTACATTTGGCCAAATCAGAATTGTGAGCAAAATAAGTGGTGTTTGTTTGAAAGCCTATCAGTTTTAAGATGATTTTTTATGCATCAAAGGCTAACAGATAAACTCAAATACATTGATATTCTATAAGCTTGCTCTGATATTTTGGTAATTTATCTCAATTGAAAGGGGTAAGAACTTTACCCTACTTTTAATTCTTGTGACTGTGTGCTGGAAATTTTTTTTCTTTGTCTTTGCCAAAGTTGATGTGAGGTTGTGGATCTTTCTAGAAGCCAAATCTTTCCCACATTTTAAAATTTCATTTATTTATTTATTAATCCTCACCAGATGATATTTTTTCTATTGATTTTTAGAGAAAGTGGATGTGAGGGAAAATAGGGGAGAGTCAGAAAGAAAGAGAGGAAGAAAGAGAGAGAAACATCAACGTGAGAGGGACGCATTGATTGGCTACCACTTGAATGCATCCCAAGCAGGGCTGAGGATCAAACCTGCAGTCCAGGTACATGTCTTTTACCAGAAATTGAACTAGAAACATTCTAGTCTGAGGTCTGACACTCTAACCACTCAACAACACTGGCCAGAGCAAATTACATTTTAATATGTAATGGAACCTAGCTTTGTTATAATTATATATTTTTATAAAATAATATATATTTTAAGAGTCTTTAAAAGAATCCCTTATGATTAAGTTTGATTTCTAAATAGATAGCTTTGGTGGCATCCCTTGTGTGTGATTTAGTTTTTTGCTTATATCTGCTTTCTTCCAGGCTCTTGTTTTTATTCAGTATACTTGAGGTCACCTGAAAAGTGACATTTGGGTGAGTTTATTACCTAATTGGTGTCAGATTCTCTGTAATCAGATTTCATCAGACTATTTCCTTTTATATCATTCACTTAAAACTCCCATGGATAAGAGTGCAGCATAAACTGAATTTTGTTCTTGTTTACCCTTTGGACAAAGAGCCTTACTAAATTATTTTCCTCTTGTTTGGGAGAAATTCTTTATAAAGCATTAACTCTAAGATTCTAATAGATCTAACAGAGAGATGAAGAAGACTAGAGAAATAATTGTGTATATGAAAACTTAGACTCTAAAAGTCAATAATCAACATAAATTATTAATGTATGAGTGAAGAGGTCTTAAGAATAATATTAAGTCAAGTCTGATGACTTTCTTCTCCGGTGCCTGGTACTTCTCTTGACATGGGCATTTTGTCCACATTATAGCCTGACTCGGGTGCTAAGATGCCCTGGGAATGTCATCGATGTTACATAACATTTTATATGCAGGTCTCAGCAGGCTCACAGCTCTTCAAATTCTCTGACAGATAGTTAGGTTGACATGAGACTGCACGATCAACCCAAGACACTGTCAGGAATTCTAATAATAACTGCATAAAGAATTTATAAGGGAACATAGTAGGTCAAGAAGAGATTCCTAAAGTAAGAAACTTGCACAAGAATAGACTGGATCAGTTTGATTTGGTCAAAACTGAAGGAAAAGTTTGAAAGAAGTGAAAGGGTAGGAAAGATTAGCACAAGCATTTTTTGAGAAGTTGACCGAAGAAGGAATAAATTTGACCAAATAAATAGTAATTCGATTTGTAAGTCTTAATGGAACATCATTATGGCAGGAAGTGGGGGTGGAAATTGGAGACTTGGGGTGGGGAATAGATTAGCCAAGAGGTAACAAAAGAATGGGTAAGCAGCATCATACAGAGAAGTGAATAATTGTTGGCTAACTATGATTTAGCCAGGACTTTGTTTAGAACCTAAAAGTTTTTCATTTCCTACTAGGGATATACAATATTCCTTTATTTTTATCTCAATTTGGTTGTGTTTGTTTGCCATCATCCTTGTAGATAAGTCAATTATACCATAAGACTCATGGCAGAAGGTAATAAATATAATTGAATATGGAAAATATAAACTGCTAACAAAATTTTATAATAGCCATGACAAAAACAATTGTGTATATGAATATTTTCACTCTTAAAAATAACTTATGCTTCTGCATAAATGAAAGGGAAGAAAACAAATACACAGGCATGAGACACCAGCACAGAGTCCATTCATATCAAGTGACCCATTGCCACGCGACTGCGCTCTCAAGGCAGGCCCTGCCCAAGCAATGGGTAATGTGCTCATGCACTGAGTGCTACATTTCTAGGTGCTGGGTTTTGGGGGTTCTTCTCTCAAGCCATCAATCACAAACAGACACTAGAGAGATGAAAATTTTTCTAAGAGAATTAAAATCTGTTTATCAGTCTAGGCATCTTTTACTTTGTTGTGTTGTCTCTCTCATCTGGTGGTTCATTTATAGTGGTTTCTCAGTCAAGGCTGTGACTAAAAATGATGATGAACCTGGAAAAAGACAAAGCTATTTGGATATGATTGCAGTTTCCATTTTGATGCTGTACTTGATGACAATTTATTTTTTTTATTGTCAATTCCTGGGAGTGAAGAAATGCATAGGGAGAGTTTGATGATAACTATTGTATAAAGTTTGTTGTAAGTATTATTTCTCTTTTTTTTAAAACGCATATCTGCCATAGACAGACTTAGTAAATGCTACACAATAGGTTAAGTTAATATGTGTGACTCACTCTAATTTCAATATTGTGTCTGGATTCCAGGAGGTTGAATGGGAAGTTTATATTCCTTTGTTGGTATGCAGTCATTAAGAGGTGGTTAAGGCTATGGTGCCCCCTACATCCTTAAAGGTTTTTTCTTCCTGAATCTAAAAATTACCCACATTTTAAATTAATTTATTGCTTACCTTAAATTTTAGCAATGAGCTTTATGGAAAAATAAATAATAAGCTAAATATAAAATCCAGATATAATTATATATGCACAGTTCAAATGTACATATATATGATATCTTTTATATGAAAAAATATATATATATATATATCATTGTATTCTTCATATTGTACAGTACTAGTCAAACCACTTTTGGTAACTTTTTTACTTTGAGCATTGATGTGGGGGAAGCAATGCTCAAAGGAATAAAACATTTATGTTATATATATGTGCTTCCAATTACTTAGCCTTTCCACACTCTTCATTCCCACAGCACATATTTTCAGTTAACTTACCATCATAGGTATTTTCTTTTCTTTGAAAGTAGGCACATAGATTTAGTATAAAAATTAGATAATAATTTTTGTATTTCTGAGTCTTATTTCATGAACTAGAGAGTATATGGTGGTTACCAAGCTCTAGTGGGTTGGGGAAATGGGAAGATGTTGGTTAAATGGCACGATCTTTCAGTTACAAGTTGAATAAGTTCTAGAGATCTAATGTACATATAGCGATTATATTTTCCACTTATTTTTAGTCTTATTACGTGTTCACTTAGTACTCTGTACATACCTGGTTTCTATAAATCTTTCACATATTCATATGTGTCATACTTGTTTAATGTATGGCAAATTAGATAATTTCATAGTAAGAAAAGTGTGTCTTCTAAGTGCTTAATGCCTCTTTTGATACCCCTTTCCCTCTCTGTTCCCTCTCCTTCCATCTAGGTTCTTAAAATAAGAAAAAACTATTCAATTCAACTGACATTAATAAATGTCCATCATGTTTTCAAGTAAATCACAAACAAACAACTTCAATGTTAATCTAATTTATTACTTCTTATAGAATGGTAATTTTAAAGGAGGGTAAAATGACTCTTAACTACATAATTAATTATTAAACAAAAAAAAACAGCCACTTCCATTTACATACTCTTCTTAACCTTAAAAGGCTAGTTGTCTTTTTTTCCAATTAAATTTTTTCAACTATATATATAATATTATCAATAAAATATTAATATGTATATATACATATTAATATTTTATTGATTTTTTTTTACAGAGAGGAAAAGAAAAGGATAGAGAACTAGAAACATTGATGAGAGAGAAACATCAACCAGCTGCCTCCTGCACACCCCCTACCGGGGATGTGCCCACAACCAATGTACATGCCCTTGACTGGAATCGAACTTGGGACCCTTAAGTCAGCAGACCAACGCTCTATCCACTGAGCCAAACCAGTTTCGGCTCAACTTATATTTTTATTGACTTCAGAGAGGAAGGGAGAGGGAGAGAGAGATAGAAACATCAATGATGAGAAAGAATCATTGATCAGTATGCCCCACACTTGGGATGGAGCACCTGACCCAGGCAACTGGGAATCAAATCATGACCTTCTGGTTCATAGGTCAATACTCAACCACTGAGTCCCGCCAGCCAGGCTATTTTATTTTTCAATTACAGTTTACATTCAATGTTATTTTGTATTTTCAAGTGTAGAGTCTAGTGTGCAGACAATCATTAGTTGTCATTCTTAAACATCTCACATACCATTGCCAAATCTTCCATTCTTTTCTCATGTTTTGACTTCCTTCCAGAATACGCTTACCCTTTATTCGTACTTGCTGAAAGTTGATAAAACAGTGTTTAAAAAAATAGGTCAGCAGCTCATGGACCATAGTATGCCATTTTCATTTTAATATATATTTTGTTAAAAACTTTCTGGATTAAAAACAAACAAACACTATTTATCTTGATTTCTGAATCTTTGGCACGGCCTTAAATTGCCCTTCAGAAGATTGCTTGGATCACTTCACCCTGACCCTGGTCCTGCTCTTTATCTTTCAGAATTTCCTATATTAAATATCACCTGAAATCTCAGAAAGAATTAATTTTTCTTTTTCTTGAATCTCAGATAATTGGCCATACTTTTAAGAATATGGAGAATGATTACTTAATTATTTATCCACATTCCCTGTTATGCAGAAAGAAAAAAATTCTCATGCATTCCTAACCCCCACATATAGCACATCCCTTAGACCACAGTTTAGCTTAATATACTTCCTGAGTGGATGAATAAATGACAAGTCAAAGTGAAAGAAAGCCTGTGCAGTAGGGTGTTTTTTTCTGGTTCCTTTAAAATACAGTTGTAGTAACTTCTTCATTTGATTTTTTAAAAAATATATATTTTATTGATTTTTTACATAGAGGAAGGGAGAGAGATAGAGAGTCAGAAACGTCGATGAGAGAGAAACATCGACCAGCCGCCTCTTGCACACCCCCTACCCTACCGGGGATGTGCCCGCAACCAATGTACATGCCCTTGACCGGAATCGAACCTGGGACCTTTCAGTCCGCAGAGTGACGCTCTACCACTGAGCCAAACCGGTTTCGGCCATTTGATTTTTAATAAGGCTTTTTTTCAGAGCTTTTCATCCACAAATTAAGGATATTTTAAATAATTTTTAGGGAATGAATATGTATTTTATTATTTGTTTTGTCTTATATAATATATACCAAAGAAACTTTGGGATTTGGATTAGGCATAAAAGTGGGAAACAGTGACACCTAATGGGACGGAAATCAATCATTTTAAATCCAATTATTTCAAGAAATTTGGTGGTGAGATTAAGAGATCCTTAGAGGCCAGAAGCCACATTCACTGTCAGCTCTCCAGTATCTAAAAAATGGTATATGTGCAACCAAGTTTTGATAAATAAATGAATTAATGCATATGTGAGTGAACTATAAATAAGAAATCAAACATTCTGAATATTGGAAGTTTCTCATAGATATTGCTCAGCCAGAAAGGTGTGTTTCTCCACCTTGTTTTGTTTGTTTCATGTATAAATATAGGTTGTCTAAAACCCCTTGCTGCCCTACTTATAAGATAAGCATTTTAATAAAGATTTTTTTTTTTAAATCTTAGGGGAATTTAAATCCTCCTTTTGCTACATCTGAAAAATAATCAAAAGATCATATGTGAGTATTTTAGTGAGTGCTTTTACAGATACTTTCCCATTTAAAGAGAAAGGATAGAATGCCACATCCCCAGAATTTCATCTCTCAACTGATAGGCGCTGACCTCACACAATTCAACAGAGCTGGGGGCACAGCATGAACCCACATCACAAAAGTGTTCAGAGGTTAACCTTCAGCCCTTCCTCACAGGATGTTATTGAAACCTGGAGACATTCGACTTCAAAGAATTGGTTGTGTAACCTAGTACCACATTGTGATTGTTGATGACTAGTATGTATAGCTTCAAATATATTGTAATATATTTACATATATTAATGCTTAACATCATATGCCTTATATATGAATGTTATCATTTACAACTGAAAATTCAACAAATGTATCAAAGCCCTGAAATAAAACACTACCCTTTAAGTGTTAGCAAGAAGTGTTTGAAACTAAGGAATCCAATCATTATTTTAGTTTATATTGTTATTTCCAAATGAGGTAGACCAGAAGTGATCTAATGGTATCCCTAACAGATGATAACACCTACTTACTCTTCAGGTTCTAATCATTTCATCACCAAAGACACTCAATACATGTGGAGTAAACTGATGGGTGGTGCATATCCATTACAAATTGATCCTGTACATGGGAGTTAATAGTTACTTATATAGCTCTGAAGATTTTAAAGCAGAATCTGTTGGGAATAGAAAGAGTGACAGAAAATAGGAACTTGGTAGGGTAAGAGTGAGAGCAAGGGCATTAAAGATAAACTTTTATCTAATTCACAATGCCTCCGAAATCAGAGACTACTATTAATCTGCTCTTTTGAAACAGAAGCAAGTCAAATGATTTAAATATGTGATTTTTATTTTACCAACTTTGCACTATCTCCAGAACAAGGCGGCTTAGTATGTTCTGAGACCATCCTCTGCCATGTTAAATTTAGTGATTGGAGTCACATAAAAATGAGATGGAGAAAATAATCTATAGGTTTATTTAAATTATCCTTACAGAAGAAAATTTGAATGCATAAAATAAAAAACATTGCAAGTTATAATGTGCTTCTAATGATTAGACACCTATTTTATCACAAATAGATTATATTTTCTTGAACCATAGAAGCACACATATTTTTCTTGTTTTTCAGGTAAAGAAATTGAAGTCAAAAAAGTGATTATAATATCATAGTTTAGTAAAGAATTTAGTAAGGACTCAACTTTAAAGGTCTACAGTAGTGGGGTTAATTGTATATATAGTGATATCTGTAAAAATAAGATATATTATTATCCATCTACAATAACATACAATTCTAGGGAAATTAGAGGAAGGATGGAAAATTCTTGGGTGTTAATGTTTCCTTTGGTTCCTTCTCTTTCTTTCTATTCACGCCCCATTTCTCTCATATTCAACAACACATAAATGAGATATAACATCATAACATTCTTAGATATTTATATTTGAATTTTAAAAGAGGAAAATAATTTTCTTAATGCTCTTACCGATATTTAGTTATTATTTACATATGGATATAAGAGCATGGACTACTTGACTCGTCATTTCTAAATAAGATTTCTAAACAACTTCAGAATATTTTTTGTGACACTATAAATGATTTTCATGACAATCCAAGATATTCTTTAACACCCAGAAAATCCAAGGGAGGCAAAGATATGCAGTATGTTAAAAATACAGTGGTAGACAAAAGTAGGTTTCCAGTTGTAATACAAATAAATACTACAATAACTAATAAATAATAATACAAAAATAAACTGTGTTTTGTGTACTCAAAGTAAACCTACTTTTGCCCATCCCTCTACGGTAGCCAGTGTGGAAGAGAGAAAGGATGGAAGGAGAGTGTAGATTGATGTTTTGTCCTCTCAAATTACTCAATTTTAATTCAGGGTGAAGACTTGGGTCAGCTGTTCATTAATCCAATCTGGCTTTTGCTTCACTATTATTAACGCCTTTATTCAGATGTTATTCTAATGAGTTTCTATATTAAAAGAAGCAAATTGATGCAGGCAAAACATATTGTTAGTAAATCTCCAGTTTGGCAACACATTAATGATAAATCTGGCATTCTCAGTGTCAAAAACTCTATCGGCATCTGTTACAATGAAATCAAGATAAAATGAGCGAAATGAAAACAAATGGAAGCGGGGGTGGGGGAGGAAGGGCTATAAAATATTTGAAATGAGCTATAGATTCTTTGTCCCTGAAGACTATCTTAGGTTTCATCAAATTGATCAATATATGTAATATATGAATATATTGATTTAACATATATGAATACGTATGTATATATACACATATACCCATATATGATATAATATATATCTGCATATATACATCCAAATCATATATAAAAGGCTAAGTATTTCCTGAATTATAGATATTGTTTGTATACATATACATATATATATCAATATATTACATCATGTATAAAAGAGTATTACAACTCACAATTTGAAGTTTTATTATCTTTAATCTTATATTCAAATAAAACATTCAGTTGCATAGAATTACAGAATTGCAGTAACTTGACTTTGCTTTCTTCATTTATGTATGACTGTCGATTTAGGTCTGATCCCTGTAAACCGGTAGTAGGACATCCTTCAAGGGGTCCCAGGCTGAGTACATCCCCTCATAGTCCCCAGCCCTGTGCATGAATTTCATGCACCGGGCCACTAGTTAGTTTATAAAGCTAACAAGTAGCAGATCCGGGATTGAATTTAAGCAGTCTGCTGAAGTAGCCTGTTTTCATTACTTGCTGTAAGACAGCACTGAGGAATTCCCTCCTCTTTTATATTGAATAATTTTGATTGTTAAAGACCCACTATTTGTTTTATATGTTCTATAAATTTTATGCAGAGTAAATTCCCATGGATCTGTCTCATAAAGACAGATTCCCTCATCATATGCATATTCTTTGTTGATCACTAGAGGGCGACAATCATGTTTTCAGGGTGGCTTAATTCCAACTAGAAATGCTGACTCTTTCAAAATAAAGTCAGACAACTACTTTCAGTTCTGAAAGGAAAATATAAAACCAACTTAATTAGCCATGAATTCAACAAGTATTTTTATGTGCTAAAGTCAGAAGTACTCCACTTAAGAAGTTTAAATTTGAGGAGAGCTATGCATGTAATAATACTAACAAGTAAGTCGTGTGGACAATAAAATTTATAAGTTTAAAAAAAGAAAATATTGCGAGTCAAAGAATTAATATTGAATGCTTATAGCTTTTAAAAATTGCAAAGTTTTTTGTTTTTACTTGCTTGATTCTCACACCCTCATGTGGGAAGCAGAATCCTCTCCATCTCACAGATGAGGAACTTGACATTTAGAAGTGAGTCAGTCTTTGGTTTGCTGTTAGAATTGGTGAAAATTTAACTGGCATTTTCAAACCTTCTTTCACATTATTTCTCTTCTTACACAGGAAGTTAAAGTGTAACTGATATCACAGTGGCTTTTGGGGTAATTGTTCTTTTCTCCACTTCTTTCTATCTGATTAGGAATAGTTGCTGTGTTTTGTTGTTTGCAGAGTTAAAGCCTAAAGTGGCTGAATAGATCAAGCATCATATGGGTGTTTTTAATTTCATTTAAGAAAAAAACAACACCACAAAAACTTGAGTTCCGTGCCACAGACGTTGTTTGCCAAGTATCAACAAGGAGAGAATTTTTATGGGCGAATTATAGAACCCTGAAAATAGGACTTTATAATGGAAATGCTGATACAACCGTAACTATAGTATTGCAATTGCATCACTATAAGAAAATTGGTTTAGATAATATACCCTTCTGCAATGAATGCCATTCTAAATGATTGTGCATCTCCATAAATCTAAGCTAACTCAGTACTTCAAAATTACTAAGATTTAAGTTTAGTACCAATAAGCAATAAACTTATGGCTACTGCTATAATAACTGTTGGTCGCTACGCCCTTATTTCACAGCAGGTGGTCTGCTCCATGCTGGTTGCAGGCTGAATAAAATCAGACAACCCTTTGAAACTAATTCCTGAAGTTGATAGAAGACTCCAAAACCATTTCAAGTGGTGAAATAGTGTTATATGTTGTGCACTATTTTTTTTTTTTTTTGTAAATTAAACGCTCTGAGACACTTGACCTTCCTAACAAATGAAGGGCAAAGCTTTGCTCTCATATCCTGTCACAATTAGATGTCTCAATAGATATTTAATATTGTCTTGAACAGATTGCTTTTAGTTCATAAGCCATTTTTAACACAATGCCCCTATTAAAAAGAGGAAATCGCTTATTTGTCGTTGAATGGATTTCTTTGATACAAAAAGCAGAGAGGAGACATTAGCGCAACCATGTTTGACTCTGGACAAACAACCCAGGGAATCTTCCTCCCTTATTCCTAATCTCTTCATAAGGCAATCATGTACTTTGTTGAAAATACATTTGCAGGTCTCACAACTTAGAATGTCCAGTTTTAAATAATGAAGTAGACATGTTATAAAGCCCTCCTGTCCAGTCTCTTAAACATGGAAAAAAGAAATAGTTGTATGCAGTCACTGATGGGAAGTACTCCTCCTGGTTTTAGGATCAGGGTTTATTTTGTCTTGAATATCAATGAAGTGTTCTGAATTACTATACAATTTTTAAACAAATATTTCTTAACATCAGAGTTTATGTGACTTAAAGTTTGGCCTAGGTTTGTAAAATTTAAAGCTCAAGAATATATATATATATATATATATATATATATATATATATATATATATATATATATATATATATCTGTTCTCACTTAGAACAGAACCTTACATAGAATAGTCACTAATAGAGCCTTTTCTCTTTTTCTTACTTTGAAGAAACTGTGGTTCACTTAAAGGAGAAACTGATTAAATGTAAAAGAAAGAGAGGAGATGATTTGTGCAAAATCTGATAGCAATTATTTAAAGTAGTAAAGAACATAGGTTAAATACTAAATGATGAATAGTGTTAAATAAAAAATAAAATAAATAACTTAAACACCATGGATTCCCATGACACAATAAATACAGTGTTAAATGGTTTTATAAAAACCATAGTAAAAAAAATAATATTCTCTTTAGCTAGAGTTTTTCACTTCAAATGCAAACTATTATATATTTTAATCAATTTTAATATAAATATGTCATATAAATAATATGATATCTACATTGATAAACAAGAAAACATTTTTATTTTTAAAAATTTGTTGCTCATGCCCTAACCTGTTTGGCTCAGTAGGTAAAGTGTAGGCCTATGGACTCAAGGGTCCCAAGTTCGATTCTGGTCAAGGGCATGTACCTTGGTTGCAGGCACATCCCCAGTAGGGGATGTGCAGGAGTCAGTTGATGGATGTTTCTCTCTCATCAATGTTTCTAACTCTCTCTCCCTCTTCCTTCCTCTCTGTAAAAAATTAATATATATATAAATTTTATATATATACGTTAAATTATTGCTAATGCAATAAAGTAGGGTCTAAAATGTGAAAAGTTATAAAATTTTGGGCTGCATGTAGTTACAAAACAGTTGCAGAAAGTTTCCAACTGCTGAGATTTGACAGTTTATTGATTTGCTTTTATTTTCTTATGAAGTCACACATTTACTCACATTGCACTGAGATTTAACAAACACATTTTCTTTATTTTTCTCATTATGAATCTGTGCCATTCTGTGAGATAATGGGAAATTCCATTCCCAAACAATCCATTTATTTAACTCAGACGCACACAGTAATTTAGGGTGGCCTTTCAGTAAATGCTTAGTCTTTCAAAGTAGCACTCATTTCCCTTGCTCAGCTCCACGATCACATATGAATGCATAACGAAGGGAATTTATGTGCCCATATGTCAGAGAAAGAGTGGCCTTGAAATTAACAGTTCTATTCTCATCCCCTGGTCTCAATTGGAATGTCCTATGCACACTTTATCCTGGATTTTGCATCTTAATTTTTCTACTGTTGAAATTACAGCTCATTCTTTCTCAGCTAAATTTGGACCCAGTGGCCTTTGCCATTTTCAAGGATCAACCACAGGTCTCCCTGGCATTGTAGATCCAGTCTGAGGTAAAACTGCAACTTCCACTTATCTCAGCTCTGGAAGTCCTCGAATTCAAGATACTAGTAAATGTGCTTCTATTATCAGTGGGAGAAGTCTTCATCTCCTCTGGTTGCTGGTAAGAGCAGGCTTCCTGCAACATCCCAAGAAAAAGTTTTTTTCCCCCTGAGACTTGCAGAGGAGAATGAGCAATTTTTATTTGCATGGAATTGAAATCCCTGCATTTCCAAGGTCCTGAAGTAGGAATTTTTAGGGGTGAAATAGGCAGGTTTAGGAATTTTTTAGAATTGGGGGTCCATGAAGAAAACACACAGGGCTACAGAGCTGGGAGAAGTTACATTTCCATAACACAAGGCAGCCAGGGGCAGTTATATTTCCATAAGACAAGGGAACTGGTAGTAGCCAAAAGGTCTATATTTACAAAATAAAGAAGGAAGAAGAAAGCCCAGAGGGAATAGAAGAACAATGAGGGAGGGGGGGCTTCACAGTCCCCAGTGATATTTAATCTTTGAGCTCAGGAGTTGCTATAGTGACCAAATCAAAGAGAATGTTGTCCAATTAGAGGGGATATCAGGACACAGGAACTGCAACCTTTATAAACCGGGGAACTTGGAACTCGGTGGGACTCTTTTTCCTTCCCCACATGGGAGTCTGTGCTGTAAGATTCTTTCTTGATCCCCATGTGGGAGTCTATACTTGTTCCTCAATAAATTCCAACATTTGCTATACCATCTTTCATTCGTGGATTCATTCTTCAACTCTGATGAACAAAGAACCTGAGGAACCATCCTGCCCAGGGGAACACTGCATATTCCAGACCAAAAACCCCATATCATACCATTTTCCTTTGCTTCACTAAGGAAGAAGTCCCATTTTGCCTTTAACAGGGCTAAGATCAGAGCCAGTGAACAGTTTTTGTTCCATGTTAGGGCATAGTCCAATCCAGTATCAGTTTACACATTAGTTTGTATTCCCAGCTGGAGTCCATTAGTCCATTCTGAATGGGGTCTGAATGGCTATAGGCTACACAGGTGTATCCAAGAGCACCAAAAGTCAGGAAAGTGAACTCTTTCATGTCTCCTCCAGTTTTCACGGGCTTGCCGTGGCCCTGCCTACTCTGGCCAATGATCTCTGTTTCCAATTTTGACTGACAGACAAATACCTTCCCTATGTTACCCCCAACTTCGTTGTACATGCTTTTATCTCCCCATTTGTTGGACCCCCTGCCCCCAAATATCTATAAAGAAAGGGCGGTGGTTCCCTGGGGAGTGCGAAATTTCAACTCCCTGGTGAAGCTGCCCAAATGACATGCCTATAATGTCTGGCTTCCCCCACTTTCTCCCTTACTTCTTTCCTATTATTGTTAACTAGCAAATTACAAGGATATCTGGCCAATCAGGACCACCTTTTCTGGCAACATTGCAGTCTCTCAGCTAACTTCAGTGTATCCCTCTTTACACTTCCAAGTGCATATGGAAAATTCTGAGACTGACATGGAAGCTGAGTGAAGAAGTCTATGTCAATTTCTTCCTTTGCCTAACCAGTGCATGTGGCCATTTTCTTGCTCTGATTATAATTGTCTACAGGTTGGTACAAGAATAGGAAAGGGAAACAAAGTTTTGCCATCCTGTAACTGCCCTTTTGGGATACGATGTTAAGCTATTTATTAAGCAACAATACTCAGAAAGAACCCTTGACACTCTTCTTTCTCCTGCCCAAGAGATTTAGGAAGAAACGTTGCTTTAGGAAGGGATTGTTAGCTTAATCACTTTAATAATTTTGACACTAGCATTAGTCAGGAAGACTCCAATCCTGTTAGCTAGATATGCCCTGTTATACATCGTTTCTGAGTCATTAGCAAGAATTTTCCTGCTATGCCTCCCACTTCTTCAACTACCTGTAAATTGCCCATTCTCTCTTCTGAAATCTAATATCCCACCTCCTCCCTTTCTTCTTTGTTCAAAATGTCTTATATGCCCAGTGTTGCCTCATTGTCTTTGGAATTTCCATAAATATGTGAATTTCCTTGCACAGGCATTAAAACTGATTTTTTTTTGTTAATTTGGTTATTAGCTCAGCTAGAAGAACTCAGAGCATAGGAGGAAAAATATGAATATTTTTTAGCCTCTAAAATTGCCTCACTGGAATTTCTTCCTTAAGTGTTAAAGTGGAAGTAAAAACACTTTGCTACTGATTAACTCATCAATCCATCTTGCCCATGTCCTCTCTTCCTATGCTGGAAGCTCTAAAGATAAGTTCAAGAGACAGAGAGCTCTCCACTAATTCTCTCTCTCTCTCTCTCTCTCTCTCTCTCTCTCTCTCTCTCTCTCTCTCTCTCTCTTTTTCTTCCTCTTCCTCTCTTGTTATAATTTCTTTTTATATTTTTCTGAAGCCAGAGGAGATTGGATTGTCTATTTTTACTCTTTTCTGGATGGGATCCATCTGTATATCATAATCTTCTCCCTCCTTATGTGGAAGACACTGTACCGGCTAATGGCAAACACCAGATAATACTGGTGAAGTTAGACCTCTGTTCTTGAGTTTGGCTAAGAAAGAATTCAGATTCAAGAACTCAAATACAAGTGAAAGTTTATTTAGCAAGTCATAAAGGTAGAAGTGAATCTTAAAGGAAGTGAGCCAGCTGGGATGTGTGAACTCAAGAAACAAGTTACAGATGGTAAAGAAGGGCCCTTTGGGCTTAGGAGAAAGAAAGCAAAGGTACACGGCTTCAGGGAAGGAAGGGAGAAGGCATAGACATGAGAGAAAGAGAAAGCTGGGTCTTCATCTTAAGAGGTTTTATATGTCCAAAGGCAGGGATTTTAGGGGAATTCTCAGGGAAAGAAACAAATAGAATAGTCATCAGCTTTCCCGTTGTGTCTTTTCAGGGTTGTGGTCTTTACTGATTAGCTGATGCTCAGGGAGGGGGTTGAAAGGTTCAAGCCCACCCAGCTGGTGCGGCTCAGTGTTTGAGCTTCAATCAGTGAATCAGGAAGGAGATCACAGTTTGATTCCCAGTCAAGGCACGTGCCCGGGGTTCAGGCTCCATGCCCAGTGTGGGTTGTGCAGGAGGCAGCCAATTAATGATTCTCATTATTGACATTTCTACCTTTCTACTCCTCTTTCGTCCTTTCCCTCTAAAATCAATAAAAACATATTTAGAAAAAGAAAAAATGAATTTATTTAAAGAAAAGGGAATGGTAGATGGGGATATCTAAAGGGAAGTGCTACACGGCACAGAGCTAAGGCATGTTAGGTCAATGAGGGCAGCCACTTGGAGCTGGAGTTTCATCCTTATATGCAGCCCCTGGCTTTTGTTATCAATGGTTTTTAGGGACTTGGCTGGTAGGTTTGGACAGTGGAGCTGGGTCAACAGGAATGTGGATATGAAATCAGGTTCTTCCTGGCAGTTTTAATTCCTTATATGTTTTTATTTCCTCCCGACAAGTCTTCCTGGCCTTTGTTCTTCTGTGGCAGAAGCTTATAAAATGGCAGCTAAGAATTATATTGTCTTGTAAGTCCTAACAGCGGTCACTGGTCATTTTATCTGCTCCTAATATCAGCCATGTTATGGCTTTCTTGTTGTTGTTTTGGTATTTCTATTGGCCTGAAGCTGGAACATAACTGAGGTCTAGATGTTATCTATAGTTGGACCAAAACTCTGTCTCTGTGGTCAACAGAGACTTTGTTCCTAAAATTATTTGATGCTTATCAGAACCTCATTATCCTGGGCTTAACGCTTAAGTGATCGGTTGTGTAAGGGCTTGTACGGGAGTCAAATGAAATTATTCTCCAGACCTCTTGTTCCTCCTAGAAGAGGTCTATCACATGACTAGTGACATACCAGGGGAGGAAAGGTCGGGGGAAGATCTTAACTACTTGATCAGCAATATGAAAGGTCAAAGGCCAGTGATATGCTAAGGGAGGAAAGATCACCCTGGGAACAAATTCCCACCATATAATACTTGTTTTTCCAGTTTTGCTCATTGCTAGGCACCCTGGTGACTTTCTGAGGATGGCCTATCATTTCTACTTTACCCATGTCTGTCTAACTTCCTACTATTTCATACCCATTCTCACATATTATAATGGTAAGCTGATTACAAGAATATAAATATGGCTTATTGTTAAGGAGATATATTCTTTCCTTCTTTATTTTCATCTTCTCATCTTTAACTTCTTGCAGCATCTAAGTCCCCAGTGCTTATATTACACTAGTAGACATGGATCTGATAATAATAATTGTTCAAATATTGAAATATTTTTATACTTGTTGGCAAATAACCACTTCTTTCCAACTGTCCTCACTGTCACTGGGGCTACTGTCATCCTTCTCCTGGGACATTTAGCCTTTCTCAGGTTCTATACTAATAAAAGCCCAAGTAGCCCTCATGCCCTCGCACCCTCACACAACACCCTCACGCCATCATAAGATGGCCGCCCCATATCGTGACAAGATGGCCACTGCAAAATGGATTCTGCTTCTCTTGTCCTTTCCTCAGTAACCTTAAAACCTACATTTTAAGGGTTACAAAATCATAAATTGCAAAGGACCTGTATCCCTGAATAAAATGTTGGAAGAGAGCCCTGTTGTGTTTTTTTTTGTGTTGGTCTTTGCCTATCAGTAACCAGTGTTGTGGCTGGCCCAGCCCTATGGTTCTTATGATTGCAAAGTGCCCTTTATTTTTTTTTTTATTATTTTATGTATAGATTGATTGATTTAGCAATAACCATCAGGAAACTTTGGGGGGCGGTATTTGTTACTTTTATACATCCTGGAAATTACAGAACACTGGAGCCACACAGTGAGAGATTAGGGGGTTGGGAGAGAGAGAGAGAAAGAGGAAGACAGAGAGAGAGAGAGAGAGGGGGGGGGGGGGGGCTTGGGGTTCTCCTTTTATTGGGGTTGAGGATAGGAGCCCAGTATTTCATGGGCTCACTCCTTATTGATAAATTTAAACATATGGGTAGGAATTTAAAGTGTGAGAAGAGGAAAAATGCCAGGGGGTTAGTTATTAAAATCAACCAAAACCTCTAAAAAAAAGAGCCTCATTGTGGGGAGGAGGCCTGGCTCTTTAATGTGTGGCTGGCAGTGTGTTTATTCAAGAGCCATCTTTGAAGTAGATGCCTCAGCAAACAAGCCAACAGTCAGGGCTTTACAACCTTACAAATCAGTGTTACCCATTTTGACATTAGAGAGACAAGAATATATTTCTATCAAGTTGAAGGCGTTATTCATATCTGGGTAACTTTGTAACAGCATTTCACATAACCTACATCTCCCTGAATCTAAGTTTCTCCTCTTTTTTAATGGAGATAGCAATACCCATTCAGTAAGGTTGTTATGAGAAATGGACCACATGGAACATGTTTAATATAACACTCAGCATAGTGATGTACAATACAATGTTAATTTCCTTTTTAATTTAGGAAGTTTTGAGCATTGAGGAGGCATTAAACGCTACTTCCTAGCTGACTCCTCCACTCTCAAAGAGGACATTGAGATGCATAAAGGACTATTACAGATTTTGGAAAACATTTTTGTGTTCTGGGGACCACAGTATTTCAGTAGGATTGCAAACATAAAGTTCTGTCATATTATAATTTGCACCAAGGCTTTTTATTAATTCCCTGAAAGCACAATTAAGTTTATTAATTCCCTGAAAAAAAGAAAAAAAAAAAAGCTTTCATGAGCAGCTTCCTTTTATAAGTACAAAGATGCCACTTCCTTAACCTCAAGTGACAGAGTTAAAGGAAAGAGTAAGAAGGTGGCCATTCTATAGCTCTTTTGCTTCTAACCTGGACATTCTGGTGTATTACACTGGTGTATGGCTCCACTCCCATATGCTTTTGAAAATTAATTTTTTAGAGAGAAATGAATTGATTTTACTAATTTTAGAGAGAAAAGAATAGAGAATAGAGAGATAGAAACTTCAATGATGAGAGAGAATCATTGATCAGCTGCCTCCTGCACACCCCCTTCTGGGGATCAAGCCTGCAACATGAGCATGTGCCCTGATTGGAATAAAACTGGTGACCTCTTGGTTCATGGGTTGATGCTTAACCACTGAGCAACACCGGGTGGGCTCATATGCTTCTGTGACCATGAGCTGAAATAAGTCGTTACAGTAACTAAGGAACAAGAAGAGTTCTCAGATAAATATTTTCTGCACACACAAAAGCTTCAACATTGTCCCAGGCCTTATTCTACAGCCAAATTCTTTTCACTCATACCATAAATATTTGTGAATCTGGAATCTGTAAGTCAAGAAATGTTTAATAACCATGAGTTTTAAGTCAATTCTCATATTTTGTGTTATTCTCCATGCCCTTGTGACCTGATTGCTTTGATTTTATTTTCTTTTTCTTTTTGTCTCAAAGACATAACTTTTATTATTCTCACTATGTTATAAAGTTTTATCAATAATCTAATGACTACCACTACTTAGAATGCCAGTGGAACATAGAGTAGGATCAAAGGGAATGCAGCATTTTAATGAAACTGTTTATTTTTTAAATAGCTACGTGGTTGGATTGAAATGTTACAAGATGTTCAGGAAGAACTTTCTATATTCTATTAATTCTGTTATCGTGCTTTATATTACAGAGTGTTCTTGGATCTTCAGCCTTAGTGATTTCACTTTGTGATCAGCCTGAACATAGTTTCTAACTTGGAGATCACACAAAAGCATTATCACTTCAAAGTTGCCTAAATTATACCTCTTCCTGCTACATCAAATCTGGACAAAGTTTCCTTCACCTTGAACCTATTTTTCATTTGGTTGTTTTTCTTTTCATTATCTCACTGCTACAAAACCTCCCATTGTTTTCTCTAAATTACCGTATCTGTACTAGACTTTATTTAAGGAGAGTTCTTTCTTCCCATCTGCAGGTTCTGTGAGGTTAATAGAAGCCATGGATATCTTCCCATTTGAAATACACACATCCCATTCTTCATTGTATATTCCTTGAAAAAAAAAATGCATCTCCATTCAAATCTCAAAAGCTAGGTTGATGTACTTTTTCACCTTTTTATGCCTATAAGAAGTATAGATCTTCTATATATATACGTCCTGCAGAATGTGTTTATCATGTTGGACAACCAGAGCAAATAATCAAGATGATGCTTACTTGTTAAAAAAAGAGAATGATTCCCTTGTTCTCCATGAGCCCTGGGTCAAAAGTAATCTAAGTGACTTGGCAATAATGTTTTATATTGTCATGGTTTTATTTTTCCCCTTCAGATTTAATAAAGAGAATATCCAAAATACAGTTCTAATTGGCTTCAGCCTTAGAAGGAAGATAATGGTATTTCAATTTTGTCATATCTTTGGGAAAGAATAGAATAGATGCTGCAGCCAGTTTGGCTCAGTGGTAGAGCGTCGGTCTGCGGACTGAAGGGTCCCGGGTTCGATTCCGGTCAAGGGCATATACATTGGTTGTGGGCACATCCCCGGTAGGGGGTGTGCAAGAGGCAGCTGGTCGATGTTTCTCTCTCATTGATGTTTCTAGCTCTCTATCCCTCTCTCCTCCTCTGAAAATATCAATAAAATATATATTAAAAAAATCAATAAAAACATATTTAAAAAAAAGAATAGAATAGAAAATCAAACGGGAATTCTCATAACAGAATTCCTATTCACTTTCAGTTAAATTCCAGTATCTATTAACTTTCAGTTAAATTTTGATAAAGTTTTTAATAGAACTTGAAATTTAATTCTAGTTACTCAACTAATACTTTCAGTCTCTCCTCCCCCCCCCCCAATACTTATTTTTATCCACAACAATCAGATATCCTATCTTCACAGTTTACTACAGCAATGAGAGCTGCAATAGGTACATGGTAGGTGTTTGATTAATTTCTGTTGAATTAATCTTACATGGAGATTGAGCTAAATGGTTTTACATATGTCAGATGATGGTAAAATTCTGTCATGTTCTAAGCTCTAAATAGAAAGTTTTAAATTATTTAATTAACATTTTATAGAGTGTAGAAATTGGTTGTAGAAAGAAATAATACTTGGACACATCCCTTCATTGGTTTGTTCAGGAAGCCTTGCCAAGAATCTGAATATTGATACATGTTGTCATGGCCAACACCTCTGTTGCTGTAGAATAAGGATGATTAATGTTCACTGGCATTCTTTTATATCCAGATGCTTAGTGCTTTCTTTGGCCTTAGACCACTTGGCCATCCTGACTTCAGTGCCTTCTTTGGGTGTAGTAAGAGAGAATCAATGGACTGTTGCTCCTAACATCTACTCATGTGATCTGGAGAACAATTTCAGTTGCTTTTCTCCAATATCTACTTTAATGGACTTTGGAAAACTTGCAAATGGGGTAAAAAATAAGTCCAAACTACATAGAAAAGAAGAGAAATGCAATCTGATGTTATAACATAGGATATTTACACATTGACATTTATGATTCTTACCTGAGTGACTAGACCCTTCTTCAGATACAAATAAACTATATAAGGTAATTTTCAAACACATCAGTATACAGTCATTATTTTTATATACATTTTAAATAAAAGTGATATGTATTATGAAATCACTTAACCACTCTGAATCTTAATAGTTTGTGAGTAAAATTAAATATTCTCAATGGCAATTTCAGTCTAAATTTCCATTTTGGATTTCTCATTACATTAAGATTCATTTTTCACATTAGACACATTAAAATATTAAATGTGATTATTTAAACACATTTCTCCTGACTATTATGTGAATTGCTACAAAATTATGTTTATTTTGTCACTCAGCAATTTATACCCATAATATTGTAACTGTTAAAGTTCCTTAGAGATACTGATTTCAAGAAGAGTTAGCAGGTGATATTTTTCTAGGACAATTTATCAGCTTTTTCTAGACACCATCTCTTCCAACAGGGCACTATTCAACGAAGCAAGAAATGTTCTTACTTTTACTAAGCCTCAGTAATCAAGACTGCAAAAAAAAAAAGAAGTCTATAAATGAAATTACTATTTTTCTTCCTTATTTTAACAACAACTGAATGAAAACAGAAGGTCTGTGGACTTTATTTTCTCCTCAGAAATCATTAATAATGAAGATTCTTCTCTTTTCTTTTATTTTGTTCTTCTTTGGTGTCTTCATGCTATCAGGTAATATGAATATTATTGCCAGTGGGGTCAGCACTAAAGGGGGGAAGAGGGTTGGAATTTTTAAAGTGAGTATTATTAACATTATACAAACATTGTATTAATACCATCAGCAAGATCACATTATATTTATATATATCCCCTAGATGGATAAAATACTTGAATACATTTTCAGGGGTAATACACTAATAAAACCCATAATTAACTTTGATTACATAATATTATATATATATGTAATCTTATATGTATATGTAAGTTATTGGAATAGTGCTACAGTGGTATACTCTATCTCAGAAATGTGTGTTTATTCAATATTCAAATTCTTCCTATTTAATATACTAATAATCTTTTAAATGAATGTGGAATAAATTTATGCTTGGATAAAGTTGATGACAGAGGGTAAGTGAGGTTAAATGGCTTGCTAAAAGTAAAAATTTTTTTACTTTCATAACTAAGACTAGCCATGCATCTACTCACTTTCAGTTAAATTCTTTTTCTTGCTACTTTCCCTGAATCACCACGATAACTTCATTACTGAGTTCAAAGGAGATTAGCATAAAATAAATGTATTATATCCCATTCTTTCACTTCTACTCTTCTCTAATAATATTCAAACATAAATAGCTTTTAGCTGACAATTTCTCACCAAAAGGGGGCATGTGAATGAACTTCAATTAATAATATAACTCTTGTAACTCAAGGAGTTGGAATTAAGTTAAATAAGTAATTTTTTTCCTCATCATCTTCATACAAATTAATTGTAACATGCTCATTAAAATGTCATCTATTTCTAGAGATTTTCTGATATATTATGTAGATTTACCTAGATTTCAATATGAGATGATGCTTTTTTTTCTTAATTGTGACTTTAATAGCTAGCATCTATTCTGCCTTTTGCCCACACTAATTCATTATTCTTTCCTTACAAAAGCAGTGTGAGCTCATCTTATTAATAGCTAAGATGTTCATTTACATATCCAACCCAACTTTAAAGAAATATATGCTATATATGTATTATTTTCTAAAACCTCTCACAGTTAATAGGATCATGAAATAAAGATAAATAAATTAGTGGCCTTATTTCAAAAAAATTTTTTCTTATACCTTTGAAGTAAACTTTTTCTTTTGCAGTAGGCTCTGGCCAACCTGATAACGATTCTTTGCCAGAAGCAGTACCATGTAGAAGGAAGTTTGAGAAGGCATACTCATTATTTGAAAAGGCACAAACTCATGCAGGTAAAATAAACACAGGTAAAATAAAACAAGTATAATTCTGTCTTACACATTTAATTATTAACTGTCAAATGCAATGAAGGAAATATTCTAAATATGTTCTTTGTCCAAGTCCCAATGTATTTAGGTCTTGTTTTTCATCTTCCAGTTTTATGAAGGCAGATTTTATGTTCAAAATGAGAAAGGAACTTTATTTTAAAGTAATAGAGTCTTATTTTTTTTATGAAACACTGTCTAGATAAATGTCTTTCCTATTTCAGAGGCAATGTTCTCCAATCATTGCTCCCAACATTGTTTTTGTTTGGTTGGTTGGTTTTTAATGTTGCTAGTGCCATTATGCTTAGGATTCAGACTGCTATCTCAGTTTTTCTTTTGTCAGTCTCCACTGTCCATTGTCCATAATCTTGATATTTTTGGAAACATAAAAATATATACTATATAATAAAATGCCAGCCACCAAAAGTGCAATGATTGGAACAACCAGAGACCAGAACCACCACGGTCCCTTGCCAAGATGGCCCCATCCCCCCAAGCAAGCAATTAGGGGAGATCAGACAGGCAGGCAGAATAGTTAGGGGTGATCAGGCAGGCAGACCAGCAATTAGAGGTGATCAGGTAAGCAGACAGTGGTTAGGGGCAATCAGGTAGGTAGGCCAGTGGTTAGGGGCAATCAGGTAGGCAAACAGCCCCTCACAAGGCTGGCCCTGCCCCCAAGCAAGTGGTTAGGGGCAATCAGGCAGGCAGGCAAAATGGTTAGGGGTGATCATGCAGGCAGACCCGTTAGGGGTGATCAAGTAGGCAGGCAAGTGATTAGGGGCGATCAGATAGGCAGGCCAGCAGTTAGGGGTGATCAGGGAGGCATACAGTCCTGGCCAGCCTGGCCCCAACCCCAAGCAAGTGGTGAGGAGCAATCAGGCAGGTAGGTATAGTGATTAGAGCTGGTCAGGTAGGCAGGACTGAAAAGGTAGGCAGATAGCCCCTTGCAGGGCTGACCTTGCCCCCCAGCAAAGAAAAAGAGAGGCCCAGGCTATTGGCAGCAACTCTGTGGCAGGTGTACAGCCAGCCAGAGATTGCCTCATAGAGGGAGGCCCAGGCCAGCCAAGCCATCACACCCCACTCCTGTTGCCTGCAGAGAGAGACCACCAGTGGCAAGGGATGGGGAGGCTGTGCTGCACAGAAGGCAAGCAGTGGCAGCCATGGGGTTGGAACCAGCTGTCTGCAGCCCCGGGAAGGAAAGCCCTGATAGGCCCTGATATCAGGCCAGGCCTAGGGACCCTTCCTAAGGGCTCCCAGATTGTGAGAGGGGTGCAGGCTGGGCTGAGTGACACTCCTGAGTGCATGAATTTTCATGCACCAGGCCTCTAGTCCTAAACAATAAAAGCCCAGCGACCAAATGGCCGAATGACTAGAAATGAACAGTTGACCAATTGCTATGATGCACATTGACCCCTGGGGGGCAAATGCTCAATGTATGAGCTGCTCCCTGGTGGTCAGTGCACTATCATCGTGGGAGCAGCTGCTCTGATGACTAGGATGAGCAGCTGCTCCTACTGTGAACCCTGAGCCATGGGCGGGCTGCAATTGTTGCCTCCTCACCCCAGGTTCCTCCTCCTAGCTCTCTGCCACCTCCTCTAGATGCCCACAGGCCATCCAGTGCCACCACTGGGTTCACAGTGCTGACCATGGAGGTTGGGAGGTGGATTCGTGGCCACAGCAGGACTGAGGGTTACTCCACCACCTTTCAGTGCCATTGTCCCTGGGCCTGGCCCTGGCTGGGTTCCCTGGAGAGGCAAGTGCTCTGGCTCCAAGGAAGATGCCCACCAGGGAGCAGCCACTCAGAGGGCAGGTCTGCAACCGCTCAGCTGACCATGATGAGTGGCACTCCTACAGTGGGCAGATCTCTGCAGGCCACGCCCCCACCAGTGCATGAATCCCATATACAAAAAGTAATTAAAATATCCTTATTAATTCCAAAGATGGTATAATTAAGATAACTTGAAGAGGAAGTTGAGCAACAAAAGTCTATACTGGGTGTTGGGGAATCATTTAAAAAGAAACTCTTCACTGTTTTAGTCTTTATCTCAATCATGATTTAACATACCATTTAGCAAAATGTCTTAAGTTAGCATCTTATAAACTCCTTGCGAGTGATATAAGTACATTTCTATGGGAGGGTAAAGAAAGAGTTATTTTGTGACAGTGTTAAGAAAAAGACCCAGTGATGAGGCTTTGGTCAAGTTAATATGCATAGGGACCACATGTTTTCTTTAGCTTTGCTTTGTTTTGCCGCTATATCCGTGATAAAATATGGTTACCCCATTGCTTGCTGTACAATAGGTACTCAACAAAGATTTATTTAATGAATCAATGAATGAATGAATAGATAGATGCAGGGATAGAGGGAAAGAGGAGAACTAAAGAAATAGTCTTGAAGATTGCACACATTTTGAGAGCAAAAAGAAAAAAAGATGAAGACAAAGATATTACATAGATATTTGATTCATATTAATGCAGTAAGCTTTTAATTTATATTTTGTGGTTTTTATTATAATACGAGAAAATATTTTTAAAAGAAAAGAATGGAAGAGTTTGGGGATGCTGATAGGCATTGTTGACAATGGCTCATCCACTCTGGTTCACCTTTTAAAATATGTGTAGTAGGGCCTGATTATGTTGGCCCAGGATGGTAGATATGTACTTTCTAAGACAAGATATTTCATGATTACAATAAAAGCTTTAAATGTTAGGAAGTCATTTATTATATTGAACCAACACCTGCCTCTTCGTTAATCTACACCATTTATTTCTAGTTTTGTCCTGTGGGGGTACAAGAAACGAAAAAACAAAACAAAAACCATTTCTTTCATTTCAGAACTTCTGTTAGGGACAAAAACACCTCATTTCTAAATCTCTAAGTCATTCCTTATGATTGTTGACATTACAAAACCAAAGGAATCACAATGCCAACTAAGACTGAGAAAAGAAAAAAAAATTTTTTTTTTTTAAGTTTTTGTTGTTTTGGAAACCTAAGTGTGAAAGAAGGAAAAAGCAGGGGAAGGAGGAGTAGCAGAGGCAAATTAAGAGCCTTTCTGAAATGGTCCTTCCCTCTGTTAATTTCCCATTCATTATGCTAATTTACCAAAATATCTGTTTTTAAGCAGAACTCCTGGGGTGAGGGTAGGGTGCAGACCCAAGAAGACTGTAGATATTTGAATGAAGTAATGCAGTGGTTTTCGGTATTTTAGAGCTACTGAAGTCAGGACAGATACAATGAACAATGAAACCTTTTGGGGGATGAATGGCACAGGACCAAAGTTTATGAGTAACAAAGGAGATGATGGCACTGGGCCCCCTCATTATTCAGTGGTCCCAGGGCATGAGCCAGTCAGACAGAGGGGAGCATTAATATTTATTTATTTTTAAATATATTTTATTGAGTTTTTACAGAGAGGAAGAGAGAGGGATAGAGAGTTAGAAACATGGATGAGAGAGAATCATCGATCAGCTGCCTCTAGCACACCCCTTACTGGGGATATGCCCACAACCAAGGTACATGCCCTTGACCGGAATCGAACCCGGGACCTTTCAGTCACAGGCCGAAGCTCTATCCACTGAGCCAAACTGGTTTCGGCAAGAAGGGGGCATAAATAAACTGAAAGCTCTCCAGGTATCTCTTATTGGTTCACTACATAATCACTTGGACATGTGTAAGGGTGAGACATTCTGCTTAGGAATTGGATGTGCATTGGTTTCCTTGATTTGCTTTGGTATAGATAGGGACAGAACTATTAAAAAAAAAAAGTAAAAGAAAAAAATTGTTTTCTTTTCTCTGTGGTCTCTATTTTCTTGTGTGACTTCTATTAAATCTTGGCATTTTTTTAACTTGGATTATTAATTCCATCTCTTCTTGCTTTCTTTCAGGTTCAAGAAAAGTGGACCCTTTTGCCTTTAATCGTTCAGAGATATGTGTACTGCTAAGTGGTCAATGTAAAAGGCAGTGTGGTGAAAAAGAATTTAGGATGGTATATTGTGTAATACCTACAGCTTTCTGTTGCATAAGAGAATGTGAACCTTATGAGTACTATTAACTGGAGAGCCTCATTCACGAAAAAAAACACACACAAAAAACAAAACAAAACAAAACAAACAAAAACACGAAGACCAACATCAACTGTCTTCTCATTCCTTCATTACTTCTCTTACTTCATTTGTGGCCTAGTATTTCTGTCCATACATGTCTCTGATGAATAAAGAATTAAATAAAACAGATTCCAGCCTAAATCACTATGAACATTGTGCCTGCTTAAAAGAAAAAGTCAGAATACAGAGTGGAGCTTTGAACTCAGGAATAGATGCAGAGTGAAGAACAGTCCATGTTAGAACTACTGTGTTAAGAGGGATTCTGGGGCCAATTCTATGTTTAGTATGCTGCTATAAAGGTCTGGGTGCAGGGTCTTAGTGTGGACATAAGTTTTCAACTCCTGTGGGTAAACACCAAGAATCATTATTGCTGAATTGTATGATAACATAATGCTTAGTTTTGTAAGAAACTATCAAACTCTCTTAAAAGAGGCCATACCATTTGCATTCCTACCAGTAGTGAGTGACAGCTCCTGTTGATCCCTGTCCTCTTCATCATTTAGTTTGTCAGTGTTCAGGTTTTGGCCCTTCTATTAAGTGTGCGATGGGATCTCATTGTTGTTTTCATTCGCATGACATATAATTTAGAACATATTTTTGTATGCTCATGTTTTCCATCTGCATATCTTCTTTGGTGAGGGGTCTGGTAAGGTCTTTTGCCCATTATTTAATCAGATTATTTGCCTATCGTTGAGTTTTAAGTGTCCTGTATATATTTTGAATGACAGCCCATTATTAAATGACTCTTTTGCAAATATTTTCTCCTAGTCTCTGGCTTATCTTCTCATTTTCTTCACATTGTTTTTAATAGAGCAGAAGTGTGGGTTTATTTTTCAATAAAACTTAGTTTATTAATTATTTCTTTAATGGATTATGTCTTTGGTGTTCAAGTCTCTAAAATGCATCACCATTCCCAAGGTCATCTGGGTTTTCTTTTATGTTATCCTAGAGGAATTTTACAATTTTTGTATTTTACGTTTAGATTTGTGGTCCATTTGAATGAATTATTGGCAAGAGTAGAAACTGTCTAGATTTGTTTTTTTGCATTTGAATGTCTAAGCTAGTCCATCACCATTTGTTAAAAAGACTAACACTGCTCAATTATATTGCCTTTTCTTGTTTATCAAATATATATTTATGTGAGTCTATTTATGGGTTCTTTATTCTATTCCATTAATCTGCTTGCCTATTCTTATGCCAACATCTCCACTGTCTTGGTTACTATAGTCTTATAATAAGTCTTGACATCAGGTTGAGGCAGTCCTCTAACTTTATTAGTGAGTTGATTATTCTGGTCTTTTGCTTCTTCAAACAAAATTTAGAATCAGTTTGTGGATATTTACAAAATAATATCCTGGGATTTTGATGGGATTGCATTTAATCTATAGAACAAGTTGGAAAAACTGACTTCTTGACAATATTGAGTCTTCCTATCCGTGAGCATGGAATTTATTTAGTTCTTTAATTTCATTCATCAGAATTTTGTACTTTTGCTAATATACATATTTTTTTTTTTAGATTTATACCTAAGTAGTTCATGTTTGGGGGAAATGGTATTATGTTTTTACTTTCAACTTTCACGTGTTTATTATTAGTATGTAGGAAAGTGGTTGTTTTTTATATATTAACTTCATATCCTACAACCTTGCTATAATTGCCTATTAGTTCCAAAAGGTTTTTTGGGGGGGTGAGGGGGTGACAGGGGGATCCTTTCAGATTTTCTACATAGATGATCATGCCATCTGTGAACAGTGATAGTTTTAAGTATGTCTTTCCAACTGGTATACTTTTTACTGTCTTCTCTTGTCTTGTTGCATTAGAATTTCCAGTATGATGTTGAAAGGTGGTGATAAGAGAGACATCCTTGCTTTGTAGTCTATCTTAATAGGAAAGCTTCAAATTTCTCACCATTATAATGTGAGCTGTAGAATTTTCATAGATTTTTTAATCAAGTTGAGAATGTTCTCTATTCCTAGTTTACTGAAAGTTTTTGTTTTTTGTTTTAATCATGAATGCTGGATTTTTGTCAGATATTTTTTTCTGTTTACATTGATATGACCAAGTGATTTTTTCTATTTTAGCTTGTTGATATGATGGATCACATTAATTGATTTTTGAATGTTTACCCATCTTGCATATCTGGGATAAATCTTTTGGACATAATACATAATATTTTATTCAGTGTTAGATTTGATATGTTAATATTTGTTGAGTTTTACATCTATGTTTATGAGCAATATTGGTTTGTAGTTTTCTTGTAATATCTGTCTAGCTTTGGTATTGAGAGAACATTTTTAAATTGATGATGTTTTTCTACATCAAAACCTACATCAAACACAGGATGGGAATGGCTGGGAGGGTCAATTGGGGTAAAAGAAGATATATGGAAAACTTTAGACAATAAAAAAAATCTATATCCAACATTATACTTAACAGTGGAATATTACATACTTTTCTCCAAGTTCAGAAACAAATTTAAAATGTCACTTTAAGAACATTTCTATACATTATACTTCATAAGCACTATAAGAATAACAAATAGTATTAAAAATAGAAAGAAAGCTCTTATTATTCACATACCATATGATTGCATATCTAGAAATTTTTAAAATCTGTAATCTACTAGAATAAATATATCAATTTAGCAAGATCTTTAAACAAATTTAATACCAAAAGGTAAATTATATTATTGTATATCAAAAACAAATTAAAAATAAAAATTTAAATTATATTCTTTAAACTATTTTATTATTAAATATATTTTTTATTGATTTCAGAGAGAAAGAGACAGATAGAAACATCAGTGATGGTGATGACAATCATTGATCAGTTGCCTGTTACACAACCCCTATTGAGGATCAAGCCAACAATCTATGCATGTGCCTCAATCAGGAATGGAACCATGACCTCCTGGTTCATAGGTCAGCACTCAATCACTAAGCAACGCCAGGTGAGCTAAAAACATTGTTTATTTTCTCTACATTGATTTATAGATCAAATAAATTACAGTTAAAATTTCAGCAGGCTTCCCCTCACTCCTTAAATTGCCAATTTAATTCTGAAATGTGTATGGAAATGCAGAGGCATAAAAAGACAAGATAATTTTGAAAAGAACAAAGTTAGAGAACTTATCCTACTCAATACTAAGACCTGATATATAGCCATTTGAATAGTATGGTATCAGTGCAAGTCTAGAAGTAAACCTACATTTTCGGAGTCACTTGATTTATAACATAAGACTACAAAGGAGAGAGGAAAGAATGAATTTTTAAATAAATAATACTTTTGACTTGAATATCATATGGGGAAAAACTGTATCTTAAATAATTCCAGATTATTATATATATAAATGTGGATGATAAAACAGTAAGCATGGAGAATCTTCATAACAAGGAATACCAAATATAATATTTTAAAAACTCAATACATAAAACTCTGTATTGATTACCTATTTTACTTCTAATCAATTTTTTTCTTTTTTCATACAAGCCATATTTTTTAGGCCCATTGGTTTCTGTTTTCTCATGAATCCAGACAATTGAAAGTACCACAGAAAGAGTGCACCATGGATGAGAAAAACTTCAATATTTTTACTTCTTTTAAAAATATATATTTAGTTATTTTTTACAGAGAGGAAGAAGAAGGATAGAGAAACATCAATGAGAAAGAAACATAGATCAGCTGCCTCCTGCACACCCTCTACTGGGGATGTGCCCGCAACCAAGGTACATGCCCTTGACCAGAATCAAATTTGGGACCCTTCAGTCCACAGGTTGTCATTCTATCCACTGAGCCAAACCAGTTAGAGTTATTTTTATTTTCTCTGTTTCAAGGCAGTGTTTCCTGGCACTGTTGGCTACTTCTCTTTTTGGTTACAACTCCCATCATGGTCTCATCTCTCTTCAGGTAACCTGCATTATAGTACTAGATCCCACTGTATAGCTTTCAGATTCTGGAAATACTATAGCTCTTAGGGGTGTCGAACTCAATCAGAGAAGGGGCCAAAATCTAAAATCCAGCCTAAATCGCGGGCCGAATGGTTTACTGAACAGTCATAAACTGACAATGTCATAAACTGACAGCGGAGTGCAGTGATGACAGCGCGGTGCGGGCCACATTGCAAGGCCTGGCGGGCTGGATTTGGCCCGCGGGCCTTGTGTTTGACACATGTGTTTAGATCCTGGAAATACAACTTCTGTCTCTGTCTACAGCTGCAGGCACAGTACCAGGCACCAGAAACCAGCTATTACTAATTTGTTAATTACATTGCTATTCTGTTTGGCTTCTCAACTTCTCTCTTACCAGTTTAGCAAAATTATGTGTTTTAAATTTCCAGTTGCATTATTTAGTTTTGTTCCTTTGATTATAAAGATAAATTACACTAAAAACAACTTTAAATAGAAGAAACAAAATAAAGTAGATAAAATACAATTACATTTACAAGCTCTCTAGAGTTTAATACATGTACACAGTCATACCTATATTCCCACACACACAAGATATTTTTCTTAGTGTTTGTATTTCATGGAAACTTTCATATAGAAACTTCTCCCCTCAAATTGAAATGATTTTTCTAAAGAAAATAAATTAAACATGTGCCATGTCCTTTCCTCACAGCATCCTCCTTCTACAAACGAGGAATCTTGGGAATTGAGGAGTTAAAGAACCCAGACTTCCAAAATCAGTCAAGGATATTAAAATTAATAGCTTAATATGCTCTCATTACATCCTGCTGTCTTATGGAATGTAAAAGCTGAAGTGAACCTCAAATTTTAAGATCCAGACATACAGAGACAAAGCTGTGTTTACTGATATATTTAGTTAAGCATGTGTAATGCACCCTTGGTTTATTACAAGTTACTTAGTCCTTGAAATCAGGTAAATGAATCTTGAAAGATCTTTGCATTACAATGATCATAATGACCAGAACTCCACACAAACAGTTCATTTGACAAATAATTTTAAATATGGAATGTTTCTTCATGCATTAATAATTATTCAAATATGAGTACTGTACATGTAGCTTTTATATTCAAGTCATTATGCTATGGATTATCAATTGAAGGATTGGAGATAAATATCAGCCCTGGTTTAGTAATCCCATGATGTCTTAGGAATACTTCCTTTTCTTATAATTCTTAAATTTCCCCAAGTATTATAAGAACACCCCCAGAACTCTCCCTGTAATTTTTCACATTAATTTGGTGAAGCAGACATCTGTAATACTTTCAACAATAAAAATAACTTAAATACAAACAAACAATACACTATGTTCAGAGAGTCCAGTTTTCAGAAATGTGCAGTATTGGATACTGGTGACTATGCCTCAGATTTCCAGTTTTCAGATGGTGGTTCTGCCATGTATTAGCAAGGTGACCCTAAGATATTTGGTTATATTTTAAACCCTTAGTTTTCTCTTTTATAAAATGAAAACAATCAGAGTACACATTTATAATTAAGTCTTAGAAAAGTATAATATACGTATCATTATTGGTGGTGGTGATTGTAGTGGTAATATTAGTATAAGCTGGTCTACATTTAAAGTCACAAATATTTATGATACTTCAGTTTGGTTGAATGGCAGAATAATGCTTAACTATTTAAGTTAAATTAATAAAATAGCAAATACCAAATAATAGGCAATTTATAATCCTTGAAGATAATATTTTTAATAGTATGAGTCAAGTTGGGATAAATATGGCAAAGGATATTTGGTAATGTTTATACCCTTTCCTTCTACACATGACTCTCACCTTTAACAATCTAAGTAATGAATAGATAAGACAAAATTAACATTTTTATTCTGTATTACAATCAAAAGGGGGTATTAACATGAACACACACACACACACACACACACACACACAGAGTGGAAAAGTGCCAGCTCTGCATATATGGACGGTCAGAGACTAGTAAATTAGCATCTTATGTTTGTCCCATTTTCTTAACTTATTTATTTAACAAATAATGAGGAAAAAATTTAATCTTTTCTCATGCAATATGCTGTTACTTTGCTAGAGCAATGAGGCAAACATCAATCTTTAACTTTGGGAAGCTCATATTCAGGCAGAAACCAAACATAAAAATTATAGATAGGCTGTAAATAGTATTGCTGTATACTAATGGCCCAGTGCACAAAATTCATGCATCAGGGGGTGGGGGGTTCCCTTCAACACAGCTTGCACCCTCTCACAATCTGGGACTGCTGGCTCCTAACCACTTACCTAACTGCCTCTACCTGCCTGATCACTCCTAACTGTCTCTGTCTGCCTGGTTGCTCCTAACTGTTCTCCCCTACTGGCCTGATCTTACCCCCAACTGCCCTCCCCTGTCGGTCTGATCTCACCCCCAACTATCCTCACCTGCCAGCCTGATCACCCCTTACTGCCTCTGCCTCAGCCCCCACCACCATGGTTTTGTCTGGAAGGAAGTTGGGCATCCAGAAGATGGCTGGTTGACCTAGTCTAATTAGCATATTGTTCTTTTATTAGTATAGATAGATTATATAGGACAGGATTGCTTAAATTGGGGGAGGGGGGGTGTTTCAGCAGGAGGAGATGCTCTTGGCAGACAAAAATATATAATCCTTATATCTGGACTGATAGCCAGCTGTATCCACTATACTGCCAATCTAGTCATTAAAAAATTGAACCACTTTCTTACACCTTACAGCAAACAGTTGTTGCCCTTAAGCCCCCTCCTTAGCCCCCACCTTAGATTTTGCCTTTTCAGTTCAATCAGATTAGGTTCTGATTGGTCGTTTTCTATGCCAGTCAGTGTAAAAAACTCTGCCTCCTAGGCAGCCATTGGCTCCTTGCAATTCACCCAGATTTGGTTCTGACTGGTTGGTTTCTATGACAGTCAGCATCTCTAGGCCTATCTCTGGGCCTGATCAGAGAGAGTGAGGCTGATCAGCAGCCACCCAGGCTGTTGGTGAGCAGGCTGAACTGCTGAGAGAAATGGCTGTGGAGAGGCCCAGAGAGATATAGAGGCAAGGACTGATCAGCAGCTGCCACTGAAGCTCTGGGTCAGACCTGACTTCTCTCTCTGGGCCTTGCCAGCAGTCATTACAGCTGCTGATCATCTCCATGTCTCTCTCTCTCTCTCTCTCTCTCTCTCTCTCTCTCTCTCTCTCTCTCTCTCTCTCTCTCTCTCTCCAAGAGGTTAGCAGTTCTGCCAGCTCACCAGTCCCCACCCACCTGAGCCTGCTGCATGCACAGCCTGGCATTGGGTTATCCCTTCAGTCATTTTAAATGTTATGGACCCTGGTTCTTTATATATATAGATGATAATAAAGAAAAATTAGAGTAAGCCAGTAGTTTGAAGATTTTGCCTGTTTTTGCCAAGTGGGTAGACAAACAAAGCTACAGTAATGATTTATGCTCTTCAGGGTGATGTACTGATTCAAGTTCACACTATTATATTATGTAGAATTTCCTATAACTCTTTGTGATACCACTTACGTGCTTATGAGATTATTAACTGCAAGACTGTAGAGTAAAGGCCAATCTTTTGAAAAATCCCTCTCTTTGGAGTCTGGAATTTTTTAAAGCTACTTGTCTTCTATTTTTGCAGAAATGTCTTTAACAGAGATTTCTCAGTTTACTTAAAGCTTTGCTGTCACTGTTCACCTTCTATTACTAATTAAAAAAAAAATGTGCCCATTCATTTGGATTTGAAATATCCTCAGAAGGGTAAACTTCTAAGTAAAGACACTTCTCTCCATTAAACAAGAACACTGATTTTAAAATTTATTTTAATAGAATTGCTTTTCAGTTTTAATTTCAAAGCAAAATTGAGAGGAAGTACAAAGATTTTCTCTCTACCCTTGCCCCCACACATGTATAGCTTCCCCCATTTTCAACTTCCCCCACTAGAGTGGTACATTTGTTACTACTGATGAATCTACATTCACACATTATTGCCACCAAAAGTTATAGTTTACATTATGGTTCACTCTTGGGGTTGTACATTCTGTGGGTTTTGACAAATTTATAATGACATTTATCCACCATTACAGTATCATACAGAGCAGCTTCACTGCATTAAAAATCCATGATATGCCTATTTATCCCTCCCTCCCCCATGGCAACCACTGATATTTTTAGTTTTCATTATTTTGCCTTTTCAAAAATGTCATGTTCATAGTCTTTTTAGACTGGATCATTTTACTTAATAATAAGCACTTAAACTTCATCCATATCTCTTCCTTGCTTGATATACCTCTTCCCCCCCCCCTTTTTTTTTAGCACTAAATAATGTCCCATTCTCATAGTTTATTTATCCATTCACCTATTGTTTACTTCCAAGTTTGGATAATTATGAATAAAGGATAATGATAAACATTGGTGTACAAGTTTTTTTGTGATGCCCTCATGCGCCATCTCTAGATGACTTAATTATGCATACCTGCTCTGCTTTACTGTAAGCTGATAGCCAGGGGCAGTGTAACTGAAATTCCATCTCTCAAAAATCCTCCCTATCCTGGAATTTCTCCTTTTCATCAGTCTGTTCTCCTTCAAGAAATGTCCAAGTTTCAAGGTCTGTCCCACTTTTAAAATCTTTACTACATTGGCCCTCTAGTCAAACAAAGCATTAATGATTTGTAAACAGTTATATTACAAGAATAACAGGGACTGTTGTTCTGCTATAAAACAGCAAATCTGATGTGGCAAATCTTGTCACCAAATGTAGTGGAATGCTGTTTTCAGAGAAAGTGTTTACCTTGATCAATCCAGGATGTGGATTGATTAATATGGTGGTAAAATGTGGAGAAAGGAAGAATGCTACAATTCTGTGAGCAGGCTTCAGTCTTTCAGTAAGACTTTGCCCATGGGCTATGAACTTCACAGGTACTTCTTCATTTTCCCCATCTACTCCTTAGGTGAGATGGGTAGACTATTGATGGCTGGAGTTGGGTGTCTCCTCTCCTCATTCTTCACCTTGATAACCTGGTGGACTCTTGAAGATAAAAATGCACAAAAGGCACTAGCTGGTTTGGCTCAGTGGATAGAGTGTCAGTCTGCAGACTGAAGTGTCCCAGGTTTGATTCTGGTCAAGAGTACATGCCCAGGTTTCCAGCTCAATCCCCTGGGGGGGGGGGGGGGTGCAGAGAGCAGCCTATCAATGATTCTTGTTCATCATTGATATTTCAATCTCTTGCTCCCTCTCCCTTCCTCTCTGAAATAAATAATTTTTTTAAAAAATTCACAAATGTGTGAAGGATTCAACAAAACTAGAATCCCAGGAGTGTTTTCCCCTCAAATCAGTCTACAATCAATCTTCATGAATCAGTGAAGTATCTTTCAAATGCTCCTACCAGTTGGTGGGTGCAGGTTCTGCTCCCTGTAAGCTATGATTTTTGGCATTCATCTATCTCTCTGGGTTTCAGGGTAATTTAAATGTGTAATTCTTAAACCTGAAGGAAAAAATAGAAATGAGTGACAAAAATCAGAATTGGAGGTTGGGATAATTTTGCTTTTCATAGATCCTGCTTGCAATCAAGATTTAGGATAGTGTTCCACAGAATTCCTAACCAAGATAGGGTGATATAAAAGAAGACTGACTGAAACAAATAGTGTTCAGGAAACAGAAGTAGCCATGTTTGTGAGAAAGTCCTGGAAAATTTTTTCAGAAGAGATAATACTGGAATAAGGGACAGGAACTCTATTGTTTATGCCTTCCAGGTACCTGAAGCCAAACTTGACATTTGGTAGATTCTTAAACCTTTTTTTTTTAATATACTTTATTGATTTTTTACAGAGAGGAAGAAAGAGGGATAGAGAGTTAGAAACATCGATGAGAATCATCAATCAGCTGCCTCTTGCATACCCCCTACTGGGAATGTGCCCGCAACCAAGGTACATGCCCTTGACCGAAATCAAACCTGGGACCCTTCAGTCTGCAGGCCGACGCTCTATCCACTGAGCCAAACCGGTTTTGGCAACATTTGGTAGATTCTTAATAGTAATTGATGAATTAATAATTGAAAGAGAAATTTAAGAAGGAGAAAAAGAGTTAAGAATCAAAGTTATGATCTTATGAACCAATGTCACCCAAAAAAATTTTAATGCAAAATTTTAAAAAATAATATAAAAAAAGAATTGTAGTTATAATCTTGGAGTGTGCTGCCATTTTCTCTCCTGAAAATACTCTATAGTATTAATGCAAAAGTATTGGGAATTAAGTATTGGGAAACTTTTTGTAAAGATAAAGTATCAGATAGTAAACATTTTGGTTTTTACAGTCCACTACTATCTTTGTTGCAATTAACAACTATGCTGTGGGCAGAAGCAGCCATAGACAATATTTAAACAAATGGGTATGGCATGTTCAGCAACACTTTATTTACAAAACCTTCAATGGTCAAATTTGGTGTAAGAGCCATTTCTGACTCCTGATCTAAATTCACATGGTTTAGGACATCTCATATATCATAGCTGGATTACAATTCCACCTATTATTTCTCTCCAGCATCCAGAAGTAGAAAAGTGTCACAGCAGTATGGTCATGAATATGAATTATGGAACTTTTCAAAGTGAGGGTGAAATGATCTGCAAAGAAAAGGAAATATTTCTTTCTGCATTGGATCTTTGACTTCTTTTGTAGGTCATTCTATGAGTATGATAAACAGAATGAAGCAAACAGATACATGAGGCTATGACAGGATCATTTCATGATATCATTCAGAGGTGAGAACATATGCTCAAGTGTCTTTTTAATGAATAAAGAAAGGAAACTTAATATTTAAGCTTGAACAATTTAGAAATAATTGTCATGAAGTTACATGGTGAATTTGAATTTCAATCATCCTTCAGTGATTTCACACACAACTCTCAGATGGAGTTAATTCCATGGTAGTATAGTTCCAAGAACCAGTTCCATGTACCATGGATTTAGTGGTTACAAGTAGATCACAGTGAACCTTAGGCAGTCCAAAAATTTAGAGAAAGCATAATTTTCTTTTAAAAATGTTATTGTTGAAAGTAATACATATGTCCCCCTTTTTCCACCATTGACCCCTTCTTGCCCTTTCCCCTCCCCCCACCCCAGGCCTTCACCACTCTATTGTCTGTGTCCATGGTTATGCATATATGTATACAAGTTTTTTAGTTGGTCTCTTCCCTATCCCCCCACCTACCCACCTTCCCTCTGAGATTCAGCAGTCTGTGTCATGCTGAGGAACTATAATTTTTAAAAACAAGCTTTCAGTAGTTCTACCTTGTCAAGGTCTCTTCAGAAACAACTTTGAGGTAAGGAAATGAAAGATTCTAGAATCAGGTGATTAAGGCCCATTCACTTGGTGAAAGAAGTTGCCCCTCTTGAGTTACCCAGAACAAATCCATGAGAACTGAAGAGTATGGAGTGTATAAAACACTTGTGGTATTTTCTTGTCCATTGTAACTCTGAATGGATCTGTGCAGTAACACTCCATTGAAAATATTACTACTAAGAGTTCAGACCTATAAGGATCAAGGGTTGAGTCATATCTCCAGAAAAGTCACCAAATCTTCTGATGTAATAGCTAAGGGTGAAGGATAGTTATAATGGACAGTGGAGGACAGAGGGGATAAGTACAAGTTGAGACCCAGCAATGAATAACAGTGATGGAGGCTGAGATTTATGTCCCTATTTTCCTTTACTGAGTTGGCCTTTAGGAAATAGAACCCGTGAGAATCAAGGAGGAGCTGCTCTTCAAACCTCTGGGAACTAAATCTCCATGACACAAAGGGCAATTTAGTGGGCCATGAAACTGTGACTGTAACTAATCAGGGCCCCAGGTGATAACCTCTGAGGCCCATCACTGCATTTGTGACCATCTTTGCATTTGAGATACACGTCTGCCTGTGTGCTGAGGCTGCACTCTCCACAGCTCCTGCTCAGTGATTGCTTGTAGCAAGTAAGGCCAACACTTTTCCGCGAGACACGGGATTCCTCAGTTTGCTGATTTTGTGGGCAGTACTCCACTATGACTTTGCTGAACCTCTTCTACACTGCACAACAGCCTAGAATGCACCTCTCCAAATGCTTTCACTGTGGATAAGCCTGAGATTCATCCTACTACTAGGAGCCAGTGCGAGATTCAAAAATATGCAGTGCTTCCCACCCTCGAGTCAATGGTCCAATCCTGCCTTGCTCCCTGAGCCCTGCAGCAGCCGTGGCCACTATTGGTCCAACTCTATCTCCCTCTCCAGCCCTTGATGAAGCCACGGCTGCTGCTGATCAGGCCCTCCCACAGTGCAGGCACAGGAAGGCCCCTGCCACCCTGCCCCTTTGCGCAACCTCCTCCTGTCCGGTCATGATGGCACCCCGCTTAATTAGCATATTTCTCTATTTTTATATTATATTATCCTTTAATGAGTTTTCCTTTAGGAAGCAGAACCCATGAGAATCAAGGAGGAGCTGCTCTTCAAACCGCAGTGAAGTAAATCTCCATGACACAAGCGAAGATTTAGTGGGCCATGAAACTGTGACCGTAACTAATGAAGGGCCCCAGCTGGCTCCATAGTCTAATGGTTCTCTTAACCTTTCCTGACTCTCTCCCTTTTTCCCCTCCTACAAGCATTTCCAAAAATCAACTCCCAGCACATTTAGTTCTATGTAGGCATTTATTTCTTGCACACATGGGCTACACACACTTTACTAGTTTAGTAAGTACTTTAAGTATAATTTTATTACCTTTATTTTTATATTAGAGATCTGGTGCATGAAATTCATGCACAGGTAGGGTCCCTAGGCTGGGCTAGCAATCAGGGCCAATAGGGGTCTTCTTGCTGCTGGCCAGGTCCTCCATTCCCTGGCTGCTGCTGGCTGAAGCCTTTTTTTATTCCGTACCACCTCCTAGTGTTCAGCACTTGTCATAGAGAGCGATTGGTTTCCCGGTTGAATTCTCTTGGGGATAATTTGCATATTAGGCTTTTATATTATATTATACTAGGGGCCCGATGCATGAAGATTTGTGCAAGAATGGGCCTTCGTTCTCCTGGCTGCCGGCACCACCTTTGCTCCAGTTGGAACCTTTTTTCTGCCTTCCCAAGGAGCCTGGAGCGGCTGGGGCAGTGTGGAATGCCTGCGTCCTCACCATGGCAACAATGCAAGCATCCCCCCCTGCCCCTGGTCACTCAGTGCCTGTGTATGCAAATTAACCTTCCATTTTTTGTTTAATTTGCATACTCATTTCTGATTGGCTGGTAGGCATCATGAAGGTATGGTCAATTTGAAACTTCTACTTTTATTAGTGTAGATAGATTGCAAAAAACAGTTAAAGGACATTTTAAAAATAAATAAATAAAGCATTTTTTTTTATATATAAAAGTGAAAGTTATTGCATAGTTAACAATACTTTCTGACAAGCTAATATTCACTGTGTCCTCATGATGATAAACCCAAATTAGTAGCATACATTAATATATCTTAATTGAAGTGGATATAGTTGTTATAATTTCAGTGCAAAGGGGTTGTGGAACTGAAAAATAGTCAAACTATTTTTGGGTCTAAAGTTCTCTCCATAAAAGATATAAACATGGATTGGCAAATTTCACCAGTTTTTTCATTGCTATGATGGAAGGACAGATTCTCATAGATACTTATCCTATTATTTTAGTTGGTGTTACCTTCTAGTTTTTCTTATTTATTTATTTATTTATTTATTTATTTATTTATTTATTTAAGAGAGACATCAGTTTGCTGTTCCACTTACTTATGCCTTCATTGGTTGATTCTTATATGTGACCTGTTTAGGGATTGAACCCACAACCTTGGGGATGATGCTCTAACCAATTGAGATACCTAGCCAGATCATCTAGGTTAATACTTGAATTTTGTGGATTTCCCACCCCCCCAAAATGCCATAAACTTATAGCAAATTTCTACTTAACAAATTTTAGTGCTCAATAAATATTTGGTGAGTAAATGGTACATAGTGATATACTGCAGTAGTCTTTCTCTTATCAGATGATGCTGAATTCTCTCTCTCTTCTTTTCTTTTTATTTTCCACAAAGAAAGCATAGTTAAATCAAGATCCTCACATTCTAATTAAGCTCCAAGTTTCCATTTGTTTTTGTAATTTGAAATACTTTTTTTTGTAAAGGATAACAATTGGTTAGACAAGTAAGTTCATCTCTCTTGATTTCACTTCCTTCACTTATAACATGAATGGATTTGATTAGAATCTCTAAAGAAGCCTCACATTCTTTACTAAACTACAACATAGATTCTATAACTCTGTAGTTTATTTTTCTGTTGTTTTATAGCATGAATAAATCAGGTGTTTAGAGTAATATGTGGCCCCTTTACATTATTAGCATTCAGGGTCTTGTTGGAAATGCAAAATCTTAGATTCTATTCTAGTACTACTAAATAGGAAATGCTGGATGACGGGTCTTGCAATCTGTTTTTAACAAGCCCTCTAGTGGGTAGTGATGTAGCTAATGTTTTAGAACCACTGTCCTAAAAATTATCTTGACTGTAGTAGAAGATAATTAATTGTTCTCTAACTACATCATCAGTTTCTGGACACTGTGCAAGACTTGAAGCTCTTCTGCATCTATATGAAATAATAGACTGCAATATGCAAATTGGATCAGAAATCACTTCCATTTCCACAAATAGAATTAAAACATTAGATGTAGAATTTTAAAAACAGATAATTTATTATATGAAATTTATGTCATACTTAAAAACCTACTGCATAAAGTATTTTCTATACTCATTAGTGAATCCAGAATTTGCTGATCATATCATATTTAAACCATTACATATTATCTGAATTAAAATAAATCATTCAACTTCCCTGGTTCTCATTGTTTTCCACTGTAAATAAAAGTGATCTCAATGGAAACTCTTATAAAATAAAATCTTATATTACTGATTTAGATATTCATTAATTAAATACTATGAGCATCAAAATATTTACCATTATACATAGCATATACCAGAGAATTGTATTTCTGCAACATTTTTACTGTGATGTTTTAGCAATCCAAACCCATATTCTTCAAAAACCCCTTAAAGATTGTTTTCATGAGAATATATTAAAGTAACATAATTAATTGTTACTTTAATGAGAAAACATAACAATTTTTTTGTGACCATGTTCTTTGAACATGGCACAATTCAACCAAGCGTGCAAATGTTCTTGCTATTGATAAGCCTCAGTAGTTAGACCACTTCCCAGGAGCATCTATAAATAAAAAAGGGTTCTGTTTCCTTATTTGAAAAACCTAACTTGAAAAAAGAAGATCTGTTGACACTTTTTTCCTAAGGCATTCCCTACCATGAAGATTCATCTCTTTTTTTTTATTCTTCTCTTTTGGGTCACAATTTTACCAGGTAACATGAAAGGTTTATGGGTATATTTATGCGAATGAATTTGAGAAGACATCCACTATTTCTGGTTAAATGTGTGGTAATAAAATAAGATTGAAAGTAATTTTTATACCAAAAGCATTGTGATACTTTAGATTGAACCCAAGAACAGAAAAGAAGGTGGGTAATGATGGGAAAATAGGTGAAACATAAATGAAGACTATAGTTTAGTTAACTAAGTATTATACCAATAATAACTTCTTAGTTTTGATAAGTAAGGCATAGTTACATGAGATATTATCATGGGGGAAGTTGGCCTCTATCATTTTGTAACTCTTCTATAATTCTAAAGTGATTTCTAGATGAAAAATTTAAAAATATATAAGATCAATACATTAGTCTTATCACTTCCATCTGCAATAATCAGTTAAAATCTGTTCTTGCTGGGAAAATAGTCTTTAACATAATCAACTGTAAAGAGTAAATGGCTCATTTTAGGGAACAATCTATTTATCTTTGTCTTCTTTTAAGTTTAAGGTAGTATAGTACTTCCAATTAGTAGAAAGCCATCAATCTATCTTTGTCTTCTTTTAAGCCTAAGATAGCATAGTAGTTCCAATTAGTAGAAAGCCTTCCTTAATATTCTGTTCTTTATACTATCAGCAAATCATGTCCCTTCTTAACCTTTCTTTCAATATTTTTGGTCGATACTCATGTCTTTGAGTGCTACCGATCACATGAATGTTGAGTGTAATACTCTGCATATGAGCTCATTTTTCATGAGAACTTTTTCCCCTCTCAAGGACTACATCCTCTCATCAGGTATGTAACATGATTCTCTTCTTCTAGATTAATGTGTGAGTATTAAATGTACAGAAATAGAAAAATAAGTTTTGGTGATGGAAACAACATTGAGTTTATCATCTTCTTAAAGAGCTTAGGGTGAAAGGTCATACGCAAGTCTATTTAATTTATGATACCAGAACTGAAATCAGGCTCAAATTCACAAACTATAAGAATAGTTCTTTTTAGCACCTGTATTATTTTTTTATGTCCAACAGAGATAATAACTGAGGTCTAGGAGACTAAGTTAACTTATCTTTCATTATGACAATAAAAAAATTTACACATAATTAACTGATTAATTACCATTGAAAGATTGAAGTGGATACAATTCTAAATAGGGGCATCTGCTAACAAAAATGATTTCAATGGAAACTTATAGCTATAAAATCCTATATTATTCATTCAGACATTCATTAATTTAATACTATGAGCATTAAAATGTTTAGCATTATATGCAACATATAATAGATAATTATATTTCTACAACATTTTTATTGTTGGGCAAGCATCAATAAAGTAACAAAGTAATGCTATTGTTTATTTAGGTAAGAAAATAATTGTTAGAAAAAGATCTCTGAATTTTTTTTTAGCTCTAGAAAGAGCCAAAATAAAATTCTATTCTTATGTGATAATATTTTTCTCTTAATTCCAATAGTAGTCAATATTAATAAATTACTATGCCAAATGTTTTTGTATTTTATTAACTTATTTTTCCTTGTAGCAGCTACATCAGGTGTCCCTACTCATAACTGAAATTTTTAATGTATTTTTCAAATTAAAAAAAATTATGTGACCTGTAGACTTAGAAATTATAAACCACTTGGGGATTATAGCAACACAGATTAGAACATCAGTGTTTACTATTTGTTTATTTTTTATTATATTACAAAATGAGGTCATTGTCCTTATTAATTACATATATACAAAACTTTCAGAGGATACTTACTTTTACTGACAAAAAAATCAAAGTAAAAGAAATATGTCAAGATATATATTTTCTCCACAAAATTAAAAGAGATGTGATGCCAGGACCCGTTTGGCTCAGTGGATAGAGCGTCGGCCTGCGGACTGAAAGATCCCAGGTTCGATTCCGGTCAGGAGCATGTACCTCGGTTGCGGGCACATCCCCAGTGGGGGGTGTGCAAGAGGCAGCTGATCAGTGATTCTCTCTCATTGATGTTTCTAACTCTGTTCCTCTCAATTCCTCTCTGTGTAAAATCAATAAAATATATTTTTAAAAAATAAAAAAATAAAAGAGATGTGATATAAATATCGACATTTTAGAAAATAATAAAAACAGTAAAAATCTTGTCTTTCATCTTATAGTTGCTTCACCAACATATGATAGTTTAACTAAACTGAATAAAATTAAATGACATTTATATGACAATCATCCAGAGTTGTGTTTTTTTTAGTACCTCATCTTTAAATGGTGAAAATTCTTACTCAAAATTGAGATAGAAAACCTTATCCCAGTTAGAAAAATTACAGATGAAAAAATGTCCAGATAAATGTTCTTACATTATTCAATGAAATTTCCAGTGAAGTCACTTAGTTTTCCCCTTTATTTTCTAGAATTTATAAATGCACTGACTGTCTAGAAATGAAGTGTTATTTTATTCTCACTTATTGTTTTACTTTATCTGCCAAATTGAAAAAAAAATGTACTATTGTCAATAATAATTATTTTTTATTTGGTATGTATTTTGATCATAGGATAGATAGTATAGGTGCTGAAAATGTAGTCATGATTTCCCCCATTTCCAAGGAGGTGAACGGTAGCCTAAGGAATAAAATAGCAATTAGAAAAAATAAGAAGTCATGAGTTGAAAATATTTTAGGAATAATCTAGCTCATTTCTAGCTTATATATTAAATAGGACTTCATATATTGTTCTAAAGAATTATTCTACCAGGCGATATGAATATTACTTGTGAGAGAAATAAAAAGAGAGATCACTTTCTTGAAAATGATCAGTAGAGACTTCAGAGAGAAGATTGTATTTGAACAATCTATCTGAGGGTAGAGACAATGTATGTTTGGCTTATCACAGAACGGGAAGAACAGTGGTTTTCAATAGAGGTCAATTTTGTATTGTCTGGCAATGTCTGGAGATCATTTAGGTTGACACAACTGGTACCACTGGCATCTAGTGCCCAGGGTGAGAACTCCTACTGTAGAGACTGGCAAAGAGCTTAACAAGGAGTATACACAGGCTTGAACTACATGGATCCACTTACTAATAAATTTTTTTCAACTAATACGATACATGCATTTTCTCATCCTTGTGGTCTTCTTAATAACACTTCTTTCACTCTAGCTTACTCTGTTGAAAGAATATAGCATATAATACACATAACATCCAAACTACGAGTTAATTAACTGTTTATGTTATTGGTAAGGCTTCAGTAGGCTATTAGTAGTTAAGTTTTGGGGAGTCAAAAGTTATAATTGGCTTTTGGATTTGTAGGTGGTTGGTGCCTCTGAGACCTGCTTTCTTTAAAGGTCAACTGTACTTAATAGTTGAATGAGTGGATGGATGTTTGCAAAGATGAATATTAGTGATCCAAAGACATAAGTTTGAGGACTACCCATATTTAGAGGTCATGCATGAATTTTGTGCAACAGGCCTCTAGTTCTAAATGATAAATTTCTAATGAGTGTCAATGTGCAAGCTACAAGATAAAACATGTATGTTAGAGCCTGGTAATTTTAGAAATCACGTCATGGCCAACAATGGCCACAGATTTCAGACATTCCAATTAAAAATAAATCAATGCTGTCATCAGACATGTGTCTAAGATAGATCATTTCTTCAAAGAAACAAAACCGGTAATACCCAGAAGAGTTGTAGGAAGTCAGACAAATTGTTTAACAATGACCTCCTCTCTCTCTGAACACTTTAGAAAAGCAAAATCAAGCTGCAATAGAAATCTCTTGAAGAATTCATAAAGCATAATGTTTCTTCTAAATAATGTTTGTGAATTCAGAAAAGAGGGAAACCCAATACAATGAGATGACTGCAGAGACTAAACCCAACAGAAAATAAATTATGAACACTTTTTTTTTTCCTGTTGACTTTGGGAACTATCTCTGAATTACTATGTATTAACTTGTAAGGCAGCAAGTGGGGCACACCTCACTTAGATCCCAGACACTGTTAGATTTACAGGATTGACTTTGCATTAAGGGATGATATATATTCACCTCCCCTTTCCTTATTAAAATTTTCACAGCCATGAATTAGAAGAGGCATTTTTCTTTTGTCCTGTTCTATGATATTTTGCTTCTTGAACTTTCTTTCTCCCTTTAAAATATGGGTGTGTCATAGCTAGATTGCTAATCTCAGTCATTCTTTCCTTCTTACAGCCAGAAAGAGATTCCCCCAGTATGGTAGCGTGGATATGAGGAAACTGTGCAAAAAGGGTAATGGTCGGTGTAAACTTGTGTGCCATGAAACTGAAATTAGGATTGCTTACTGCATAAGACCTGGAACTCATTGCTGCTTACAGAGGTAAAGAGGACAGAAGAAAAGAGACACATGGTCCAAGAAGAGAGGATCAGAATTACTAAGCATTCCCAGCACGTCCTTCAAGGCCCGTGTATCTCTGTAATACACAAAGAATCAAATAAAATTTAACATTGAACCATTCAGAAGTGGTTCTATGCCACATACATATCTGGTGCCTTTACATTGCATTTTTTCTTGATCTCTTGGTACCAGAGTAAGCAGAATTTATATTATGGAAGTTCCTCAACACTATTTAAGTTCTATGTGTCTTCAGTGAGTTGACATAGGTAATGTTTTGAGAAACCCTAGGTCAAAGAAATGGGAAGAGCACATTTCTGAGATACAAGCTTGCAGTAGATTTGGGCTGCTACTTTATAATTAAATACTGCTCACTGGTAATCCCAGGAAAAAGATAAATCCACTGGGCTTGAAAAACTAGACATTGGGAGTACAGATCTTTGGCATGAGAGACACAGAGCTAAGTGAGAAAAGAACAGAAGAGCAGAGGAAAATCACAACCAACTCTAACTTCTATTATTATTTCTTTGAGAGAGAAAAAAAAATCTGTATCAGGAAATAAATGAGGGAGTAAAAAAGGAGGAGAAGAATGTGATAAAGGCAAAGAGGCTATACATAATTAAATATTCTGACAGAGAAAGTCAGAAACTGTGACTAATAGGAGAATCCACCTCTTTAGTCCTGGGAAATGACCTTGACTGAGGACATAGACTGTGAAAGACAGAAATAATCTTTACTCTTAGCTCCACTCTACCTGAGTTTCTCTGATTTCTACTTCCTGAGAAGCCCACAGCATTTCCCCCCTCAATACACTCTTAACCTTACCTCCGTATCATACAGTTTCTATTCAAAAGTGCAAAATCTGCTTCTTTTTTGAGTTTAGCAATGCAACTTAGTAATTTTTATTAATTCAGATTTTTAAAAATAATCAATATCCCAACATAGCAATAGAAACAATTAGAAGCTCCACCCCCCCAAAAAAAATAAAATTGAATAATTTTTTGGTAATTTAATAAAATAAAAAAGGAAATTTATTGAGTGGATACATGTGGATCAGACTGGGACTCAGATGAGAAGTCAAAGAATGACACCTCATTCCAATTTCTAACTGCAAAATATGAGATCTAAGGATCTATGTTCATACTAACCATTATCTATTATAGTGATATGCACAAAGAAAGACTATTTTTCTAATTTGATAAGGTTTCTGGATATATTTCTATCACAAGAAACTGTTTACTTTTTTAGAGTTTATTATAATAAACGTATGAGTTCCCATTATGAAATAATTACTTGCTACATTGGATATTTACAAGCATTATCTTTCACATATTTTAGTAACTTAAAATAGATGTTGAAAGCTTTATGTGCTGTCCTGTAGTATAAGTATCTTCAAAAGTAATTGTACAATATTTATTTAAACAGGGCTTTTCAGCCTTGGCAGTATTGATATTTTGGTCCAGACAGTCCTTTGTTGTATCTTTAGCTGCAGAATGTTTCTCTGCATCCCTAGCCTTTACCCACCAGATGCTAATAACACTCCTTCCACTGATTGTAATGATAAAAAATGCCTATCTACATTGCCAAATATCCTCTTTGAGAGGCCTGGCTTAGAACCCCTGGTTATAATTAAGCACTCATTTGCAAAAAAAAAAAAAAAAATCAGCAATGTTTTCAGGTAGTCAATACATTTCCTGTGCTTTGTGAGAACAAATTTCCATTTGAAATTTTCATATGCCATTTTATATGGACCACAGATGATATATTGGTGAATCCAGGAATATATTAGCCTAACCTTAAGACAATACATATATCAGCCATGTTGAGAAGATTAGTAAAATTAAATGCTTGTTATAAAAGTTTGATTATTACTTATTTTTATCAAGGTAGACTCTGGGCTATCATTACATCAAGATCTATAAGGTAGAATTGAGAAGCCTAATATAGTATAATATGGGGCAAATAAGAATTGAGTTTTTCAGTGGCCACTGAGTAGTGGTAAATGGTGAGAAGTGTTCTAGAAGACACCTGAGGCATTTCTGCACATGAACTATCTGTGCAGGTAGATCCTTCATCCTTCTGTGTTTGACAGAGAAAATGAAAACCATATAAATTTCTGACCTGATCTCACCTTATATATAGTTCAGTGTCTATTCAAACCGAATAGCCTTCAGGAAAATGTGGCAAACTTAGAGGAGAATGTAAATCTATGAGCATCCACGATGAAATTCCAGGAGAAAACTTTTAATATATTTTTTATTGATTTCAGTGAGAAAGGGAGAGGGAGAGAAATATTAATGATGAAAGAGAACCATTGATCAGCCGCCTCCTGCATGCCCTACATTAGGGATGGAGCCTGCAACCCAGGCATGAGCCCTGACTGGGAATCGAATCGTGACCTCCTGGTTCATAGGTTGATGCTCAACTATTGAACCACGCTGGCTATGTCCTGCAGAAATCTTTTAACTATTGTGTGTGATGTTATTCATTGAAAATTCTAGAAGCCCCTTTGTTAAAATTATGTAGTCTGTTTCTTAAAGGGAAAGAGGTGTCATTAATTGTTCATATTGCCCTCAGGATTAATTAATCCCCCAAAAAAAATATTTTAAAGGAAGAAAAGAAAATTTTAAAAGGCAAATACTTATAAATGAGAAGATTTCTGGCAACTTTCTTGCTCATACACTAGTAATTTTCATGGCACTGATTTACATAACAGCTAGATATTATTAAACTCATTAACTATAAAGACCTGAATTTTTTCATTTTGGCCCAGAATCTAACTTTCCATGACACTGTATTTACCTTCATTTTTAGTTTTCTGTGATTCGTGATTGACATTGACCCTGATGAACTAGACTCCGGGTGTTGGACACAGTATTTTTGTTGTTATTTATACAATACACATTTGAATCACTTAAAAATGTTATGTTGAAATGAGGTCTATTACCATCAAACCCCAGCACAGCCTAAAGTAAAATAATTATAATTGAACCTGACTCCAAATATTCAAACCCAAGTCATTTCAAGATTTATTTCCCCTCCTTGTCCTGAGGCAAGAACAATATCTAATTCCAATTAGTAATTTATTTTTTTCAGACATTTGATTAATGGTTTCCTTCTTCTCAGGTTTAATGCCATGGGATTTGTATTTGAAGATAAAAACAATTATAGCTCCTATCTTAAAGAACAGATAGTTATTGATCACAAATTGAGCTTTAAGTACTATCAAATTTTATAGAGTTAAAAAATTAATAAGACATAGGATCTGCCCCCAAGCAGGTCAATGTCAATTCATAACACTTACAATATGTGAGTTAGACACTACATTCAACACTCCTCTCATTCACTCAACAACTCAAAAAGTAGTCATTGAGAATCTAAAATGTGTTGCCATAAAATTGCGACAAATCAACAAACAAAGCAAACAATATTCTCTATCTTTGTGGAGCTCATATTCTAAATGTGGAGATAAATACACACAGTAAACATTATAAATAAACAAATTATGTCAGAAATAATAAATCCAACAGTCCCAAAACAATGGTGGGCTATAATAATTATAGATGAGATTTTTCAGGGCACCCTTATTGAAACGGTGATATTTGACCAAAATAATGAAGTGGGAAAATAAGTGATCATGGGAGCACACTTGAGATTTGTGAGGAATGCCTGTGAGGCATGAGTGACTGGGGAGGGCAGGTGGTTAGAAAGAGAATGTGTTGACAGGTTACCCAGAGCATCGTAGGAACTAGAAAGGATCTTGCCTTTGATCCTGAGAGAAAATCCAAAGGGTTTTATCCAAAGGGAAAACATAATTTTAAAAAAATATATATTTTATTGATTTTTTACAGAGAGGAAGCGAGAGAGATAGAGAGCTAGAAACATCAATGAGAGAGAAACATCGACCAGCTGCCTCTTGCACACCCCCCACCGGGGATGTGCCCACAACCGATGTACATGCCCTTGACCGGAATCGAACCCGGGATCTTTCAGTCTGCTGACCGACGCTCTACCGCTGAGCCAAACCGGTTTCAGCGGGAAAACATAATTTAAACTTTGTTTTAAAAAGACTTCTCTGAAGTACTTTCATTAGAGGTATTGAAATAATATAGGAAATACATTATGGTAGCTCAGTCTAGAGTGGTAATGGTAAAAACAATGAGGAATGGAGGGATTTTCGATATGTTATAGGTAGAGTTAAATTTCATGAATGATTTTTTTTCTTCAAGCTACTTTCTGATCTGCCTTGTTCTATTCTTTTGAAAAAACAGCCTAGGATTATGGTCTCCACTTTATCAAATTTTATACCTTCTTTTTCCCAATACACTCACCCACAGCAATTAATTGAAAACCTTCTTTCTAATGTTATAAATATTTTCCTAAAATCGAACCCCAAGTCCTATTTTAATTCTTCAACTTGCTAAACTTCTGAGCACTGCTTGGCTGGTTGCTTTTTTGACAATTATTAGTTGGGCTCTCCATTTTAGATAGGCTCTTAAATTCAGTGGCCTCTAGCTTTTGCCCCTGAATCCATTTTCTTCTTGTTTTATATGCTTTCCCAAGATTACTTTGTTCACTACAGTAACTTCTGCTATCAGCAAATATATTTTTTCCATCTCTTTCCTAAATGACAAAGCTGCATTTATTACTAGTTATGGAACTTACTTATCTGTCTGGCCTCAACAATTTTTAATCCTGATATGTCCAAACTCTTCTTACTCACAAAGGCTAAAGTCTGTCCCCTTCCTTTTATTCTGTTTCACTGATTGTTACTCTCAGCCACATGGTATAAAGGTCTAAAACAATTGACCTCACTGCTTTCTTCACAGTACTCTTCCCCAAAATCCAGAAGTAACTGCGCTGCTCTAATTCATAACTATATCCTAAATTAACTTTATCCTCTATTTTTAAAATTACACTAATTATCTTTCTAATTACTTTTTAAAAAATTATCTTGATTTTTGAAAGTATTACAGATGCCCCTTCTTTTCTTGTCCCACTGACCTCCTCCATCCCACACCTGCCCCTCCCAGGCCTTCACCACACCATTTTTTGCATCCATGGGCTATGCATATATGCATGTAAATTCCTGGGCTAATCTGTCCCCACTAAGCCCTCACCTTCACTTTCCCACTGAGATTCTATAGTTTGTTCCATGCTTCTATGTCTCTGGATCTATTTTGTTCTTCAGTTCATTTTGTTCATTAGATGCCACATATGAGTGAGATCATGTGATACTTGTCTTTCTCTGACTGGCTTATTTTGCTTAGCATAATACTCTCCAGGTCCCTCCAGGCTGATTCAAAGGGTAAGAGACCCCTTTTTTATAGCAGCATAGTATTCCACAGTGTAAATGTATCACAGCTTTTTTATCCATTCATCTATTGATGGACACCTGGGCTGTTTCCAGATCTTAACTATTGTAAATTGTGCTTTGTGAACTTAGGGCTGTATGTATTATTTCTGATAGGTGTTTTGGGCTTCTTAGTATATATTCCTAAAAATGGGATCACTGGGTCAAATGGCAGTTCCACTTTTAATTTTTTGAGGAAACTCCATAATGTTTTCCAAAATGGCTGCACTAGTCTGCATTCTCACCAGCAGTGGAGTAGGGTTATCTTATCTTCACATTCTCGCCAGCACTTGTCATTTGTTGATTTGTTGATGGTAGAAATTCTGACAGATGTGAGGTGATACCTCATTCTCTTTCTAATTTGCATCTATTTGATGATTAGTGACTTTGAGTATTTTTTCCTATATCTTTTGACCTTCTGTATGTCCACTTTGCAGAAGTATCTATTTAGGTCCTTTGCCCACTTTTAATTGAGTTGTCTACATTTCATTAAGACGTGTATGTTCCTTATATATTTTGGAAATTATTCCCCTATCAGATGTATAATTGGCAAATATGTTCTCCTATGTAGTGGGCTCTCTTTTCCATTTGTTGATGGTTTCTTTTGCTGTGCAGAGCTTTTATTTTGATGTAGTCCCATTTGTTTATTTTCTCCTTAGTTTCCTTTGCCCTAAGAGATGTATCAGCAAACATATTTCTATAAGAGATGTCTGATATTTTGCTGCCTATGGTTTTATCCAAGATTTTTATGGTTTCACAAGTTATTAATTCAAATATTTTGAATTTATTCTTATGTATGGTGTAACTTGGTGGTCTAGTTTCTTTTTTCCTTTCCTTCCTTTTTTTCTTTCTTCTTTCTTTCTTCTTTCTTCCTTCCTTCCTTCCTTCCTTCCTTCCTTCTTCCTTCCTTCCTTCTTTCTTTCTTCTTTCCTTCTCTTTCTTTCTTTCTTTCTTTCTTTCTTTCTTTCTTTCTTTCTTTCTTTCTTTCTTTCTTTCTTTCTTTCTTTTTGTCATGTACCTGTTCAATTTTCTCAACACCATTTATTGAAGAGACTGTCTTGACTCCATTACATGCTCTTGCCTCCTTTGTCAAATCTTAATTGAGGGTAATGGTTTGGGTCAATTTCTGAATTCTTTTTTCTGTTCTCCTAAGAACAAGAACATTATAGGGAAGTCCATTTTCACCACTTTTATTCAGCATACTACTGGAAGTCCTAGCACAGTGATCAGTCTAGAAGAAAAAATAAAAGGTATCCAAGTTGGAAAGGAAGAAATAACACTATTATCATTTACAGATGACATGATATTATACATAGAAATCCATAAAGACTCTATAAAACATGAATTTGGCAACATAGCAAGATACAAAATTAACACCCAGAACTCAATGGCATTTTTATACACCAAAAATGAACTCTCAGAAAGAGAAATTTAAAAAAAAAACATTAATTATTACAGCAACAACAAAAAATTAAGATATTTATGAATAAACTTAGCCAAGGATGTGAAAGGCCTTTGCTCCTCAGCTGTATAGGTCTTTTGTCACGTATGTTTAATTTGACTTTGCTTTTTTTTTTTTTTAATATATTTTATTGATTTTATAACAGAGAGGAAGGGAGAGAGATAGAGAGTTAGAAACATCGATGAGAGAGAGTCATCGATCAGCTGCCTCTTGCACACCCCCTATTGGGGATATGTCTGCAACCAAGGTACATGCCCTTGACCGAAATCGAACTCGGGTCCCTTCAGTCCCCAAGCAGACCCTCTATCCATTGAGCCAAACCGGTCCCGGCTGCTTTTTTTTTTTCTGAGACCCATGTCCATATCACTTCAGTTGTGCTAAAAGTCACACCATTTTTCATCCATCACAAATTCTTTCAAAATACCATATCGATGTCTAGGCTGCTCCTCAATTTCATGAAAACATGCTATCGGCTTTTTGAGATGCAACCAGAAGTCACATCTTCAATGAAGTGACAAAATACTCAGGAGTTCAGAGTCCAACATGACTAACTGTTAATCCTCCCTCCTCTTCTATTTCCTCTGAAATCTTGTGCAGTCTTAACTTCAGGTGTTCTTATGGGTAAATTAAGAATAGTATTCCTATCCTATACAATTGTTAGAGCATTATATCAGGTAATAAGTATAAGTTTCTTAGTAAAGAACCTGAAGCCTAGTGAACACTTAATAAAGCAAACCTGTTAATAACTGGCAGGGGTAGCAATAACTGGAGTAGTAGTAATAGTAAAAAAGCCTTTTCCAGGAAGGATTTACACCTCCTTATTATATGCTGCAAGGACATTTTATTTATATTCCAGAATTGTCTTCGCAAGTGATACTATATTGTTTCCATTTCTATATCATCATCACCTAACAAACATCGACTGCCTTTTGAGGGTAAGGTGTTAAGTTATTCCATTCATTCTGCATCCGTTTTCAGCACAAGACCAAGTACAACACAGCTGCTTAACAAAGCGTGCTGTAGAGATCACAAGAGAAGTCACTCTTTCTTCATTTCAAAGTAAAAATGAAGAAAAATCAGTGACCTAGTAAAGGGTTATTTGTAAAAATCTGTTATGAAACACTCATACTGATGCCAATGTAACCTTACTTGACTAATTGTAGGTTAGGGATGATTTCCATATTTATTAGCTCATTAGATGCCACCTAACCCTATGAAATAGGCATTTATTATTAAACAGGGCTTACAGTTGAAGAAGCTAGTATAGGGGTTAAGTCATTGACTCAGTTGATATGGGGAATAAATGATGGAGAGACTGTAATAAAGACCAGAGAGATTTTTTAGTATATAACACCACTTACATTCTTATCCATGATAACATATTCATTTGGGTCATGTGGTCAGTTATTTGCACATTTGTTCAGTATGTTGTTTCAAGCATTTTGCTACCTGCTTAAATAGATCAGGGAACAAGGCAGACAGCTGACCTTATCTAGTGTTTTAGGACTTGAGGATTGTGCTTCCACTAGGGCAGGTCATAACCTCGAATAGCAATGCCTTACCTGGGGTCAGTTTTAAGTAGGACTCCCAAAGGAAATTAAAAACAAAGAATACGCAAATAACGTAATTTTGAAGGCTTATTAGTTTTTTAACACCATATGAGTTTACATACTTTCTCATTATAGTATTAGGACTTCACAAAAACCTCAATTTCAAAAGGAAGGTGACATAGAGTGAACCAAATAATTTGTTCAATATATCACAGCTAATAAATAGACAATACAGGATTGAAACCTATTAGCATCTGATTCTGTAAGATTTAGACAAATCATACAAACTTTCACTGGCCCATGGTCTTGCTCCTACCTTGATTTCAACTTGGACCCAGTAAAAGTACCTTCTCCTCCATCCAACTCTGCCCCTCTATTTGCAGGAAGTACCATGAGGTTGGCAAAAAGATAACCTGCAGATAAGTAATTTTCTAAGAGATGGGGAGATATATACCAGACATTTCTCTTGGGAGGACAAAGAACTCCCCACAAGGCCTGGGAAAACTAACCTTGAATCAACTATATGGGGGCCACTGAGCTTTTAGCATTGATTTCCTAACCGAGTTGTCCCTATGCACATGCTTATAGGACTTGTTCCAGGTTGTTGTCCACAGTGCACCTCCATCCATTTGTAGCACTTCATTCTTGCCCAGACTCCCAGAAATCTTTCTGGAACATATATTCCTTATACTGTCCCAAACTAGGCCTCATTTATCCAGGTATGTTGAAATAGTACAGAAGTTTCAGTAAGTGAAAGAGATACTGCATGTTTTTCCTCCAAACAGGCTTTTTTGTTTTGTTTTGTTTCGTTTTTTCCTCACCAGAGGATATTTTCTAATGAGTTTTAGAAAGAGTGGAAGGGCAGGGGAGGAGACAGAGGGAAAAACATCCATGTGAGAGAGACACATCAATTGGTTGCCTCCTGCATGCACCCTCACCTGGTCTGGGAATCGAGCCTGCACCTGAGGTATGTGCCCTTGACCAGAATGGAACCAGTGATCACTGAGCAAAAGCAGCTAGAGCTTATTTTTGTTTTTATGTGGTATATGCCAACTAGTTTTAAATAATACATAAATACTCATGGGTGACATTTGTATAGCATTGTACAGGGTAGAACATTATGTAACCAACCTCAAAAAAAAAAAAACACAAAACACTTTGAGGTTATATTCACATTTATAGTTTTCACATGACATAGCTGTGATTCCAAATTTATATATTTTTCCAAATAACTTAGAAGTGATAGAACCTATTTTGCAACACAAGCTTTTTGTTTCCAGATCATATAATTCTTGTTTCTTCATGATTTAAAACATTTCTATCATTTGAAATAATGAGAATATAAAAAGAATGTTAGTATATTTTTAATGTTACCAATGATCATTATAAATCCATACTTCTATTTTCTGAATTTAGCACATCTTAAAACTCAACATGGATTTGGTGGGTTGACAAGATATCAGGGTCTTGAGAATGTTAATTAGCTTAAAAAGTACTTATCCCAGCAAAAGGTGGTGGGTTTTTTTGGTTTTTTTTTTTTTTTTTTAGGTTTTTTTTTTTTTAGTTAAATAATATATCACCTTCTTCCCTACTTTAAATTATATCAAGTATGGCTCTGACATAACTTTAGCTTTCACCAAAATTCACCAGTGGCCAGGGATTCTGTCATCATGAATTAGTTTCCCATTCCCAAAGGAGATACATATATTCACATGTCAAAACCCATCTGACAAATTTTTGCACTTTAAGCTTAACGTCCATCTCTTTTCTGCTAACTTTATTAACATTAATAATAAAGTATGTACATTTAAAATCTTCTCTACATTCTATACATTTGAAGTTTCTGTCCAGTTCCCAACCTAATGCTTGGAGAAATTTAGGTATTCAAATAAATCGCAGACATATGAAATTAAGATGAAACTATTTTGAATTTCAATTAGGTAGTAGGCTGGCAATTAGGTCCTATGAGGTGACATAATATACTTTTAATCTAAATTCAATTTAATTCATTCTCTGCATTTTAATGAACATCTTTTCTTTATTTCTCTCACATATTCAAAATTTAATATTAAAAATAAATTTGAGCCGAAACGGGTTTGGCTCAGTGGTAGAGCATCGGTCTGCGGACTGAAGAGTCCCGGGTTTGATTCCGGTCAAGGGTATGTACATTGGTTGCGGGCACATCCCCTGTAGGGGGTGTGCAAGAGGCAGCTGGTCGATGTTTCTCTCTCATCGATGTTTCTGGCTCTCTATCTCTCTCCCTTCCTCTCTGTAAAAAAAAAAAAATCAATAAAATATATTAAAATAAATAAATAAATAAATAAATAAATAAATAAAAATAAAATTGGACTGGCTATGTTTGCTCAAAATATATTTGGGTTGGCTATGTATATTCTGTCATATAGACAGTTAGAATGACTTATTTAATATAAGTAAGTACTATGATAAAATTGGGGGGGAAATAAATAATTCTGACTTACAAGTCTATTTAAAGGCAATGGTCATAATTGAATCACTGAGATAAATAAAATATTAAATTAACAAAAACATTTACTTCCTTTTACTGTATAAACACAAAGCTGTCAGTTTGGAATCTCAGAACAGTCTTCTTTGCATTTCTTAGATGATTCACAACAAACTGAACTAAAATGGGGATCCTCTTTTTGTTAAGTGCTTAATGTACAGCAAAACTATGTTTCTATGCTTCTAGCTAAAGTGCTTTAGTCGCCTCAAAAAATTACTCTATCAGTAAGTATCTTCATGCCTACTGTGTTACAATAAAAATTATCTACCATCTTTATTTTCTATGCCTATTGGCTGTACAGGTTAGAATAACTTATAACTAACATTTAAGGGATTATATTTTGGCTGCAAGAATAAAAGTATAACTAATGTTTAGGAAAAATACATATAATTTAATACTAAATGATGCTATTTATTTAAAGCATGTAGACTGGGTGAAAGGTACATATCCATTTGTTCCAGCAAAATAAAAGAATATTTCAGTTTAGAGTGGGATGTGGAATGAAGAAGAAAGCATTGAGCAAATGGTTCTTTGAAGAAGCAATAAGAGTATGTCTGAAAAAACTGAAAACAGCCCTCACTGGCTTGGTTTAGTGGATTGAGCATGAGCCTGCGGACAGAAGGGTCCTGGCTTCAATTCTGGTCAAACACAGGCTCCTCCCCTTTTCTGGTCAGGCCCTTAGAGGAGGCAACTGATTAATGAGTTTCTCTCACATTGATGTTTCTCTGTCTTTCCCTCTCTTTTCCACTCTCTCTAAAAATCAATGGGGGGAAAAATTCTCAGGTGAGAATTAAAAAGAATAATAATGAAAAAACCGAGAGCAGATGCAAATAAAAATTACATGTGTTTAAAGTACTATAAACCTCATCTTAATGAAAGCATGCGAGAGAAAATCTAGTCTTAACAAAGTAAGAAAAAAAAAGATTTGAGGGCAGAGCCCCTAGGCGCCAGCTGAAGTTCAATTCTGAGGTGAGATATAAGATAAGGACATACACATTTTGTGCAAGTGCAAGGTTTGTGACTTGGTCACTTTCTGAAACAGTAATAAATTGCGGTATAAAACAACCATCCCAGAATCTCCATCTCTCGCAAACATGATCTCATGACTTACGACAGGATTTTTTTCTCCCCTTAGTAAGAAGAGCCCCCAGTGAGAAACTGGACTGATGTCTTTCTCTTTCTTGATTGCAGCCAGAAGTGACATGAGTAAAAAACCAAAGTATAGATTTGAGAGATGCCAAAGAGTGAAAGGACTCTGTAAAACATTTTGTGATTATGATGAGTATGATTACGGATACTACATTAGATGGAGAAACCAGTGCTGCATATAAACTCTGGACAAGAGAAGTACTGCTGAGCATCAAAGTTTGGAACAGAGGTGCATTTTCTTAATTTAAAAGTAGGTAAAAAAAAAATTGCAGTGCTTAATGGAAACAATGCCCATTTGAATCCAAAATATCACTACTTGCATAAATAAAAACGATCTACCATCTCTATTTTGTCTATTCATTGCTCAATTTTGTATTGTATTTCAGATGGACCAACATATTAATTAAGCAAGGAAAAATACTCTAATTGTGTTTATAACCTCATTATGGGCATTTTGCCACCCAGACATGCATGCTACTTATCTGAGTTGCTCAGCTTCCTCTCTAAATGTGTGTATGTGACCCCATCACCAACTTTAATATGATAATCAGGGTTTCCTTCATATGTACTTTTGTTCCACATCAAAATCTCTATGTGTGTAACCTAATTCCTTCTTAAATGAAACTGCGTGTTCTCTCTCTTTCAAAGGGGAAGCCTTTCGATCTTGTCTTGCTTAGTGATTTTTTTTGAGTGTGTGTGTGTGTGTGTGTGTGTGTGTGTGTATGGATTTAACAATTCCTATGAGATGACAACTTGAGATGACACAGTACAACAGTGCTCTCAGTAGAGCAATTAATGCTCTTCATGGCAAACATGGCAAAGGGATAAATAACAAGGTCTAAGAGAAAGAGAGCTTCTTTTATCCATGCAATCTTTTATTCAAGCAAAATTTCACAGGAAAACTCAATTATAGGTGTGCTTGTCCCAGCAATTTAGAACTGCACAACCATTATTATTACTTAATTGTATTTTTGGCTATTAAAATTTTATGGAAATTGTTTTCTCTCTTCTATTTAAGTCTGTAATTTTGCAGTTTGGTCAGTTAAAGGCTGACATATTTGTCCTGTACAAAAAACATTTGCTGACTCTTATATAAAAAGAGTCAATACAGTTTCCAAGAGCAAAATATGTTTCCTGAAACATCAGTCTTTACAACACCTGAGAACTCATAGAAATTCAAATTGTTAGGGTTCAGACTTACTGAATCAATAGCTCTCAGTGGTGGTGCCCTCCATGTGATTACAATGCACTGAAAACTGCTAACCACCGCTTCAGAATGCACTTAACTACTGAATTCTGAAGCAAAATTACGGCCCTTTTATTTGTTAGTGAACTTGGACAAACTTTTAGAGACCCCTGGCATTACTCACAAAACATACTTAAGTAGGAGAAAAAGATGCCAGGTAATATTTCTCTTTCTTTAGAGAAGATCTAGGCAAAAGAAAGACATCAAAAGAATCTTTTAGATAAAGAAATTAGAATCTATTCTTGCCTATTTGTTTGTCAACAGGTGTTGTTTGACTTGTTTGTTTGAATAAAAGCTCATATTTATCTCACCAAGAGAGTTATATGAAGTAAAGGCAGCTGTAAAACTGTTTTTAAAATTTCTCTTTGTGGAAATTTTCATACAAACAATGCTCCTCCTCCCTCTTTATCTCTCTAGTCCCTTCCCTCCCCCTCAACTCTCCCTCTACTTTCTCAGGAATTTTAAGATTCAAAAGATTGAGAAGCAGTAAAAAGGCAAGTGTTAATAACTTCTTTTCTTTAATGCTCACACATAATTTGGGCACCAAATATTGCCATGTTGTATTAAAATTGAAGTATTGATTTTCTTGCTGATTCCGTGAATATATAACTGTCAACTGAACAAATAGGAGTAAGACAACCTCAATGTTCCCCTTAGCTTTGATTGAACTTCAGATAGATTTCTTCCTGAATATGGGCCCTGACCTCACCTTTCTTACCAAATTTACTTTATAAAACTTGCAATTGTCAATTCTTCCTTAGTTCCTTTGAAGTATGTGTAAGTTTTGTCCATACTCTTGTCAGTTTTACAACACAAGAAATGTTTTCTCAAGGACATGGGAACCTTCCCTTTGAAATGTACATTTCAAAGAACACAGCACTCTTATCTCTCAGTCTCTGTGGGAGGTTGAGAGCCTAACTTTAATGGGTGCCAATTATCAAACATCTAATCACAGAGAAATGCATTTGTAAACTCAAGGATAAGTCAAAGTGCTCAAGGAACCCACTGATTAATCCCCTCCCCTTTGTATCCTTCAGTGCTTTTGCATTTGCCCACACCAGAGCTTAAAAATCCTCCCACCTTTCATTTCATTGGAATTGAGCTCAGTCTCTCTTCCTTATTGCAATAGTCTTGAATAAAGCCTTCTGTGACTGTTTAGTTCTGTCTGATGCATCTTTGACAAATAAAAAGACAGAAATTGGAATTGTGGGCTTGAAGCATTTATTTAAGTAGTATCTTAAATAATCATATCTCCCCAATATGTTTCTGACATCAATCAGACTGAGGATATTATTTAGAGAAATTCCCCTTTACAGCAGAATGCTGAAAATGCCTTAAGCGTTATATATATATATATATATATATATATATATATATATATATATATATATATATATATATATATATATATATATATGTTGTGAGAAGGCAATGGAGTTTATGATAATTTTCTTAGAATGACCAGGCAAGACATTAGGCAGAAGAAGATATTTTAGGGCAGAGACAACTGTGTAGCTTTAGATTATCAGGTATTCCTAGAACCTGGCACAGAAATTGACAAAGAAAAACACTTGATAAAATTTAATGAATGAGTGAATGGATAGGTGGATGTCTACAAAAATAATGAGGAGCCCAAAACCCTACCTTAAGAAATACATTTAATTTAGGATAGGAGAGGATAAGCAACATAGTAAAGAGCTAGAACTCTGAGGTTATAATCATTATTGATCTTTCATATACAACTTTAAAAACCAAGGATATTTCTTTTGACTTAGTCTACATTCTCTCTGCCCTTAAGCAAATTATGTGAAAATAAAAGAATTCATAGGAAATTACTGAAAGTAATGCAAAGGTAGAAAAAACTGACATATGGAAAGGTTCAGGAGTATCCATTTTTCTCTTTCCTGCATTTTCAAAATGAGGACAATGATACCTTCCTACAGGTTATAAACACAAAATTACTTACCTGTTATATTTACAAGTTCTGTGCTGCCATGTCCATGTTATATTTTCCCTTTGGGGCATTTCTCTCATTCTTCTAGTCTCAGGTTTTAATTAGGGGTGTTAACATAAAGCAACATTCAAACCTGTAATGAATTTTTGTGAGTTGCCCTAGCTGGTTTGGCTCATTGGATAGAGCAGTGTTTCCCAACCTTCTCTCATGATGAGAATCACCTGGTGGAGTTGTTAAAACACAGATTCCTGAATCCCAACTAAGAAGTGCTAAACTAGAATTTTTGGGAACATATAGGTAAAATTGTATACTTAACTAGTGCTCTAAGACAGATTTTATATACAGAGCACTAAGTTAGGTATGCAATTTTACCTATATGTTCTCAAAAATTCTAGTTTAGCACTTCTTAGTTGGGATTCAGGAATCTGTGTTTTAACAACTCCACCAGGTGATTCTCATCATGAGAGAAGGTTGGGAAACACTGGGATAGAGCATCTACCTGCAGATGGAAGGGTCCCAGGTTCAATCCCCAGTAGGGGGCGTGCAGGAGGCAGCCAATCAATGAGTCTCTCTTATCATTGATGTTTCTATCTCTCTCTCTCCCTCTCTCTTCCTCTCTGAAATCAATCAATAAAAAAAAAGTATATTTAAAAAAAAAGAATTTTGTGAGTTTATTTGAACCAAATTGTCGATAATTGCCAGAAGCAGAATATCAAGGTAGTGCTCTGCAGAAGGGAAGTTTTTCACCTTGTTTCATAAATTACAAGCAAAAGAGGAGACATAAGTGGCTTACCTGAAATCCACTTATTATTGATTAGGGAGGTGGAGAAAGCAAAGGGAGGAGTGGCTCTGGGATTGGATAAGAAGTAAAATGATAGACACATGCTTCTTTTACACAGGTGGGTATAGGATAGTTAACAGTCAACAATTAACACAATGATGAGGGAATCTGTTATCTAGCCTGGAAGCCCTGATGGGTCCAGAAAAAGGAAATTCACAAGTTACCCTGACATTTCACAGGCATGTTATCTTAGATGCAAAAAGACAATAGGCTCAGTAAATATTGACATTGATTTTTGTCAGGGAAGATACTGGCCTAGGACATGACTACCCACTATAAACTGCTTTTTAATGAGAAGGTTCTAATGTCAGACCATGCTTTGGGTTACTTTAGGTCTATGAGTTTGTAAGACCACCATGCAAGCCTTCCCTCAGTCAGGTTAACATGTGGCTCCTTTTTGTCCACGGGGGTTAACATTTTCTTGCAATTCTTGCTTTCTGACCACAGTAACATGAAAAGTTCAGTTTCTGACAAGTGTGGTTGAAAAAAACAAAAACAAAACACAGTTTTAACACTGCCGTTTTAAAGTTGGGTTGGTGCTTTTATCAATCAAACAACCTTCCCCATTCCTTGACTCTCTGATAGGCTAGAAGAAGACCAGCATTTATATACATGAGAATTACTGGTAAATAATAATATTGAGAAGTAGTTCCATTGCAGTCTTTCTTAATGCAAATCCCACAATTAACTTCTCCTTTCATTTGGTTCAGTTGCTTTCATATGAGATCCATTAAAGTCCATTTTTACACATTAACACTTACCACCTGTATGACTCAGAGATTCCATGTGAAAGGTATTGGAGGATCACATGAAGGTGTGTAACAAGTAAAAACACTTTTTAGTAATTACTATTTTAATCATGGTAATGTGAAAAAAGTATTTTTTAATATCATCTGGGCTTTAGTCTTCACATCTTTATAATAGGAAGCAGAAATAATAATTTATAACTATAAATTGTTTTAACTAACTAGGGGCCTGCATGGATTCATGCAGCAGTGGGGTCCTTCTACCTGGCCTGTGGGGATTGGGCAGAAACCAGCAGTCTGACATCCGGAGCTGTTGCTTGGCAGTTCTTGCATTGAGCATCTGCCCCCTGTTAGTGTGCATAATAGCTACCGGCTGGCTGGCCAGTCGCTTAGGCTTTTATATACATAGATATTTACTTGTGATTCCATTTTTAATCAAAATTTACTTTTCAGATCTTTTTTAGGTTTACAAAAAAATTGAGCAAAAATACAGAAAGTTCCCATATACTCTCCTTTAACTTCTCTGCATATGCTTGGTAACCCCAATGAAAGGTGAACATGCGGTACACGGGAATGCTTAATAGCCATCTCAGACAGTGATTTGCGAAAAATCAAATTTATTTAAGGAAAAGGGAAAGGGGGATGGGACTCCCAAAGGGAAAAGCTGCACAGCACCAAGCCAAAGGGACATTGGGTCAACGATGGCAGCACCCAGGAGCTGAAGTTTCATCCTTATATGCAGTCACTGGTGGTGTAACAGGACAAACAATGGGTCTGTGCTGCCTGTCACTACTCGTGCCAATTAAGCAGAGACAGGGTTAAATCATAGATGAGCATTTATTCCAATACTGCCAGCAGAATGGGAGAGCAGAGGCCATCCATGAAAATCTGCCCTGCACCCCATGGTATAATACTTTTTCCACATTGCCATAAGCCAGCTGATATATTGATACAAGTACAAAGATTGCATGGGAAAATAGGCAAAGGGGCAAATGGGCAGTTTACAGATATGCAAAAAGGGCTAGGAGTCTTCAAAGGGCTGGTGATTCTGGTTTCTGCAGCAAAGTTGTTCATCTCTCCATGATAACAAGCAACTGAAAATGGAAAGGGTGGTCTGTGCTTCCAGGTGAGCTTCCAGGTTCGGAGTGTGGCTGCCAGCCAGGTTAGAATGTGCCTTCTTTAATCAGAATGAAACAATCATGGTTGACAGAGCATGATTCACATTCCTTACAATTCTAGCTGGTTCCCCGACTTTTTATTTCTGCCCCTAACTGAGGGAAACTTTTGTCATCAGGGTTTGAGCACGGAGGTGATGGGCTGAGAATGTGCATGGAATGCAGGTGTGTGATGAGGTGCCTTTAGTACAGTCTCAATTCCTAATAAGGGTAATTCCTGGTTTGCAGCAAGTTTTTCCTGGTCTTTTGTTCTCTTGTGGCAGCAGTCTTACTAATGGCCTTATTGCTCTATAGTCCTAACACCCATTATCAACATCCCTACCATAGTGGTATATTTGCTACAATCTATGAACCTATACTGACACATTATTATAACCCAAAGTCCATAGTTGACATTAGGGTTTGGTCTTGTTCATTCCGTGGGTTTTGACAAATGTATAATGACATGTATCTATATTATAATATCATACAGACTGGTTCTACTGTCCTAAAAATCAATCACCTGTGCTCTGCCTATTCATCCCTTCTTCCCATGGCAACAACTGAACCTTTTACCGTCTCCATCGTTTTGCCTTTCTCAGATTTGTGATTCCATTTTAAAAATCATTTCTAAAGGAAGCATCTGCACTTTTACTTCTAAGTTATCTAGTTTAGGAACTTGGGGCCTAGTTTATAAAAGAGTAAATAGGTTGGATTAGGTGCTCTAAAGAATGTGGCATGAGCTAATAATTAGATAGATAGATAGATAGATAGATAGATAGATAGATAGATAGATAGATATGTGTGTGTGTGTGTGTGTGTGTGTGTGTGTCTGTCAGGCAAAATGAAAATGTTCTCATTGTCATAATAAGGGTATAGGGTGACAAAAAGCATGCACTTCTACTCTTCTACTCTTCTACATTCATACACAGCTGTAAATGCATAAGACTGCATTGGTTCAGGTCAGATTTTGGCAAATATGAAATTTATTAAATGTAAAAGAACAAGTAAACTATAATTGAAAAATATTTTCAAATATCTTTTTCTTCCTGATAGCAACTCTGTGGCCATGACTCTCAAAAATGTCTCTCTTTTTATTTGTCTATTTGTCTATTTGTCTAAATATGTCTATTTCCTCCTTCCCTACACTTGATTTTTCCTAATAATGTCCTGGGCAACTTGCACAGTGACCAAAACTATCACTGCCCCAGAAGGCGAAGCACAGACCCACACCAAGTATTTTAGTAATGCTCTGCCAAGCTGGAACTGTTGTCATGAGGCCTGCAGTTTGATTCCATAGAGACCTTCAGAAGCAGCTATTGCCTTATTCAGCTTCACCATGGTTCTCTCCCAACTGCTGGTTTACCACCAAGTGTATCCTTTCAGAGTCATAACAGGCATCAGATGTAGGTATTCATTGTTAATTGGAGCCTACATCATTTAATACAGGAAACCAATGTAATAATTATCATAAGACATTACATTCATGGGCATATTATGTATTGGCCTGACATGGGCATATTTTCTCTGTGGGCAAGTCACATGGGAAGTCAAGATAGAAGAAGTTTCCTTCTGAGCAAAGAATAAGAACAGTAGGAATTAGAGGAGGAGTTTGAATAGTTAAGTAGCATCGAAATGAAAGCCTGATACTTATATATCTAAAATAAGTTTACTGATAGGAGCAATATTCATATCAATATACACATACTCTTAGAAAGCTATTTTTCCCAGAAAAGTTATTTGGCAGGCATGATTAGTTTTTTTGTCCCAGGTGGCTTTGCTTCTTCTATACATTCACTTCCAAGTATACATGTTTTGATTAACTGTCTTGTTTTAGATATATTGGTACAGAGAGAATACTAAACAAAGTGTTTCAGACATAGGTCTTAATGTCATGGTCTCTAGAGTCAGATGGCCCAGGGCTAGTTAAGTTACATTTTTTGCTAGCTGTGTAAACTTGAGCAGTTACTCAACTTGTCTAAAGTTTTGATTTCCTTATAAATATAATGGAGGTAGTAACATCTAGTTTTCTAATTTGTAGCACAGTGCCTGTAAAGTGCAGTACTTATGTGATAGCAGACTTTAATAATCTACTTGTCATTGGACACATTTGTTCCTTTAATGTAATGGCATATATTATATTCGACAAAGATGTACAATGTTATACTATATATTTCAGAGAAAAGAGGGATATTTCAACCAGTGTTGAACATATGAGTTGAAAGTTTATGTCAAATCATGTTGGGATGACGTTATCCTTCACGTGCACTGAGAATGTAGGGAGCTGGTTGTGAGACAGAGGGTAATGGACCAAATGACCTAGCAGAAGTGAGCAGCCTGAGAAAGGAAACAGCTGAGGTAAATTACAGCCCAACATTACAGCTGCCTCTTCTCAAAATCAGCTTTTGTTCAATTTACATTTGTCGTTTGTTTAGCCGTAAAATAAATTATTTCTTTTTCTTGAGCTATATTGAATGATTCACTCTTTACTAGAAATAGTGATTTAGACCAGAATAGAAAACAACTTTTGATGCCATTGATCCATGTTTATGTGTGTTTTGGTGTACATGTGTGCCTTGGCAGACAGCCTATACATATTAGATGTTGCATGTAATTCCAAACAATCAACAGCAGATATCATATGCAGAGCTGAAAGACACCAATTCAAAGGCCAAGTAGCATAATCTTTCAAGGTTTGATCACAAATTATTCAAATGATACCACTTAATTATTTTTTAAAAATTCAGAAAAGGATATTGATTATTACTGGTTTGACTTCTGGTTAAAGATTATAAGAAAATTCCAAATTTACACCCTTTTTCTTATCTCTTTCAGAAGTATTTTGTGTATAAAGCCTGGTTTTTAAATATCTTTTGCACATTTATACTTGATACTTCATATCAGTAGGTAAAATAATACTTCAAAAACAAAAATAAAATTCTCAGAGATATCTGGTTCTGTAATGCAGTAGAGAGAAAGATAAGAAGGCCCATTATTGCTATAAATATCAGAAACTTTAGATAAAAAGCAGTGTTTAATTGTTAATTATTTAGTTGTGTTTTTAGAATGAGATATCTTTACATACTAGATGAAAGAAGAAACCAAAGTTGGAGTGTTATAAAGAAGAGGTGAGGCAGCCCAGTGTGGGGTAGAAGTCTTGAGCAGAAGTCTTGAGTTTTACACCTAGGCTGCCAGAGACACACTCATGGTTCTATGCAAGGCAGAGAATTAGAAATAACACTGTTTATGATAGTGACATGGAGCATAATTGTCATACTGAGGGTGTATAGGATGCTAAGAGCATTGAAAGTCCAGTTGGAAACCTTGAAAAATGAGTCACTAAATTGGAAAGAGGAGCCCAGACTTCAGTTGGAGCAGCAATGATAGCAGTAGAAACACGGGGGAGAAGTGACCCCCCACTAAGAGAAGATGAGAAGTGCAAAATCACTAAGATAGTCACGGAAAACAGAGCAGAGAACAAACAGCAGAGTTGTAAGTAAATTCCTGGCAGTGAACATTGACCACTTCAAAGGAGAACATACTGGCCATCAAGCAGAACACGGAAGCCACAGCAGGACTCAGCAGGAGACGAGAGAGACTCGTGGCCTATGAGTTTGAAAGAATGTCTGTGGTCCAGAGACAAATTGTTCAATAACTTTCACCCACATAGTTTTTATTATATTTCCACAGTTAACTGTGAACCTAGGGCAGTAGTTGAAAAAACAAAGATAATAAAGTTTTTAAAATGAAAACCGGAGATTCAGAGATAAAAAGCTTGAAACCACTGCCCAGTAGAATGCCAGGGAAGTATTATGAACAAACTTAATAGCCTTGGATGATGGTATGAAGGTTGTCTTTCTTTTCTTTTTCTTTTTTTTTGAGTTATGTTGGTAAACTAAACTCTGAACCATAAAGATGAACTATAAATATGGATATGCCTTTTTTTTCTGAAAGTCTAGAGGACTTCATACATATAATTTCATTGTTTTTTACTTTGAAAAAACTCTTACTAAACATGAGAATTGTTATGTTAATGTTTTCCTTATTTTGGGCATGCATATCTGCAAATAACACATTTATTGGAATTTCTCCTTGAAAGTCTTGTCCAAATTACTGTGTATAATCCAAGAAAATAGTAAAGTATTATGGATTAAAAAAAATCAAGGATCAATTTAGCAAAACATGGCTAAACTTGTGATGAAGAACATTTAAGATTGAAAAGAGTTTGGGCCCTGGCTGGGTAGCTCAGTTGATTATAGAGAATTTTCTCCATACATCAAGGTTGCTGGTTTGATCCCCAGTCAGAGCACATACAAGAATCAACCAATGAATGCATAAATAAGTGGAACAACAAATCAATGTCTCTCTCTCTTTCTGTATCCTCTCCCTCTCTCTTTTTCTTTCTCTTTGTATTAAAAAAAAATCAATTTTTAGAGATGAAAGAGCTTAGAAGAAATTATTTCTAGCCTTCAGATTATGGATGAAACAGTAATTTGTTTCTTTTTATATCTTTACTAGAGGCCCCAGTGCACGAAATTTGTGCACAGGGCAGGGGAGAGGGAGTGTCCCTCAGTTCGGCCTGCACCCTCTCCAATCCAGGACCCCTTGGGGGATGTCTGACTGCCAGTTTAGGCCCAATACCTTTCACCTGTCTGCCTGCCTGATCGCCCCTAACTGCTCACCCCTGCTGGTCTGATCGCCCCTAACTGCCCCCTGCCAGCCTGATTGCCCCTAACCGCCACTGCCTTGGCCCCACCACAGTGGCTTTGTCTGGAAGGAGGACTGGACAACCAGAAGAAATCTAGTTGACCCGGTCTAATTAGCATGTTACCCTTTTATTAGTATAGATTTTTACATGGTTGCTTTATTTTTACTGATATTATATCTTCCTTAATATATATTCTTTTTAAGTGTTTTCCTTTGAATATTATAGGGAAAAACATTGGAGAGATCTGTATCTTTTTCTAATTGATTTTTCTCCCCTTCTGAACAGTTACTCACCTTAGATACTAGAAGAGAGAGAATAACTGAAGAATTTCATTTTCCTCACAATTGTGTAACCAAAATCCATGTTAAATTCTGGTCCTTTATCCCAACTTTCACAACAACAAAAGCATGCATTGGTAATTGGTGAAGGAATAACTGTCATTGCAACACTGCACCTATAATCTATTGTTAGCACTACATTGTTGGCTATACCCATCTTCATATCATGACACGATGAGAGGACCAATTGGGCAACACTGATACAGTAAATGTGATGTACTCCAGGGCCCTGGTTCTCACAGGGTCCTAAGGTGATTCACATGCACATTAGAGTTCAAGAAACAATGTTTTTAGCAACATATCAGTGCCCCATCCATCTACTAATCAATGTGGTTCTTTTCCCTCCTACCCTCTTCCTCTTTTCTTTTCCTCATTTCCTCTCTCAGTCATTTATATTCATCTCTCAACTAACCTGAAATTTCCTCTGTGGGAGTTTCTGGTTTAATTTTTGGGCATTAGATGGCAAGATTATTGGGAGATGTGAATGTCTGCTAAAGTGCACATGCTTCATGAGTTAAAAGAAACACTCTTCTGTAAACTCCCATATGGCACAGTAGGCATATTATCTGATTGTTCCTTAAGAAAGCACAGAGAGTCCAACCCAGGGCTGACAGGAAACAGGGAGGAAGAACGCATACATAACAATGAATGATAACATCAGGAACAGGCTCTCCTCATTTGGGGTCAGACCTGAGATGTAGGAGTTTAGGCTGGTTCAATGTAAGAACTAGCAAAACCATGGGGAGAGTAAACATCAAGGAGAACAATGGATAGGCACCTCAGAGAGACACCGTAGCCAAGTCACTGTTTCTTCCTTCAGAGACCACTGTAGTAGTCTCTTAAATGACTTCCCTCCAGGACTCTGATCCTCCTATTCACTTCCAAACAGCTCTACCAGGAGCCAGAGGGAATTCATAAACTCTTAAATAGCTTCCATCAAACATATAATAAAATACACAACTTCACATGTCATAAGAAAACCCTGCCACATCCTGACCTCCCTCTACCACTGCATCAGCTTACTGGCCTAGTCTTTGTTCCTTACAAACATTATCATTCAAAAAAGACATTCCAGGTGATTTGGGTATTTATATCATAAAAGGCTTGAGGTTGTGATGCCGTAATGATGTCACAACAAAATGATCAGTGGCTCTCAGGGCAGGCGGGGCAGGGTGTGAGCTAAGAGCAGCAATGGGTGGGATGGCCAGCTGAGGCAAGTGGAAGCGAGCTACTTGTGCTTGATTTTGTGCACACTGGGCTCTAGTTTAGTAATAATAGTGGCTAAGAATGCCAGCTCTGACAACAGACCACGTTCAATTCCAGTTTTACCACTTAGCAGCTAGCTAGTTGACTTTAGAAAAGTTACTTCAATCTCTATGTGTCAGTTTCCTTCTACATTAAATGGGGTCCAAAATTATGTTTACTTCCTAGGGCTTTAATGAAGTTTAAATGCATTGGTATGTGTAAGTTACGTAAGAGCCTTTCACATAGTAAGTATTAAATAGGTGTTGTTAAGATGCAGCAGATTAGGCATAAGGGAGAGGCATAAATATATATATGAACCATCAGTAACTCTTGGAGTTTGCATGAGAGCTTTTCATAACTGAAAGATGTAAAAGTTGTTGCAGAAGATTCAGCCATTGACATCTATGCGATTTTTGTTTTCTCAGAAACTTAATCTTTATTAAAACATTTCTATGGTTCTTATCAATTTCAAAATATCCAAAAGCACCAATTAATCTGTCACAGGTAGGTAAAATTGGTCTCAAAATGGATTCTTAAAAAAAAAAATGTTTTTAATTTCTTAAAATATATTTTCATTGATTTCTGAGAGAGGAAGAGAGAGAAACATCAACAATGAGAGAAAATCATTGATTGGCTGCCTCCTGCATGCTCCTTGCTGGGGATCAAGCCTACAACCCTGGCATGTGCCCTGACTGGGAACCGAACCTTGAGTTCTTGATTCATAGGTCGATGCTCAATCATGAGCCACATCAGCTAAGCTCATAATGGACTCTGGAATCACATTACATTAGAGTCCATCCCAACTCTACCAATCATTACATAGAGGATTTAAAGCAATTATATAATTGCTTTATGCCACAAATTCCTCAACTGAAAAAAAATCCTATGCTATAGAAATTGTCATAAGGATTAAACTCTATAATATATATATATATATATATATATATATATATATATATATATATATATATATAGTGCTTAGGACACTGCCTGGCCCATAATAAATGCTTAAAAAAACATGTGGTCAAAACCAGAGAGGGTCTGACCTGCATTACCACCATTTGTCCACCATCATCCAGAACTGAAATATCATTGCTGATATGTACATATAAGGAACTGTTTGACATTGAAATTGGGACTCAAAAGAACTTCTCCTAGAAAGAAACGCACTACAGACTGATTCATTTGCCTCTCAGCATAACCATTATTGTTTGTCTCATTTTCGGTTCTTAATATAAGTGTATTTCTAGTGTCACATGATCTCACTCATCTAGGGGAAATAATGAACAACATAAACATATGAACAAAAACAGACCCGGAGACAGGGAAGCATTGACCAAACAGTCAAACCGCAGAGGGAAGGTAGGGGAGGGGAGGGATAAGGGGGAAAGATCAACCAAAGAACTTGTATGCATGCATATGAGCCTAACCAGTGGTCACGAACAACAGAGGAGGTGGGGGAATGCGTGGGGAGGGGTTTGGGATGGAAATAGGGGGATGAGGACAAATATATGATACCTTAATCAATAGAGAAATTAAAACAAACAAACAAAAAAACATGTGGTCAAGAATGATGCTGATTGTGTGCTTTAAGTTAAAAAATTTAGAAAGACTTTAACCCCACTCTTTGCTTGTAAATTGAAAAGAAGTTCACATTTGGCTCATAGAGGTCAGAACAGAAGCAAATCCTGTAACCTGCCTGTTGCTATTTCACAATAGTTACATGAGTTTGTGCTCAATCTTGAAAAGTGACATTAATCAGAATAGTAATTACCTTGAGAAGGCTATAAAAACAAGAGTTTCTTTCTTTTACCAAAGAATAGCACACCTCTCAGATATTTTGAGCTCTGCCTCAACTTCACTGTAGTAACTTTATCAGCAATGAAGATACTTGGTATTTTCCTGACCTTTGTCTTCACTGTGTCTTGTGGTCCATCAGGTAATGATTATTAACATAGAAAAAGAGGGAAGGGCAAAATTTTTGTTATAATTGCTTTGCTCTGGAAAAATAAAACAGATAAGTGATTTGCATATAAATTTATAATAAAGTTCACTCTATTTTGCATGGAAGAAAAAAATTAGTGAAACTGCTGGTTGATAGTATATTGGGTGGGGTCCTCTTAAGATATATAATTAAACCTGTTTTCTGTGTTCTTTGATTAGACTATTACTCCTATGTCTTTCCCACTGCCTTCTATTTTTAAATACAATATAATGAACTGATATTGATTATAGCTTTCTATAACTAACTAGCCCTGCAATTTGTATATTGGAGGTAGATGGCTCTTTAGAGCATAGAACATGCAGAGTATTTTTTCCACATTCTTTTTTCTCTTGAGGAAGTATGCACAGATTATATATTTAAGGATATTCTATTTACCAAAAAAATTAAAAAAATAAACAACCAAAAAAATTGCCTGTGGCAAAATAAATATTGTTAAATAGTAAGAATGTATACCAATTTACTGGGGATAAAAATTAATTTTTAAAAATATATTTTATTGATTTTACACAGAGAGGAATTGAGAGGGAGAGAGAGTTAGAAACGTCGATGAGAGAGAAACACCGACCAGCTGCCTCTTGCACACACCCCACTGGGGATGTGCCCGCAACCAAGGTACATGCCCTTAACCGGAATCAAACCCGGGACCTTTCAGTCCACAGGCCGACGCTCTATCCACTGAGCCAAACCGGTCCTGGCGATAAAAGTTAATTTTTAATACAGTTACCGGTACATGGGCATGATTTCAGAAACAAAATTGTTTAACTCTATACTTTAAACAACTTTATTTATTTATCTATTTATCATCTGTCAGTTCATCTATCCATTCAAATACATTAAACTTGGATTTGTGATCATGGCTACTTTTTCTTAGTTTCACAGAAGAAAACAAGAGACAAAACAAGAGAAATTACAGTGAGAAAAACAGAATGTTACCTTGTTCGTGGTGCTTGTAAGACTTCATGCAACAACTGGGAATACATATATAATTTCTGCGACAATGAGCCCTGCTGTGTTGTACGGGAATATAAAATGCCAACCAATAAATAAACCACTACTACAGCTCACATGTAAGTTCTGATTCTATTACAACACACAACACTACTTTGTAACAAAATTACTACTAATAAAGACCTTTCTACTTTCTTTAAATCTATTTTCCCATAGTTGTCTTCTGGCCTCTTGGATTATACAATGATAACATGGCAACTAAATTGGCAGTTCTCTTCTACTTACATTATGAACACCCTCTGTCCTTAATATGTCCCTTTATCTCTGGCCTGTTTATTTGCCCTGACAGTAGGCAAATTATTTTCATATGATCATTTGGGTTATCAACCATCAATCGTAGTTTATGCCTCCTTTCCATGATTTTAGTAAAAATGTGCATGGGTTTTGGACACAAAGTCATATACATCTTAACAAATAATAAGAAAGCATTGAGAATGGGGAAAGAACTAAACAAAAATTGAACAAGGAGTAAAATGTGGTAAGAATAGAAGGAAGTTTAAAAACACTTTAAATGTATTATTTTCTTATGATAAAAAATAAGAAAATTCAGAATAACACAGAAATGTCCAATAAGAAAAAGTAAAGTAATTTCTAAGTCTATCATCCAGAACTCTTATCATAATCAATTCTGAATACAGTCAACCAATCTAAGGGTCTTCTCTGGTCCTTAAGAATTTTACTTAACTCCTTCATCTTATAATTCAGTATTTGATACTTCTGTTCTGGCCCTGTCTTCAACAAACTCATTGTGTTTCCAGCTTTCTACATTCCATATTAATTCTATTATAATATTGAATTAATGTTAATATAAAATTTCTTATGAATTATAAAGCTTTCCTTCAGTAAGTGCTTGATATTCAGAATTTAAAATCTTCACTGAGTGTATTTTCTTTTCTTTCTTTCTTTCTTTCTTTCTTTCTTTCTTTCTTTCTTTCTTCTTTTTTCTTTTTTTACCTATAACTATAGCACTGGATAATATAAAACTTAAGGTCCAAATTATGATTTAGAGAAAATGGAAAAAAAGTTTAGTGCTTTGGGGTAGAGGTTGTAAGAGAAAGGATAATTCCCGATTTAATTTTATTTCTTGAAAAACATTATTGAACAATGCAGTCATTCATTAGAAAATATCACAAAAGGTGCAGATTTGAAAGAATCATTTTAGACATGTTAAGTTTAACTTATCTGCTGTATAAATGAGTGAAACCCATGAGAGAAAAATGTGCTTCAAATATAGATTTGAGGAGCCATTAACTGAAGTAATAGGTTGAAATAACCCAAGGGAAGACTACAGATTGAGGAGGGGGGGAAAGTCTAAAATCCTCAGAAATAACACTTGAAGGATGTTAAGAAAAATTAAACTCTGCAGTGAAGGGCAAGAAGAAGCAGTTAGCCCCTCAGAATTGGCTCTCGGTTTTCATGTCTTTCAATTTGAGGGTCCAGACAGATAAAGAGCTAACCTATTCTCACTCATATGCTTTGTGTTGGTTTGTGACCCACAGAACCAAGGAGCATAATAAAATGGATTTTGCTTTAAGCCTTCAAGTTTCAGGGTAGTTTGTTGCACAGTAATATTAACCAGAGGTGTGTACAATTTTTAGTACAAAAAGTTAAATAAATAAAAGAAAGAATACATGATGAATTGTAGGCAGAACTTCTGAAATGAAGTAAAGAACTCCAAAAATCTGCCCCTTCATAAAAGCAACAACAACAAAACAACTGGCAAAAAAATGTAATTTTTTTAAATCTCTGCAAATTAACCACAGACTTGCAAAAATCTGAGCATTTATTCAAGAAAAAATACATACACTTAATTTCAGCTAGCTTTGTGATATTTTGACTACTCTGTTACCATCTGACTCACCTCAACTCTGCAATAGACTTGAAAACCAGCAGCCTCTTAACCATGGTAGTTGAAAATACATAATGAATATTTACAACTTCATAATAAAAAAATCATAGAACCCAATTATAAAATAGATAAAAGATTTGGATATATATTTGGATATATATAAATAAGATATATCAATGTTGAACAAGCACATGGAAAGGTGTTTAACCTCAATAGCTATCAGGAAAATGCAAATCAATATCACAATGAGTTACCACTTCATACACACTAAGTGGGCTATAATGAAAACAACAGATAATAAGAAATGTTGGTAAGGGTAAGAAGAAATTGGAACTTTCATACACTGCTAGTAGGGATGTAAACTGGTGCAAATACTTCAGAAAGCAGTCTGAGAGGAACTCTAAAAATTTAAGAATAGATTTTTTTTCATTTGACTCTGCAATCACACACTTTAGCATATGTGTAAGAGAAATGAAAACATATGTCAATGCAAACATGTGTACACAGATGTTTATAGAAACATTATTCATAACTTCTAAAAGGTGGAAACAACACGACTGTCAAAACAAAACAAAACAAAACAATTATTGATAAATTCTGTGGCACATCCATAAATAAAATGTAATGAAGCATTGATTCATGCTACAAATTGATAAATCTTGAAAATATTATAATAGGTTTAAGTAACCAGTCACAAATATCAATTACTACATTATCCCATGTGTGTGAAATATCAAGACTAGGCAAATCTATAAATACAGAAAGCATATTCATAGTTGTCTAGGACTCAGGGAGGTGACAGCTCCAGGGTTTCTTTTGGGACATGGAAATCTAAAATTGATTGGGAGTATGATTACATACTTCTGTAAATGTATTAAACCTAATTGAATTGTATGCATTAAATAGGTTAACACTTTAGTATATAATTAATGCCAAAAATGTCATTTTAAAAAGAATGCAGGCAAATTTCCTGTCAGAAATTATGTAAAGCAAAGTACAATATATCAACATGTTTGAGTACTGAAAAATTTCTGGGAACCTACAGTTCTAATCAGTGAAACATGTCTCAAAAATAAAGTGAAATAAAGACACTTTCAAGCAAAGAAAAAGTTTAAAAAATGCATTTCCAGTAGTGCTTTCATGAAGAAATATACAAAATTTCTCCAAAAGAAGAAAGCATATAAAAGGTTTTAAAAAAATTAGATCTACCAAAATAATAAATTGAGGTGGAATTTGTAAATTTGTGGCTAAAAGTAAATATCTTTTCCCTCAGTTTTTAATCTTGAAGATAATTTACTGCCTTAAACAAGAGTCACAATATATTATGCAGTTTATAGCACTGCAGAAAAAAATGAATGAGAACAATTGCCCAGGTCACAAGATGGGGAAATAGAAATATGGGATTATAAGGTTTCTACATTATATGTGTAAGTTAAAGACCTGTGCTATAAACCCTAGAGTAAGGAATATAGCCAATGGGGTAGATAAATGTATCCATAAAAGATAGAAAGTGGAGTAGAAAGGAACAAAGGCAGGGAGAACAAATAGAAAATACCAAGATGGCAGGTTTATACACAACCACATTATAATTCCATTAAATTTAAATATTATGAACATGGCCATTTAAAGGTAGAGACTGTAAGACAGAATATTGTATTAGTTACCTATTTCTTCTTAACAAATTAACCCAGTAAGTAACAGATTAAAACATTTATTATTTCATAAATCATATGGGTAGAATTTCAGAAACAGCTTAGCTTGCTACTTCTATCTCAAGGTTTTTGATGAGCTTGCACTGAAGCAGGTGACCTGAGCTACAGAAATCTCAATATTTAACTGGGGTTGAAGGATCTGCTTCAGGGTTCACTCATGTGGCTTTTAGCAGGCTTTATTGTTAAAAGCTATTGAGATTAGGACTTCAGTTCTTTACAAGTTGTTAAATAGAGGGTCACATATTCTAACCACATTATTTGGGCTGCTCAGTAAGAATTCTCACAATATAGCATCTTGCTTCCCCCAACATAAGTGATGAGAGGGAAAGACAGAGAGAAGCAGAGGCAGAAACTCAGTCACACACACACACACACACACACACACACACACACACACACACACAAGGACTCTTGGGTTGCAGCCCAAGACTATTTTTAAATGGCTATATTAAAATATATGAAATGTCTCAAATAAATTATTTAAGCTTCCATTTTAAAAATTTAGAAACGGAAACACAAATTAAACTTAATTTTATAAAAACATACTTTAATAAACCATAATTTTTACTTAGCAGAAATAAAAAAAAATAAAATCAGCAATTAATTGAACATAAAATGAACAACCAAAAAACAATCAACAAAAAAGCTGGTTCTTTAAAAAGGTAACATTCTCAAGTGACTGCTATTGCCTCTTTTTTTTAGAACAGAAAAATGACATTAAAAGGGTTACACCTAGATGACTGTGTGTGATATGTTTAATACGTATTCAAGCTTTTCAGATACCAGCATATTTGTTCTTCTTCTTCATGCTTCCTATAAAAGGCACTGAGATTATAGAAAAGACTGACTAGATAATTTGGTCAAAGGCAGCAAAGTCACATGGGAAGAGAGCTGCACATCAAGAGTATCACACTGTATTTTCTCAGTATTGCAGAAAACTTTAACATAAGAAAATAAAACATGAACACAAGCTTCCCTTTACCTCTTGATCATTCAAACAGATATAAGTAATAATGTCTACTGGAATGGATAGAATGCTCCTATATGGTCTTTGATAGACCAAAACAAATAAAAAATAAAGGTAAACAAACCAGAAAAGGTATTACAAGGTGTCAGAGGGTGGCTGTAAAGGTGTTCATATGTAAAACATATGTATCACAGAAAAAGCAAGAAAATACCCGAAATCTATATAATAGTAGATTCATTGCAGGAAGGCAGGTTCAGAGAAATCTTAGAATGAAATAGAAGTGGGAATAGCCTATGATACTAAGAGAAACTAAATAATGATGAATGACTATTATTTATATTTTTGCCCACTATTATAAGAAACACAGGGAAAAAATGTTTTAAAACAGTTAAAACTAAAAGACTTGAAAACATTTGAGAAAAAAAGAAAGAGATGGAAACAATATTAAAGTAAAATGATAATAATAAAATAATAGCAATAATCCATTTGACTTGGAAACCAACAACATTTGTCTTTATCTAGCACAGTATTGTCATATGAGACATTAAAAAGCAACATAATTTATACTGCTTATTGTATTACAATCTTTAAATATCAAGCATGAATGTCTCAATTCTGGTTATATAGAGAGTGCAAATATCCCAGCAAGATGAAAGCAAGTATGAGGCAAGAAGTGAATGAGAAGTGGAAAGGGGGAGGGATTTTGGAGTGAATGGGAAGGGGAATGATATCTTCATTTTAAGTAAAGAAGTACTTAAAAGTTTAAGGATAACATACAGAAATTTTCAAAAATTAATAAATTAAGAACCGCACAAGAGAAAGTGTAAGTGATCTAAATCTGCATTTCTCATATTGAAAACCAAAAGACATACTCTGTGGTTGCCAAGCAAAAACAGAATATAAGCTAAATTCTAATTCATATGTTAATAGTAACCAAAAACTTGAAAATAGGGAAATTGATATGGGAAATTATTTCTATTCATTACAAGTATCTCCCCCCCCCAATAATTATTGTTTGCATATTTACTATGATAAAATTTAAAATAAATGAAGATTGGAGAAACCAAGATGGTGGCATAGGTAAACACCTGAACTGCTGCCTTGCATAACAATTTCAAAACTACAACTAAATGACAAAACAGACATTATCCAGAACCATAGGAAGGCTGGCTGAGTGGAAATTATACCACTAGAAGGAAAGAGAAAAGTACACTGAGACTCACAGGAGCTGTGGAAGGCAGAGGTATAGAGGCGTGCGAGGAGAGAGGGCTGGAAACTGAGTACACAGTTGGCTTTCTCATTTGGGAGGGAGACAAAAGCTCCTTACTGCTCTGAACTCCAGTTCTGGGTGAGACTCTGGGGACTCAGACTCATACAGGGAGAAACTGGACTGCCTGGCAGCAGGTGAAACTCAAGGCCAACTTTCTCTCAGAGGTGCTTACAGTAATTACTGCAGGATACTGAGACCTGGGGGTCTCTTAGGGCAGGGCTAATCGGAAGCCATTGCTGTTTGCTCCACCATGAGATCCTGCTTCACAAAGCCATTGTTATTTGCTCTGCCCTGAGACTCCGCCCCATCCAAGCTGAGTGCAGAGATTTTTGCATATGAGTGGCCTGGTCCCTTGAATTCTAAACTTACCTAACAAACTACAGCTGCATCAGTGAGACCCAGAACATCCAAAAGAAGGCCTAAGGCCCCACAGCAGCTTGCATTGCTTCACAGCTGGGCCTCATCTGGGCACCTCCAAAACCCAAACAAAGAAGAGGAATCTGCAGATCTCTTGATAGCTCCTGCTGTGTAGCCCCAGGCAGAGGCTAAATTGGCACCTTCTTGGGAGATCAAACAGCCAGTGTACTCAGGAGTCAGAGTGGGACCATCCAGATTACAACTCCTCATATCCATAAGAGACACACTCAGGAGGAAGACTCAGTGAGGATTAAAGCCCCACTGAAGCAAGTCTTGCCTCTTAAGGGTGTCTCCAGCACAGAAGTTCTCCCAGTGTAGACACAGCTGATCACAGCCATTGGCCGGGAGGTCAATTCCCAGTGACACCAACAACAATCAAGGCTTAACTACAACAAGACTGTGCATTCAGCTCACAAAGGAGTGCACCAAGAGTGTCCATATCAAGTAACTGGAAAGGCTGAGCCTCTGAGCCCTATAAGACACCTAGCACACAAAATGATCAATACAAGGAAGCAGCCAAAATGTGGAGACAAAGAAACAGGTCACAAATGACAGAAATGGAGGAAAGCAAACTACTGGATATAGAGTTCAAAACCATGGTTATACAGTTTTTCAAGAATCTTCTAGAAACCACCAATAAATTTAGTGATACCCTCAAGTATATAAAAAAGGACCAACTAGAAATTAAGCATACACTGACTGAAATAAAGAATAATATACAGCCGAAACCGGTTTGGCTCAGTGGATAGAGCTTTGGCCTGCAGACTGAAAGGTCCCAGGTTCGATTCTGGTCAAAGGCATGTACCTTGGTTGTGGGCACATCCCCAGTAGGAGTTGTGCAGGAGGCAGCTGATGAATGATTCTCTCTCATCAATGTTTCTAACTCTCTATCCCTCCCTCTTCCTCTCAGTAAAAAATCAATAAAATATATATACATATATATATATTTTTAAAGAATAATATACAGAGATTCAACAGAAGATTAGAGGATCCCAAGAATAAAGTCAAAGATTTGCAATACAAAGAAGCAAAAAACACCCAACCAGAAAAGCAAAAAGAAAACAGACTCTAAAAATTTGAAGATAGTGTAAGTAGCCTCTGGGACAACTTCAAGCATACCAACATCCGAATAATGGGGGTGCCAGAAGGAGAGAGCAAAATACTGAAAATCTATTTGAAGAAATAATGACTGAAAACTTCCGCCACCTGGTGGAACTTGTGAACTTCCACAAGTTCACAGACTTCCTGAACTTGTGGAAGTTCAGGAAGTCTGTGAACTTCCTGAACTTCCACAAGTTCAGGAAGTTCACAGAACCCCAAACAAAAGGAATCCAAAGAGGATCACACCGAGACATATCATAATTAAAATGCAAAGAGTGAAAGACAAAGAGAGAATCTTAAAAGTAGCAAGAGAAAAACAATTACTACAAGGGAGCACCCATACTATGTTAGCTGATTTCTCAACAGAAACTATGCAGGCCAGATGGGAGTGGCAAGAAATATTCAAAGTGATGAATAGCAACAACCAAGATTACTCTACCCAGAAAAGCCATCATTCAGAATTGAAGGTCAGATAAAGAGCTTCACAGATAAAAAAAAAAAAGCCAAAGAAGATCATTACCACCAAATCAGTATTATATGAAATGCTGAAAGGTATTCTTTAAGAAGAGGAAGAAGAAAAAGGTAAAGATAACTAATACATATCTATCAACAGTGAATCTAAAAATCAAGTGAATAAAGAATCTGATAAACAGAATAAACTGGTGAATATAATAGAATCAGGGGCATAGAAAGGAAGTGCACTGATAATTCTCGAGGGGGAAAAGGTGTGGGGGGTGTGGGAAGAGACTCAACAAAAATCATACACCTATAGATGATGACAATGGGGGAGGAGGTAAGGGCAGAGAGTGAAGTGGGAACGGGTTGGAGGGGAGCTATGCAGGGAAAAAAGAGGAACAATTGTAATGATCTGAGCAATAAAGATTTATTTTTAAAAAAGAATAGAATACAATAAAAATTTAATTCTGCTTTCGAGATTTTGAGGGCGAAAACAAAAAAAATAAATAAAGATTAATTGAGCTTTTCTAGGTTACAAAGCAGAGCTCCATAAATAATCAAGTTGCATCTGAAAATAAATAAGGCTTAATATCTAGACTTTGGTCAATGAGTAATTTGCAGAAACTGGCTATATAAGAAAGAATTTTGAATGAATGGACATACTGATAAATTTACACACCAAATTAATAGCTAGAATAATATTTTTTAAAGTAGCTATAAGTTTAACTGACATAGTAATTTTCAGTTGTTTTGCATCTAAAATAATAAATAAATATTTTTCTTAAGCACATTTTATGCAAGATCCTTTGTGTGATGTTTTATTGATCACTATTAAAAGAAAGATGTCACATTTACAGATGTTTCTACATAGAGATTTTTCCCCTAAAGATTGCAAGTTAATTGCAAGTGTTTTCAATTTGGTCAGTTCTGCCCACTGGCCTACTCAGTGGAGCAGAAATAAGTGCTCAAAAAATAAAACAATTTCCGGATAAAGAGAGACTTTTTTTCATTCAAAAACTATAAATAGTAAATGTCTCTTAGCTTTTTGGAAAGAGCTCTGGTCTCTAGATTTTGTTACCAAATCTTTCAGGAGCTTTTTTCTTCAGAATGAAGGTCTTTTATTACTTACTCCATATTCTATGTTATATGAGCTTCATTCTAACAGGTAAGAGATGCTTTTGGCGTGTTCATAAGTAGCATTCAGATTCTAGCTGCAAATATTAGATTATGAATTGGAAAATGCAGATTCAATCTTTTTCTAATACAATCTTTTCAATTAAAAGTATCTTTTGATTATGTTGAATCTTGGTTTCCTCATTTGGAATAATGTCATGTAAATGTACTTTAATGGCTTGATTTTGAAAGTTAATATACAGATAAAATGAGAAGATCTTTTGCCTTTCAGGGACCTTAATTTATTTTAGATATTTAAATTATTAAGAAAATAATAATTTATTAAATTTATTTTTAAGATTCAAAAGTAAAGTCATCATAATAAATTTGCCCCAGGGAAGATGAATGCACTGAGAACAATAACATATATCTTTTGGGATATCAGTAATAGAGTGTAAGATGATTTAGGATATAGCCTCAGAATATGCTGGACAATAAGGTTCAATAGGAATAAAGGGACAAGTAAAGAAATAATTCCTCAAAAAACTTTGTTGAATTAGTTAGTGCATATAGAAATATTGCAAAGGCTTTGTCAATCAATCAATAATAAATTATAAAAAATATATTGTAATGAAGCCTTTGGTGATGATTACATGATAATATGATATTCTGAATAGGAATAGCCTCTAAGGCAATACAAACTTAACAATGGAGGTGTAAATGTATTTCTGGAGGTATCCTAATTTGGCGCTAGAGTTGAAAATTCAAGAGATACATTATGTATTAGAAATAGAACTGAATTCAAACTTAGAAGTTCTAGCTGCCTACTAATAGCTTGTGAAACTTGCCATTCAGAGTGAATTGTCAATGTCCTTAACAAAAGAGAGAGAGAGAGAGAGAGAGAGAGAGAGAGAGAGAGAGAGAGAGAGAGAGAGAGAGAATGTAGAGTATAAGCAGAATCAATAATAACCACAATTTTAAAAATAAAACATCTAATATAAAATACTGTGCTTTTGAATTTCATGCACCTCAAACTGCAGTTAAAATTTAGTAAAACCAAGTACTGGTATTGGAAAGTAGCCCAACAAACTGAAAATGAGACTATCAACTTAGGTATTATTATTATTATTATTACAGTCATTGCTATTATTAATAATAAAAGGTTCCTGAGTAAGTGAGGACCTCAAATATGATTAGGGAAGGTGTTGGGGCCCATGGTGCTAGTATGTCAATAGATCAATAACCCTCTGATTTAGAGTGCCTAGTGATCTCCTGAGCAAAATGCTAGACACTGAGAAAACAGAAATTAAAGAAAGCAATGCTTTGGGCATACTTACAAGCTCATTGAAAAAAAATCAAATAACTTAATGGATTTGCTTTATTTCAAAAGTTTATATAAAAGTTTTAAATAGTAGAAATGGTGAAATTATGGCAATTGTAGAGGTTTGGGAAAATGTCCCAAATTTTCTGATGAAAAGCTTTGAAATTTAGAATAAGTCACTTGTATTTAGAACTTGGAAAGTGAAGGAAAGAAAAAAATATTAGTGTCCAATATGTGCCAAACACTATTTTATAACTTTTCATGTAGACATATAATCAGTCCTTCTAGGAAACATTCTCAAGTGACTGCTATCGCCTCTCTTTTTAGAAGAGAAAAATGACATCAGAGGGGATAATTTTTCAAGGTCACACCTAGATGACTGTGTCTGATATGCTTAATACGAACTCACGCTTTTCAGATCCCAGCATATTTGTTCTTTCTTCTTCTTCATGCTTCCTATAAAAGGCACTGAGATTTAAAAAAAAGACTGACTAGATAATGTGGTCAAAGGCAGCAAGGTCACATGGGAAGAGAGCTGCACGTCAGAGTATCAGGTCTGTACTGTCAAACTGTATTTTCTCAATGTTGCAGAAAACATTAAAATAAGAAACTAAAACATGAGCACAAGCTTCCCTTTACCGCTTGATCATTCAAACAGATATGTTATAATGCCTACTGGAATGGCTAGAAGGCTCCTAAATGGTCTTTGATAGACCAAAACAAATTAAAAATAAAACAAACCAGAAAGGGTAATACAAGGTGTCAGAAGGGTGGCTGTGAAGGTATTCATATGTAGAACATATCTATCACAGAAGAAGCAAGAAAAGGCTTTCACTCTACATGCTTCTCTTGTGGCACTGATTAGCTTGTATTAATTAATTTGTATCTAGGCAATTTATAAATTGATCTTAATATTTTTCTGTATTTTATCTACCTGACTTAAATAACTCTACTTTCTCAATTTGTAAACCATTTAAATATTTTTGAGTAAGCTAAGAAACAAATAAAACATAAATATTAATATTTTAGAACAACTTATAATATTTTATGACCTTTAGAGACCCAGGTACCAGCCAAAGGATAAGAGACAAGTATAACCCTTGACAAATTCAAAATGATGCTTCAAGAATAGAAAAAACACACACAAAGACTTAAGTCTAAGATAAGAATAAAAGGTGGATAAGAGATGGAAACTGAATGTGACACTTAATTCTCAGTTATCCAACTTTAAGACATGTCCAAGTCAAGAAATTTGACAAATAATTACAAATAGAGGGAATAAAATTATGTAATTTAAATTTTTCCAAAGTAAATTATTTTTTGCATTCAGGCTATAGCTTGGAAAATCATTTATTAAACATATAAAGAGTACATTATCAAAATTGTATCACTAGTAATTCTTTATCTATGTAAAAATATTAATTTTAATAGAATTCTATCTTAAAAATTGTCACTCACATTACTCTGTAGTCACAAAATAATTAAGGATCCTAGACACACCCCGATCTACCATAGGCAGCATCTAATTTGAGCCAAATCCAGACACCTATTGAATACTTTTCATGTCTCACTGTCCAACATTTTCATTGTAGAGGCTAAAGATTAAATATTTAAAGTGTGGATTCTGTACTTCGAACAGTATAAGATTAAATCCTGGATTAAACATGTATTTGTTTTGTAAACTTGGGGAAGTTATCTGGTTAATTAAAACCTCATATTTTTATTTGAACAACATCTAAGTCAAAGTTTTATAATAGTTAAATGAGATATTTATGCAAAATATTACAATACTTGACACACAGGTTTGCAAGGAATGAAAACTATTTTTATTATTTTTTTTTATCCTAGACTATCATGTTTTATTTCTACACAAGGTTGAAACTCGTACATTTTCTTTTGCCTGTTTTTTTTTCTTTTTGAATAATTATGATGAATGCAATTTAAAAAATTAAGAAAATTGAGAGATATTTTATGTCCATGTATAGGAAGACATTATTTTCAAGAGGTTGATTTTTCTTATCTTGACCTATAGATTCAATGCAATCTCTAAAAACAATAGTAATTTCTTTGGTGGATATTGACAAACTTACTCTATAATTTATATAAAGAGGCAAAAGACAAAGAATAGCAAATTCATTATGAATAAAGAACAGCCCTGGTCATGTGGCTTAGGCTCAGTAGATAGAGTGTCAGCCCATGTTATTCAGTGAATAGAGTATCTATGTAGGTGCAGGTTCCATCCCCATCCCAGTCAGAGTATATGTGGGAAGCAACCAATCAATGTCTCTCTCTCACATCAATCTCTCTCTCTCTCTCTTTGCCTTCTCCCTCCCTTTCACTATCTCTAAAAAATAAATATCCTCTGATAAGGAATAACAAAAAATAAAATAATAAAATAAAATAAATAAAATGGTAAGGGGAAAAAAAGAATGAAGTCTGGGTACCGATATTAACTGACTTCTAAACTTATTAGAAAGATACAGTAATCAAGACAGTGTGGTATTGTTTAAAAAAATAGACAAATAGATCAATGGAACAGGTTAGGGAAGTCAGAAATAAACCCTCATAAATATATTCAACTGATATTTGACAAAAGAGCAAAGGCAATTCAGTGGAGGAAAGGCAGTTTCTTCAACAAGTGAAGTTGCAACAAGTAGACATCCACATGCAAAAAAAAATCTAGACACAGACATTGAATTCTTCACCAAAATGTGATTCAAAATCAATCATAGCCCTAAATGTAAAATGCAAAACTCTAAAATTCCTAGACGATAACAGGAGAAACTTAATTATCTTTGGGTATAGCAGTGGCTTTCCAGGTACAACACCAAAGGCATATATCATAAAAGAATAATTAAAAAAATTGGACTTCATAAAAACTAAAAACTGCTCTGCAAAAGACAAAGAAAAGATGATAAAATGACAATGATAAATTGGGAGAAATAGTTGCAATAGACACATGATAAAGGGCTATAATTCAAAATATATAAATAATTTTTAAAATCCAACGATAAGAAAATGAAAAACCCACTTTCAAAAAAGACCAAAATTCTTAAAAGTCACCTCGCAAACAAGTTATACAAGTGGTAAATAAGCATATAAAAGGATGATCCACATATATGTTATTAGGAAAATGCAAATTAAACCAATAGTAAGATACCATTTCACACATATTAGAGTGGCCAAAATCCAGAATACTGATAACACCAAATTATGGTGAGGCTATGGAGCAACAGGAACTCTCATGCATTGCTGGTGGAATGGCAGAATGGTACAGCCAATTTGGAATGCAGTTTGGCAGTTTCTTACAAAACTAAGTTTACTATTACCATATGATCCAGCAATTGCGCTCCTTGGTATTTACCCAAAAGAGTCTGCACAAACACAAATGGATGTTTACAGAAGCTTTATTCATAGTTTCCAAAACTTGGAAGCATCTAAGATATCCTTTAGTAGATGGATGGATAAATTATCTAGACAATGCAATATTATCCATTGCTAAGAAAAAATGAGCTATGAAGCTAATGAAAAGACACATGGAAACCTTTAATGCATATAACTAAGGGAGAAAATTTCAATCTGAAAAGGATATGCATTGTTATGATTCCAACTACATGACATTCTAGAGAAGGCAAAACTATGAAGATAATTTTAAAAAGTCAGTGATTGCCAGAGGGTTTGGGGGAGAGAAGAAGTAAAGCCCAGAGATTTTTAGAGCAGTACAAATATTCTGTATTAGATATATAATGCATTTGCCAGAATGCATAGATTGTAAACTATGGACTTTGGGTAATTATAATCTGTGAATGTAGGTTCATCCTTGGTACCTTGGTGAAAAAAAAAAAGTGTGATGTTGTTGAATAATAGTGATAATGGGGAAAGCTATGCATGTATGGATGTAGGCACTATATGGGGAATCTCTGCACCTTACCCTCAATTTTTTTTGTAAAACTAAAACTACTCTGAAAAAAAAATCTTTAAAAACTGAAAAACACAAAAAAGCTATTATTAATTAATGAACAATAAAAACATATGCTAATAATGTAATAAGCAAAGTATGTGAGTAAATAAATAGAGAAGTAAATGGAAAACTATTCAAAACAGAAACTAAAGGCATAAGAATTAAAATTGCAATCTATTTTGGGGCAAAAGTTACATACATTGCTAGTGGTAATATGTAAGTTAAAAACTCTGAACTCTATCTCTTTTACAGCTATTTCAAATATGTGTCATGTAAATATTAAAATATGCAATGTCATTTAATTTGTTTATCACAATGCTAAAATGTTAAAGCTTTAAGTATGACCTAGTTGAAAGATTGAATAAATTGTCTCTTATAATTTCAATGGAGTATATTTTGAAGCTCTAAAAAATCTTTAATCTTTGTTAAGAAGAGTAATATATGACAAAATTTAATTTTGTGTTTATTAAAAACAAATTTCAATTTTATGGGGATATGTAATATTTTAACATCATTTTTTTATATTTTCCAAATTTCTTACAATGTACACATTGTATTTTTTTGTAATTAGAAATAATATATTCAAAATAAGAGATCAGTAATTTCAGTTATTCTTTTTTTACTATAGCTACATGTACCTTGGTGGATCCTGAGAAGTGTTCAAAATCTTTTGGTATCTGTAGAAAACGCTGTTTAAAAACAGAAAAGCAAATTGATATATGTTATTCACCAAGTAAGATTTGCTGCTTTGAGAGGGAATTTGAAGATGATTAATCTGGAAAGGAAGATGTACCTCTAACCAAAGAAATCATGTGTTCACCAATGCAGAGAGATAGAGAAGCATAACTAAATAAACACACAAACCAATGTTGATATCTTCCTTTGTAGGCACTATTTATGTATTCAATGAAATAAGGTAGCTGCTTTCTTATTGTGTCTAAGCTAGAGGTTTTGGTAGAGATACATTATGGATACCATGCTTGCTTCAATTTAGGACCACTTTTGAGAGGTTATGGTTCAACTAAACTTAAACATTTCCCAATTTAACCATGATCCCATCAGAAATTTGATTCATAAAAATTAACAGCCATAGACTTATCAATTATCTAGCTGTCATCAACATGTTAGTGATGTGAAGTGACAGGACACCTAAGGAGTGTGATGAACACATAAGTAAGAGCAGAGCATAGAGATACCCATTGGCCTTTGCTCTCTTCTCTCAAGTTTCTGCTCCTTCAAAAAGGCATGTTAATTGAACACAATCTGATTCTAGTATTACTAATCTAGATTTAAATACAATCTAAACTTTGGCTAAAGAATTTAGCCTCAAAATATTAGCTCAGTATTTTAAAATTAGTTCTGGATAGCATAGGAACTGCATACAGTCTGTTATTTCAGCCTCAATATAAGCAACAGACCACCTGGGAAGAAACTTGGAGACTGAAAATTTTCCAGCTAAAAATAAAGGCTAAATCAACCCTTTATTAAGATTGTACCAGCTTCCCAAATATATTTGTTAATTATCATGTCTTTTTAAACTATCTGAACTACTGGTCCAAGATTATTATGTGTGTGTTTTCTCCAATTAGGAATCTGATTAGGCTAGTGGGAATTTCCGCCTTAAATAGCTTGTAACTGGTCAGGCATCATTTTTAGCCACCAGGAATTTAGGAGATGTGTATCTTTTTTAAAAAAATGGTTAATTCATGTAGAAAGCACAAGTTAGAGGCAAGGAGGATAACCAAAGCCTATACAATCACAAATCAGATCCTATGAGGATCAAATTTAAGTATTTCTGAAGAGAATAAAGAAAAAGCTCTAGGGGCAAGGAACAAGTTAAAATAGTTAAAAGTGCAATAACACATAAGGCAAAAATAATTTGAGATTTACATTAAAACTGTGAAGAAAGAGATTTTGGATAGTGGTGACGAGGACATCATAGTAGCTTAAAATAGAACAACTAAATGGTGAAGTCAAAATTCATGAAAAAATTTACAACAAAGTAGGTGACAAGATATCCTGATTTATGTTATCATATACATGGGAAGAGAAAAACAAAACAAAACACAACAACAACAACAACAACAACAACACACACACACAAAGAGCTTAAAGGCCTTTGTGGAATCTCTATCTGTGTGGGAGAAATTCGATAAAGAAAAGCAACCTTTTGATGAATCTGAGAATGGAAGGTCCTCAGAGTGCCAACAGCATTCACAGGAAGGATAGCATGCCAATTTGATTCCAGCAGCTATAACTGGGAGGAATTTCCCAATCTAAAAGGGTAAGTGAAGCAATAATAGGCAATGACTGCCAGAGCTGGAGAAAACTATTCCTCTGAACTGAAACTGACAAGACAGACTTCTATTAGAAAAACAAAACAAACAACAAAACTCTTGAGAGTGTGGGGGGAAAGTGGCCAGGACTAGAAAAATTGCAAAGGAAAATGGAATTTTCCAAGCCTACTGTCAGTGGCAGATCCATGTCCAGAATGAGCATTTCTCAATATCCCAGTTTAGGGTGTCAATGACAGACAAAGAATGATATAAAAAATACACAGTCCTAAAGCTCTAACCAAGGTATTGGCTGCATCATGGAAAAATGCTAATTCATAATTCCACTTAAATAATGCTATATTTTCTCTATACTGGTGCTTGACAGCTGTCATCTTCTGTTATTTGTAAATTCTAATAAGTGAACATACATGCTTCACCCTCCTAGTGTAGGAGAGTGTAATTTAGGGATGTATTTTTAATCTGGTGAGATAATGTCTTTCCCCTCTGGCATCATTGGCAATAAATAGCATCTTTCTAGATAATAAAAAAGGAGACATTGTTAATTTATACAGTGAATAACAATATCACATGGTCTAAATTATTTGGCAAGAAAATTGATATTTTATGGGTTTAACTTTTTTTTTCTTATAAAGTCTAGTTACCCAAAGTAACAAAGATTTTATGCTAACATAACTTCATTGAAATCAGTGGAGATCAATATATTGGTTTATCAGTATTTTTACCATTGTGCCCTATATGTTAAGATTGCTTTCACTTTGTGAGTCTCTCTCCCTGAGTGACTCATTTAAAAATGCAAATAATTCTTAAAAAGGTCAAAGATTAAGTCATCTATCCATGATATGTATGAATGCAATAGTTGCTTTCTTTTGTGATAATGTGAACTTGAGTACTATATTGAGGAAAGGACTCAGAAAAGGAGACATGAGGAGATGCTAACCAAGTTAATCCTTCTTCACTGTGTGTCTAAGGCACATCCTTATTCCCTGACTAGCTTTAGATCATTGTGTGTTCAAAGAATCCCTCTTACCCCAGTTTCTGCTGGGATTCTCTCCACCTTCCTCTAAGAAAGAGTCCTAAAGATGAAAGCAATTTAACAATTTAAACAACTAATTTTTCCATGTTTTAATTCTAAAGCCTAAAATATGTATGTTTGATTTCTTTTGAATTAGAGGAAAAAACAATTAGGTTGGTAGATAGCCACAGAGATATATGATGTCTGTTCCGAAACCACACTGATCTAACAAAATCTATTTAGGAATATTTATGAAAAACTAAGCTTTAGCCACTAGTAGGTCCAGCTAAAACCTGGAGAAGAAAAACAGGCAATGAAGCCAAAAATACCACAAAATAGTCATTGCCAGAAAAATAAATCATTTCCTCAACAAGGGAGAAAACTTAACATATGCAGATGCTATAATAATTTTCCTGTCAATGATTGCTTAATAATTAATTAGCTAATTATTAATGACCATCTCAACAAGCTTGGGACCCAAATACACATATGGTAATGCAATAATTTCTATGCTTTTCTTTCACAGTGAAATGTGCCATGAAAGACACCATTAGTTGTTTTATCAAGAAGGGCAAGTGCAGAACTAAGTGCCATGTAGATGAAAAAGTCATTGGTGTCTGCTTGTATGGAGAAGGCATCTGTTGTGAATAGATGTCTGAAGTAAAATCAGCTTTCCTGAAAAATAAAGCACAGTCAATGTGACTAATAAATGGAACTGAATTATCATCTACTCTTAACATGGTATGTTTTGCTTTCCTGGTCACATCACACCACTTGAGGAACTAGGTTCTTTCCCAAGGATCTAGCAATAGCCGAAGATATTCACTAGATTGTGTTGTTCTGTGGAATCATGCCATCGTTTCAGATATAAGTTCTCTATTAACTGGCAGGAAAATGCTACATGATACCAAAAAAACCTATAATTATCAGGATTCTTTGATTCGAAGGTATTTCAACTTATCAGAACATTTCTCCAAGTGAGGGAGTTTAGAGAGACCAAAGAAATGAAACAAATAGGATCTTTGGCAGGTTATGGATCAGGGGACCTGATTCAATGAGAGCAGGGGGTCCTAATATCAGTTAAACCCTTCAGTTTTTTGCATTAGTTTTATCAAACAGGGAACTTAAAAAAGAGACCATATTTAAAACTAAGCATAGATGTATGGCAATGAAAACAGGCAACAGGGAGAAAGCTAGAAGAGACCCACAGATAGGACCCAGAGAGCAGGGGACAAAAAATTCAGTTGATCACTACAAATGATAATTCTTGCTCACTAAAAAACATTAGAAATTTTATTAGCAGTCATATTCCTATATCATACATTGATGTGTGGTTTTGAAACACTTTGTGATACAGAAATGTTTTTTACTGACACAACAAGTCTAGGAGGTAATGCAGTGCTCCTAGTCACATATCAGGCAACTAACAAGAGAATTGTTCTTAGCCCAAATACTGGAACCAAATTATCAAGGTTCTAATTTGGGGGAGCAATCACTGTGGGATTTCTTAAATATCTGATTTGTTACATAATGTTTTGAGAGTTTGGCCATAAGGTTAATTACACAGTTATATACGACTGGAAAATAGGCTCTGTTGTACAATGAATACAATAAATTTAAACACAGATTTGAATGCATTAGAACAGCTGGAGAAAGAGGGCAAGGTAAATGCAGAGTTGAAAAAAAGAAACCATATCTGAAACTAAGGAGCAGCCATAGACAATGAAAACGGGTAATTAGGGAGGTCTGATGACCATGTGTTTATGTTTAGCTGCTAGCACTGTAAATAAACAGTTAGAAGATGAACTGTTAATTAGATTGACCTAGTAGCCAAGTAATAAGTGCTTAAACTTTTATTTCTTTTTATCTGTTTGTTTTCTTATACATAAAACATTTCAGATTCTCTGTAGTAACTGAAACTTTTACAAAGAGATAGGAAAATCAATTCTATAATTCCTCAAGCTTGTATAATATAGCTCCAAACCAATTTTCCTTTGAGTACATAATCCATGTAAGAAAAAACTCACTCTCTTATAACCTAGACTATTAATTTCAAAATTTTTCACAAATAAAACCCATTTTACACAAAACTTCATAGTTCTTTCATAGACCAACAATTACAATTTAGGGAGTTTAAGAAACTATAGTATAATCTGAAATTAATCTGCATCTGCACACATATACATATGAAGATAAGTAGTTAGGAAAGAGGATGCATAGATGATGATGATGATAGATAGATAGATAGATAGATAGATAGATAGATAGATAGATGATAGATAGATGATAGATGATAGATAGATATAGATTTATTATTCTATAGGCAACCTTTGTATGCATTTGTATTCACCAACCACTTTCAATCAGCTTCCTATTGGATCCTTGAAAAAAAATTGGATAACATTGGCATAAACAGTTCTACAAAATGTTCATAAACTCTATACATTGCTCTCAATACCACAGTGATTGGGGCACATAAATAACTAAGTAAGTATGCAAGTGAATAAATAAATAAAATGTTGTTTGTCTAATATGCATTATCAAATAAGTCATATGCACCAAGGTCCATCAATAGAGCAGTCTACTCAGCCAAGCTTGCTATTTTCTAGCTCTGATGTCAGAACATTGCTCATTACTGCAAATTTGGAGGAAGCCAAAGCTATCACAGAAAGCCACCTGCTGTGAAGCCAGAAATCTGTTGTCATGGTAACTATTATTGATACCTGATAAAGATATCAGCTACTTAACCCTATAATAACCTCTGAAGAATTTAGCAGTGCCAGTTAAAATAAAATAAAATAAAATAAAATAAAATAAAATAAAAAAGATGAATCAAGAGGCAGTTGGAGCAACACAGATGAGAGACAAGGATGACTCAGAGAAGATTCCTGCCATGGAGAGAAGAATTGAATGAAAATTAGTTATACCTGGATGGTAGAATCTGCCGGAGTGGGAGATTGATTTTATGTGGGAATAAGAAAATAATCTAGGAAGTTCTCACAGATAGTGCAGTAGACCCTCCTGCTCTCTACTATTAGATAACAGCCTAGCTTGCTCACACCAGTCGGGTCTCTAAGTTTTGCTCAGGGGATCTATTTACAATTCTATAAACCAATGTAAGTATCAGATTGGAGATTGACTATCAAACTTAACTTTGTGTGGAAAGTTCATTTAAAGTGACTTTATAATGAAGTCATGAATACCAGTTTTAACCCAAATACCAAGGGATAATTCCTAATCACAGCCTCCAGCTACTTCTCTCACAAAATTTCTGCCAGGCTTATAAATTCAGCTTTGGACATTCCTTTGCTATTTCTAAAATCACCTTACATAAACCTAGATAATTAACAACCAACCCTCATCTGTTTCTTAAAATTACTACTGAATTGTAGATTCCATGTCCTGGAATTTTAGAACAATTTTTCTTTCCTTTGTGTCAACTTTGGCCTCTGATTTAGAAATACAGATGGACTCTGAAACTTATCATACTCCTTAATTTTCATGTTTGGACCATGGAGGCCCATATGTTCTAAATGCCAAGGTAAATTATCAGCAGCCCCCATTTCTCTCAGTGTCATTTAGTAACGAATTTATGACGTTTTTCATCTTAATTGGTTATATTGTAATTGCCTCTTATTTTTGCTTCTTGTTCTTATAGTTTCCTACAATATTGTAACTCCAGTTTCACCAGACTAATTTTTATATAAGAAATTTTCTAAAGTCACTCCCATTCTTAGGCATACTAATGATTCCTCATTTCTATATGATAGTCAGTTTCACAATGGCCTATTCTTCCTAATATTACTGTCAACTTCTCACATCTAGTGACATTCAGAATTCCAAGACTGTCCTTACATTTTTAAATATACTGTTCCTTACTTTCAGTGTATAAAATTCCTCATTCTTCAAAATATATTATGGTCATTATGTCTTTTTTGATACCCTTCCTGCTTCTCCTTCACTGGGTTAAGCAAATACTATAAACCAGTTTTTGTTATTGCTGTTTTAGATTTTCTGCATAAAATAATGTTGGTGTTATAATTCCTATTGTTGTATCATAAAAATATACTTCTCATTATGTCTTTCATCCTAAAATTAAAAGTTTCAGATTATGGCATTAAAAATACTACATCCCCATGAGAAATCTTTTAAGAAAACCTTTAGTGGTTAAAAAAAATCATGTTTTGGTATCTTCCAACAATCTTGGCTAACTATATAGAATTCTATTATATAAAGCCTTAGAAAATTTATATACATATATATTTATTGTACTAGTGGCCTGGTGCACGAAATTCATCCTGTGGGGGTTGGGGGTAGAGGTTATCACTCAGCCCAGCCTGCACTCTCTCCAATCTAGGACCCCTCAAAGGATGTCCTACTGCCTGTTTACAGGGATCAGGTCTAAATCAGCAGTCAGACATGCCTCCCACAATCCGTGACCGCTGCCTCCTAACCACTCACCTGCCTGCCTGCCTGATTGCCCCTAACCACTCTGCCTGCCGACCTGCTCACCCCCAAATGCAACCCCCCACCAGCCTGCTCACTTCCAAATGCCCCCCTCCACCACCCTGATCATACCCAACTTCCCCCACTGCCAGCTGCTCACCCCTAACTGCCCCTCCTGCTGGCCTGCTCATCCCCACCTTTCCTACCCACTGGTCTGCTCACCCACAACTGCCCCTCCCCACTGACCTGATCACCCTCAATGCCCCCACCCCAAAGGCCTGATCACCCACAACTGCCATCCCCTCTTGGCCTCTCACCACCTCTACCTTGGCTCTGCCACCATGGCTTTGTCCAGAACACCCAGAAAATCTACTAGAAGGTCTCACAGTCTAATTAGCATATTACCCTTTTATTAATTTAGATAGAGGCCTGGTACATGGGTGGGTGGGGGTGGGCTGATTTGCCCTGAAGGGTGTCCCAGCTCAGGATGGGGGTTCCCTTGGGGCGTGGGGCAGCCTGGTCGAAGGGCCTGTGGTAGTTTTCTGGCTGGCCATGCCCCTATGGCACATGTGTCAAACACAAGGCCCGCGGGCCAAATCCAGCCCGCCAGGCCTTGCAATGTGGCCCGCACCGCGCTGTCATCACTGCACTCCGCTGTCAGTTTATGACATTGTCAGTTTATGACTGTTCAGTAAACCATTCGGCCCACGATTTAGGCTGGATTTTAGATTTTGGCCCCTTCTCTGATTGAGTTCGACACCCCTACGCCTATGGGATGAGGGTCCCCTCTGGAGGGATATAGCCAGCCTGAGTGAGGAGCTGAGGGCTGTTTTCAGACTAGCCACACACTCTTCAGAGTGGGGGTCCGTGCTGGAGTGCCTGGACAGCCTAGGTAAGGAACTGAGGGCCATTTTAAGACTGGCCATGCCTCTTGGCGACCCAGGCTCCCAGACACTTTTTTCCCCCCTCCAGCCCCTCCTGAGTGGAGGCCAGGGCTGGCAGGAAACTTGGCTTCCTCCATCACTGGGGGAAACCCAAGCCTCATGCTCACTCCAGCTCTGTGTCCACTGCCCTCTTTGTTGCATTAATTTGCATACTTGCTCCTGATTGGCTGGTGGGAATAGTGGAGGGATGATCAATTTGCATGTTTCTCTTTTATTAGTATAGATAGCTGAGTTATACATTGCCTTATATGTGCTAACCTGACAACATGTTCATACAGCATTTCTGAACCCCAGAAAACTTTTCAGAGTTAGTTCCTTATGTGTTTTTCTCTTTTATAAGATAACCATCACCTTTGGGATAGAGATCATGTCTAGATCATTTTACTATTCCTCCATATTTGCATATCAACTAGTTAGTTGAATAAGTTAATAAATCCATTGCAATATTTATCATAAGGCTATATTCTAAATAAAAGAAGCATTTTATATGTTTACTAGAGCCCCGATGCGAGAAATTTGTGCAGGGTGGGGCTGTCCCTGAACCCAGTCTGTACCCTCTCCAATCTGGGACACCTAGAGGGATGTCTGACTGCCTGCCTGTTTAGGCCAGATCTTGGTGGAATTGGGCCTAAACGGGCAGTTGGACATCCTTCTCACAATCCAGGACTGCTGGCTCCCAACTGCTCACCTGCCTGCCTTCCTGATTATCCCTAACCACTTCTTTCTGCCAGACTGCTCACCCCTAACCATTCCATTGTCAGCCTAATTGATGCCTAACTGCTCCCCTGCTAGCCTATTTGCTTCTAACTGCCCTCCCCTGCAGGCCTGGGTCCCCCGCAACTTCCCTTTCCTGCAGGGCCAGTCACCCCCAACTTCCCTCCTCTGCCTGCCAGGTCACCCCTAACTGCCTCCCCTGCTGGCTCGATTGCACATAACTGCCCTCCCTTACAGGCCTGGTCTATCCCAACTATCCTTCCCTGCTGGCCATCTTGTGGTGGCCATCATGTGTCCACAGGGGGGCATGATCTTTGATCACACGGAGGAAGCCATCTTGTGTGTTGGAGTGATGGTCAATCTGTATATTATTCTTTTATTAATTAGGATTAGATAAGATAGAGGCCTGGTGCATGGATAGGGGCCAGCTGGTTTTCCCTGAAGGGTGTCCCAGATCAGGGTGGGGTTTGGGGAAGCCTTGCAGAGGGGCCTAAGGAGGTTTGCAGGCTGGTCACACCTCCTGGCAACCCAAGTGGAGGCCCTGGTGTCTTGGATTTATCTTCTATAATTGAAACTTTGTAGCGTAGAGTGGAGCCAATCCTCCTGCTAGCTCTGTGGTGGCAGCCATTTTTGTTGGGATTTATTTACCTTCTATAATTGAAACTTTGTAGCCTGAAGTGGAGGCTTAGGCCAGCCAGAGCTGCAGAAGCTTTGCTTCCTCCATTGCCAGAGGCTACCTTAACCTCTTTCCAGCTCCCTGGCTGCTGCCATTTATGTTGGGGTTCATTTATCTTCTAATATTGAAACTTTTAAGCCTTGAGGCTGCCAAGGGCAGACAGAAAGCTTGGCTTCCTCCATTGCCTGGGAAACGCAAGCCTCCCTTCTGCTCAACCATCTTGATTGTGTTTATTGGCATATTAGCTGCTGATTGGTTGGTGGGAGTGACTTATGGGTGTGCCTTGTGGTTTTAGTGGAGACATGGTCAATTTGCATATTACTCTTTTATTAAATAGGATAGATTATATAGGATAGGATTGCTTAAATGGGGGAGGGGGAGTTTCAGCAGGAGGAGATGCTCTTGGCAGACAAAAATACATAATTCCTATATCTGTACTGGTATCCAGCCATATGCACTATAATGCTGATCCAGTCATTAAAAAATTGAATCAATTTCTTATAATTTACAACAAACAGCTGTTGCCCTTAAATCTCCTCCTTAGCCCCCACCTTAGGTTCTGCCTGCAGTTCACCCAAATTAGGTTCTGATTGGTCTGTTTCTATGCCAGTCAGCGTCACTATGCCTATGTCTGGTCCTGATCAAAGAGGCCGTACTGATCAGCAGCCCCTGCAGAGAAGTGAGGCTGCTGGCCAGGCAGAGAGAGAGAGAGAGAGAGAGAGAGAGAGAGAGAGAGAGGCAAGACAGCTACAATGGAGGCTATGGATCAGACCATGCCTCTCTTTCCTGGCCTCTTTCTGGGCCTGATCTATAGCCCCTTCAGCAGTCAGTGCTGGGTTGCTATGCCCACAGTGCAGCAGTCAGTGCTGGGTCACCACAGCAACCCAGTACAGACTGTAGGACTGACTTCTGGGCAGTTGAGCCTTCGGTCATTTTGGATGTTATGGACCCTAGGTTTTTATTATATATATTAGGATACCAAACTGGGAAAATTCTTAATCTCTTTATGTCTCAGTTTACACATAAGTTGGAAACAATAGTTTACCTTCCTTATAAAATGTATAAGAATTAAATGAGTTAATGTGTGTTAAGTGATAAAAACAGTGCAAACACAGTACATGATCAACAAATGTTAGCTCTTATTATTCAACAGTAAAGGGTATAAAGCCCAGATAGATGACTTGACAAAATGTTCCTTTGCAAAGTCAGTAGCATACTGAAAAGACATCAGGTAATGGAAGTCTACACAAGCACTCTTCCCAGATACAGGACAGGCTACATACCATGGAAGGAGCCTATAGTAGGGGAAGGTGTCTAAACATGTCAGGGCTATATTTTCATGTTTGTTTCCTCTTTAATCTATTTCTGAAATGCCTGGAGCAGCATAGGCAGCCTTTACAAAGTGACTAATGCACTAGAAATGAGAATTATGCCCCCCTAAAACACTAGGCTTCACTGAGCAACAAAATTTAATAGAAATTTTTGAACTGGAGATCATATTGAATCTGAACTATCCACCTACACCCTAAATCATTACCAAGGCTTTGAACCTACTCTAAGAGAAAGAACTGGTCAGAACACCTAGTTCTATTTTTGCAAATTCATTGAAGAAATAGACTAGTCAACATTTTCTTACATAACAGCCACTGAATAATCTAACAATGTTCCAGGTTCCTTGGTTCAGCAATTAAGCATAGCAAGGTTTATTACTTTTTTATCTTTATTAAGAAACTTTCCTTGGTCTCTAAGAGAAGAGAAAGCTAGTGCCTTTAAATTGGGCATTTCATTATTACTTCTTTTTAATGGACATTGTAACCTCCATTTCCAGTAATCTTATTAAAAAACAAAACCAAACAAACACACACACACACACACACACACACACACACACACACTAAACAAAACAAAACAAAGCAAAATTTTATTTGGATCTTTTGCTAAACATCCTTTTTATATAACCACTACTAAAATATCTCCTACAGACACCATCCAAATAGTTCATTCTCTTATAGATATGACTTGCTATTTATTCATGGTGTCATCATTTGGCATCCTACAAATACAATGTTACACAGATTATTATTGATCTCTGTATGTTTGTGTGAGAGTACGTGTTCATTGAGAAATTCTTTTATACCTATTTTGTCTCTAAGCCCTACCTTGCATATGAGAAACAGAAAAAAATTATTTATTTCATTAAGAATGGGGAAGGTTTTGATAATGACCATAGGTCATGGGAGGTGGGCTGGTGACAAAAGTAATAAATTAGGAGACAATAATTTCTCTACTTTTAGAATTTAGTAGTTCATTTACTATTAATAGCTTAAGAAATAGAAAAAGAAGAAAAATATTAAATTCTCAAATGTATACCCCTGTAGAAAAGTCCTAGTACTCCCTGGCCAGGGTAACTCAGTGGTTGAGCGTTGACTCATGACTGTTGGATTTCTGGCTGGGGCACATGACTGGGTTGTGAGCTATGTCCGCAGTAGGGCATTTGTAGGAGACAGATGATTGATGACTATCTCTCATTATTGATGTTTCTATCTCTCCCTTCCTTTCTCTGAAATAAATAAAAAGATATTTTTTTAAATTCCCAGTAATATGGAATTTCTTAGACAATTAGTTATGAAAAATCATAATAACCCACTGGGGATGTCATAAGGCCTTTGCATTCCCACTTTAAAGAAAAACAGTGTCCAGCACTTTTGCCTCAGGCACTGCTGAACAGGATTGTTAACTTTTGATAAACATGAATGACCAAATTCATACCACTGCAGAGAAAGAAATATAAAAAGGTACACTTTCTGCCATCCTCTTACTAAAAGACGCCAGCTGCTGACTTGACTCTCTTCAATCATGAAAATTGTGGTTGCTCTCTTCATTTTATTTTCTTACTGACTCAGTTGCCACCAGGTAAAAATGGAAGTATTATTTGAGTAGATGTAATATCTTTCTAGAGAGAAGTCATAGTTGATGTTAACTGGACAAAGGAGTGACTGAATTACCAAAGGAGTGGTTTGTGATGGTCGCAGGGATGAATTACAAAGAAGGGACTTGTGATCTCCTAAAAAGTAAGGCTTCTGGTTAGTCATGTCATTGTGTGGGAGACAGTTTAAGGGCTTGAGCAAATGCTTTGTTCTCGGTATGGACTGGCTGGCCAAAAAGATGAGTTAGGTAGAATATCAAAATATAATCATTTTGGATCCCTGGAAAATAATGGGGCATTGTGTGTAGTACAGTGATAGTGGGTTTTCCACTAACAGGAATGATAGATTTGGCTAAATTCATTTACTTTGAGAATTATTATTTTTAAAAGTTGGCACTGATTTAGAGACTAAAAGCATCTTATTTTTTTATATATATTGTTGTTGTTTAAAGTATTACATATGCCTCCTTTTTCCCTGATTGACCCCTCCCCCCAGGCAACTCCCACCCTGGAAGCAATCCCCCACCGCCCAGTATCTATGTCCATTGGTTATGCTAATATGTATGCATATAAGTCCTTTCGTTTATCTCCAACATCCCCCTCTCCTGCCTTTTCTCTGAGGTTTAACAGTATGTTCAATGCTACCTTGAATCTGGATCTATTTTTGTTCATCAGTTTATGATGATCATTATATCTCACAAATGAGTGAGATCATGTGATGTTTATCTTTGATTGGCTTACTTCGCTTTGCATAGTGCTCTTCAGTTCCATTCTTGCTGTTGCAAAGAATTCCTTCTTTTTTTTTTTTATAGCATCTTAGTATTCCATTGTGTAGATGTAACACAGTTGTTTTTATTTTTTTATTTAATGACTCTATTACTTCAGGTCCAATTATGTAGCATTTCATATTAATCAGATAATAAAATGAACATGGCCATTGGAGTTACTGATACCTGGGTTCAAATTGGTTTTCATTCCCTGTTGTCCATGTAAATCTATCAGGTTATTTAAATTCCTTTGGCATCAATTTCCACATCTGTGAATTAACTGTAGTAATTAAGTTTATCTCACAGAATGTTCATGAGGATTAATAATATGTAAATATGCAGTATCTAATATAGATTTTGGGGTATATATGGTTCTTCCTAAATATTGTAATTATTTTTACAATATATTGAAATATCTTAGAGAAAAAAATTAATCATTTAGTGCCTAATTTTGAAGGGAGAAACTATTCTTTGATATCTATTATGGGAGAGAGTGGAGGCAATATTTTCCCAGTTGAATTTTTTATGCTTGAGTTGTATACCCTGCTTTGTAAATCATTTGTACTCATGGAGTGGGTTGGGTTAGCAGCCAAAACAGTGTGTCCTAAAGAAGATTATTAAACAAACAATTTTGAAACATTTCAGCTACTTAAAAATAGGAAAAGTATTTTTCTTGTGTACACAAATACACTGTATAAACACATAAACAAGGTAATCATTTCACTCACTTTAAAAACAAACAGAAAGGACCCAAATAAAAACTTTAGGGGCTTCCAAATTAGGAGTGGCCTAAACTTTTATACTTTAATATATGAATAATGATTTCATGTCTTAGCAGCACAGATGAAAATCTAGCTTTCAATGAATTTTAAGAATCAACTACTTAAGTAGTTTGGATAAAAGGTTCAAATGATTTGTAGTATCTTATAATTAAAATAAATTTAAAATTATGAGGATTACTACCATGACTATACTAGAGGCCCAGTGCACAAAATTCATACACTGTTAGGATTCCCTGCACCTGCTGGCTCCTGCCAGATACTCCTCTTCTCCCAGCCTCCTGCTGCCTCCGGGGCCTACCACCCTTTTCCCTGGCCACCTGCTGCTGCCACCAGCCAGGGGCTCCCTCCCTTCCCTTGTCCAGCCCTGTCCCCTGGTTGAACTACCAGAGGAACTCCCAGTCAAAAGGACAATTTGCATACTATGCTTTTATTATATAGGATTACATTCATTCAAATTTAGGACAAATTGAATTAAAAACATGTTTTGTTTTTATTAATCCCAAACAATATATTTTTTTCTTAAATAGAGAATGCTGGTATATAAAACAACCATATTTGGATAATAAAATATTAACTCCAATTATATTGTCATGAACTGCATGTGTCCCTCATGCCTTGGTTTTTAAAAATGTGAAAACCTTCATGACATTTTAAGTATCTTCAGAAATCCAAGAAACTTGAATGTACAGTATGTGTGGTCTTATCTAACAGTTGAAAAATTTACAATTCCTTCTTATGAATAAATATAAACTTTATATGATGCAATAGCTGTTATCTAGAAGAAAGAAAGCTATTTGTTATTTTTGTTAATAATGAAAAAATGCTAATTCATAATTCCACTTAAATAATGCTATATTTTCTCTTAACTGGTCCTTGATAGCTGTCATCTTCTGTTATTTGTAAATTCTAATAAGTGAACATACATGCTTCACCCTCCTGGTGTAAGCAGTGTAATTTGAGGATGTATTTTTAATCTGGTGAGATAATGTCTTTCTCGTATGGCATCAATGGCAATAAATAGCATCTTTCTAGATAATAAAAAAGGAGACATTGTTAATTTATACAGTGAATAACAATATCACATGGTTTAAATTATTTGGCAGGAAAATTCATATTTTATAGGTTTAATTTTTTTTCTTATAAGGTCTAGTTACCCCAAGTAACAGAGATTTTATGCTAACATAACTTCTTTGAAGTCAAAGGGAATCAATATACTGGTTTATCAGTATTATTACCATTGTGACCTATATGTTAAAATTGCTTTTACTTTGAGAGTCTCTCTCCCTGAGTGACTCATTTAAAAATGCAAATAATTCTTGAAAAGGTGGATGATTAAGTCTTCTATCCATTATATATATGCGTGCATTAGTTGGTTAATTTGTGATAATGTGAACTTGAGTACTATATTGAGGAAAGGACTCAGAAAAGGAGACATTAGGATATGCTGACCAAGTTAATCCTTCTTCACTGTGTGTCTAAGGCTGGTCGTGAATGGCATAGCTAGTACTCCCAGCAACCCCTTATTCTCTGACTAGCCTTAAGTCATTGTGTGTGTTCAAAGAATCCCTCTTACCCCAGTTTCTGCTGGGATTCTCTCCACCTTCCTCTAAGAAAGAATCCTAAATATGAAAGCAATGTAACAATTTAAACAACTAATTTTCCATGTTTTAATTCTAAAGCCTAAAATATGTATGTTTGATTTCTTTTGAATTAGAGGAAAAAACAATTAGGTTGGTAGGTAGCCACAGAGATATATAATGTCTGTTCCAAAACCACACTGGTCTTACAATATCTATTTAGGAATATTTATGAAAAACTAAGCTTTAGCCACTAGTAGGTCCAGCTAAAACCTGGAGAAGAAAAACAGGCAATGAAGCCAAAAATACCACAAAATAGTCATTGCCAGAAAAATAAATCACTTCTTCAATCTCTACAACAGGGGAGAAAATTTAACATATGCAGATGCTATAATAATTTTCCTGTCAATGATTGCTTAATGATTAATTAGCTAATTATTAAGGACCATCTCTACAAACTTGGGACTCAAACACACATATGATAATGCAATGATTTCTATGCTTTTCTTTTCTTTCACATTGAAATGTACCCTGAAAAATACCTTTAATTGTGTACTCAAGGATGCCCAGTGTAGACCTCACTGCATTGAATATCAAAGACAGATTGGTATCTGCATAGAAAAAAAATCCATCTGTTGTAAATATAATAGATATCTGAAATAAAATCAGTTTTCCTGAAAAATAAAGCACAGTCAATGTGACTAATAAATGGAACTGAATTATCATCTACTCTTAACATGGTATGTGTTGCTTTCCTGGTCACATCACATCACTTGAGGAACTAGGTTCTTTCCCAAGGATTTAGCAATAGCCGAAGATATTCACTAGATTCGGTTGTTCTGTGGAAACATGCCATCATTTCAGATATAAGTTCTCTATTAATTGGCAGGAAAATGCTAAATGATACCAAAAAAAAAAACAACAAAAACACTTATAACTGTCATGATTCTTCAATTCAAAGGCATTTCAAGTTATCAGAACATTTCTCTAAGTGAGAGATGAGTTGAAAGAAACCAAAGAAATGAAACAAATAGGATCTTTGGCAATTTATGGGTCAGGGGACCACAAGTTAAACCCTTCAGTTTTTTTTTTTGCATTTGTTTTCTCAAACAGGGAACTTAAAAAAAGACCATATTTAAAACTAAATGTAGATGTATGGCAATGAAAACAGGCAATAGGGAGGTCTGATGAAAACTGGTAGAGTCCCACAGCTATGACCCAAAGAGTAGGGGACAAAAATTCAGCTGATCTCTACAAACAATAATTCTTGCTCATTAAAAAACATTAGAAACTTTATTAACAGTCATATTTGTATAATGTACATTAATGTGTAGTTTTGAAACACTTTGTGATGCAGAAATGTTTTGAATGACGCAAAATGTCCAGGAGATAATGCAATGCTCATGACACATATCAGGCAACTAACAAGAGAATTGTTCCTAACAGCACAAATATTGGAAACCAAATTACCAAGGTTCTAAGTCCCAATCACTGTGGGATTTCTTAAGTATCTGATTTGTTACATAATGTTTTGAGAGTTTGTTTGGCCATATATTAGTTAATTACACAGTTATATACGACTGGAAAATAGGCTCTGTTGTACAATGAATACAATAAATTTAAACACAGATTTGAATACAGTAGAACAGCTGGAGAAAGAGGGCAAGGTAAATGCACAGTTGAAAAAAGAAACCATATCTGAAACTAAGGAGCAGCCATAGACAATGAAAACGGGTAATTAGGGAGGTCTGATGACCATGTGTTTATGTTTAGCTGCTAGCACTGTAAATAAGCTTAGGAGATGAAATGTTAATTAGATTGACCTGGTAGGCAAGTAATAAATGCTTAAACTTTTATTTCTTTTCATCTGTTTTCTCATACATAAAACTTTTTAGATTCTCTGTAGTAACTGTAACTTTTACAAAGAGATAGGAAAACCAATTCTACAATTCCTCAAGCTTGTATAATTTACTTCCAAACGAATTTTCCTTTGAGTACATAATCCTATCAAATATAAGAGTAATATACAAATTAACATCACTCTGTTACACCCACCATCCATGCCTATCAGCCAAGGGGTCAATGAGACAACATAGAGGTGCATAGACTGGTATTAAATTTAAGCTGCCAAGGTAGTGGCAGGGTAAAATGAGGAGGAGATTAATCAAAGTAGGATAATTTGAGTCCATCCACAGTGGAATAATTAATAAATTGAATTACATTCACACAATATAATTCTATATGGTAGTACGAGTGAATGATCTTCAACTACACATAGAATATTTGTTTTGGTTTATTGTAAATATTGATATGCTTAAAGATGAATCTCACAAAAATGTTACATAGGAGGAGTTCGATATAAAGGAATTCATGATATATAAAAGGTTTATTGTGCCACCAATAATGATTACTCTAATTATTATCATTAATTGAAATCAATGTCTACATTATTTGGGTTAAATAATTAGCATAATATGTACTCTATCATGGATATAAATTTCAAAAGAATAATGTTCACTCCTGGGTGTTGGGGAATGACTGGCAGAAATAAGAATGGTCATGAGAATACTTTGTTCCTGGATCTAAATAGTGGCCACATAGGTGTTTTCAGGTTGTGAAAACTGAACTCTCCATTTAACATGCACTTTTCATGTATATATTATACTTCAACACAATATTCTTTGAGATATAAAAATATACAGAATAAAATGGAAATGTCACTTTACTTAGACTTATCTTAAACTCACTCTTCTCCGAAGAGCAAATCAATACGGTATTTTTTGCATATTCTTTTAAGTCTTCTTTTTATATGTATATACATAAAAATGCACCTGTTATCTATATCAAATACCCATATATCCACATCATATGCAATGAACACTTATAGTAGGATCACACAAGAAAAACATGTAAATCTCTTTCAACTTCACAGTCAGCAAATTCATGTCTGTAGCTTGAAATTGGCCATGGAAAATATTTATACCACAAAAACTAGCAGATGCTGTATACTAGAGTTTGTTTATTTGTTTGTTTGTTTGTTTTGAAAGCTGAATGATGATTTCAAAATTTTGCTATACAGAGCTTGGTGCATTAAATATGAGCAACATACTAATTGAATATACAGGGTATCCCCCCAAAATGTATACATACTTTAGCAGTTGACAGCTAAATTTTGAAAATGAAATGTATTTTAAAACACATTGCCTTTATAATTATTCAAAGAGTGTGTATACACTTTTGGGGGGACAACCTGTATTGCTTCAATGTCTCCTTTTATCAAAGGTTGACAATGAAATCTGAGATTCAAACAATTCTTGATAATTATAGAAAAAATTCTTTTGCTCACTCTTTTGCCATAATTTCTTTATATTTGGGGGGTTGGGAATTTTACCAACATCTCTCTAAATGAGATCCAACTTTATTATGGAATAATATCAGGGATAAGCATCCTGGTGAGAGTTGTTTAATTAGACTTCTAGTACTCTAGTACTCAGGAAACACAAGAAGCAACCGTCTACATAGTTATTTTATTTTATAATTTATTTATTGTCTAAAGTTTTACATATGTCTCCTTTTTCCCCACTTAATGCCCCCCCCAGCCATTCCCACCCTGGTCAAGCCCCCACCGCCCCAGGGTCTGTGTCCATTGGCTATATTAATATACATGTATACAAGTCCTTTGGTTGCTCTCTAACACCCCCTACCCTGCTATTTGTCTCTGGATTTATTCTTGTTCATAAAATTATGTTGATCATTATATGCCACATATGAGTGATATCATGTGATATTTAGCTTTCTCTGACTGGCTTACTTTGCTTAGCATAATGCTCTCCAGTTCCATCCATGCTGTTGCAAATGGTAAAAGTTTCTTTTTTTATAGTTGTGTAATATTCCATTGTGTAGATGTACCACCGTTTTTTAATCCACTCATCTGCTGATGGGCATTTAGGCTATTTCCAAATCTTAGCTATTGTAAATTGTGCTGCTATGAACATAGGGGTGCATATATCCTTTCTGATTGGTGTTTTCAGTTTCTTGGTATATATTCCTAGAACTGGGATTACTGGGTCAAATGGGATTTCCATTTTTAGTTTTCTGAGGAAACTCCATACTGTTCTCCCCAGTGACTGCACCCGTCTGCATTCCCACCAGCAGTGCACGAGGGTTCCCTTTTCTCTGCATCCTCACCAGCACTTGTCCTTTGTTAACTTGTTGATAACAGCCATTCTGACAGGTATGAGATGGTACCACATTATAATTTTGATTTGCATCTCTTGGATGATTAGTGACTTTGAGCATGTTTTTATATGTCTCTTAGCCTTCCTTCTGTCTTCTTTCAAAAAGTATTGAGGTCCTTTGCCCATTTTTTTTATTGGGTTGTTTATCTTCCTTTTGTTAAATTGTATGAGTTCCCTGTAGATGTTGGAGATTAAACCCTTATCTGTGATAACGTTGGCAAATATGTTATCAAGCCCAAATATGTGGGCTTTCTTGTTGTTTTATTGATTGTTTCTTTTGCTGAGCAAAAGCTTTTTATTTTTATGTAGTCCCACTTTTTATTTTTCTCTTTAGTTTCCATTGCCCTAGGAGCTGTATCGGTGAAGAAATTGCTTTGGCATGTGTCTGAGATTTTGCTGCCTGTAGATTCCTCTAGTATTTTAATGATTTCCCATCTCATGTTTAAGTCCTGTATCCATTTTGATTTTATTTTTGTGTATGGTGTACGTTGGTGGTCTAGTTTCTTTTTCTTTTTTCTTTTTTTTTTTTTTTGCATGTATCTGTTCAATTTTCCCAATACCATTTATTGAAGAGACTGTCTTGACTCCATTGTATGTTCTTGCCTCCTTTGTCAAATATTAATTGAGCATAGTGGTTTGATTGATTTCTGGGTTCTCTATTCTATTCCATTGGTCTATATGTCTGTTCTTGTGCCAGTACCAGGCAGTTATGAGAACAGTGGCTTTGTAATACAGTTTGATATCTAGTATTATGATCCCACCTACTTTGTTCTTCTTTCTCAAGATTGCTGTAGCTATTCGAATTCTTTTTTTTTTTTCAGATGAATTTTTGGAGAGTTTGTTCTAGGTGTGTGAGATTTGCCTTTGGCATTTTAAGGGGGAGTGCATTGAATCTATAGATTGCTTTGGGTAGTATGAACATTTTATCATGTTATTTCTATCAATCCATGAACATGATATAGCAAATTGGCTCCAGCAGTATATCAGAAAGATCATACACCATGACCAAGTAGGACTTTTCTTGGGGATACAAGGGTGTTACAATACCTGCAAATCAATAAACATGATACATCACATAAACAAGATGAGAGATAAAAATCACATAGCCATATCAATTGATGCAGAAAAAGCATTTGACAGAACCCAGCACCCTTTCTTGATAAAAACTCTCAGCATTAGAAAAAATCATACCTCAACATAATAAAATTCATATATGACAAACCCACAGCCAACATCATATTCAATGGGCAAAAACTAAAACTAGAAGAACAGGAACAAGACAGAGATGCCCACTCTCACCACTCCTGTTTGACAAAATACTGGAAGTACTAGCTATTGCAGTCAGATAAGAAGAAATAAAAGATATCCAAATTAGAAAAGAAGAAGTAAAATTGTCCTTATTTGCACATGACATGATACTGTACATAGAAAACCCTAAAGACTACATAAAAATTATTAGACTTAATAAATGAATTTGGCAATGTAGCAGGATACAAAATTAATGCCAAGAAATCTATGGCATTTCTACACACCAATAGTAAACTTATAGAAAGAGAGACTAAAAAAGCAATTCCATTTACCACCGAACCAAAGAAAATAAAATAAATTAAGCTACCTAGGAATAAACTTAACTAAGGAGGCAAAATACCTGTACGTGGAAAACTACTGGACACTGAAAAGAAGAGACAGAGGAAGACATTAACGGATGGAAGAACATACAGTATTCATTTATTGGACTCTGAAATATATATATACAGATACATATATTTCATTTAATATATTACTGATTCATTAATGCCTTAGTGTGTGTTTACATTTAAAGTAAGGGGTCTTTCTACCATTTGTATACATTGCATCTTACAGACTGGTCTTTGGATTCCTGTTCTTCTCTGATTCTTATAATTATTTCTGGGAATTCAATGAACATCGTATTTGAAATGAACATGATGTAGCAACAACATTTCTAAATCCCTGAGGTGTGATTGAATAACAGTGAGGTGATTGCTGGAGGGAGAAGTTGGGGTGTAGAGGAAGAGGAAGAGGAGGGTAAAAGACGGAGTAAATGGTGATTAAGAAAATAAATAAATAAATAAACAAACAAATAAATAAGGGGGAAAACAGTATTGTAGGTTCCTTCTGGCTTGGTATTTGTACAATGTTGCTAGCCTTTGCTTTTGATCCCACTAAAAGATTAGCTGTATTGCACCAGACCAGTTTGGCCCCAACTTTCTCCCAAAGCTGGTATCAGCAAAGCCGGATTTCTGTTTTTATAAATTCTATCAATCTTCATTGTCATCTGAATGGTTAAATTTCCAGCTACTCTGTGATTATCTGCAAGGCTGATCACTTGCTGTGATAGGCCAGTTAGTTATCCTATATAATAAAGAGCTAATATACAAATGGATATCATGTCCTCTTGCCCTCTTGCAGTCATGCTATAACTGCTCAGACACTCAATACTGGAGAGAGAGGAATGGGAACCAGGCAGGCACAAATGAGCTTGTGACAGAGAAATGGGGACCAGCCAGGCACAAATGAGCCATTAAAGAGGAATGGGGCCAGCCACCCTGTGGTCTGGGAGAGGAACAATCTGCCTACCTCGTGGTCCCAGGCACCTGCAGCTGCGGCCCAGGTGAAGTCGCTGCCCATAGTCCCCTGTGGCTGTGGCTGGCCCAGCTGAAGCTGTACTGGGTCCTGAGTGTCTGCAGCCAGCCAGAGGGAGGGAAGGCTGGTTTCCTGGTACCTATGACCAGCTGGAGAAGGGAATCCTGGGTCCCAGGTGTGGGATGAGGCAGAGGCAGTTAGGGATGATCAGGCAGAGAGGCAGAGGTGGTTAGGGGTGATCAGGCAGGTAGGCAGAGGGATTAGGGGAGACCAGAAAGGCAGGCAGCAGAGCAGTTAGGAGTCAGCAGTCTAGATTGTGAGAGTCAGTCAGACATCACCCAAGCGGTCCCGGATTGGAGAGGGTGCAGGCTGGGTTGAGGGATTCCATCCCTACCCTCCCCTCCCCCGCCTCCACCCCTATGCACAAATTTCATGCACTGGGCCTGTAGTTGAGTATAAAGGGATAAGCCATCAAGATCATGATGAAAAGGAAAAGCAATACCACTCACTAATTGGATCTTTGAGTGCTCTGAAAGGAAGTGTAGAAGGAGATAATCTTGTGCTACTAGCTCTGTGTAGTCACGGCAATAATTTGGAAAGAGTATTTTCAGGAGTGAAATTCTCCAAAGCCTTTGGGCACGCCTCTCCCATATGTGTTGTGGTATAACCTGAAGGTGCCAAATGCAGGCAGTAACAAGATCTACCATTCTCAACCATAAAATGTTTCTTTGCACCAATAAAAACTACTTCACCTTCCACTCCTCCAAAACATTCTGGTATCTGCCATCTACTTCCAGCTGCATACTGACTCAGCTGTATCAGCAGGTCTCGGCTTATTTGTGAGACATTCTCTTATAATTTGCAGTTCCTAAGGCTTCCTCTTTAGCTACCTCAACCTCTTTGCTGAGCTGGGAGGGTTTCACCTCTGGAAGCCTGTAGGCACCAGCTTTAACCTGCACCACTGAGGACAGGACAAACCCGCTAAATCCCACTGCATTTCAAAGCTGTCCCCAACATGTGAAGCCAAACAGCTTATTTAAGTATTTATTAACTTAATAATTTCAGAAGAAGCTGCGGGTCTAATGATCCTTCACCTCTAAATATTTCAGCATATACCGTATCCTCATAGACTACATTGCTATAAATAGTTGTAGTATACTTATAAAATTAAAGAAATTTAAAATGATGAAATACTATTGTCTAATATAAAATTGATATTCAAATTTTCTATGTTGTCTTCTTTATTAATGAAAGACTTTTATTACTGCTATCTAATACATAGACACAACAGCTTTTCTTTTAGATATTTATACTTAACCCATCCATGTACACATTAGTTATTATAAATATTTGAAAATTAATTTACATTTTCTTAAAAATGCATTTTATAACAATTTACCATAACAATAATCCAATACCAAATCACACATTGTGTTCATTTTAATATCTGGTTAGTTTCCTTTAATCGATGCCATTTCTAAGCCATTCTTTGTCTTTCCTGAGCTGATCTTCTCAAATAATACTTTAAAATTATTTAGTATAAGTTATTTGGTAGCATATTCATCCTGATGAGCATCTGATAATTGATTCTTTAATTTTCCCCAAGTATACTACCTAAAATGTTTACTCTAAATCAACTTAATGAGAGGCACATAATGTCAGTTTTCCCCATCATCGATGATGATCTTTGATTACTTGTACTCCAAATTTCTGCTAGATTAAAAATCTTAAAAACAACAACAAAACTTTTTCATTTGGAAACTTAGGATAAGTAGGGAAAAACAACAGGAATAACTCAGGGTTTTCAGAAACATAACTTCCAATAGAGACTGGATTTCTTTCTTGAGTATGAAATCTCAGACTAAACATTAAAGATTTATGCTTAAAGTGGAACCAAGTTAAGGGAATCATTACAGTAAATCTACTCATATATGTGGCCAATTGCTCAACTGAAAATTTCCTAAAGAAGTTTGCTCCCTAAGTTGTTAAAGCTATATGTTATAGCTTGTTTAGGAAAAGGCCCTTCATATCAGTTTGGTGTCTTCTTCTATTTGGTGCTTAAAACACAAGTATAACTCTTTCCCGTTTAGCCCCCAGTGACACTGTGACTGACAACTACTCTTAAAAGATGAGTGCACATCTTTCTTAAGAATCTCTTTTCAAGGAGCTGCCACATCATTTTAATACAATTTTATCAGAAAGGGGCTATCTGGGTTGACTTCATTATACGTTCACACATTCAATCACACCAACATCACTTTTCAAATACCATCTCTTACAAATGGACACTGTTCACTTTCTCAACATTAAAGGCATGACATGTGATTTCCACCCATCAGTGGAGATTTAAATCAGCCAACACATTACAGTTTCACGCCAAGTTAGCACCTTCATCCGGGAATGAAATTAGCAGAACAAATCCTGGCTAATTGTAAAAGATGTTAATTACCCGCTCACCCTGGAAAATAAGGCATGAGTGATGTGTGTCGAGCCCTGCACAAAGTCATGAGCACTTGGAAATGCAACACTTAAGTAAAGCCTACAACTGCTTATGCAGAGAGAAATGGAGACCAGACAGAGAGCAAAAATGTACACATGGTCAAGGACATAAGAGTGTGCAGAGATTTTTATAATCTCATTTTAGAACTCTAGCAAGACTGGTGGAAACTTGGATGACTCCAGGAATTCATTACGAAGCCTTCACTCTGGTCTCCAATGCATTTCTCCGTCTGATCATTGTGGGAACAAGTCTTCACTGGTTAATAGCTGTTCACAGCTGGGACATGAGTTAGCTGTGAAAGAGGTGACCTCAGGTCAGCTACTCCCGGGGAGGGAGAGGGGGGCATCCACGTTACAGACTGGCAGTAATTAACTCCCCTGCTGGTGGTGGGCTCTGCAGAGAGGCCAGGAGCTGAGCAGGTCACAGAACGTGAATCCTGAGCAGGCATTTCAGAAGCTGCCAAGCTTCTCCTTCCTGCTTGGTGCCCACCAGCTGGTGGAGGTGAGAAGGAAGGATTTAGCCCCATCACTGTCAATCTGCTACCCCTCTCTGGATGGGAGACTTTTTTTTCCCAATGTTGACAATTTGTCACCTCTCGCCAGCACAAGGCTCACATTAGAAGGGAAGCATGTTCATTCATAATAATGCTGTTTTGAGGGTGTGTGTGTGTGTTTAACTTACAACATCTATGACTTTTTCCTACTCTTCTTAGCTCTTCTGAAGATCTGAGCAATCACTTAAGACTTCTATATTATTAAACCCAAATTCAAAAATCCAAGAGTTCATTTTTTTAGTTTGTCTGATAGGTCCCCCACACTAAATTTTCAATGAAAGGCAATTATCACATCACATTTAATTAAAAATGTCCCTGACTAATGGCTTGTGCAAGCCACAAAGGAATTATACCATTTACAATTGCAAAAGTAACCCAGAGAAAGAGATTGTTTGTGGTTAATTTGTGTAATGATGCAAAGGTGATAAAATATTAAGTCTCCAAAGAAGCAACATGGGAATTCTCCAAAATATAGCTCGGTGACACAATTTATATCTTCAATATGGCAAAAAGGAAAAGGAAAGCGAGAGGAAGAAGAAAAAATAGAAACTCACAAAAAAATGAAAAGGTCAAATGAAATTCCCAACTTCCAAATTACCTTTTAACAAAAAAGAATGAATTAATAATAAAATGTGTTTATTTCATCATTATAGAAATTTTATAGAATCCTTTTAACTATAGAAAAAACATATAAAGACAATATTTTATTTTTAGAGTTTTATTTTTATCTATCACAAATAATAAATTCATAAGATAATGGTGATTCCTCACTTCATTCCATGACTATTGTTCCCAGAATGGTTTACATGTCCTGACATATTCTATATTAATTCTATATCAATTGTTTGATTACAAACGTCAAGCTTGCACATCTTCTCAGCAAAGACAGGATATAACATATAATTCTGCATAAAAAGTACTCTACACAAGAGATAAAATTACTCATTATTTTGTATAAGATAATTATTTGAGCCATTTCAGAATACAGAAATAAAGATTGCAGCATTCTCTTTCACCTGTTTTTTCTCTGTTAACAACCTGTTCTCTTAAAAATAAAAATAGAAAATTAAAATGATAATTTCTTTCAAATAAAGATAAAACTTTCTCTACCTACCTCAGATGCAAAACACACTCCACACAAGCTCTACATTCCAGGTAGAATGAACTTTCTTACCTAAAATGTTCTGTGTTTTATAAACTGTGTCATGCTACCAATGTTTTTTCTGTAATAAGAGCATCCTATTCCCAAATATTCCACTTGTTGAAATTCTCTTACTCCTTTAAACCTATAGCATAAAGCAGATTCTGATTTTACTTATTAAAGCAACTTAAATATATATATATATATATATATATATATATATATATATATATAATTGATTTTTTTTTTTTTACAGAGAGGAAGGGAGAGGAATAGAGAGCTAGAAACATAAATGAGACAGAAACATCCATCAGCTGCCTCCTGCACAGACCCTACTGGGGATGTGCCCACAACCAAGGTACATGCCCTTGACCAGAATCAAACCTGGGACCTTTCAGTCTACAGGCTGATGCTCTATCCACTGAACCAAACCGGCTTCGACTATTAAGGCAATTTTTATTTACTCTGAATTCCAAGAAAAAATTTTTAAAATATATATTTTATTGATTTCAGAGAGGAAGGGAGAGGGAAAAAGAGAAACATCAATGATGAGAGAGACTCATTGATTGGCTGCTTCCTGCACAACCCACTCGGGATTGAGCCCACATGCAGGTGTATGCCAGACTGAAAATTGAACCCTGACCTCCTGGTTCACAGGTCAAGGCTCAACCAATGAGCCATACTGGCTAGGCATGAACTCCAAGAGAATTTGTTATGTTTATATTTTAAATCAGATTTTAGTTATTTCTATGTGTGTCTTCATCCCCTGTGGGGAGCTGCCCTGAATGCAGGGGTCCTACGTGCCTGAATGCAGGCATAAGTGTGGGACATAGCTTTCTATGTACCCTTTGTATTAGCCTAAGTGGGAAATTACTGCTGTTTTTAGGAATGCTGATACTTGCTTAACTGCAGACATCCTTGCTTATTCTATAGGTTAAAGAATAGTCGGGAGCCTCTTGACGCAGAAGGAACTATGGTTAAGAGGAAGATAGAGTGTTTGTGCAAGGAAGTTGGCAGGGTGATAAGGTTAAAGAACCGGGTGGGCTTCGAAACGCATTGTGCTTACAATACTTGCCTAAAGGAAACACTTCCTCTTACAGAACTGTATAAGAAGGCTTTGAGAAATAAACTCGGGGCTGCAGACCTCGGTCTCAGTCCTCCCGACCCCATCTTTTCTTGTCTTTTGTCTCATCCTCACCCCCTCATTCAGGTACTGTTCATTGCCTGCAGGTTCCGGCAGGTGGCGCCCGAAACAGAGACCTGAAAACCTGGGACAAAGGTAGAGGACACTGCCCAGAGAGCAACGAGGACGCGTCCGGAATAAGGTAGGACTGGGGCAGGGAGTGTAACAGTCGGGAGTAAGAAATATGGGACAGGAAATAGCAGTGCGCTGTTCGTGCAAGTTCTTAAGAGTATGCTTCCTTCTAGAGGCGTGAAGGCAGAGCGGAGAAAGTTAGAGAATTTCTTAAGCTTTGTAGAAGAAGTCTGCCCTTGGTTCCCAGAGGAAGGGACGGTAGATCTTGAAACATGGAAAAGAGTGGGAAAAAGATTACAAGATTACTATTCTGCCCACGGACCTAAGAAGGTCCCAGTAAGATTCTTTTTCTTTATGGAATCTAATTAGGGATTGCCTTGATCCCAGGCATGAAGGACACCGGTGGCCTGAGGGTCTTATAAGGGGAAAGAGTACATCAACCTGTAGCATAAAAGAGACTGGGGAGTTTACCCCTACTGCCCCACAAGATCAAGGAGAATTAATGCCACCCCCTCCACCAGAAAATCCTAATCAAGAGGCTAAAGAGGAACTTTTGCTGGCTCAGAAACATCATTATAATGATCCATTTGATGGCTTAACACCCCAAGATCAGGAAGATTTAGAGGACGCGGCTGCTCATTATCATGATGATGATGACCCAGGGCCCTGGATGCTGATGATGAGTGTTAAGCAGGGAATGAGGGAGCTGGACTGGAAGGCAGGACTAGATGAAGATCTTAGAGAAGTTAATAGGATGCTAAAAGAAGTACTGGGAAGACTTCCTCCCGAGAGCCCTAAGGGTCTAAAGGCTTTAACTGTCCCCAAAATGGAAAAGATAGGGTCGTATCCACCATCAGTGGTCTCGGGATTAGATCCTCCACCGCTGATTCCACTCGACCCTCCCCAGCCAGTCATAGCTGCCTTACAGGAGCGACCTGGCCTTAAGCCATTAGCCGTTCCAGCACAACCCAACAGGGATATTCCCTGGGCTCCAGGTCCATCCCCCTTACAGGGGGCCCTTCAGAAGGTGGCGGCTGCCAATGAGGACTTGGGAGGTTTAGGTTATACCCAGTCTTTGAGGAAAATCAACAGCGGGTACACCGACCCATTCTATTTAAACAGCTCAAGGACCTGAAGTTAGCATGCGCTCAGTATGGACCTACAGCTCCATTCACTAAGGCGATGCTTGAAGCGCTGGCTACTTAGGCGCTATCCCCCAATGACTGGAAGCAGCTGGCTAGAGCCTGCTTAAGTGGGGGGGATTATCTGCTGTGGAAAACAGAATTTGTGGAGCAATGTCAAGCCACTGCAGATATCAACAGGGCACAGAACAACCCTATAGATTTTGACATGTTGGCCGGAGAAGGGGCATATAGGGCTACTGATCAGCAGCTGCACTATGTGCCAGGAGCTTATTCTCAAATTAATGCGGCAGCTCAGAGTGTGGCGAAGACTGCCTAGCACCAATAAAAAGACTGAAGATTTATCAAAAATAAGACAAGGTCCCAATGAACCATATCAAGATTTTGTTTCTAGGCTTTTAGAAGCTACTGGGAAGCTTGTTAATGACACTGATGCTGGCATGATGCTTGTAAAAACAATTGGCTTATGAGAATGCTAATTCCGCTTGTCAGGCAGCCCTGAGACCATTTTGAAAGAAAGGAAGTTTATCAGATTATGTGCGGACATAGGACCTTCGTATGTACAAGGCATCACTTTGGCTGCTGCCCTACAAGGGAAATCAGTCAAGGAGGTCCTGTTCCAGCAACAACAGAAGAAAAAGAGGAAGCCTAGAGTTGCTGGTCCCCCTGGCAGTTGCGGACAGATGGGACATTGAGTTGCCCAGTGTCCTAGTAGCTAGGGAGGCCATAACAACCAGGCAAAGATACCGGGGATATGTCCTCGTTGTAAGAAGGGAAAACATTGGGCAAAGGATTGCAAGTCAGTTACTGATTTGCAAGGGAACCGTCTGCCTCCCCTTCAGGGAAACTGGAAGCGGAGCCAGCCCCAAGCCCCGCAACAATGTTACGGGGCAATCCAGGACAGTCCCTACAGGGGGAGTCCCAAATGAATGGGGGGAATCTGTTTGTGACTTGTTCAGAGCAACCCCAGGGAGCGCAGGACTGGACCTCAATACCTCCACCTACACAGTACTAACTCCTGAGATGGGAATGCAAGCTCTTCCCAAGGGGGTGTATGGACCCCTCCCTCCAGGGACGGTGGGGATATTATTAGGAAGAAGTAGCACAGTCATGAAGGGATTATTAGTAGCTCCAGGGGTAATAGATCAGGATTATACCAGAGAGATTAAGGTTATGACCAAACTCTACAACAGTCATCAATTCCGGGCAACAAATTGCACAGCTCGTCCTGCTTCCACTAGTAAGAACTGGGCAAACAAAAACTGGTCACCAACAAAGGAGTCAGGGTTTTGGATCTTCAGATGCATACTGGGTACAAGCCATCAAACAGGAAAGACCAGAATTAATTTTAAATATCCTCTTACTGGGCAATGGTCCGGACCAGATTCGGTGCTAATTTGGGAGCGAGGGCATGTTCGTGTTTTCCCATAGGATGCTGAAAGTCCGCGCTGGCTCCCAGAAAGGCTGGTACGCCAAACAGGTCCAGAGCCTAGAGGAAAAAATGAAGAGGCTACATCTGAATGAAGCTGAGAACCCAGAGCCTATGGCGACCAGCAAAAAGGCTGAGCTGCCTACTTGGGGGAAAATAAAGAACCTTACTTGGAGGACCCAGCAGATGGCTGGTAGCACTGGAGAGCTGGTTACACCCACCACTTTATTTTTAGCCATGTTGGCGCTTCTCTCAGTGCAAGTACAGCCTACCACTGCTGATCCATACTGGGCCTACGTTCTCAATCCTCTGCTCTTGCATCCAGTGTCTTGGAATGAGAGAAATGTTTCGGTTTATGCGAATGACCTGCAGGCTCTATTACCATCTAGCCATCACATTAAAACCACGAGTCAGGGAAATTATACCTACTTTGGGATGACTGACAATGTCCCTATATGCCTGAGCAAGGGGATTGATAATAAAGGATGTGTAACTATCAATGGGACTATTCTCACCAGTAGAAATGGTACCCGTTGGACTGTGCTTATGCAATATCTTGGAAGAAATCAGGCTCAAATTACTACTGCCCCAAAGCCTGTAGGATACCTACCCTGTGAGAAGGAGCCTCCTGCGACCCAACGACATATTCCATGGAGACAGTGCTATGGGGACACTGTGACTCAAATACCGATAATAGGACTTAATCTCAGCATTTATGATTGGATCCCGGTAAACAAGTCCAACCCTCAAGACAACTTGCAAGGATTTGTAGAAGGGCTATGGACATTAGACCATGAGACTTATCAGACTGACTTGTGGAAACTAAGTGCTAGTATGGGACTCTTTTTGACCATAGCTAGGGGCAGCTCTAATCTAAAGATCACTAAAATTACTGCATGTGTTCCTGAACCTTATGCATTGCTTGTGGGGAATGTTCATATTACTGTCCATGACTCTGTATATAATGTTTCTTGTATCAAATGTAATCTCACTAACTGTGTTACCTCAGTTGAGGATGATACCAAAATTGTAGTGCTATATCAGCTGTAGTGCTATATTAACTGGTAACTATGATACCAGTTAATATTACAGGACCTTGGTATGAAGAAAAGGGATTGCAGATATGGAAAGAGGTTAACACAGCACTAGCCCATACCAAAAGATTTGTGGGATTATTGATTGTTGGAATTACACCACTCATTACTCTTGTTGCTTCAGCAACAGTGGCTGCTGTTGCTTTGACACAGTCCATTCAAACACCGCATTATGTTAATGATCTATCAAAGAATGTCTCCCAAGCGCTAGGAATCCAAGAAAATATATTATAGATAGGAAATTTGAGGAGAAATTAAATGCCTTATACGATGTGGTTCAAGTCCTGGGAGAATAGGTTCAAGGTTTAAAGCTTAGAAATCAACTTCGGTACCATGCTGAGTGTCAGTGGATCTGTGTTACCTCCAATCAGTATAACAATAGCCAGCACGCTTAGGGACGAACACAGAAACACCTATTCGGTATATGGCATGTGGAGAATGTCTCACTGGACCTGTTGCAATTACATAAAGAGGTATTAGACATTAAAAATCCTCCCTTGGACACTGGTGTGGCAAAGAGCGCAGAAGATGTTGTCCAACTACTATTGGGTCAAGTACCATCCTTAACTAGTTTCCAACATCTTGCTATTGTAGTGTTAGGGTTATTAGGCCTTATAGGTATTATCTTATGCTATGCTCCGCTTCTCCTTCGCATGTTATTCAAGAATATTTTAATGATAAAAGCAGCTTTGCATTCTACTAATTTACAACTGAAAGCCCACAAAGGTACTCCTGTTTAAAATAAAAAGAAAGGGGGAGATGTGGGGAGCTGCCCTGAATGCAGGGGTCCTGTGTGCCTGAATGCAGGCATAAGTGTGGGACACAGCTCTCTATGTACCCTTTGTATTAACCTAAGTGGGAAATTACTGCTGTTTTTAGGAATGCTGATACTTGCTTAACTGCAGATATCCTGGCTTATTCTATAGGTTAAAAAATAGTTGGGAGCCTGTTGACACAGAAGGAACTATGGTTAAGAGGAAGATAGAGTGTTTGTGCAAGGAAGTTGGCAGGGTGATAAGGTTAAAAACCCGGGTGGGCTTCGAAACCTATTGTGCTTACAATACTTGCCTAAAGGAAACACTTCCTCTTACAGAACTGTATAAGAAGGCTTTGAGAAATAAACTCGGGGCTGCAGACTCAGTCGCAGTCCTCCCGACCCCATCTTTTCTTGTCTGTCTTTTTTCTCATCCTCACCCCCTCATTCAGGTACCGTTCGTTGCCGGCAGGTTCTGGCAATCCCCTTCTAAGGATTTTCAACTAAGATGCTTAAACCCTACCAAGACTTATCACAATACCTCACAAATAGTGGGTACTCCAAGCTGTAGAATAAGCATGTCAAACTCAAAAGCTAACACGGGCCAAATAAACAAGGTTAAGTTTATGCGGGCCACAAAAAAACAAAACAAAACAAAAAAACTTCAATTTTCATAGAAATGTTGGTTTATTTTGATATACATGTTGAATACAAAGGGCTGAAATAAATAAGTAATCATTAACATAAAATAATAGAACATTTTAATAAAAATTAATATTTTTTTGAACATTTACTTACCTGACACTGAATAACTGCACAAATTAATAAGCATAATGCAAATAAACCTATTTTTCTTGTTCTCTGAAAGCGAAATATTTCCTTTTGCATACACCAAACAAGTCGGTGCAAGACTAATGACAGGGAAATTGGCTACTAAAATATTTGCTACTACAATAGTATTGATGGAGAGAAATGGTGTGCCTGCACGTAAGGTGCATAAGGGAAATAAATGTAATACGATTATAATACTCAGCCATTAGTGAACGTTGTAGTTCATTATTAATAACTAGAGCCCTGGTGCACAAATTGGTGAATGGGTGGGATCCCCAGCGGGAGGGAGCAGGACATGTTCAGAGCTCTGGGTGGGCAGTGGGACGGACATCCTTGCTGGCCCGGGATCCAGATTGTCCTGCTGACATTTGTGTTTGTTGTCGGAGCCACCTGGTGGCCTTTTATGTTGTTTCTTCCTTGTGGAGCGTCTAGGGAGGCTGGGGATGCTGTCAGCATCATGGCAGCAACATTGGTTCTTTGGTGCCTGGCCCATTCTCTGGAGATTAGACCTGCCACTGGGCTGGTGGGCTGCAGGGATGGGTCTCAGCTGAGCAGCGCTCCCACTGTGGGAGCACACTGACCACCAGGGTCAGGTCCTGTATTGAGTATCTGTTCCCTACTGGTCAGTGCACATCATAGCAATCAGTCGTTCCTATCATTCTGGTTGTTCCAGTTGTTCAGTCATTTGGTCACTTAGGCTTTTATATATATATATAATGTATAACAGGATATTGTAAAAATTAAGTTACACATTTTTTATTAAAACATGTCTTACATACCGTTATGTTGGCTGTGCCACAAAAATATTCATTGTGGGCCTCATGCATCTCTCAGGCTGTGAGTTTGACATGCTTATTGTAGAATAAACATATCTCTGTTCTCTGAGAATTAGTTGAGACTAATCTTATCCCAAAAAAATCATTCAGCTAGTTTTACAGATATGTGACATACCTGTTGATTATATTGTAGAAACTGAGCCATAACATTAGAACTTAGAAACTAAGAATCACAGAATCATGGGCTTCAGTTCAAGAAGATAGTTTGATCATCTGTTACAGAGTAACATTATTTTGTAAATGGGAAAACAAGGTTCAAAGAAAGATAAAAGATTACCCAGGTGGTAAATGGCAAATCCAAGGCTTGAACCTGAGTCTACATTTAATTCAGAATTCTTTTGACTACTCTCAAATTAAAAATTATATATTATTTCAGAATATGAGAGACGCTGGAGAAAAAAACATACTATCAAAAGTTGATGGTCATTGAATCTTGATTTTAAATGGGAGTAATTGTAACAGTTTCATGTGGCCAACACATATATACACTGACCCAACAGGCACCCACCTTCCCACCCGCACACATATACTTCAAGACCATCATAATTCAGAGTGACAGGCATCTTTCTCAATGAATTGAAAAGTATTATCAGTATCTGGATATTGTTTAAATGGGAATTTTCATTCTTAGCAGGTTGTTTATTTTTGTGTGTGTGTGTTTTAATACAATCTCTAGGAAACTTGCTAACCACACATTGTTCTCAGAGCCTAGTTGGCAAGGTCAGGATAAAGTTTAATCTCTTATCCATCATTTATCATTCAAGGTTTGCCTGGAATGAAGCACCCTTTGCTTTAGGGGCAGTTACATCTATAGAAGATACAGATATCAAGCTGGCAATTCCTCAACCAACTTTGTCTAAAGGCAAATAAATGTAAATACAGGTTCTCAAATAATTTAATTAAACATTTCTTCCTCTCTTTTTTTTTCACTTCCTGCTAGGCTTTATGAGTTTTCAGTCATGTATGTACTAAATTTATTGATGTTTTCTTAAAAAATAATGTTTTTACAGCTTACTCTACAATACCTAATAAAAATTGATAGCATTTGGACTCTCAGAGCTTCACACAAAATCTCAGTCACCTGAAGATACAGGAAGAAAGACCAATATCATGACTTATGTTTTCTGTAATAGAGTTTTATTTTGCTGTTAATATGAAAGCAAATAAATATTACCCAATATTAATAAGGAAAACAAATTGCAAAACATATCCTTATAATGTGTATAAATTAAATCATTAAAATTAATAGCAATACATTCAGTAATAACTTTATAATTGATTGATTGCTGAATAATTATTTATAATGTATGTGTTGCTGAATACCTGTCTTAACAGAATGTTGTCAGTTCTAATATAAAGATTGGGTCAGACTTGATTGGTGCCTTAATTATTCTTTACTCACATGTTTGGGGGGTTGTTTTTTCCTCATTGGCTATACACACTGACTACTTGAATAAATCCTAAAGTTATATCTGACTTGATATTTGCTCTGGGTAGCTATGGAAAAAACTCAGTGGTAGAATGGAACATATAATTTGGAGAATTAGGTAAAAAAGTTGAATTTCTTCTTAAATTCCCATTAATTTTATTTACTATTAGAAAGAATACTCTCTGTAGAAGATAAAACACTGTGTCTTCTATTCTTAGCTTCAGCCTGCCTCTGAGCCCTCTTTCCCGACACCAGCTAAGAATATTTTGTGTTTGTTTCCTAGAAGATACTGAAGGGCTGTTTCAAGCAAACCTACTTGTGATTTCTTGTTCTGACAGGGACCAGGACAACAGCAGTGGTGTCCATCTCATCATCAGTATTACTGTCAGGAAAGGAAGAGTGCCAACACTGAGCAGTCTGCTCAGACCTCTCTTGGCACCAGCAAGCGTGGTGCTGACAGCTTCTTGGCTCAGGAACGTTTCCAACATGGCACACAACCCACACCCTGAGGGCCTAAATGGGCTGCACCTACATTTTTCTTCTTACTTAGCATTAAGTAGAGTCATGTATGCATAAAATGCTTTAACGAATGTTCTGTAACCAGTTAAGCTGTTGCAATAAATACAATGGTTAGTTGAGCGATGCCTTTTTTTTCTTTTTTCCTAGATGAAATAGTAGTGGCCCATTTAACCTGGAGGACTCTGCAAGTGATAATAGATGGTCAGAGTTGGGTAAAAGCTATGATTCATGACTATTTCAAGTAGATAACAGTTGGGACCTTAGGTATTAAAGACTCTAAAGGCAATGGCATTTTACTTGACATTGGCTTAAATGCTTGACAGACATGCCGCTCTCTTTTCCTGCTAGCTCTGTTCCTCTCAGGAAACTCATACCAATTCAGACTTTCCCAAATATTGATAGGTTTGGGATAGTTGGTCTGGATTAGGGGGAAGAGGAGTCATTTACTTAGGAAACTGCCATCTAATGTTAATGCTTTTTGCTTTTCTACCATGAAGATTCAAGGCTTTATGGAGAGTAATCCTAAACAGAGATCAATTAGTGGGTAATAACCCTGTGAAATCCCAGACTCTTTCAGGATAAAATAATCTTCACTTCTTCAATTTTGAAGTAGCCAAAGATTCCTCTGCAAATGAGGGATCTATCTTTGAGAAACTGTATTTTCTTGTTGCTGAGATTACTAATGTGTTCTTTTTCCATATTCAACTTGATATATATCCAACTTTTTTGCTTCATAACCTTCCATTTGTTTTTTAGAATGCTAGTTATTTTTTGAGAAGCTAATTCAGTTTTATTTTAAGTTATTCTTGGATTATGCTTTTATTTATATTACTTTGAGACTTTGGGAGTGATCTCTTATTGGGATCCTTCCATTATTTATTATTTTTTTTTTTTTTTTGTGGAAGCCTTATTTGGGGAAGGGATATTTTGGCTGGTTTGTGGGTTTCTCTCCATGCATACTCCTTCCTCACTGTTTGTTTGTTTTATACCTCAGGATTCTCATTGAAAACCAGCTCTTACATTTCTGCTTCTGAACTGTTGTCTTAAGAACATATAACCAGCCTGGCAAGGTGACTCAGTTGGTTGGAGCATCATTCCATACACCAAAAATTGTGGGTTAGATTCCCAGCCAGGGCATATGCCTAGGTTTTGGGTTCGTTCCCTGGTTGAGGCATGAATAGGAAGCAACTGATTGATATTTCTCTCTCATGTGGATGTTTCTCTGTCTCTCTCCTCTTTTCCTCTCTCTCCAAAATCAATGAACATGTCCTTGGGTGAAGAATTAAAAAAAAAAAAAAAAAAAAAAAGTAACCAATCCATTTCCAGAGTCAGTATATCATTTGGCCCAGTTCTTGGTGGAGGGATATTTATGTCCCTTCCTTGACCTTCCAGAGATCCTAACCCCAGACAAAGCTGTCTCTAGCCTCCATTTGCAGACTGAGAGCTCTGTTCCCTCACAGTGGCTGGAATATTGTTAGAGCTGCTTCTTGTAGGCATTAAATACAAAGATGCTAAGAATCATTTCCAGTAGAGCAGCCTTATAGGCTTCCTCTTCCAGTTGCTCTTCTGGCAGATCATCTCGTTTCTGCTCCTCAGATAAAGATATTGTGCTTATGACACAGGCATTTCTTTTTAAACATATATTAATAATGTTTTATCTGTCTTATGTGTTCTGAGTATGGGAATTCAGTGGAACCATCAGTAACATATTTATCAGAAGAAAAGCATTTTAAAATATAATTTTATAACATGGCACATTAAAATAATTATTGTCTACTGCAAAATCCAAAGATCAGAAAGAATACAATAAAAGCATATTTATCTGAGCATGGGATTTCTAGATAAAAGTGTGGAGAGACATGGAAAATAATTGGCAAAGTTGGTACACAGAATATTTTACAGTTTCAAGATATTTAACCCATCCTTAGCTGGTATGGTTCAGTGGGTAGAGCATCAGCTAGAGGTTTTTGGGTTCAATTCCAGTCAAGGCACATACCTCAGTTGCAGGCTCAACCCCCAGCCTCAGGTACTTGCAGGAGGCAACCAATCAATGTGTCTCTTTCATATAGATGTTTCTGTCTCTCCCCTCTCTCTTTCACTCTCTCTAAAAATCAATGGGAAAATATCCTTGGGTGAGGATTAACAACAACAACAAAAAGATATTTAACATCAACAACAACAAAAAATATATTTAACCCATAAATACAATATTTTAAATATCAAAACATGCCTATTGGGATTTATCTATAATCTATTAGTAGATATATATTATGAGCATCATTTAAGGAATTCTGAGACTTGAATATATAATTCTTGGGTGTATAATTCCTCAACAAAAAAAATGCTCAAAATTCTATTAATAAAGTACAATTGTCTTTATCTTTTAAAATATTTTAATCTATAAAATACCCTTCCTTTCTCTGTAAAAATATTTTAAAGCATCATCAATTAGTTTTTTATACAAAATGTTGGTTTTAAGAATCTAATACCACACTAAAACATTTTATTGTTTTAGTTTAAAAAAAAGATTAAATTTAAAATATGAATATTTGGAATAAGCCATAGTATTGTGGTAGGCAGCTAGACAGACTTGAGAAGAACAAGAACTATGTGTTTGTTCTTGTTACAGAAGGTCATCAGGGCTGAAAGCTCGAGGTGCCGAACAGGCAAAACTGGAAAAACAAGGACCTTGTTCCCAGGGCAACCTTTCCTCCCCAGCATATTGCTGGCCAGCTCAGTGATATTTCAGTGCCAGACCCAGAAGAAGCTGTAAAATCAAACAAGTGATGCCATGGCTGACATTAGAACCAGCTGCAATGACTAGTGATCCCCTCTCCTGCTGCAAACCCATCGGTAGAGGCCATGACCCAGAACACATCTGGAAAGCTGATGAATATTCTATTGGGATCCTCCCCTGAGACTTTCAGATAAATATCCTCAAGACAGAGGATCCAGTGTGGCTGTCTCTATGGAGCACATGGAACATGCCCACTCCTTTCCCAAGCCCCTTCCCCGAGGGTATTTTCCTTGCTCTTCTCTTTCTCCTAAGCTTTAGGGGCCCTACTTTAGCCTCTGTTATTTTTGTTCCCTGAGCTCACACAGCCCAGCTGGCTCACTTCTTTTGTGACCAGAAAGGAAACCTGACCCTTGGCGGGTCTGCCTAGGACCAGCCAGTAGTGTGTGGGTTCTTAACTTCATGAAGGAAAAATTTTACAACAGAAGTCCAGGTGGCTAGGAGGGAATGTTCATTAAAGCTGGGGACAGTTAAACAAGAAAGGGCTTAGCATAGAAGAAGCAATGGGGGGGAGGGGGCGCGCTAGGCTGGGCGTCCCTAGCTGGCTGGGAAGTCAGGGAAAAGAGGGCCTTGGAATCAGGGTCAGGGGTTGGCCTGGGATAAGCGGTCACTGCCCACTGCCCATGGCTTCCTGGTTGCAAGCATCAAGGGGTCCTTTAGCATTTAGGATAAGCATGCCCATGGGGGAAGAAGACAGAAAGGGAATGTCAGGGACTGCTTCCCAGAGAGAGAGAGCACACTTGGGTCCTTTGTCTTGAGGCTTTGTCTGTTTCTCAAATGCAGGAATCTTAGGGGAGGTCTCCAGCGAGGGTTCCAACAGAATATTCATCAGTTTTCTAGGTGTGCTCCTTCAGGATCTTGATCTTCACTGATTGGCCAGGGTCAGGGCAGGGGGTCATTAGTCATTGCAGCTGGTCCTGGTATAGTCCACCTGGTTTTGCTGCTTTTCTGGGTCCGTAGCTGAAATGCAATGGAGGCCTAGATGTTATTTCTAGGGAGGTGGCCTTCCGTACCTGCTGTAAATTGCTCTGTCATTTTGGGTAGCTATCTGTCTCAGTTTCTGTATTTCAGTTGTCCTGGCTTACTGCTCTATCTCACTTCCATGGCTTGCTATTTCTACCTCTGTGACTTTCTTTTAATTAAAACATTTTTTGTTTTTATTTCAGAGAAAGGAAGGGAGAAGGAGAGAGAGAGTTAGAAACATCCACGATAAGACAAACCATTGAGCCACTGCCTCCTATATGCCCCCTACCAGGGATCGAGTAGCAACCTGTTCATGTGCCCCAACAAGGAATCAAACCTCGACCTCCTGGTTCATGGCTCAATATTCAACCATTGAGCCACACTGCCAGGCCTACATCTGTGACTTTCTTAATAAATATTTGCTTGTATTTGATTCTTGGCTCTGAATTTTTTTCTGAGCCAGAGCTCAAGTACCAAGTTTGCTACCTAGAGGTCAAATTGCCAGTAACATTCTGATGCTGTTTTTGCCACCAACAGTATGCATCAAATTTCTTGCTGGTTTATTCAATTTAAAGTTGCAGAAACCAAAATAGAAAGAATGATTTTTTCTTCATCAGAAAGAATATATTTCATGTATTTATGTATTGATCTTCTGTATAAGACTATACAAAAGTCAAAATTTCACTGTGGCCAAACTAAAAATGTTGCATGCTAGTTTTTGTTGTTGTTGTTTTGGGTTTTTTTGTTTGTTTGTTTGTTTGTTTTTTAATGAGAATGTGGTAAAATGTGTATAAATAAATTTGAACCATTCATTCACTCAGTCAATAAATCTTTTGACATATCTATTCTGAACAGAGCACAGTTAAATTTTAAATGCAGCACAAACTAAGATACAACTTTTGCTATACTAACTACCTGCTATTTTTATCTACACTGCATCTTTTTCTTTGAGAAATGTTCTATCTCATAGAACACTTGAACCTGGTATATTAACTTTCACTGACTGAAGACTCTAAATAGCTATTAAAATAAATCATGAATCATTCTTATCATATAATTTAAAAATGGATGACGAGTGTAAAAAATAGCAAGAGTATAAGAAAGAAACTATGACTTTAAGAGAATGAGAAAGCCATGAAAACGATTACATCATAGCTGATATTTAATTATTTTCTGGCTTGTAGAGAACACAACTTCTATATTTGTAAGCCAATACTGAGAGTTTGTCCAGCATTCAATAAGTACTGTACTTTTTAAATTTAAGTGACTACCATTTGGGGAATTTCAGCCATCAGGACTTCACTTCTCTTTTCTGTCTCTCCTTAAATGTATGTGCTCTACCCTTAATGCCTTTGAAATATGTAGATAAAGGCTTTTTTTTCTTTTTGATTACATAGCATCTGCCACCACTCCATATGTCTTTTCCAGATTGCCTTTGACAGAAAATATCACAGAAATTTTACGTGTCAATATTTTTCTTAGTTGCTCCCAGTTTTATCCTTTCTATTGTCTATTTGTTTAAAAATTAAATACATTTTTATAAAGGGATTATGTTGAGATTTCCAATCCTATTTTTGTTAGAAGTCTGGTCTTTCTTTCTAAAATACCAAGATTTACATGCTGTTAAAAACAACATTCAGCCCAGTAAACTTAAAAATATAGTTTGCTCTATTAAAAGATTCAAGGATAGTGCAGTATTTCATCTAGCCACTAGAAGGGCACTTGATGGCTTAGACAAAATAAAATGCTTTTATAGGATGAAGGGTGGAGCAAGGGAGCTATTAGCAAAAGAAAATAAAGAATTGCTTTGAAGCCAGAAAATCTTTTGGGGGTGAAGAGATAGGCAAAGGTTATAGCATGCAGATTGCTTCTTCTTTCATGGAGAATGGATAGGACCCCTATCACAGATTACCTTAGTATTGACCAGAAAATTCCAGACTGGTTGATTAATTTTTCATTTCTGGAGAAATTTAAAATTGCAAATAGGCTAGGTATTAAATCTACCGTGTTTCCCTGAAAATAAGACATCCTCTGAAAATAAGACCTAGCGCAACTTTGGGAGAAAAAATTAATATAAGACACTGTCTTATTTTGGGGGAAACAGGGTAGGTTTTGTATCATAGGCTTCCAGCACAAGTGAGGCTATTTGGGGCCCTTTATGTTTTGTTTTTTTTCTTAAATAATATCCATATCCAGTTTTGTTTTCTTACTTTCTCCCCCAAGATTTTTACATTTCAACAAGGCTAGTTCCCTTGAAGGATAAATTTGAGATCAAATAAATAAAAGAGATCATTGAGTTGACAGTAGCCCTTTGTTAGCTATTGAAGATTACCCTGCTTTGATGAGATGTTTCAAATGAGAAAAAGGAGAACTCAATTGTCAGATTTAATTCATTTCATTACAAAATTGCATCTTTTTATAATTATTCATTTTATTCAAACAGGACTCATAATAAATACTTTCTATCTCCAAACTCTTATCATTGTCCTGTCATCTCTTTCCCTTTTAGTTGCTAGGCTAAAATAAATGAGTTAAAATTGCATGTAAATGTATTACTACCGATACCAAATTTAAAATATTCTGTTGGGGCCGGCAGGTGTGGCTCAGTGGTTGAGCATTGACTTATGAACCAGGAGGTCACAGTTCAATTTCTAGTCATGACACATGACCAGATTTCGGGCTTGATCCACAGTTAGAGGATGTGCAAGAGGCAGTTGATGGATGATTCTCTCTTATCATTAATGTTCTTATCTTTCTCTCTCCCTATCCCTTCCTCTCAGAAATCAATTATATATATATATATATATATATATATATATATATATATATAATACACACATATATATACTAGAGGCCTGGTGTACAAAATTTGTGCACTGGGAGGGGTGTCCCTCAGCCCAGCCTGCACCCTCTCATAGTTCAAGACCCCTCAAGGGATGTCTGCCCTGGACAGTGGGAAATCCCTCTCACAGTCTGGAACTCCTCACTCCTTACCGCCCGCCTGCTTGCTGGTCCTTACCACTGCTAAGAAACTTGGACTCCTTCCTCTGCAGTCACATGCCAGGCAGTCACTCAGAAATATCTTGGCACCTGCCAACTTATGGATTCTCCCTTCTCTCCATTCTCCTGAACCGGATTCCGAACATTGACTGTGGCATTCTCTTGGTCATCGTTTTTTGTTTGTTTGTTACAAAGTTTATATGAATATAACATTCAAAGATGCAGCCTCCTTTGTAGGAACAGAGAAGGAAGGGGTGGTTAAGTAATGCACACGGAGCAGCAGCAAGCACCAGCTGTGAGGAGGGCCAAGGGGGAGAGAAAGTTGGCACTGGAGCCAAGGCTCTAGAGCCATTGCTGGGGAAGTAGGGATCCCTACTGAGTGACACATTCTGAGCTGACCTAATTGGTCAAGCTAAGGCAAAGGTACATGGCCATATCAGCCATCTTTGGTGCTATTTGCCCTTTCCAACCCCAGCTGTGTTGTAAAACCCCAGAGCCCTGGATTCTAAAGGCCCCATCCAAAGTAGAGGCCCTCGAAGGGGATGAGAGGAAGTGAGTAGGGCAAGTTTGAAAGCGATATGCCTGTGTGCTGAGGGATGGCCGGAGACAGTGGTGTGAGGGTATGTATGGGAAGGGTTCTCATACATACCCTTCTGTGGGGGCCACAGGTGAAGGTAAAGGAGGCCAGGGGAGTAGGGTAAGGATGGGGCACCATGGCCCCAGCCTCTTAGGCATCCCTGTCTGTCCTCTGCAGTGCACACAGAGGAAAGGGGCTGCCTCTGAGGAGGGGCCTGGCCAGGTGACCATCTTGACTTCTGGCTGAGGTGATAGTCCTCAGCCTAAGATGCCATCTAACTGGTGATGGCAGAGTGACCAGTGCCTCCTCACTTCTCAGAGAATATAGTCACTGAGGAATGTGGCTCCCAGCAGTACAGCCTTCACTCTCATGTCCAGATCCAGCAGGAACTGCAAGCCAGAGTCATCTGCATCCAGGAGGGCTTCTTGGAGCAGATCCCCTCTCCCTCCCCTTCTTTTTCACTCTCCCCCTCCCCCCCGCTAGCTGATGCGGCCCACATTGCGGGGCTCATATAGAGTCTTCACCACAGAGTTGGTGTCTGTGCCATAGCCACAGGTCCAGCAGGGCCCCACCACTCACAGGATCATATGGCGATCGGTGTCTTGAATGGAGAACTTGGGGAGGAAGGGATGCCAGGTCTGCAGCGTATGGCCAATGGTGGTGCCTGGTGGTGACTGTACTTCCATCTCTCAATCCCCGGAGTCCACCAGACAGATGCGAAGGAGCCGGAGGGCCTGCAGAACAGACGTGCACAGCAGTTGCTCTCTTCAGCCGCCTGACACAGAGGCTGTCCAGACCTTAGCGCAGTTCATACCAGTTACTTGTCTCCCAGCCTAGGAGCAGCCCTCTGGTGAATCAGAATCTGGTCAATCAGCACCAAGAATTTGAGGCCAGAGGACACTCTGGCAGTGGCAAGAGGTTAGCAGCGGGCCCAGCAGCAGACTCTAGGGCACTGGGGCCGGGTGAGGAAAGAGAGTGAAGCCGGGCACAGGGGCAGGCACATGGGCGGGTGCTGGCACTGGTCTGGGCCCAGGATGCTGCATCTGCTCCGGGTACCCAGTGGTCACAGGGTAGGGAGGAGGGGGTGAAAGGGTATAGCCTGTGGGTGGGGTGGGCGGCAAGTATCCTTCTATAGGAAAGGGATGAAGGTTCACGGGTTGTTGCTATACCAGAAGCTTAGTTCTAGAAGTGGAGGCAACCTTGGGGACAGCCTGACAGACACAGAGATAGACAGAAAGACGAACAGGCAAACTTAGAGAGGCAGCTGCACCAGGTTCCTGTCCAGGGTCTCTGTGACAGCGCCTTTGACTCTGGGAGAAACCAAAAGTGTCAGCGGGTGGGGCAGAGTACCGGTACCTGGGACCCTGGATTCTTTCTGGGGTTTCCTTTCTTTGTTCTCCCATTCTCTGCAGAGGTGACTGTTAGCAGATGGCAGGATGGATGGATACATGATCAGACCAATGGCCTGACCTCCAGAAGGTTTCCTGACCCCTGTGCATCCCCCGCTCACCTGAAGCACCTAAAATAGTCAGGGTGCCCAGCGCTCGGAGACTCCTGAGAGCTCATGGAGGCAGGCCCTTGGTCATCGGTTTTTATTTTTTTACTACATTTCTTCCAGGTGCAGTGATCACACTTCCTCTGGAGCAGGGCAGGCTTGAGTGACCTGGAGGAAGCATGGGGAGAACAGTCACGGTTGGTCATCCCTGGCACTGTTGGCGGTATCCTTTCTTCCTTGTGGAACATCTAGGGAGGGAAAGCGGCCATAGAGCTTGAGGCCAAGTTCCAGGAGGCCAGCAACGCTGTCAGGATTATGCTGGCAGCATTGGTCCATTGGTGTCTGGCCTGTCCTCTTGAGACTGAACCTGAAGGACTACTAAGGGGGACAGTCCCCAGTTCTGCCCCACCTCCACCACCTATTGATTGGAGTCTGAGGGCCAGGAGGAGGAGCCAAGAAGTCTACCTTTCAGCTGCTTGCCAGTCACTGCTGCCACTGATTGATCAGCTCCCATTCCCTCAGCTCCCTAGCCTGGCATTGGGTTGAGCCTTTGGTCATTTATATCCTAACTAGAGGCCTGGTGCATGAAATTTGTTCACAGGGGTGGGGAGGGTGTCCCTCAGCCCAGTCTGCACTCTCTCCAATCTGGGACCCCTCAAGGGATGTTTGACTGCCCCTTTACAGGGATCCGGCCATGGGGGTGTGGCCAGGCTGGGTGAGGGGCTGAGGGCTGTTTTCAGGCTGGCCATACCCTCTTCAGGGTGTGTGTCTGGCCAGCCTGGATGAGGGGCTGATGATTTTTATTTGAATTATATGAATAGCTTTCTTTCCCTTCTTGTTCTTCTTCTTCTTCTTCTTCTTCTTCTTCTTCTTCTTCTTCTTCTTCTTCTTCTTCTTCTTCTTCTTCTTCTTCTTCTCCTTCTCCTTCTCCTTCTCCTTCTCCTTCTCCTCCTTCTCCTTCTCCTTCTCCTTCTCCTTCTCCTTCTCCTTCTCCTTCTCCTTCTCCTTCTCCTTCTCCTTCTCCTTCTTCTCCTTCTTCTCCTTCTCCTTCTCCTTCTTCTCCTTTTTCTTCTTCTTCTTTTTTTTTTTAATATGGGCAATATACTTTACTATTCTTGTCTAAAAGTAAAACATTGCAGAATTATCCAATTACCTACATAAATCTTTCATTTTTTAATTTCCTGAAGATTCAATTTTTTTTAGCAATGAGTATTTTAATCTGTTCTTGAAACTTAATATGACTTTCATTAAATTTAGTTCTAAATCCAAGTTCTAAAAATCATTTCCCCTTCTCATCCTCCTGCTTCCTCCCTACCCCAGAGACCTAACCTTTCCCCCAGAGGATTACTAACTCCTCAAGGCAGCATAAAACAGTAGCTTGAACCTAAAAATAACATCTTGACTTAAGTTATGTTTCTGCTCCTGAGCGCTAAGGTAGAACCACCTCCTGAATACTTTCCTGTGAGAGCAAACTGAGGGATGTGGGATCAAACCTCAGAAATGTCCTCAGCTCCAACCAATCAGCTCCCAGCGCTACTCAATACCCTAACCCCAGGGGGTCTTGAGATTTGCCCAATGCAATCTGTAACCTACATTCCATCAGTGAGTCAGGGCTTATCTGCCAATTCAGTCTTCAACAGTTTTTTCTTTCTGTTCTGCAAATTCCTATTCAAAAATTTCTTTGGGTCAGTGCATGAAGCCACACAGACTTAAATACATACATACATACATACATACATACATACATACATAAATGGAGGTCCCAGTAACAATCTCTGTTGATTCTTCAGGCCCACTCCTCATCTTTTTTCCTAATTAGATCCATATTTACTTATCTCTCCCGTCATTACACTTGCCAATTTGCAGACCTGGGAATTATAGCAAATAACCCAAGTATGAGTGGAGCCACTTTAAGAGATGAGTAAAGAAGTTGTTCAGAAAGTAAACCTAAATAGTCTGTAGAGCACAGTCCAGCAGAGAAAGCCGGCAGAAACCTGGAGAAAGAGCATTTAAGTGTTTGTATCTAACCTTAAATGAAATTCATAAGTATCCCATTTGAATTTCCATATACAGAAGGCAAATATGTCCTTTCATTTGCAACTCTACCTATTCACATAAACTTTCATTTCTCTTATACCCACCCTGCCACCCACTCACCCAGTGTCCTTATGGTGGAGACTCTACACTTACTGTGCATGGGACTCCCCTACAGAAGGCCGTTAGTTACAGAGTTGGGACTTTACTGATAGAATGTGTGAGTGAACCATTTTAGGAAAGAACCCAGGAGCATGTACTTTTTCAGCCATTATCCCATGCGTTTGTTATACAGCTGAAGGTTTCCATACCTTAAGGAACACTTGCTATAATGATTAATAAATTATGTAATATAGTAGTACTTAAAAAAAATCAATAATAATCCCAATGTGAAATATTGCCTCTCCTTCTTATTCCTGAAAGGATACACTCAGCTAGTAATATTTGTTTTACTCAATCAGATTACTGGAAATATGCAATCAATGACTGTATTTCTAGAGAGGCATACTCCCGATCGATAACCATTGGTTGTCTTTAGCTAACACTCAACAACCAGTGTACACTAACAAATGGTCACTGAAATTAATGACTTCATTTTGTACCAGGTTCAAGACAGCTGTTCCAGAATCTTCTAACATGAACTTAGACTTCTCACCGCTGATGGCTGTTATGGCCTATGCCATCACACCACCTGCTCAGCAATCACTCCCAGCAGCTGCTGTGCTTGGCACCATCTGCCTGGCTATCTCTTCATCCATCTGTACTTCTCCTTGGCACTGCTCAAGTTACAGCACATTTTACTTTCCACTCATACACACAGGAATTCCCAGGTCATTCCTCCTCTTAGATTTAGGAAAGCCCTTTGTGGAACATCCATAGGACTTGCTTTCCCTGTTGTCTCCCACTTAAAAATTCCATACTATTAGTGATTTCTTAAATTTGAGGGGATCTCGGTCTTGCTGGCCACAGCAGAAATACAGAGCTTCACAAATGCAATTATAATGCCAGGTGGTGTTCAGATGATAACAATAATAAATACTAAAAATAACAATAATGACAATAAAATTATTTTATTTAAGATATTTCATTTCGGTAAATGTGTAGGAGATGGTAGTGTATAAAGTGATCCCACAAATATTGTCATTATTGAAACATAACCAATTAGAGGTTTATTTCAGGAGTTGCTAATGTTCCACCTGAAGGAAAGAAACCAAATGCTTAAAATGAGTCACTAACAATTTACTTCTAAGTCACTCTTTTCTGGAAGTGAAAGCCCATATTTTCATTTAGGTTCTAGATTTTACACTTTCAAAGTACCAACACTAGTGCTGCATAACCCAGATAAGAAGGTCTCTCCCTTTTCCAGAGTCGATGGAGGCTGATGGAAGAGAGGCAGTCAATTAGGGAAGTAGAAGGGAGTGTGCTTCACAAGTCCTCCAGTTTGGCGAGTTAAGCTCACTGACTATTCATACAGTCAGATGGAAAGAGTTACTGTCCTGCAGAAACAGGTTTGGCTCAGTGAATAGAACATCAGCCTGTGGACTGAAGGGTCCTGGGTTTGATTATGATCAAGGGCATGTACCTTGGTTGCAGGCACATCCTCAGTAGGTGGTGTGCAGGAGGCAGCTGATCGATGTTTCTCTCTCATCGATGTTTCTAACTTTCTCTCCCTCTCCCTTCCTCTCTGTAAGAAATCAATAAAATATATATTTTAAAAAAAGAGTTACTGTCCCACTGACTATTCAGAAACTGGGGAGCCGCCTTCCTCATCTAAATTTGTCGTGTACCAATAATATATAAAATTCATGAGTTATCCTGTGGAGACTTAAGAATTTTTGTTTCTTCCTGTGGTTTTCAAATTGTTTAGCATTTCCTAACTTCTGTCTCTTTCTTTTCTTGATTCTCTAAGGGACCTGAGTCTTTCATCTGTCATCTTTTAAAGTATTCCTCTGCTTGCTATCCCTTAGCTCTTGAAAATAGATTTGCAGCCCTTGTCCTTCTTATTTCTTTCTTGCTCTGAGAACTCAAGTCTCTTCTGAATGCTTATTGAATGGACAGATGTCTCCACCCAGACCACTGTTGAATGTGAAGTTGGGAGGGATAAGCTCTACTTCCTAGGATGATGGTGACATTTTCAGTAATTCTTGCCTCATTATTTATGCTTTTGTGTAACCTCTTTCTTACCTGAGGACCAACAGAATACTATAGGGGCTGACTTCCCAAACTTTGTCATCAAAGGTTCTATAGTGCCTAGTGCTCTTGGATCACTTGTTGGGGCTCAGTAACTACCCTGTCATAAGAGCATTCAAGCATTCCTGTGGAGAGGCCAATAAAGAGTGTTCCAACCAACAAGCAGAACCAATTTGCATGTCATAATGAGTCAATTACAAAGCAGCTAAACCATCAGAGAGATAAATGCCTGGAGCCTACAGATCCTTGCATTCAGTTGCAATAAAAAACTTAAAGCCAAAACTGCTCAGTCAAGCCATCCCAAATGCCTGACCTTCCGAAACTGTGAGGCCATATTTATTATTTTAAGCCAGTAAGCTTTCGTATAATTTATTACAAGAAGAAAAGACTAAAACAAAATTAAATATAGGAGTGTGTACCGACATTCCAGATTATAGAAGTGGAGGGGATTAGGGTATACCCCCCAAAATGTGCCACTTTGTCATGTGGTTTGCTTTGAGTGCAAGGCAGTTGAGATCCTGGGGAAGCTTTGTGTCTCTCTTTCAAGCGCCTCAACAAGTTTAGATGGGGAAGCCTCTGCCAGGAAGGGAACTAACACCAGAGATAACTGTTTACATCAGAAAGACTCATTTGTCTTTCTGGGTGGTCAAACTTGTCTTTATCAAACCTCTGCTCTTCTTGTCCTATGAATGAATCATCTTTCTCTCCTTTGAAGCCCCTGACCCTATCCATCCCTTTCTCAACTGCCTGGCTACCTATGAGTCTCATACATTTAGGAGGCTCCCATTTTTTCTCCTGTGCATCTGTCTTATGTCAATTTAATTATGAAATCAATGAAAGAACCTCGAGGGGAAGAAGGGAAAAGCTATAAATTGTAGGACAAGAGGGAAAAAAGTATTCAAAGGGGTATGATGTTCAGGTTTCTTGGAATTCAAATTTACAACAACAACAAAAAATTACTTTCACTTTATTCTGTGGATGACAGATGTTTGGATTTCGTAGGGTCTAGAGAATTTTTAAGTGTGTGGGCCCCAGTTTCCAGGCAAGTTTAGAGATGTGTAGCCCTGCGATACAGAGACCTTTGCAGCACGAACACAATCTTACTGAATAGTATAAAGCAACAATCAGCCTCAAGTGGACTGATTTGACCAGTTACTAGGTTGAATTTTGCCCGCAAGATGTTATAGCCATGATGTATGCAACTGCTTTTATAATTTTATAATTAAGTTTCAGATATAGACTAGAAACCCGTTGCAGAAAGATTCCTGCAAGAACAGGGCTTCTGGTGGGCTGCCCGCCCACCATAACCACCGCTTCCGCCCCCCACCCCCCCAGCCCTGCGTTTTCCTTGCCACCTCTGCTCCCCACCCCCTAACCCCCAATTTTCCTCCTGCTGCTGCCACCCTCCGCGATTTCCCTCTCCACCCTCCGCGATTTCCCTCCCACCACCACCAATGCCCTGTGCTTTCCCTCCTGCCGCTGCCTGGTGCTTTCCCTTCCCTCCCGCCATCTCTGCCCCCAACCTCAGACTTTCCCTCCCTCAGCTACTGCCCCCCCTGCACTTTTCCTCCCTCTACCACTTTCCCTTCCATTGCCACCTGGCATGCCACCACCGCCATCGCTGCTCCTGCTGCTGCCTGCCCAACCCACACTTTCCCTCACTCTTCCTTCTATGCTGCCTTCAGTCTTCACTCCTCCTTCCCTCAATTTATGCAAATTAACCACCATCTTTGTTAGGGTTAATTTGAATACTTGCTCTGATTGGCTGTGGGTGTAGTTAAGGTATGGACAATTAGCATTTTTCTCTTTTATTAGTGTAGATGCTGGTTTCTTCTTTTATTGTGTTTATATATGTGTGTGTGTTTTCAACCTTTGGTAGCCAAGTTCTAGTGACATCTTTTTTTTTTTTTTTTTTTTTTTTTTTTTTTTTTTTTTTTTTTTTTTAAGATTCTGTTATGGGCAATGTCACCTCTTGGTTCTTGAGTTTGGCAAAGAAAGAATGCAGAACCAAGAACTCTAACACAAGAGGAAATTTGCTTAGCTTGCAAAACAAAAGTACACTGGAAGAGATTTGAGCAGGCTGTTCAGAGAGCTGCTTTGGTGTTATTGAAAGTCACAGAAGCAGACAAAGTAAGCTGGCTGGGCTGGAGGACTCAGGAAACAAGTTACAGAGGCAAAATAAGGGCCTTGGAAACAGGTTCAGGGGGTGAGGCCAGGATGAGCTACCAACTCACCACTGCTCCCCTGGTTGCAAGTCTCATGGGAAAGTTTAAAACTTAGAAAAAAGAAAACAAAGATACATACCTAAAGACAGAGGTCACAGGCATGCTCTAGAGCAGTGTTTCCCAAAGTGTGGTATGCATACCCCCAGTGGTACGGGAAGAGTTTGGTGGGGGTACATGTTGCACCGGAGTTTGGTGGGGATATGCACTGCGCCATGCTTAGCTGCGCCTAATACATCCATTTTATTTTATTTTTTTGATGAAATTTTGACAAAAATTATAGAAGGGGTACACATATGTCAAACGTTTGGGAAACATTGCTCTAGAGAGAGAGCAGGCACTGGGTCCTTTGTCTTAAGGATTATGATCTGTTTTCTAAACGCAAGGCTTTTAGAGGATGTTCTCAGGTGATGATTTCAATAGAATAATCATAGGCTTTCCAGGTGTCTCTAATATGCTGATCCAACACAACATGAGCTTATAAAGTCTGAGTCCTGGTCTCTATCGATTGATTGGTGAAAAGTAAAAGGTGATTGGTCATTGCATCTGGCCCAGATGCCAGCCATGGCATCACTTCATCTGGTTTTGCTGCTTTCTGGGCCTGAGCTAAAGCACAAATGATGCCTAGATGTTATCTCTTGTTTGCTCAAAACTCTGTCTCTGTGGTCAGCAGACCGGAAATTTATTCCTAAAATTATTTGATATTGATGAGAACCTCATTGTCCTAAGGGCTTAATGCTTAAAAAAGAGTGTTGTGTTAGGGTGAAGGAGGCAGGTGAGTCAGGGTACCAGAGGGGGCAAGTTTGAATCAGCTGTCTCAGTTCCCCTATCCTACTTGCTAAGGAGTTTTCCTGGCTTCTTACTATCCTGTTTCAGTTTTCTTTTTCTTTTTTCTTTTTTTTTTTTTCAGGCATGTATTTTAACAAACATGATATGCTTATGAGAACATTATTCTTCAGCTATCGGGTTTTCTGGGATAGTTCCAATCAAAAATATTCTATCATGTTGTTGTCATATGCTAAACCAATGTGTCTTGGTTTTTGGTTTTGGAAAAAAAAAAACCGTTGCAGATTATTTCTTGCTATGGTAAGAAGCTTAAACATAAAAAGAACAATGTATGAAAATAAAAGAGGTGAGCAGAAGTAGCCAACTGGCATCCATGCTTGGGGCTCACATGGAAATCAAGTTATTCTTTGCTTTCCAACACTTCCCAATTTTTATAAAAACCATATTTGAGGCTGGATGGCAACTCCAGAAGAAGACATCAATGATATAAATACAGACAGCATTGTGTTGGATAGAGCAATGCCAGGAATTGACAGGATCAACAGATAAAACCAAAGCAATTAAGTTTCTGCAAACACTTGACTTGGTGTTGAATCAACACTCTTCTTGATAAGCAGCAGTGTGGCAAGCATAACTGACAAATCATACATTTCCAATATATACACCATGCTGGTTTGAGAAAGTAATGCAACTCTTTTCCAGCTTTCTTTTTACATTAAGGGAGAAAAAAAGTTGCTCAGTAATTTGTGAGTTTTCCTTCAGTGATCATACAAAATTCTCTGTCTGCAAAATGCATAACGATTTCTGGTTGAGCTTGGTATGCTTCCAGCTTAATGCCATCTTCCTCCAACAATATGCTTGCGGCTATTGGTGAGTGATTTTTAAATGACATTTAGCACTCCTATGTCGCAGACTGTTTTCCAGGCATTCATTAAGAGCATGTTGGCAAGGCCAGAAAACTCCGTCTCAAGAGCCTGAAACCTTTATCTTGTTTTTTATTTTATACCCCCACCTCAACACACAACACAAAATAACTGGTGAGTACTCATTCTTTACCTTATTTTGTTTTGTTCTCTTATTGATATTCAATTGACCTTTCTCAGGAAAGATCTGAGAAAATTTTTTTTGTTAAATAATAATGTCGCCTTTCTTCCAAAGAAGAAAGGCCTTATCCAAAATGGAAAGAAAACATACAAGCAAGCCATGTAGACAGAGACATCAATATAAATGGCAATGCATATATATATATATATATATATATATATATATATATATATATATATATAGACATTTGCCAAGTTTTCAGAATAATAAACTAAGTAAAAAACAACTGAATATACCTGGTTTTGAAGTGATTTTTCTGCTCTCACATATGGTTTCTGTGTGGGTAACAATGTCTTTTGCTTTAAAAGTCCTATTTATTTATCATCATCTAGCACAAATGCCATAGAGAGTATTTACTATTTTACTACTTGGTACGATATCCTCTTAGTATTTGTGGACTTTTCAAGGCAGTTAGTAGCTTCCACATCACTTCTGGACCAATTTATATTGGAATGTTCCTATCTTAGAGGTAGTTTTCCTATGGAGCAATGGAAATGGACTCTTTACCTTTGAATTCCCAGATTCTCTGGTATTTGTAGTGCAGTTTCCACAAATGCACTGTATGCATTATTTGCCAGGTTCTAGATTACACACTTCATGAGATTATGGCTTCTGTGTTTATTTATTCTATGGATCCGCAATGTCTAGAAAAAAGCATGGTTCATATTAATACTGAAAAAAAAAAGTGTTTATGGAATTGATACATGTTAGCATGTGGACTTTCCCTTTCAGAGCTTTTGCTATCTGATTGTGGCTACACTGACTCATGTAGCTAATCTTTGCAGCTTGTCCCAAATGTGGACTTCTGCAGTCCTTTAGCAGCAAGGGTTCAGAAACCTGGAGAAGGGACTGTGACATAAATGGAGAGAGACTAGACAAGAAGTATAAATTTGGAAGGCATTGAGGAAAGCCAGGTGGAAACCAGCTCTCTCTAGTGGAGTGCCTCACCAAATGTCTGGACCCACCGCTTTTTATTCACACATTTTTCCGTTTGGCAAAGCAGATACACATAACAAAGGTAAGGTTTGGTAAACAGTAATGGACTATTAGAAAAATTGCCCTCAGCTGTTCAGCCAGCCTTTTGATGACTTTTCTCATTTATTATGATCTGCTTCTGGACTTAGTCTCCAGCAATGAACATTTAAGAACGATGAGGTTCTTTGAAAACATGGCTGTGATTGTAAACTGTAAATGCAGCAACAATCATGATGCATAATCTTCACAAGCCCTAACATTGCTCTGATTATTGAGCTCTCATGCCCTTTGTCTGCAATAAATTCCTGAATTTCTTATAAGCACTTTCCTTGCACTGACTTCCCCATAGAGCAAATAGCTCCATGGAGTGTTGCTTCAAAGCAAGAGCACACTCACTGTATGTCATAGATCTGGTTCTCTTTGGGTTACTGAGTTTTACAAACTTGTCAACCTGGGTAAGTTATAGAATGTCTTTGAGTGTCAGTTTACTTATTTGAAAAGTGAGGTTAATGATACATGCCTATCTAATAAAACCATTGGAATGATAAATGAGAAATACATGTAGTCTTACCTTTACTACACCATCAATAATCATCTAAATATTATTTCCATGCTTTAATAAAGGAACTCATAAACTTAGACATGTTATACAAATATAAAACAGTATAACTTATTCAGATTAATCTCATGAACTTCTTGTGGCTAGGCAGATTACCATGTAGTTATATCCATCTTAAAGTGCAAGGTGGGCATCTTTTATTTTATGAACTATATGACACTTCTGGCAAGATAACGAGATTTATAGTCAAACGGGTAGTGGTCCTATCTTTTTTTTTTTAATAACTGAAGGCAGGTTATTTTCAAATTTTAGGTTGGATTTCATAGATTATCATAAATTAGGTAGCTGTGTACAGGGAATCTGTTTCTGTATTAGGTTATGTCATGTTGGTTAATTTATCTATACTTAAGCCACTAATACTGTCTCCTTTACTATAGCATTGTAATAAGTCTTGACTTCTAATAGTATAAGTCATCCAGCTTTATTCATTTTAAATATTTCATCAATGTTGAATTAAGCTTCTAGAAGAAAATAACTTCATGATTCATAACTTTGGGATGAATAGAATTTCTTAAATGGGATGAGCACACACACACACACACACACATACACACACACACACACACACACACTCACATAACAAAAGCATTAACCATAAAGAAAGATTAAAGTGGACACTTTTAAATTAAGAGCTTATGTTTAATAAAGTATAGAATTAAGAGAGTTCAAAAAGTAAGCCACAGACTAAGAAAAGATATTTATAATATATATATTGACAAATACTTCATATCAAGAACATATGGAGAATTCCTACAAATCAATAAGATACAATTAACCTAATTACAACAGTGGGCAAAAGATCTGACAGATATTTCATCAAAAATGGTAACCAAATGTCTGATAAAGATATAGAAATGTGTGCAATATCATTAGTCATTATTATACAAATACAAATTAAAAACTGTGATATATGCCATTATGCAAACATAATGGACAAAATATAAAATAAAATTTAAGATTGAGAATACAAAATATGGGTGAAGTTATGAAGATGAGAGAAAAAAATATATAACTTTTTTATAAATCATTTAGGAAAAGATTTGATGGTGTCTACTGAAGGAAAACATTTGTACACCATATGACTCAATGATTCTACCCTTGAATATATATTCAAAAAAAGTATACAAGACAATATGTACAAAAGACATATGCATAAAATTTTCATAGAAGTTTTATTTACAACTAGAGACCCGGTACACAAAATTTATGCAGGGGAGGAGGGAAGAATCCCTCAGCTTGACCTGCACCCTCTTGTAATTCGGGACCTCTTGGGGGATATCCAACTGCTGGCTCAGGGTTAAAACCGGCAGTTGGACATCCCATTTGCAATCCAGACTGCTGGCTCGTAACCACTGGCCTGCCTTCCTACCAATCACCCCCAACCCTTCTGCCTGCCTGACTGAGTGTCCCTAACCACACACCTGCCTGATCACCCTTAACTGCCTCTGCCTTGGGTCCCACTGCTGCGGCTTTGTCCAGAATGATGTCCAGAAGGTGATTCGGCTGTCCAGTCTAATTAGCATATTATGCTTTTATTATTATAGATGTTCACTAATAGAAAGGGTAAGTAAATTATATTGGTAACATACAGTAGAATACTGCCTAATTATTAACATAAATAAACTTCACATGCACCATGGATGAATATCAAACAAAAGAGATTATTAATTCAAAAATATATTTTTTATTTATATAAAGTTTCAAAACTGATAAAACTAACCCATTATTATAGAAATCAAAATGGTTTTTACTCTGGAGAGTTACTGAATGGAAGGGGAAACCAGTAATTTTCTTGGCTGCTGAAACTGTTACATATATTGTTTTTGGTGTTTGTTGCATGGGAATGTACATATTTACAAAGTTATCAATCTGTACACTTAATATTAATACTTCTGTACTTTACTAAATGTAAGTTCTACCTTAGTAATTTTTTAATCGACAAAATTACTGAGGCAAAGAAGATAAAAATATTGACACTATATTCCTTGTACTGTCTATTCTTATGAAGTCTTTGGCTAAGACAAGGTAGAGACTATTCTTCCAGTAAGTACTTTCAAAAACAATGTGGTCTAATCATTTAATCTGTCAGAATGCCTATCTAGGGACATGCCAGAGAGCAGAACACAGTGCTCCTCAATTTTTTCCCTCATTTTTGATCTTTCCTTCAACTAATTATAGCTTGCAAATATCAAAGTTCTGTTTATATATTAATGAAAATACATCCTGAAACATCCATATAAGAAAATAAATTTAAATCCTATGTCAAGTGTCTAGTATTATTATCTGAGAATATTTTTAAGAGTTTAACTTAAAATTGCCTATTGGGTATAAAATAAGTGTAAGTAAATGCTAACGCCAATGAGGTGATGATGATTCCTCTGCTGCTTCTGAGATACTTCTGTTCAGAAAAGCTGCCTTTGGCCCTGGGCAATAGCTCAATTGGTTAGAGCATCATCCTGCTATGCCAAGGTATAATTAAGGTGCACATTAGTGTTTACCATAAAACATCATAACAAAAAGAGCACACATAACATCCCCAAAAAACTTCCCTCAGAAAATGCAACAATAGATATTAAGGACAGCCTCATTAGGGAGCCTAACATAAATAATAACATCGTATGAATATAGAAATGTGTGTGTAAGTATATATATATATATATATATATATATATATATATATATATATATATATATATATATATAAACACACACACACACACACACACACTAGTAGCCCATTGTACGATATTGCCCACAGTAGGCCGCCCGAAGCTTCCATGGGAGCAGGCAGGAACCACAGTGCAGTGCCAGGATCAGTGCTGCTTCCATGGGAGGTGTGTGTGAGGGAGACACACCACTTCCAAAGGAGCCCACAGGGACCACCATTGATTCCATGAGAGGCAGCAGGGACCCACACTGTTTCTGTAGGAGAAGGACTCGCCTTCTGCTGTCTGGACTTGTGCTTGGTCTGGCCCCACTGTCTCTGTCCATGTCTGCTCTGGTTCCGGGGGACTGGCATGAACCAGGCATGGTGACAAAGCAAACATTCCACCAGGCTGCTCACGCTGCCTGCTCAAAGCAGCCACCACCCCTGGACCGGAGGACTGTGCTATGGCTGAGAGGACAGGGCGTTGCCATCGTGTGGCTATGGGCACCACCATCTATGTGACAGAGTGATGATTAATGTACATATTACTCTTTTATTAGATAGAATATATATATGTATATATGGCTATAAATGAAGGTGTTTTTTTTGTTTTTTTTTAAAAAAGTCTAATTAGAAAACTTTATCTCAGAAGTTGACAGTAATCTAAATTATGTTACTTTTCTTTCCAGTATAAAAATGAAACACTTCTTGTTTTTGGCGGCTGCAGCTGGCTTTCTGCCTGGTTTGATTATAAGAATACCTGAGGTTTGTATATTTCATAATTATTTTCTAGAAGAAATGGAGCTAATCCTGTAGTACACTCACTTCGTTACAGGCACTATGTGAGGATGTTATGTCTACTATTCACCTCGTTCTCACCCTAGTCCTATTAGGCAAGTACTATTCTTTTATTTTGTTTTGTTAATCCTTATCCCAAGATATGTTTTTTCCATTGCTTTTAAGAGAGAGTGGAAGGAGGAGAGAGAGACAGAGAGAAATATTGATGTGTGAGAGAAATATCGATGTGTGAAAGACATATAGATTGGTTGCCTTCTGCAGGTGCCCTGACCAGGTCCTGGGGTTGAATCTGCAACCCAGGTATGTACCCTTGACCAGGAATTGAACCTGAGATCCTACAGTGCACAGGCCCAGGCTCCAACCACCTACCTGTAGTGGTCAGAGCAGCAACTATTATTCATAATCCCTTATTACAGAGAAAGGTTCAGTTATGTAGCCAAGGTCAGAAAACTAGGACATGGCAGAGCCTAAAATACACCTAAGTAGTTTGATTCCACAGGGCCATGCCTGTTTTATCATAGTCCCACTGGGTAATTAAAAAGTTGAGAATGTAGGGCAAAAATTACTTATTTATAATTTATCCATGTATTTTTCATGACCAATAATAGAAAAAGACAAAAACAAAAACACTCTTTTGTTTTGTTGACCCAGAAAAGGTAACTATTCCATTAATATCCAAACTGAGCTATCTGATTTGTAACTATAACAAGATTGTGACACATTAAAAGAAAATATGAAATTAATGATGCCAACAGCAAAGTGAGAAGAGTAAGGAGTGATTAACAATGGAGTGAATATATAAGACCTGAATTTCACTACTTATTAAAAACAAGAACTTCGCCAGGTCCGGTTTGGCTCAATGGATAGAGCGTCGGCTTGGGGACTGAAGGGTCCCAGGTTCGATTCCGGTCAAGGGCATGTACCTTGGTTGCAGGCATATCCCCAGTAGGGGGTGTGCAAGAGGCAGCTGATCAATGACTCTCTCTCATCGATGTTTCTAACTCTCTATCTCTCTCCCTTCCTCTCTGTATAAAATCAATAAAATATATTTAAAAAAAAATAAAATAAAAAATAAAAACAAGAACTTCAACAATCAGAAACAGAAACAAAATTCTCAATGGTATAATTACGAAGAAGTTCCATATATGTGGTGCTCTAAAATGTACCTCTAAATACCTCAATGATATGAAGAAAATATGACATCTTTAATGTTTCCCAAATTATTTTTATTATGATCAGAAATCAATAGCTTTGGTATAGAAGATATTTTTTTAATATTTTTATATGCTAGGTATGATAAATTAGGTGTGTAATATAAATAAGCTGCTCTTTATTGCAATTAATGGTAACCTAAAATATTAAGGATATTTATTTTTCTTCTTGATGAGTTGCAGATAAAAATAAACAATTTTTTAAAGTCACAAATTATAAATTTTAGCTGATTTGAATCCTATATAAAATATTTTCATTGATTTCAGAGAGGAAGGGAAAGAGAGAGAGAGAAATATCAATGAGAGAGAATCATTAATCAGATGCCTCCTGCACATCTCCTACTGGGGATCAAGCCAACAACCTGGCTATGTACCCTGACCAGGAATCCTACCTAATAAAAGAGTAGTGTGCAAATTAACCATCACTCTGCTACAGCCACAAGCCACACCCACCAGCACACCCCAGCCAATCAGAGCGAGTATGCAAATAAACCCAACCAAGATGGCTATAGCCACAGAGAACAGGAGGGAGGCTTGGGTTTCCCAGGCAATGGAAGAAGCCAAGATCTCTGCCTTTCCTAGTCAGCCTAGGCCTCCACTCAAAGCTACACAGTTTCAATTATAGAAGATACACAAACAGAAATGGCAGTAGCCAGAGTGAGCAGAGGGCTTGGCTCAGCTCCAGGTTACAAAGTTTCAATTGTAGAAGGTAAATCAATTCCAGATACTAGGGCCTCTACTTGGGTCATGGAGGGGAGGGCATGGCTGGCCTGCAAACCACCACAGGCCCCTCTCTCAGGCTGCCCCACACCCAAAGGGAACCCCCACCCTGATCCGAGACACCCTTTAGGGCATACCAGCTGGCCCCCACCAGTGTACCAGGCCTCTATCCTATCTAATAACAGAGTAATATACAAATTGACCATCAACCCAACACACAATAGCTGCCCCCATGTGGTCAAAGATGGCTGCCCCCATGTTGACACAAAGATGGCCACCACAAGATGGCTAGCAGGGGAGGGCAGTTGGGAGGCACCATGCCTGCAAGAGAGGACAGTTGAGAGGGACCAGGCCTGTAAGGAAGGGCAGTTGCAGGCTATCAACCCTGCAGGGGAGGGTAGTTAGGGGTGACCAGGCTGGCAGAGGAGAGAAGTTAGGGGCAAACAGGCTGGCAGGGAGCAGTTAGACATCAATCAGGCTGGTATGGGAGTGGTTAGGGGATGATCAGGCTGGCAGGCAGAAGCAGTCAGAGGCAATCAGGAAGGCAGACAAGCGAGCAGTTGGGAGCCAGCAGTTCTGGATTGTGAGAGGGATGTCTGACTGCCCTTTTAGGTCAGATCCCACCGGGATCGGGTCTAAATGGGCAGACGGACATCACTTGATGGGTCAATAATTGGAGAGAGTGCAGGCTGGGCTGAGGGACATTCCCCTCCCATGCATGAATTTTGTGCACTGGGCCTCTAGTGGAATCATGACCTCCTGCTTCATAGACTGACACTCAATAACTTAGCCACACCAGCAGGGCTTGAATCCTATTTTATACTTACAGATGCAAATATTAATGTTTTCTCATATGAATAAGACAAACATGTAAATGGTTTTTATTTGGGAAGCAAAGAAGACACTTGGAACTGTTGTGGGGAATGAGCCAAGGAAGCAAAGTCAGTCAGAAGCATATTTGCTATCAAGATTATTGTGGTTCATGTTGCCCAATAACAACTGCTTTAATGTGGTCCAAAGTACCAATTATAAATTTCAAAAATCCCCACCACAAATTATTGCACTATTCTATAAACTTCTATAATGTCATACTGACATTCAGAAACCCTCAAAACTAGCATTGAAAAAATGGAAGGTAACACATTGAGATAAAAAATTGTAAAATGCTGTTGATCATTATTTATTCAATATAAGCTGTGAATTAAAATTGTGTATAGGTCTGCAAGTAATAGATTGAACATGAAAAATTCCACTTCAAAGAAGTAAGACTAATTCATCATTTTCTGGTAACAGGTAAATGCAGCTAAAGTTCCATATAATTCAGTCCTTACTGACTTGCTATCTGTTCAAACCGAAATTGTTAATTTACATAACACCTTCAGGAGAGAGGTGGATCCACCAGCTTCGAATATGCTGAAAATGGTAAGATTCATTAAAAAGCAACAGAAATGATGAAAATAATAGCAATGGTGCTTCCTGAGTTTTTATTTAATTCTATTCACTTTTAATATACCGTATTTTCCGGCTTATAAGACAACCCCCTAATTTTACAGTTAAAACATAGGCTTAGGCCTATATTCGCCCCACTTCCCAGGCAACACCAGTTCTTTGTTTAATAGACTGCCTCTCTGACTTTGGCCAATCTGAGCAGGCTTTTTACTAGAACACAGTGTAGCTTCGGGTACAGAACATGTATAATTTGCATGCATAAAAAGCCTGCTTGGATTGGCAGAGTTAGAGAGGCGGTCTGAGCAGCCTTGCAGTGATTGGTGTGGGATGAGTTGGAAAATTCGTTTAGCGGCATATCGAGATGCTTTTTCGGGATATACTCGGCGTATAAGATGACCCCCGATTTTCGGTTGACTTTTTTTCGTTTCAAAAGTCGTCTTATACGCCGGAAAATACGGTACTAAAAATCGGGTCTTCACAAGCAAACCTATGGCCTAGCAGAAGAAAGAGATGCCCAGAGAAGGTAAGTAAATTTCCCCAAATCCTGCAGTTAGTAAATAACAGAGCAATAATTCCAATTCAAACTGCCTGACTTTATTCACACTGTGCCCTAGGACAGTGCTTCTCAAACTCGAATGTGCTTAAGGATTGCCTGAAGAACTCGGTACAGACAGGGCCCTGGGCCCTGCTCTCTGAGACCTTGATTTCAGAGGTCTGGGGTAGAGACCAGGTCAAGTTCCCAGCTGATGCTGATGCTGCCAGTCAGTGTTGTCAGTATAGCAACCTTTGCTTACAAGTTTCTGAGGTCTTTTAAAGCTGTCATCAATGGTAAGACACTCTTCTGAGAATAAAGATGTCCAGATTCTAAGCCAGGTGGTGCTGTCAGGTAAACAAATACCGACAAATCTGTTGTCCAGCTCTTTTGCATTTCATGAAAGGAGAGAGAATTGTCTTTCTACTAGAAATCAAAAGCTATCATAGGCATTGTTATACTGTGAGTGCTGCAACTGACATACATCTTGTGCTTGCTTACCACTGACAGGCACTCTTCCAGAACCCATTATATTGATTCACTAAATTCAATCATTCTGCAGTTAGATACTATCATTTCCACTTTGCAAATGATTAATTTGAATCTCAAGAAATGAAGTAGCTTCTCCAGTCATAAATACTGCATCAGTACAGTGTCAACTATAAATGGCCAGCTCCAGGCACCTGCTCTTTTTACTTTTTAAAAAATATATATTTTATTGATTTTTTTTTTTTACAGAGAGGAAGGGAGAGGGATAAAGAGTTAGAAACATCAATCAGCTGCCTCCTGCACACACCCTACTTGGGTTTGTGCCCGCAACCAAGGTACATGCCCTGACCAGAATCGAACCTGGGACCTTTCAGTCCGCAGGCCAATGCTATCCACTGAGCCAAACCGGTTTCGCTCAGGCACCTGCTCTTAATTAAATACTTCCCTTAGAATGAACATGGTCCAAACTCCTTGGTTTCCAGATGAGCAAGTAAGTGTAGTGAGGAGGTACTAAAGAAGTGATACAGTAAATAGAAAATAATATAGCCAATGCTATATTTTATTATATAAGATTAAAGGTCTCTATAATGAAAACAGACTATAAGAATGACTATATTCTAGTGCTAAACTGTAAAGTTGTGAGACAGCAACAAGCTGACCAATTAGACACACCAGTAAAGCTGCGTAACATTTTACGGGGAATATGGGAATTGAGCTGTTTCATAAACAATTCACAGGACCTGGATAGAAAGAAAGGGATAGAATTACAGACAGGATGGCTGAAGTACCCATCTCCACTGACAGCCAGGGATTAAAAAAAGAAAAAAAAAAGAGTTTCTGCATAGTGGGTAAGGACCTGATTAAACAGAACCACTTGTCAAAACCAGAATTCATGACTTTGGTACAATAACCATAAACATCCACTTGCTATTTAATCAGGGATGTCCTAGTATCACAAAAACAGAGAATCTTATCATCATAATGTCCTATAGAGCATCCTCAAAGAGGTCTGAACAACAGACTCTGTTAATGAATGCTGCCCTAAATTTACACAACAAAATAAGCTGACTCTGAAATGGAAATTAGCATGCAGGATATTTACTGGGGAGCAATGTCCAGATTTATACTTACCTATGGAGGGAGAGAAAGAAGCATCCTTGGGCATTCGGAGAAATGCAATTGTGACACAGTCCCAGCAGAGGCTGTAGCTAATCCCATGGGAGACTATACAACCAGGAGAAGCCTTCTGAGCTGTCCTGAGTTGGAGGGAAGCATCTTAGAAGTTACAGTTGTCATGTATGCTAGTTGTTGGATATGGGCTATCCCAGGGAGGGGATTATGCTCATGGGTAAACACAACTTTAGGGAGCACAGACGATAGTAGAGTTGTCTGTGGGCAGGACTCTCAGCTTAAGAGGAAATAAGTGCTTCAGTTCAGATGGGGACTCAGGTAGTGCATCACAGTATGTATGACAAGCAACCTGTGAGTAAAAATGAGACAATCACATACAGAATTGGGTACATATCCTGGCATGTAGTATTAGCTATAATCTTTGTTATACACAATTTTATAGGAAATACATGACACTATATTTGCTTCTAATCACAGCCAACATTTATTTATTGAGCATGTAATGTAAGATTGATACATAACATACATCACAATTGTATTGCATCAATTATCATATTAAAGTTTTTGAACAAACCATTGGGTATTAAGTATGGATTACATTTTACAGAGGAAGAAACTGAGATTACAAGAGACTAAATGACATATACTAATAAGTGATGGGAAGGATTGCTAACCCTGGTATGTTTTCCAGGAATTATTTACTTAACCTCTTAATGCTTCAGAGAGAGAAGCTACATCTGAAATGTATTACCAAATTTTGATTTTGAAATCATAAAGACTTAAAGAATGAGTTGAAAGTTTTGTTTCTCTTTCAACTAGACTATTTAAACAATATAATTATTTAAATTATCTTCAATTATTTAAATTGAGTATATTTCTGGCATTGGATTCTTAATCACAATAAATTGGAATCTTATTATGGAAATGTTAAGTTCATGTGTTTGTATTTGACTCTGTTGCTGTAGAGTTGGGGAGAGGAAGCTGCAAAAAATGCCAGAGAAGTGTCAAAGTGTTGTGAGGTGGGGCAGAGCAACGCACTGAAGAGGAGAATTACAAGTAGGTGTATGTCTATGACTCACCTTTGTGTTCACAAATCCTCATGGATTGCCAAGCCACCTGGAAAGGTAGCTTAAGTCATGCCATTTGTGTTTACATTTGCCCCATAAATGACAGTGAGTTGTGGCCCAGTGCTTATAATAATACTATTTCATTATGATTAATTGTTTAATTTGGATTTTCAATTTTTCAAATATCAGATTCTACTTATCAGAAGGAGAGAATCAAAGCTCTCAGTGTTACAGAATAGTTGATTAATACAATGATGACTCTATGGACAGCTGGATAGCTAGAAGGTGTCCACACTATGCAGTTCTCTCAGCTACCCACAATATCACAATGCCTAAGCTTTGGAGCACTAGTATAGTTCAGAAGTTATGTTCTTCTCTCCGGAACTTCCCAGAAGAATAATTGTAGGTACTCAAACATGAATCTATCTCATGGTGTATTTAGTAGGTGAGTCACTGTTAGTTTCTAGGAAAGCCAATGCAGAGATTAATAATATTTATGAGATATTTGTTTATCACAAAATTTTAAAAATATTAATGAAACCTCCATTTTTGTAAGTTATTGGTCGTATTTGCCTAATATTGTTGAGCAGTGAATTAGTAATGCGAGTCTTCCCTTCCCCCAGAGAAGTGGAGATCCCTCTAGAACGCCATATTTTATTAGAACTCACCTCACAAGTGGGATAGCTAACTGAGTAAGTACTTATTTCAAGGACCTTACATGATAAATATTTTTGTGTGGATCCTCTCAAACCATAGGACTTGTTATAACTCATAGTCTGCTCTGACTGATTTCACCCTTCTTATCAGCTTGGAGGTGACAAAGACTGGAACATTGATTGGTTTGATTTCTCAGCCTTTCATGTCATCTCCTGTTGTCAATGTTTCACCAGACCTGAGCACCAGAAGTGTACTCATCTAAGAGAAGATTGCCAGCAGAGATGCCACTAAGCTCACCTTCTCTTATAAGATGTTGCTTGGATAGCCAGCAACCCATTTATAAAATAAAGAAGTCATTCTTGTAAAGTACTTTCAAAATTTTAGAGTATGACCCAACCCGTTTCCCTTTTTTCAGATACTTTTTGTGGAGAAAATACATATTTGACTTCTAGTCTTATCTCATGGACAGATGTGATTCGAATCTGGTACAATGAGTCTAAATATTTTCAATATGGTGATTGGCCAGGAACAGATGAGGGAAAATCAGTTTATCATTACACTCAGGTAACTTGTGAACTGGCAAATGTGCATATTGCTTAAGCAACTATGATCATGTGTGAAAATATGTGAATGTTAACCAAGGGCAATCATTCTACCCACTTTTTTCAAACTTATACTTGACCTACTGAATTCCTCTTATAAGTTTCAACTCAAGGAAATGTGATTCCGTTAATAAAGAACTTAGAGATGATTTTTCCTTCTTTGCATAACTGATGTCCTGGGAAGTAAAACATCAATATCAATATATCAATGTAATGTATAAGTTATATTTGTAAAGAATGAAAATAATAGTAACAATATAGAGAATCCCCTTGTTTCCAGTTGACTTTTATTGTGGTAAAATTATATATATATATATATATATATATATATATATATATATATATATATATATATATATGCCTAATATGCTTAGTGTCCGACCGATCAGTCAACCTTTCAGTGTACCGCTTGATCAATCACTATGAGGAGTACTGACCATTGCGGGGCAGACACTTTGACTAGTAGGTTAGCTTGCTGCTGCTGGCCAGCCAATCAGGACTGGAAAAGATGGGCCAGAGATTCCTGGAGCCAACCTCTGTGGTCCCTCTCTGGTCTCTAAAATATTTCTTTTAATTATTTTTTTCTCAATGTGCATAAATTCATGTACCAGGCCCCTAGTTACATCTATATTACTAAAAGTGTCATTTTAAAATTGAGTGCCATTAATATTCACTGTCATTAACTACATTAAAATTATTTTGCAGCTATCACTCCTATCCATGTCCAGACTTTTTATTATATTATATTATATTATCATATAATAACTTCCCATTTCTCCCTCTCCCCTTCCTCTGGAAGCCACCAGTCTACTTTTTTGTCTCTTTAAATTTGACAGGTCTAGATACCTCACTTAGTTACAATCACACAAAACTTGTCTTTTAATGTCTGCCTTATTTCATTTAACTTAACATGCTCAATTCATTCATTTTAGAGCATGTGTTTCAACATATTAAGGCTGAAAAATATTCTCATTATATGTAATACCACCTTTCTGTTTATCCATTCATCCATCAATAGATAATTGGGTTGTTTCTACCTTTTGACTATTGAGAATAATGTGGCTATAAACATTGGTATACAGATATCGCTTCATATCGGCTTTCAGTTATTTTGGGGAATATACCTGGATGTAGAATTGCTGGATCATATGGTAATCCTAATAGTTTCATTAGTTAAGGAACTGGAATACTGTCTTCCACAGTAGCTTTAAATTTTTACATTCCTTACAGCAATGAAATTTTCAAATTGTTCACATCCATACTGTATTGGTTTGCTTAGGCTGCCATAACAGGACATTACAGGCTGGGTGGGTTAAACAACACAAAATTATTATCTCACATTCCTGGAAGCTTTAAGTCTCTGAACATCTGGAGTATACTCAGTTTCTGTGAGAGCTCTCTTCCTGGGTTATATGAGGTCATCTTCTCACTAGATGCCACATGGTCTTTCTTCTGTGCATACCTGGAGAGAGGTGGGAGTGAGAAGAAGGAGCTCTCTGGTGCCTTTTATTAGAAGGACACTAATCCTATAAAATAAAAGATCAATATGAAAACTGTTCCCTCGGGAGTTTGACCAACCAGGAGTTCTCTGTTTGCTATTATGTGCGCTGACCAGCAGGGAGTGGCATGGAACAAAGCAAAGCCCTGCCTGGAAGCTGGAAGGAAGGCCCCAGCTGATAGGCTGAAGTCCCTGATCATCCCTGATTGCAGGCCAGGCGTAGGGACCCCTACCCATGCATGGATTTTACACACCAAACCTCTAGTCCTATTATATCATGGCCCCTCCCTTAGGACCCCATTTAACCTAAGTTAATTCCTCAGAGGCTTCTCCAAATAGAGCCATACTTCTGGATTAAAACTTTGGAATATGAATATGGAGGAGATGTAACATTCAATACCTAAGACACACTTCTTATCCTATATAATAAAAGGCTAGTATGCAAATCGACCAAACAGCCCAATGACCTGTTGCTTTGATGTGCACTGATCATGGGAGGGCAGATGCTCAGTGCAGGATCTGCTCCTAAGTGGTCAGTGCACTGTAACCAGGGAAGGCCTGTCAAGCCAGAAGCCGGCTTAAGGCTGGCAAGCACAGCTGCAGTGGTGGGAGCCTCTCGTCCCTCTGCAGCAGTGCTAAGAGTGTATGGGGAGTGAGCCTAAGCCATCAATCGGTCATCCCCTGAGGGCTCTCAGATTGTGAGAAAGCACAGGCTGGGCTGAGGGACCCCCCTGAATGCATGAATTTCATGCACGAGGCCTCTGGTACTTTATGTTGCTTTTTTATTAGTGCTGAGTTTTGTTTGTTATATTTTACAATATATACCATGTTTCCCCGAAAATAAGACATCCTCCAAAAATAAGACCTACTTACAGGTTTCCTTCTGAACGAAATATAAGGCATCCCCAGGAAAATAAGACACACACACACCACACCACACCTCCCCCCCCCCGGCCCCCCCCCCCCCCCCCGGGCTAAACATGAGAGATTTGGTCCATTGATTCTGAAAGAAATGGAGTCACAAGAAGTTCACCAGGAAATTCAGGAATTGGATTGTTATGATGATGTTCCAGAAGATGATGACATGATTATCATTGAATAAATGAGTAAATTCTTGATACTGTAGGATTCACAGTTTGTCTGGTTTGTGTTGACAACTACGATACTACCTTACCGTATACAGGTAATACATTTCCTTTATTTTCATTTAACAATAAATGTGTACTGTATTCTTCTTCATGGAAAAATAAGACATCCCCTGAAAATAAGACCTAGTGCATCTTTGGGAGCAAAAATTAATATAAGACACTGTCTTATTTTCGGGGAAACAGGGTAGTAGGTCTGAAGTGGTATTTCACTGTGGCATTGTTGTGCATTTTGCTAAAAATTGGAGATGTTAAGTACCTTTTCATTTGTTTGCCAGATATCTGTATATCTTCTTTGAAGGAATGTCTACTCAAATCCTTTGCTTTTTAATCAGGGTTTTTTTGTTGTCTGTTTATTGTTTAGTTGTAAGATACCTACTCCTTATCAAGTTTATACTTTTCAAATATAAATTTCTATTGCATGAATTGCATATTTCTCTGATGATGGTGTCCTATTTATGTTCCAAATTTTTATAAAGTCCAATTTATCTCTTTTTTTTTTCTTGCTTGTGCTTTAGTGCAGTATCAAGAAATGATTGCCAAATTCTATTTCATGAAGTTTTTCCTTTTTGTTACTTTCTGAGGGATTTATATTTCCCCCTTTCATATATATAGTTCAGTGATCCATTCTGAGTTATTGTTTTATGTGGTGTAAGGTAGAGTTGAACTTTTTTGCTTCCATGTGGATATTTGTTGCCCCAATATTATTTGTGGTAAGCCTTTTATTTCCCTACTGAGTGGTCTTGACACCCTCATTGGAAATCATTTAACCATATATGTGAGGGTTTATTTCTGGGGTCTCTATTCTATTTCATGGGGCTATATGTCTACCATTATGCCAGAACCACAATTTTATTACTGTAGCTTTTACTAAGTTTTAGAATCAAAAAGTATATGACCTTCAACTTTCTTCTGCTTTAGGATGAATTTTTTTTTTTCTTTTGTGGAAAGAAAATGCATTGGGATTTTGAGAGAGAATGCATTCAATCTGTAGAATGCTTAGAGTAATATTATTATGTTAAAAATATGAAGTCCTCCAGCCCATGAATATTGGGTATTTTTTTTTAATCATTTGAGTCTTCTTTAATATCTACAGATATGTTTTCTAATTGTCAGTGCACAAATCTTTTACAAATTTAGGGTTATTTATACTGGGATGGACAAAAGTAGGTTTATAATTGTAAGTATGCAAAACACAGTTTATTTTGCTGTTATTCTTTTGCTCATGGTAGCATTCTTTATTATGGTTATATACTTTCTTTTGCTCATCCCTGTAAGTATTGTATTTTTTGCTGCTATTTTAAATAAAATTATTCTCTTAATTTTTTTTTAGATTACTTACTGCAAGTTTATAAAAACACAATTGATTTTTCTCTGCTAATGTTGTATTCTGCAGGTTTCTGAATTTGTTTATTAATTATAATGATTTTTTTTTTGTGGCATTGTCAGGGTTTCCTACATATAAAATTTGTCACCTATAAACAGATAATTTTACTCTTTCTTTCCTAATTGGATTTTTTTTCCTTGTCTTTTTGCTCTGGCTAGAATTTCCAGCACCATATTTCATAGCAGTTGCAAAAGTCAGCACTGTTTTTGTTTTTTTGTTTTTGTGGCTGATCTTAGAGGAATAATTCCACCTTTCCCATTGATTCTGATGTTAGCAGAGAGATTTACATATGTGGCTTTTACTATGTTATAATAGTTTTTTCTTACTAGTTTGTTGAACACTTTTTAAAAAAATATTTTATTGATTTTTTATAGAAAGGAAGGGAGAGAGATAGTTAGAAACATCAATGAGAGAGAAACATGGATCAGCTGCCTCCTGCATACCCCCCACTGGGGATGTGCCTGCACCCAAGGTACATGCCCTTGATTAGAATCAAACCTGGGACATTTCAGTCTACAGTCTGACGTTCTATCCACTGAGCCAAACTGATTTTAGCTGTTGAACATTTTTTATCATGAGAAGATGTTGAATTTTATAAAATGCTTGTTTCAATTGATGTAACCATGTGTCTTTTTCTCATCATTGTATTCATGTTGTAGTCTACATTGACTTATTTTGATGTGTGAAACCATCCTTATTTTGGAGGAATAAATCCTACTTTGTCACAGTGTATAATTCTTTTTTTATAATATGCAAAATAAATCTAATACTAGATTGTAGATTCAGAATAATTAGCCTTTTATATCCAATAAACATTAGTATTTCAAGAAAAAAATATCTTAAACATAATAGTGTTACTTTTAGTATGATTCTGACTTTAATTTGTTGAGGATATTGGGTTCATATGTGATATTGAGTTGTAACTTACTTTCTTCTTTAAATTGACTTGAGAGAGAGATGGGGAAAGGGAGAGAAAGAGAGAGAAATGTTGATGTGAAAAAGAAACATTGATCAGTTGACTCCAGTTTGCACCCTGACCAGGGAACAAACCTGCCACCTGGGCATGCATCTTAACTGGCTGTCAGAGAATCAAAATTCTGACCCTTCAGTGCATAGGACAATGCTCAAACAATTGAGCCACACTGCCCAAGACTGTAGCTTATTCTTTTGTGTAGTGTCTGTGCCAGTCTTCAGGATTAGAATAAAACTGGTTTCATAGCAATTGTTAAAAAGTATATTTTCATCTTGAAACTTCTAGATGACTTTAAAAATTATTGGTATTCATTATTCTTTCAATATTTGGTGTAATTCACTAGTGAATTAATCAGAGCCAGAACTCTTTTATTTTGTTAAAAACTTTTGTATTGTAGTTTATCTTTTTGAAGAATCACCTCTTAGTAACATTGATTTTCTCTATTGCTTTTATCTTCTTTATTTTGTGTATCTTTATCTGATATTTATTATGTAATTTATTTGATTATTCTATTTTCCCCTAGTTAACCTAGCTAATTTATCAATTATATTGGTCTCTTTGAATATTAATACTTTTGGCATTATTGATTTTCTTATTCTTTATTTTGTTTATCTATACTTTAACCTGTTACTTCCTTCAGCTAGCTTGTGTTTAACTTACATTTTTATAGTTTCTTAAACTAAAACTTTATATTATTGATTTTAGATCTTATTCTTTAATGTGACCGTGTATCTTAGCACTGGTTTTTTTCTGCTTTAACCCTAAGTTATAGTATGTTGAATTTTTATTCTTTGTCCAAATATGTTTTCTAATTTCTCATTTAATTTCTCTTTTACACACTTGTAAAATTGTGTTTTTACTATACACATATTAGTAAATTTTCCAGTATTTCAGCTTTTAATTTTTAGTTTCATTCCTTTGTGATAAAAAATACATAGTTATATTTAAGACCTTAAATATATTAAAATTAGTTTTAAAGTCTAACTGATAGTCTATCTTGGAGATTTTTTCCAGTACTTGACAAAATGTATATTCCATTGTTATTGGCTAGAGTTTTATTTCTTATAATTTGGAAACTTTTTTTCTTTTCTTTTTTGTCCCTCATTCTCTCCATTACCTTCTTTTTTTGTTTATTTATTTAGTGGACTTTTTATAGTGGCACATATTGATACCCTCCTCATTTCCTTTTGTGCGTTTACTATAGATATTTTCTATTTGGTTGCCATGTGAACGATATATAATATTCTAAAAGTATAATAATCTGTTTTAAACTGATAACCAATTGCATACAAAAAGTGTTCATTTATAATTCCAGCACCCTGATTATGCAACAAATTATTATTACAAGAAAGAGTCACTATTATTATTATACATTTATTTTTGAATCCTGCTTGCATTCCCAAAATGTATATGGGTCTACTTGATGAGGTCCCACAAACCCCCTAGCCTCTGTCAAATATGATAATTTCAAATGATCTGTTTCATAGTTGGTCAATGCTTTCTTCTGCCTGTTCAAATCTATTACTGATCACCTCTAGTAAGTATTTTGAATTTAATTATGCTATTTTCCACTCCAGAATTTTTCTTTGGTTCCTTAAAAAGGTTGTTAATCTTTGTTGACATTCTAATTTTTATTTTTATTTATTTATTTTTTTAATATATTTTATTGATTTTTCACAGAGAGGAAGAGAGAGGGATAGAGAGTTAGAAACATTGATGAGAGAGAATCATCGATCAGCTGCCTCTTGCACACCCCCTACTGGGGATGCGCCCGCAACCAAGGTACATGCCCTTGACCGGAATCGAACCCGGGACCTTTCAGTCCCCAGGCCGACGCTCTATCCACTGAGCCAAACCGGTCCTGGCGACATTGTAATTTTTAAAATATATCATTAATATATTGTTTCCATGGTTTATTTTGGTTCTTTTTTGTGTTTTTCTTTAGCTCTTTAAGCACATTTAAGACAGTTGTTTTAAAGTCTATGTATAGTAAGTCTAATGCCTGTGTGTATTCACGGTTTTTTGTGATTTCTTCTGTTTCTTTGAGTGGGACACATTTTTCTTTATACAATTTTTTATTTCTTTGTTGTTGTTAAAAAAAGGACATTTGAACAAAAAGCAACTCTTCCCAGTCTTTGCCAATTTGTAGAAATGACCTTGATTAATTAACAGGGTACATTTTGAGACTGAGGATCAATCCAGGGTGAACCTTAGAGATCTCATGTTATTTTTCTAAGCAAGTGTCATGCCTGAGACTATGTCTCTGATTTTTTTCCCCATTTTCCCAAATGCATAACTGTTTTCAAATGTCTTAATTTCCACAATTTCTCATTCTTGTTGTCACTTTGCATGTTATTTCCTTATGCATAGTTCTTTGCTCCAGGTGTCAGTAGGTTTGCAGTTCTCCTTCAGCTATAATGAGCTGGATCCACTTTTTCCTATGTCTTTTCATGTCTGGGAACTGAATAATGGCATAGTTTACCATCTGAGCTCTAAATAATGGGGAAATAAAATAATATTCCTTGGGGCAGCACTTAGCAGATTAGAACCAAGTGAGGAAACAAAATGTCAACCATCTCTTACCAACCACTAGATACGTGAGAATCTTTCTATTTTTATGACTTCCTAAATAGCTATGCTGAAAGTATCCTAATAGCAAAGATGTTCATTCGAAATCATACATAACAATATTCATATTAAAATCATTTAGAAAATATTAATTTTTACTAACATAATCTCTTTATATTTACAGATGGTTTGGGCTTCCTCTTACCTCATTGGCTGTGATGTGTCATCATGCTGCAAAAGATTGTCACCTCAATATCTTTATGTTTGTCATTATTGCCATGAGTATGTATTCTACAGTCTGGGTTCATATAGCTTTATTCTCTCAAAGAGAGAATAAAAATCAAATAAATATTACATTTCAGTTATTTAGCTATTTCTAAAACTTTACACGCACACACTTTTTCTTACATCTTATTTTTCTAAATAGATCTATATATCACTAATAGAATACTTAAATTCAGAAATATTACAAGTAGTCTAGCTATGTGTTATTGAGCTAGCTGATGGTAAAAAAAAAATAGGTGATTTACTTCAACAATGCAGAGTAATTGTATAATGCAAAGGCAGAAATACAATGGAGGATTAAGAATAAACAGAAAAAGCCAAATGTTCTTGCCTTTAGCTTTTTATTATAACTGTCGATATACATGATATATGTCTTTTCTTAAAAAATTAAGTGTATATTTTACCCACAGTGTGAGTGCCAATTCTTAGAAGAAATAATTTGATTGCTTCAGTGAAGGGCAGGTGTGCTGCTTTGTCCCATGGTATTTTAGCACAATAAAAAGATGATTAATATGAACCCATGAAAATGATTTAGCTGATCATGTGCTATCACCTTTACACTTTAAATGAGGTCTCCGAAATCACTATGGAATCAATTTCTATAACATCCTATATAATAAACAATATATTTATGTCCCTGTTGGACCATTGCTATGATGTACACTGGCCACCAAGGGACAGACTCTCCAACTGGTAGGTTAGCTTGCTGCTGGGGTCCTACCCATTAGGACTAGGCCCGAGGGCCGGACATGCTCTGGAGCCCTCCAAGGGTCTCTCTCCGGTTGGCTGGCCAGCCTCCCGTGGTTTCTCCCTGGGCCCCATTGAACCTGATTAGGACTAGGTGAGATGGTCCTGATAAATGGCTAGGCTGAGGGACCCCATCTGTGCACGAATCTGGGCCTCTAATATTCATATAAATCCATGTGATTTATTTCTTGTCTCATTACATCTTTATTTTAGTAGTTAGTATTTGTTGTGATTTTTTTAATCTATGTAATTAATGATGAGATAAATAATTATCTGCTTACATTTCAAAGCCATAAATTGTGCTAAATCTTTGAAGGGGTTGGTGGTCTGTGGTGAACTGCTGATAATACAAAAAGTAGTAGAAAGCATGGAGTTGTGATTGAAAAATTTTATTAGCAAAAAGATTTCATGGTGTATTAGCAAAAACTTTTATTAGCAAAAATATTTTATTAGCAAAAAGATTTCATGGTGTATATCTGACATGATCACTTATTTAATTAAGCAATAAATATATTTTATATGGTATTTTTTTTAATAATATACAGATCAAGGAGAAAAAAATATTAGATAGAATGTTCTTTCAGCCAAAACATTTACTTTATTTATCGTATGATTCAACTATAATCCACATTGTTTTCTTAAGATATCTGAAGGCAAACCTGTCTTCTCTATAATTTAAAGTTATCTCAGGACTGGAAAGTCTTACCTACTCTGTCCTCCAACTCTTTAGGTTGAGTAAAATATGGTGTACTTTTACTTTGCATAATACTTCATATGTATCTATAAAAGACAGTAACATGTATCAATTTTCTTACAACATAGTGCAAGATAAATTTAGATCAACTCCACTCACTTAAAACTTTTAACATTGTTAAGAACCATCTACTTTCATGTGACTATTTATCAAGTACTTAGGGATATAAAGAAAAATTTCCTAATAAAAATGGCTCTAAAGTCATCCTACTTAGCACTTGACTGTTCAAAAGGTACAAACTGTCTCAAAATATTCTTAGGACACCAGAGTTGCCTGTTGCACATTTAAAGAGGTAAATTTTCATTGTGTAACTTACAAAGTCTAATAATATAAAATTAATCTAAAAGATCATCATTGTTATATACATGTGGTTTTAAAAAATGTCTTTAAAGTTGATTGTAAATAGTGAATACATTATATATGTATTTTCTAAACTTCAAATTTATTAGACCACTTTTTTTTTTTCTTAAGGGGAAATGAACCTGATTTAATGGATAAACCTTATGAGCAGGGAGTTTCATGTGGAGATTGTCCACATGACTGTGAAAACAAACTTTGCAGTAAGTTTTACATTCCAGTTTTCTTAATATTGGCTGTTGATTTGAGTCAATTTAGTTGCAGATATAGAAAATTTTAACAATTCTACCAAAATCTGCTGGGATTCACAATTGTATTTAGTAAAGTTGCTAAATATAGGATACAAGCCAATATACCAAAGTTTTGTAGTTCCCTCCATCCTCTGCCCTCCCCTGAATGGCAGGGGTCCCACCCCACCCGTCCTCTTCATGCCTGCATGCATGCTGCCCATAGACCCAGAGCAGCTAGAGAGAGGGGCCACCACCATCTTTGTCAGTTAATTTGCATACTCACTCCTGATTGGCTGGTGGGTATTGCAAAGTGATGGTCAATTTGCATGTTTCTCTTCTATTAGTGTAGATGAGGTGAGTCAGATAGAGAAGGATGAATACTATATTACCTCACTGATATGTGGAATCTAAACAGTCCAAATTCATAACAGAGAATAGATCAGTGTTATTCAGAAGCTATGAGATGGGGTGCAGAAAGAATGAGTTAAGGTGATTAAAAGGTATAAAATTCCAGTTAAAAGAAGAATAAATTATAGACATGTAATGTGCAGCATTTTGCCTATAGTTAAAAATGTTGTATTGTATATTTGAAAATTACTAAGGGAGTAAATCTTAACGTTCTCATCAGAAGAAAAAAAATGTATAACTATGTAAGGTTATGAATACTAACTAAACTACTGTTAATCATTTCATAGTATACTGGTATACACACATCATAATATTATGTTGTACACTTGAAATGAACACAATGTTATATATCAATTATATCTCAATACAACCAGGGAGAGTAAAGAATAAAAGAAATAAGAGTAGTAAAAACAATTTAAAGAAGTCAAAGAAAAACCATGTTACATTAAAAGAAAAACACATCTCTCACCTCATATTTCTCTAAGATACTACATGGCAGAAGACAGTGAGATAATGTTGGATAACTGATTTCAAGAAATATTGATATACATATGTGCTTGTTCATAGTAGATAGGCCACTGACTTGTTATATAAGAAAATATCTGGGTAAAGAAATAATTTGAGAAATTTTGCTATTCTATGTGCGCATTTTATATAATTTTTACTTTGTATTTTTTTTCTCACTGATAATGCTAAATAACTTACACTTTCTGATTTCAAAGCTTATACAAAGCTATGTTAATCAGAGTGGTGCTGATTCAACAGACAAAGGCCAATGGAATAGAATAGAGAGCCCAGAAACTCTAGCACATATGGGTGTATATTAATTTTAATAATCCAGTGCCTTACCTATCAAATGGTAGAGCATCATATCATCAGAAGACAACACATAAATAAAACTTTATTATTTATAGTTTATAATGTTGATGATCTCAAAAAGACTCATCTCCAATCTGTTCAGATATGCCTGACCAAAACATAGTGATTAAAACAACCTGTTTGATATCAGAGGAGACTTTCACCTTTTTTTCTTTAATGACTGACCTCATTGAATTCATTACCTGTTTTCTATTCTAATTTTATTAGTGCATGATAATCAATATTAATGAGCTATTGTTGGTCAGTTTTATGTTTATGTCTTTAAGGAGATGACCTCTTTCCTCACTGCCTGTGATTGTTGAAGATAACATTCCTTTTTTTTCCTTTCAGCTAACCCCTGCATCTATTATGATGAATACAATAACTGCCATATACAGAAAGTGGTTCCTGGATGTAAAGTCCTGTCAGTGAGACTACAATGCAAAGCCACTTGCACTTGTACCACTGAGATCAAGTGGTGACTTATAACTGTAACCCTGGTGAGTTACAACTGTAATATGCTGTTAGCGAAATGTCCGCTGCATTGTATCGTCCACCTTACTTTGCTTCAGTAGCAGTTGCTGAATTTTGTTGGGTTTTAATTATGCTTGAGATCCTAATTTTCATTAATCATACACGGGCCTCAGATATTTTCACCAATGCCACCCACTCCTGCCCTGCTACACCCTGAAGGAACATTGTTTTGTTTCTTACTCTTGGAGTGAAAAGTCCAGTTTAACACCTGCCCCATATTTAAATCACGCAAGTTAGTGTTTGTAGGTTGACAAAATTCACCTGATGGCATAACTGGGTTCCTCTTTTTCTGTTTTACTCCTTCCCCTGCTTTCTCACATCTCCAATAAGTCTGGTGTTTGTCTTCCCTGCAAATGTACATGAACTAATAATTCTTCACTTTGCAACTTTACTTCTATATTAAATCAATCATTAAAGTAATTTACAAAGCAAACAAAGAGTCCAGGCTTATTAATTGCAAGGTAAATATTGCCTAATTGCAGGTGGTTTATTGTTTCACTGCTTTAACTACACATTTGCAAAGCAGGAAAAAAACCTATGTGCCCTTAATTGAACAAAATATGGATTCAGCATTGATTATATACAAAGTATAATTCATAAAATATGGAGGACATTGTCTTCCTCATCCTATCTAATAAAAGAGAAGCATGCAAATTGACTGTACCTCCGCTACGTCCACCTGCCGATCAGATAAAATATGCAAATTAACCCAACTAAGATGGCAGTGGCTATGGAGCTTGAGCGAGCAGGAGGCTTGGGTTGCCCCAGGCAATGGAGGAAGCCAAGTTTCCCGCCCGCCCTGGCCAGCCCTAACCTCCACTCAATGCTACAAAGTTTCAATTATAGAAGATAAATAAATCCCAGATACCTGCTTCCAGCTGGCCCTGGCCTCCATTCAAGAAGGTGTTGGGGGGAAAAAATAAAAGAAACAAAGGAGTGGCTGGGGGCTTGGGTTGCTAGGGGGCATGGCCAGCCAGCAAACAGCCATCAACCCTTCACCCAGGCTGCCCAAGCACCCCAGTGGGGACCCACACCCTGAAGGGGGTGTGGCCAGCCTGAAAACAGCTCTCAAGCCCTCAACCTGGCTGGCCAGGTACCCCAGCGGGACCCCCCACCCTGAACCGGCTATGGCCAGCTTGAAAACAGCGCTCAGCTCCTCACTCAGGCTGGCCACGCCAACCTAGCTGGTTTACAGGGATCGTGGCCAGCATGCAAACCACCACAGGGCCCAGGAACCTCCACCCTGATCGGGGATACTCTTCAGGGCAAACCAGTTGGCCTCCACCTGTACACTAGGCCTCTATCTATACTAATAAAAGGAAAACATGCTAATTAGACTGGGAGACTTTTCAGGAGACATTCTGGATGTTCTTCTGGACAAAGCATGGTGGTGGGGCCGAGGCAGAGGTGGTTAGAGGCCAAGAGGGGTGGGTAGTTGTGGATGATCAGGCCAGGATAGGATGGCAGTTGTGGGTGATCAGACTGGTGGGGCGTGGGGCCATTGGGGTTAAGCAAACCAGCAGGTTGCCAGTTGAAGTGAGCAGGCCATCAATGGCGGTCAGTTGGAAGTGATCAGGACAGTGTGTGTGTGGGGGGGCAGTTTGGAGAGAGCAGTCCAGTGGGGAGGGGAGGTGGGAGCAAGCAGGCCAACAGGGGGTGCAGTTGGGGGTGAGCAGACTGGCACAGAGGGCAGTTGGAGGTGATCAGTCTCGAAGGGGGGGCATTTGGGTGCAAGCAGGCCAAAAGTGGGGGTTAATTGGGGGTGAGCAGGCCGGCAGGCAGACTGGTTAGGGGCAATCAGGCAGGTGGGCAGGCAGGCACATGAGCGGTTAGGAGCCAACAGTCCCAGATTGTGAGAGGGATGTCTGACTGCCTGTTTAAGCCCAATCCCTATAAACCAGCACTTGGACATCCTTCGAGGGGTCCCAGATTGGAGTGGGTGCAGGCTGGGCTGAGGAACACCCCCCACCCCGCCATGTATGAATTTTGTGCCCCAGGCCACTAGTTTCATAACATGTAAATACCACTAAATGTGAACATTAAAGAAATTGGTGAAGTATATTGTATAGTTACCCAGAGAGCCTGGTACCTGGTATTTTGTTTTCAGTTTCAGGATATTTTCTATAACTGTGCTCTTATTTTCTGAAAGTTTATATAAAGAAGAAAAATCCCTAAAAAATTCACTTATGGATATTTATCCAAAAAAAACAACACAAAAACATGACATGAAAAAGTTATATGCACACCCTTGTTCATTGCAAAATTATTTACAATAGCCAAACATTGGGGAGGGGCACATTTGGGGGGAAGCCTAAATCCAGTTACAGATAAATGGTAAAGAAACATGTGAAATATTTATGCAATGGGTTACAGCTTAGCCGTTAAAGGGGATAGCCTGTCATTTGCCACAATGTGGAGGGCTCTCGAGGCCATCACGCTAAGTGAAATAAGACAGATGTAGAAAGACAAAATACTATTCAGTCTCACTTATTTGTGGAACCTAAACTACAAACAAACAGAAATGAAACGTATAGAAAAAGAGATCCAATCTGTGGTTACCAGAGGCATGAGATGGGAATAGGAGAAAGGTGGCCAACATATACAAAGTTCTTATTATAAGATAGATAAGTACTGGGGATGTCATGTACAACATGATCATTATCATGAATGCTGCTACTGTATGGTGTATTTGAAACTGTATGGTGGATCTTGAAATTTCTCACCACAAGGGGAACATATGCACCTCTATGAAGGAATCAATGCAAATTAAACTCATTACAGGGATAATTTTACATTATATGTGTTCCAAGTCATTATGCAGTGGTATGCTGCACCAGGGAAGTGTATGGCCACGGGTAAGACAGTTTTTAGAGAGATCAGACAACAGAGCTGGTTGGGACTTCCAGCTGCGGGGGGTAGGAGTGGGAAAGTACAGAAGGGACCTATGTCATGCATCACAGCGTACTTGGATGCAGCTATCTTTGAGAGAGCCAGAAACATTAACGTTCTAAGCATTTGGCAACCTGGCTGTAACAGACAAGATTCCCTTACCAGTGTGTGCAATAGTATCCCCTTTGCCAAGAGACCTTATGCCTTGCGTAGGTGTGCGGTGTGTCAGTTGTACTCCTTCAGTTACATACAGCATTGATAGAAATATGTATTTTGGCATGAAGTCATTAAAAGCTGCAAAACCATGTTATTTTTTCTCTGTTCCAGGGTCAGTTACATTAATCCATCTCATGGCTTAGAGAAGTCATTCACATGAAAAAAATAATTCTAGGAAATGACCACAAGATGGCAGTGTATGAACGTTAATTAAACTTCGGAGGCCAAGGAAATTAAACTCTAAGATTAATACCCTAAAATTACTTGAACAGTAGCTAAATTATTTGCATAATAGTTTATAGTTCAAAACAAAACAAAACAAAAGACCTCCACGCTCCGCTGGCAATAAACAGTAGTCCTTTAAGTGGATGTACAAGGAGAAGATGAGAGTGGTGAGGAGTGTAGGTGTCCTCTGCCTGCAGAGTTCTCCCTTTCACTTTATGTGTAGAACAGCTGCTGCTGCCATCTACCTGATAACATATTTACCTCAGTTTCCTCATTTTCAACTGGAGATAATAGTACCTCCCTTATAGAGTTTCCTGGAGGATAAAGGAAGTGATAGCATACAGAATTTGTAATATCGTGGCGTTTTGTGTTCACTATTCATTTTTTATTATTCACCATTTTCAATCAAAATGCCTGACACTATACTTGCTCCTAATCAAAACTGTCATTTATTAACTGTGCACATATTGCAAGATTTAGCTTTCACAATTGTATATGGCATGGGGATTTCATTAAAACTTTGGAACACAGTTTGGATGTGAATAACGGGTCACACTTAAAAATGCAGAAACCGAGAAACAAGGAGATTAAATAACATGCCCAAGTAAAACTGCGAATACATGGCTGGAATGGCCTTCTAACACGGGTCTAAATCCTGGAAGCATTTCCTGCAACTCTTTACTACATTTGAAAGAGCAGCTGTGCCTGAAAGTTAATACCAAAGTTTGATTTTGTGAATTTTGTGGCTGATACATTACCGTAAATGTTTTTCTTCCAATTAGAATATTTAAGGATAATCTCATTATTTACAATTTATTTTATACAATTAAGGATATTGCTAGCTTTGGAGTTTTAGGGGGGGAAAGCACACAGTTTTATTGTGTAAACTTTAGTAAGACCACGTGCTGGGCTATTATTCTTTCCCTGTAGAACAGGGGTGAAGGTGCTGCACAAAATGCCAGGATGTTGTCAGAACAGTGTACACTCACAGAGGACAGTGCAAAGGTATAGACCGAATTAAAGACACGTGAGACTTGTATTTGTAATTATTCTCTTACAATGGATGTTGGCACACACCTTTAGATAAGAACTGAAATACAAATTTATTTGCAAAATGAAGGAAACACTCATAGGGGGCAGAAAATGAGTCAAGGAAGGGGAGTCCGTTAGTCAAAGTGCAATATTAAGCCATCTCCCACTAAAGTTCATATTGCCCAATAAAAATGCTTCAAAGTATACATTTTTACACATACAAAGTATAAATTTAAAAATATGAATCGCAGAATACCCACTGCACTCCTCTGTGGACTTGTGTAATGGCAGACGGAGGTTCAAGAATCCTCAAAACTAGTGCAGGAGATGTGGAAATTAACATACTGAAAAATCATAAACTCAGAGGTGCTGTACATAACTGTTTTCACTGTAAACTAAATTAATATCACCTATAGGTCTACAAATGCTATATATAATTACTATCTAAAGAAAGATTAACAGTTTTTCTGGCAACAGGCAAAATTATCCAGAATCCCATAAAATACATTCCTCACCAAATCACTAACTGTCCAAAAAAAAAAAAAAAAAAAACCTGCTACCTTACGTAATATTGTCAAGAAAGAAATAACTCCATCAGCCAGCAACATGAAAGTAGTAAGATTAATTAAACAGCAACAATGATGATGATAATAGCAATGGTGTTTACTGAGTGTTTATTACGTTCTATTCACTTTCAATATACTAAAAGTTGGGTCTTCATGATACAGGAATTTTGGACTGGGAATGCCCGTGGTGTTCCCCTGGGCAGGATGGTCTCCCAGGCTCTGGTCTAGTGGAGTTGAAGAATGAATCACAGACAGAATATGTTATTGCAAAGGTGGGAATTTATTGAAAAACAAGTACTGACTCCCACGTGGGGAGAGGAAAAGATTCTCACAGCACAGACTCCCACATCAGGAGAAAGAAAGAGTTCCACCAAGTTCCTTTTTCCAAGGTTTATAAAGACCGCAGTTTTTTGTGCCGTGATGTCCCCTCTGATTGGTCGTTATTTCCCTTTGATTTGGTCACAATAGTAACACCTGAACTCAAAGGTCAAAACCTCAGGTGGGAAGTGGGGCATGTGAGGCCCTCTTCCCCTTTGTTCTCCTATTCCCTCTGGGCTTTCTCCCTCCTTCCCTTTATCCTATAAATAGATGCTTTTTGCCACTCCCAGTTCTCTTGTCTTATGGAAATGTAACTGCTGCCTCTTCCAATTTCCCTGTCTTATGGAAATGAAACCTTTTGCAGCTTTGCAACAAGTGCTTTCTCCATGGACCTCCTTAATTTTAAAAATAAATAAATCCCTAAACCTGCCTATTTCACCCCTAAAAATTCCTATTTCATTCACAAGCAAACCTATGGCCTAGCAGAAGAAACAGAGGCCCAGAGGAGGAAGGCAAGTTTCACTAAATCCTACAGTTAGTAAACAACAGAGCAACAATTCCAACTCAGACAGCTTGGCTTCATTCACACTGCGCCCTAGGACAGTGCTTCTCAAATTTGAGTGAGCTTAAGGATCGCCTGAAGAACTCGGTACAGACAGGGCCCTGGGCCCTGCTCTCTGAGACCCGGATTTGCCAGGTCTGGGGTGAAGACCAGGCCAAGTTCCCGGCTGATGCTGACGCTGCCAGTTACTATTGTTGGTGTAGCAAACTTTGCTTACAAGTTATTCAGGCCTTTCATATCTGTCATCATTGGGCAGCAGCCCAGAGCCTAAGGCACGCACCAGGGAATCAGGATATGCAGAATTTGAGCCAGGTAGACAAATATTGGTAAATGTATTTTCCAGTTCCCTTGCATCTCATAAAAGAAGAGAGAAATTATCTTTCAACTGTAAACCTGGAGCGTGGGCAGGCTAGGTAATGTAGAAGAAAATGCTAACCTGTAAAAGTATGAGACACAAGAATAAATGTACCAGCAGGACTAACATTTCAGGGGACTATGGAAGCTGATAAGTGTGGCAAGCAACTGACAGAAAGAGCAACACATTTAAGGAATAAGAATAGGACTGAAGAGGTTATCACCATTGCCAGGCAAATAATTCTTCCAGCCCCCCAAAAAAGAAGAAAAGCATAATATCAGTGTGTAGGACCTGATTCAATGGAATTATTTGTTCAAGTCAGAACAAATGTTAATGCAAAACCCATGAATACTCATTTGCGATTTTTTATCAGGGATGGACAGCAAAAAGAGAATCTCATCAACATTAACCAGAGATAATGCCCCTGAGATCCTCCTTCAGAGGTCTGAACTGCAGGCTGTATTTAACGAGTGTGGCAGGTAGATAAGCCCATGAGGAGATATACATTCCTAGGTAGGGCAATTACTGGGGTAAACCTCCGGGTATTGGCCTACCTGTGGAGATAAGGACAGAAGCAGGAGGGAGCACACGCACAAGTTGGGTTGTAATGCAGTCACAACAGAGGCCTCATCTAAGGTTATAGGAAGCTCTCAAGTTGAGATGGCTATTTTAAGTTATTCCTGGTGGAAGGAGGCAGCCTAGCATTTACAGCTCCTGCCAACCTGTGTATGTTCCGGCTTGTGGGTTGCCCCAGAGAAGCAGTATGCTCATGATGAGGACACTCGCTCCTAGTGGAAAGGGCTGTAGGTTAGAGCTGACCCTGCGAGGACTCCAGCTGCTGAGGAGTAAGCCTGTCAGTGCAGAGAGGGGCCAGGGTAGTGTATCACAGCCCCCAGGGCAGGCAGCGGTCCCGGCGTTAGGCGGGTGGGTTTCAGTCCTAATCATTTGGAAAACCTGGTTACAAGAGTCAAGGTTTCTTTACTAAGGAGTGCGATAACATTCCCACAGCTGAGATATCTTGTTCTGTAAAATATATTCATCCAGTTAGAAGTCATGAAAAAAAATCATGTCTTCTCTTGTATGAATAAATTAACCTCTCAAATCATGTTCATACTCGGTGCCAGGCTGATGGGCTGCTTCCATAACTCCCTGCTTTAGTCAATTTATGAACATAAAGAGTAATTCTAGAAAATGACCAAAAGATGGCAGCATACACATAGGATGTTACATTTCTTTGGCTGCAGATAAAATCACTGAAAATCTAAACTGGTTTATATTCCAAAGATTATTCTAAAGAACAGCTGAATGAGTCTTCATAAAAGCCTAATCTTAAAACATTTTTTTCCCCACCTTTTGTTGACAATGTGTTGCACACAGATATGGTGGCAGTTTTTCAAGTGTATGTACACGATGAGAGGAGGGTGTTTGGGGGTGTTATTTATTTTTTATTTTATTATTTTTTTTTTTATTGATTTCCACAGAGAGGAAGGGAGAGGGATAGAGAGCTAGAAATGTCGATGAGAGAAACATTGACCAGCTGCCTCCTGCACACCCACTACCGGGGATGTGCCCACAACCAAGGTACATGCCTAATCTTAACATGGGACCGGAATCGAACCTGGGACCTTTCAGTCCAAGACCAACACTCTATCCTCTGAACCAAACCGGTTTCAGCTGGGGGGTGCTATTTTGTCCCACACTTACTTGCTGAAGAGGTTCTGCCTTTCAGCTGACTTGTAGAATAGCTGTTGCTGACCTCTATCTGGCAACATACTGTGCCTCAGTTTTCTCATTTGCAAATGGAGATAAGTATAGTGCCTCCCTTAAAGAGTTGCCAGGAGAATAAATGAGTGAACATATATAAACAATTTGTAACAGATCCTGCTATAGGTTGTGTTAGATGTTAATTTTTCCTATTTGCCATTTTTAATTGAGAGGCCGGAAAGTATACTTGCTTCTAATAAAAGCTGTTTAAATCTTTGGGACAAACTCAGGAATAAATAAGTCACATGTATACATACAGAAGCTGAAATACAACGAGATTAAATAACATGTCCAGGATAAAACTTCTAATAAATGCCTGGGATGGGTTTCTAACCCTGATCTATTGTGCTAGAAGCACTTCCTTCAAGTCCTTATTACATCTGAAAGTGCAGCTATATCTGAACATTTTTTTTTAAACCAAATTTTAATTAAAAAAATATATATATTTTATTGATTTTTCACAGAGAGGAAGAGAGAGGGATAGAGTGTTAGAAACATCGATGAGAGAGAATCATAGATCAGCTGCCTCTTGCACACCCCCTACTGGGGATGTGCCCGCAACCAAGGTACAGGACCTTGACCAGAATCGAACCTGGGACTTTTCAGTCCGCAGGCTAACGCTCTATTCACTGAGCCAAACTGGTCCCGGCAAATTTTGATTTTTTAGTATGCTTTTCTTCCTCTTCTAAATTAAATATTTAAGGATCATCTTGTCATTTATTTTTTAGCTCAAATAATTGAGCATATTGCTGTCTTTGGGGTTATAGAAAAATAAACTAGGATTTTATCATGTGAATTTTAATTGTATCATGTGTTTGGTTTTTATGTTGCTCTTTTAGTGCAAAATTAGAGTGAAGATGTAAAAATGCAGAATGTTGAAAAAAGCAGTGTAGGCATATGTCAAATGATACAACTTAGTGATCAAAGATCCTCAGGAATTAAGGCAAGGAAAGGTAAGTTAAGTCATCTAGTCTGTATTTTCACTGGTAAGCATACTGACAATGAATGTGACCTAACACATGGTTAAAACTTTCATTTTAATTTTATTCAAATTGACATATTTCAGACTCTGATTATTAGGGGAAAAGTATCAAAGTTCTTAAAATTATAAATGTGCAGAGTAATTAAGGATGACTATATGGACAGCTAGCTATAGCTCAAAGTTTTTCACTCTAGCTTTCTCCACTAAATCACAATAACATCAGGTTGGAACAGTTGAGACATATGGTATAAGCAACGTTACCTTTGCCCAGAAGAGAAATTTTAGGTGCCAAAATAAAGCCCACATCATTGCAATATAAATTAAGTGTTCACTCCTAGCTTCCAAAATAGCCATTAGTACTTCCTACACAAGTAAATGTTAAAAACATTTACAAGATTATTTTTATTATAACACTAGAGTTCCAGTGCATGGATTTGTGCACCAGTGGGGTTCCTCAGCCTGGTCTGCAGAATGGGGCCTTAACTGGCTCCCCCTGAGGGATCCCAGATTGTGAGAGGGGGCATGATTGGGATGGGGGAGAAACGTGGGAGGTTGGCCAGCCCAGGAGGAAACTATGGGAGGGCTGCAGGGTGTGTCCAACCCATCTCACTTAGTCCTAATCAGCTGGACCCCAGCAACAAGCTAACCTACCAGTTGGAGCATCTGCCCCCTGGTGGTCAGTGCACATCACAGCGAGTGGTTGAATGGCCTTAGCATGTTATTAACATATTACGCTTTGATTGGTTGAACAGATGACAGGAAGTCTGGACACATAGCATATTAGGCTTTTATTATCAATACTAATAAAAGGGTAATATGCTAATTAGATCAGAAGCCCTTCTGGGAGACTTTCCTGAGAAAGCCAATGGTGGTGGGGCCAAGGCAGAGGCGGTTAGGGGTGATCAGGCCGGCAAGGTGTGGCACTTGGAGGAGAGAAGGCTAGCAGGCAGGTGAGCGGTCCTGGATTGCAAAAGGGATGCCCCACTGCTGGTTTCGGCTGGATCCCACAGGTATTGGGCCTAAACTAGCAGTCAGATATCCCCTGAGGGGTCCCAGATTGGAGAGGGTGCAGGCCATGCTGAGGGACACTCTCCCCCATGCATGAATTTTGTGCACCAGGCCACTATAGTAGGATAATATAAAAAGTTATTATCCTAAGTTACATTAGTAACTTCCATATCTACAGATTTGGGGATACCTTAGCCTATTGTTATTAAAGATTACTTTCCAGCAACCAAATGAAATAAAATTAAATTATTTTAGGTTTTTTTTAAAACTATCTCCACAAAAGAATTTCTCTATATCACATGATTTAGCTTACGTTATGTGTCAAGTTTTTTTTTTTTTTTAATTTCTCAAATTTATTACTTGGATATAAGCACATATATGACCTTCCCATTCCTCCAACTCCTGCCTTAAAAATAGATAGCAGGAAAAAGTGACTATAAAAGAATGCATCTTTGGATGCTCAAAAAAAAAAAAAGGAGATTTGGTGGTGTTTCTAGAAGCACATAGAATTAAACTTTCCCTTGAAGGCATTAGCAACATAACAAACCTCATCCCTTAGGTAAGAAAATTGCAAAAAGTATTCTAAAAAGTGTAGGGAAAATAGGGAATCATTTATTTCAAGTTTGATAAGCCCTCAACCCATCAAAATTTACAAGATATTGTGAACTGCTTCCAACTGCTACCTATTAACCCATCCTGATCACATTCAGTAGCCTTATCTCTGTAAGACACATGGAAGAGAGAAAAAGATGAGTGAAAATACTGTACAGCAACCCAACCTCTCTCCTAAGACTTTGGACTTCCGCTAAAGGCCCCTTCTTTCTCTGCCCAGAGAATGGAAGAACTAAATAATATTAGGGTCATATCAACATTGTAGCTACTAAAAGGGACTCTGCTTCCCTGTCTCATTGCTGCATCTCTAGGCCTAGATGAAGAACTAAGAATTAACATCTATTACTTAGGTCTCTACCTTATTTTTTATTTATTTATTTTTTAGGTCTCTACCTTATTAAAAAAAAACTAGTGATGTCTCCCCAACTTTTTTAGAATATAAATACTCTTAAAGGATGTTTGTATTATGCTAGCCTATCAGAATTAAATATCCTTGCTTCCATAATTTATTTATGTAATAATTCCCAATTTCCCTAGTTAATGCTGGAAGCACAAAGGCATGCCTTCTTACTCCTGGCTTTTCCTTTCTAGACCAGTGTTTCCCAAATTTCTCTCATGATGAGAATCACCTGGTGGAGTTGTTAAACTACAGATTCCTGAATCCCAACTAACAAGTGCTAAACTAGAATTTTTGGGAACATATAGGTAAAATTGTATTTAACAACTCTACCAGGTGATTCTCATCATGAGAGAAGATTGGGAAACACTGTTCTAGACCTACTATTGACTACAATTCTCTCCCCTTCCATGCCTGTTCCCTTTCTCTATGGAAGTGTTATCCTCAACATATTGTAATGGATGAAATCAGACAGCATGTTTTCCAAAGGGGCTTTACCATTTTACATTCCTACAGCCAATTTCTCCTCATTGTTGTCAACACTTGTTATCTTTTTTATTATTATAGCCATCCTAGTGGGTGATGCCTCAAATAATTTTCATCAAAGTCTTTATGCTACATATTGAGTTCATTTAACTTAAGGAAACTGGCATAGTAACTAATTCCAAAGCCAGTTTTCATTCCTAAATCAATCAGCCTTTTATACTTTCTCCAAAAATAAAGTCTTTCACTGATTTTCAATTCAAACCGACATTTCATCCTCATAAAAACCATTCCCCTCTTCAGCTCAACTGGTATGCTACACAGGGAGTAAAACAAAGAGAGAAGAAAAAAATAAGAGCCCTCCTTATAACTTTGCAGCCTGAAAACATGTCCCATGATCTTGGGTGTTTCACTGATTCTGTTATGATCTTATGGGATTTTCCTAAAGAAGCCACCAAGGGAGTCTCACAAAAATCTGAGAATGGAAAAAAACAAGATAGTAAAAATATATTATTTCTACTCTCCTACACCATACATAAAGGGCTAACACAAGATATGCTGTCAACAGAAATATTTCTCAAGACAGAGGAAAAACAGAAGCATACTATATTGCCTTGAGTAAACAAGGTTTCACCGATTATTTCAGAAATTTCTTTTCAGTTGGGTCCTGTAACTGTTTTTACACTCAATATAATTAGGACTTCACATCAGTAAGAGTTATGCTTTTCTTTACTTTTCTTTTAAATAAGTGCAATTATCAAAAGGAATATGGAAAGAAAAAAAAGAAAGAAAACCAGCGGGAAGCTTGGACTTCAGGACCTTTTTTATTCCAAGATTTCTCCACCTTCTCAACTGTCACCCAAGGCAGGTTCTGACACGCCCACAGCGATGACTATTTGGCTGTTTGAAAATGCAGTAAGCAACGTGCTTTAAATCCAGATTGGCAGGACCATTGACCAATCACAAAGCCAGCTTTCCTTTGGCTGTTGCCTGGGAGACACAGTACTGAGCAGAGAGGGGCGAGCCAAGCAGAGGGCCGGCCGTTAGAAACACCACCCACCGAGCCTCCAGCAGCATAAAGTGGTTCTTCAGCATTGTAGTTGTATTTCAAGATGTCTCTTTCTAAGAAGTTAACTTTGGACAAACTGGATGTGAAAGGCAAACGAGTCGTTATGAGAGTAGACTACAATGTTCCCATGAAGGACAAACACATTACCAACAACCAGAGAATCAAGGCTTCAATCCCAAGCATCAAGTTCTGCCTGGATCATGGCGCCAAGTCAGTAGTTCTTATGAGTCACCTAGGTCGACCTGATGGTGTCCCCATGCCTGATAAATACTCCCTGGAGCCTGTTGCTGCTGAGCTTAAATCCTTGCTGGGTAAGGACGTTCTGTTCCTGAAGGATTGTGTGGGCCCAGAAGTGGAGAAAGCCTGTGCAAACCCAGCCGCCGGATCAGTCATCTTGCTGGAGAATTTACGCTTTCATGTGGAGGAAGAAGGGAAGGGCCAAGATCCTGCAGGAAATAAGCTTAAAGCTGAGCCTGAGAAAATAGAAGCCTTTCGTCAATCACTCTCGAAGCTAGGGGATGTCTATGTCAACGATGCCTTTGGCACTGCTCACCGGGCCCACAGTTCAATGGTGGGAGTGAATCTGCCCCAGAAAGCGTCCGGATTCCTGATGAAGAAGGAATTGGAATACTTTGCCAAAGCCTTGGAAAACCCACCGAGACCCTTTCTGGCTATACTTGGTGGAGCCAAAGTAGCTGACAAGATCCAACTTATCAAAAATATGCTCGACAGGGTCTGTCATATGATTATTGGCGGTGGAATGGCATACACCTTCCTTAAGGTACTCAACAACATGGAGATTGGTACTTCCTTGTTTGATGAAGAGGGAGCCAAGATTGTCAAAGAGATCATGGACAAAGCCCATAAGAATGGTGTGACCATTACCTTTCCTGTTGACTTTGTCACCGCTGACAAGTTTGACGAGCATGCTAAGGTTGGTCACGCCACGGTAGAATCAGGCATACCTGCTGGCTGGATGGGTTTGGATTGTGGTCCTGAGACCAACAAGAAGTTTGCTCAAGTTGTAGACGAAGCCAAGCTAATTGTGTGGAATGGACCCGTAGGGGTATTTGAATGGGATGCCTTTAATAAGGGAACCAAAGCCCTCATGGATGAAGTGGTGAAAGCCACTGCCAGGGGCTGTATTACCATCATAGGAGGTGGAGACACTGCCACTTGCTGTGCCAAATGGAACACCGAGGAGAAAGTCAGCCATGTGAGCACTGGAGGAGGAGCCAGTCTAGAGCTTTTGGAAGGTAAAATCCTTCCTGGAGTGGATGCCCTCAGCAACCTGTAGCTGACAAAGCATTCCTTCCTACCGTTTCCTGCCCACAGCCTTTTGTCAAGTTAGTGCTTTTACATCTCAACTAGACTTTTGTTAAAATCTACCCCTGTATCAAGATCCAGGCAAATGACCAAGGGATGAGCTATCAGGAACTCTTAACATCAGCACAGAAATGCAGTTCAAGTTTAGTTCTGTCATGCATTGGCCTACTCTTGTAAAGATCTCATTTGAACTTGACCATTGTGATTCATAGGAAGTGGGTTACCTATTAAAGCAAGTTAAATAAGCTGAATCTCTCCTTCCTTTTATTTTAGCTTAGCTCTGTCATTGTTTAATTATTTGAAACATGGGAACAAGACAAAATCTTAATTGCTGAGGAAGGGCGGGGCAGAAGCTGACAGACTATTAAACAATAAAAGTGCCCAAATAAACTGAGAAAATTACATTTAAGAACACACGAATGCCATTAAAGGTGTCCTAAGAGGAAATTTCTTACTAAATAAGGAAAATAAGAAATAAAGCATTCTTATTAAACCCATGAAGTTAAAAAGAAGACATTAAGCCTAAAGAAGGTATGTCTGTGTGTTTGGATGCACAAGTGTGTACACACATGTTTATTAGAATAGGAATTACAAATCAAATTCAGGTTTCAAATAGAGAAGTAATTGTTTCCTTTTAAAGCAGATGCTGTTTAATGAATAGCTAATAAAACTGCTAAATATAAATGCTGGGATTTTTGAAATGCATAAGAAATATGTATAAAGATAATTTAGCTATTGTAGAAAATAGAGGTGTAAAACCTCTTCCACATTATGAAATAGAGTAAGAAAATACAAAGAAATGTGGAAGAAATGAAAATACTTACTGGAGTATATTTTGCCTAATTATGTAGACAGAGCTGCTTGGGGACAATGTTGCTATTAAATTAATAGTAAAAATGCATAGTTAATGATCCCACCTGTCATGGCCTGTGTTCCATAGCCCCAAATCAGTTCTATATATTAAGTATCCTGAATAATTGAACTTAAATATAATCTTAGCGTACCTAAAACATACCTTATTTCTAAGGACAATATTAATAATGTCATTATAATTCCATGGAAAATGTAGAAGTTAAGGTATATATTTTAAACAATTATAAAAGAAAACCAAATTTATAGGAGTTAAAACAAGATTATAGCCTAGCCGAAACTAGTTTGGCTCAGTGGATAGAGCGTCGGCCTGTGGACTGAAAGGTCCCAAGTTCGATTCCAGTCAAGGGCATATACCTTGAATTGTGGACACATTCCCAGTAGAGGGTGTGCAAGAGGCAGCGATCGATGTTTCTCTCTCATCGATGTTTCTAACTCTCTATCCCTCTCTCTTCCTCTCTGTAAAAAATCAATAAAATATATATATTTAAAGATTATAGCCTATTACTTGGTTGAGTATAAGTTTAGTGCACCTAGATAGGCTCTTCATCATGAGGTCATCTAGAGAACCTCATGGTCAAACTAGTGAAACAAACCCATTGCTCTTAATAAGTGAGCTCTATCTCTGGGTCTGAGGTGTCTGAGCTTTTATTACTTGGTGCACGAAATTTGTGCACTTAGAGGGGTCCCTCAGCCCGGCTTGCATCCTCTCCGATCCATTGGGGATCAGGCATAAGTCAGCAGGCAGACATTCCTCTCACAGTCTGGTGCTCTCACAGTCCAGGACCCCTCACTCCTTACTGCCCGCCTGAAGCAGTGCTAAGGAACAGTGAGCCCAGCTTCTGGCTGAGTGGTGCTCCCCCTGTAGGAACGCACTAATCACCACTTTCCAGCCTTCTGTGTCTCGTTACTCATTTACTCCCACCTAATCCCTAAGTAAATGACATATTTTATTGGTTTTATTAGGGCAGCATCGCACTTACCAGTAACAACTGTTACCTCAGTCTATAGACTAGTGGTTATTAATCAGGGACATTTTTTCCTTGTAATGATCATTTGTCAAATGGAAAAAAAAACAAGCTTAGATAATTTAGGTGTTACTGTAAGATGGTGGGATTACCTTGGGTTTTGGCAAAAACAACAAGTGGGAAGCCTATTTGTTTGCCCAAGGTTAGAATTTCAGTCACTTAACTCACATGCTTGGAAATACCTATTCATTTATTTTCTGTGCATTTTTTTAATTGAAAAATCTGAATTGAAACAACTTCTTTCAACCAACATTAGTTAAGAAATATATAATAAAATAAAATTTTAAAGTAGGGTACTATATTTTATGGCTTATACTACCATTAACTTTGCTTAAGTAATTTCGTATCTTAGTCATTAGAAGTCTTCTCTGGATTGCAGCACAATTTTTTGTTTTCTAAATCAATGTGTGTTAAGAATAAAGCAAGATAAAAAGTAAGGGTGAAATAGCTGGAATATAACAAATTAGAAAAGCATATGAGATTTTATGAAAAACAGAAGGTTCCTTTCCCTGAGCTGTGGCAGGGAAACTTTCTCCAGGAAGTAAACAGGGCAACCAGCAGCCCATCTTCTTTCCTCCCACTCAGGTGTTGTAGTTTCCAATGATAGGCACTATTCTAGTCCCTGCTATTCTATCTTATCAGATGTGAAGATTCAAATCATTTATTTTTATATCTTTACACGGATACTCTTCTTAGGACCAGATGAGCTTGAGATATACTACTTGTTTTATTAACTTGCTTTTTAATTTTCTCTTTTTTCTTTTCTAATATTGTTCAAGATAATATTTGTTTTCCCTGATAGAATCACTTGCTTTTCATTTTAGGTTTGGTTTATTTTTTTAATATAGTTTTTAGAGCAGTTTTCTAGGTTCATAGGCAAAGTGAACATTTGTTACAATCAATGAATTGGCACTGGCACATCATTACTGCCAAAGTCCATGCTTCACAGTAGAGTTCGCGCTTGGTGTTGTACATTCGAAAGGTTTTAACAAAGGTATAAGACTCAACAGGGATATCTCTGCTGCAGAGAGTCCCACCAGGAATGTGGGGTCCTAGCCTCATACCAGGCTCCCCAGCCTGGAGCTCCAGTGCCAGGAAGAGAAGTCTCCACAACAGCCAGCTGTGAAAATCAGCAGGGACTCAGTCCAGCTGAGACTGAGGGCTGCTGTAGACCTAGGCATCCTCTTAAAGGGCCTGAACACACACACTTGCTCACACACACTTGACCTAATCTCCAGCCACAGAACAGCAGCTTGAACAGTTATTTAGGGAGGAACTGAGTTTTCCTAATTAACCTAATAATAGAGTAATATGCAAATTAACCATCACTCTGCTATAAAGCCATGCCCACCAGCCTATCAGCGTGAATACACAAATTAACCCAACAAAGATGGCAGTTAATTTGCATACACAGAGGGAGAAAGGAGTGAAGACTGAAGACAGCATAGAAGGAAGAGGGAGGGAAAGTGGAAAGCAAGGCAGCTGAGGCTGCTGGAGGGAAAGCACTGGCAGTGTGTGAGGGGCAGGACGGGCAAGGTGTGCAGTAGCGGGTACAGCAGATCTGGCATGTAGGGTGAGGTGGATAGTGGTGGTGGCAGCACGTGCAGCTGTGGAGAGGGTGGCAGCAGTGGACACATGGTTGGTGGGGCAAGCCCTGCCTGTCCCGCCTGTCCTGCCTCAGCTGGAGAGGTGGGGGGAGGGAAGCCCTTCGGAAGTCTTGCAGAAATATTCCTGCCATTGGTGCCTAGTTAATAATAGTTGTTTTAAATGTTCAGTTTGATAATCTCCAAATCCCTGTCTGGCTCTGATGTTTGTTCTTCTATCTCTTCAAACTGTGTTGTTATTGTTTCTTCTTTTCACCTTTATATGGTTTGTGATTTTTCGTTGACACACAAGTATGATGCAGTTGGGCAAAGGAGCTGTGGAAATACAGTGGTATGGTGGGAAATAATTACTCTATGGTCCTAGGATTAAGTGTCAGACTTTTAATGAGGCCATGTATGTCCCTGGTCTGTGATCTTCACAAGTGCTTGTTTGTTTGTTGTTTGGTTTTCAACCTCCTTGGTTGGACAGGATAGACGGAGGGGGCTGGGGTTGATATATCTCTCCCCCTATGGAAAGCTAGAGTAGGCTTAGGTGAGTATTTCCCTTAATAAATCACCAAACAAATTAGTCTCTGGTAAAGTGGTTTATCTTAAGGTCAGGCTTTATTGAGTAGATCAAAATGTTCTGTCATATTTCAAAATGGTTAATTCCTCCAGCCTCCAACCAAAAGCCTGAGGGGATTTTTCTTTATTATTTACTCCTGATGGAGAACCTGATGGAGTACTTGGAGGCAAAATTCACAAGAGTGACCATGGGGACCTCCCAGTGACTGCGTTCCCTGCATGCTTTCTTTCTCTCTCAGACTTGTCCAGCAATTCCTCAATTACTGTAACAGTGTGGCCATCTAGGCACTGGTGTCTGTGGAGATTTTGATTGGTGGGCTTCTGCTCTGGTAAGTTGTGATTCGCGTATCTGCCTGTCTGTCTCTGCAGTGTTGGGGGCAGCAGATTGCCCTGTGACTTAACTTCTCTAACAGACCTAAGAAGAGTTGTTTATATTTGTTCAACTTTTCATTTGTTATGACAAAAATGGCAGTTTCTATGCTCCTTACATGGTGGACAGAAACCTGAAAAATTGGGTGTTTTTTTTTTTTTTAATTTATTTTAAAATTCAAACATCTTTCTGATTTTTTAACAAACCTTTTCAGATATTATATTATGGAATCCATTCTTATTAGGGAAATCACATGCTATATTTTAAGTCCATTAAAAGTATCTCTTCTTCTTCAAAAAAAACCCAGTCCACTGTAATTTGACACGTAAGATTATTTCCTCAGGCAATAACAGACCCGGGATACAGCACAGAACTCAGTTTTAAAGGTATTTTTTAAACTTTTCATTTCTGTAATGCCAGGCTGGCCTTGCACCTTAAATTTCAGTTGGAATCCCCATAATTTTCTCATTCATTTTCAATGATTGCACGGGCTATATGAGATATCTCATCTGGAAATAAATCACTCTATATCCAAATAGTCATATTGATTTTATCTTGATAAAGCCATAGACCTTTTTTTTTTTTATCTCAGTAAAATTATAAACCACTGTCTTGTTTTTGTATTTGCTTTGTTGTTTGTTATGCTTTGTTTTAGGTGATTGTTCTTGTTTTTAGTTTTGATATACTCATTTATTACTTTGCTTTAGAATAAAATATATATTTAAAATTACATTGAAAGAGAAGAAACGGAAAAGATGGTCCATACCAGGATTTACAGAGTATTAGTAAATAATAGCAATGCCTTTTCTTAAAATATTTTAATTGATTTTTTTATTCATTGTTTCACTTATTTATGCGTTCACTGGTTGTTTCTTGTATGGGCCCTGACCAGAGATCCAACCCACATCCTTGGCGCATAGAGATGATGTTCTAACCAACTGAGTCAACAGGCCAGGGCTTGTGATGTATTTTCACTAATTTTTCTAAAGGAGTTTTTAAGTGTCTTTTTAGAAATAAATCTCTACCCTAATATGATGCCTGAATGTGTGTGATTAAGTGCTTAAGAAAAAAAATAATAATTTTAGCTTTCCTATTGGTTCCACTCTTGTTCTAAAATGCCTTTCTATGGTTACTAGAAAAGAAAGAAAGGAGAGATTAAAAAGAACATGGTGCCTTTCAATGCCAGATACCAGTACCAAGATAAATTACTCATAATTATCATAATTCTTTATTTTTATGAGTAACCTCATGGTTTTCTGGAAATGAGAAGAACAGATAGTTTATTGAGAATATTTTTTGTAAACAATCTTAGTTAAATTGTCTCAATGTTAGGTATTTTTTTTTTAATCTGAAAGTATACATAACTATTTTAATAGAAAACAATTGGCATAACTTAATGTGTTACTTATAGTGATTGATCAGAAAGTCACAGTTTTAGAAAAACAAAATAACCTAGTGATGTTAAAAATATTTTTGAAACAAGGCACTTACATTTTCTTAAAGTATTTAATTTTTGTTTACTAATTATTTTCATAAAACCTTGGAATTATTTAAATACTATTATTTCTTTAGAAGATGGATAGTTTTTGTCAGTTAGTGTCTGTGAAACAGACAGAAATAAAAAGTATGATCATTGCAGGCTAATGAAATACTTTTAGTGTGGCCACCTGAACTCAGGTAGTGAAAGAGGGAAGGAAAGGAAGATGGGATCAAGGGGAAAGATTTAGGAGATTAGAAATTGTGACAGACTTTGGTCCAGTTGCACAGAGATGGATAATGGATAAGCAAGCATGGAAGGTGATGGGGAATACTTTTGATTGATAAAGTAAGGGTGATATGGCCCAGTTGGTTGGTTGTTGTCCTGCACACTGAAGTGTTACCCATGCGATTCCTGGTTTTGTGGGCTCCATCCTCAGTGTGGGATGTGCAGGAAACAGCCAATTGATGTTTCGTCCCTCTCTTTCTCTCCCTTCATCTTGCTCTAGAAATCAATAAAAAAAAATCTCTTTGAAATAAGTAACGGTGATAGGATAAAAATATTTTACTATTCACTATTTTAAGAAGCATGCATACATTAACTAGAGCAGTGTTTTTCAACCTTTTTTGGGCAAAGGCACACTTGTTTCATGAAAAAAATCACGAGGCACACCACCATTAGAAAATGTTAAAAAATTTAACTCTGTGCCTATATTGACTATATATAAAGTAATTCTCTTGAATAGGAATCAAATAAACACAAAGAAAATATTTTATAATTACTTTATTATGAAATATTAAGTAAACAAAATAGTGAAAAATTATAAAATTCTTGTCTTGTCTGCACCTACAGCACACCAGGCAACTAGTGTGCCGCGGAACAGCGGTTGAAAAACGCTGAACTAGAGATTTAAATTAGATTAAAAAAACTCATTTCTGAGAAAAAGCTTTAGGTCTTAGACCAAGCCATCAGCAAATAAAGCCTTTAGGTGCACTGAAAGGAGATGATATGTCTTACCAGGAAGAAAAAGGCTATAAAGACTTGCCCAATGAGAAATGCCTGGTAGTAAATCCTCAGAAGCTTGGGGTTAAGAATACTTAACATCTAACAGACCAGAGGCCTCAAGGTGATGCTGAAGAATATGGTTCTCAATGTGATCTTGCCAGGCCAGCAGCACCCAGAAACCTGTTAGAAATGCAGATTACTGGGTGTGCACAAGACCTACTGAATCACAAACTCTGGGGATGCGGCCAGGAATCTGTGTTTTAACTAACTCTTCAGAGTTTTTATTTCAGCTAAATTTGGTAGCCATTGGTATAGAATAAAGACCACTTTAAAAGAAAATAGGAATTAGTTCTAACAGCAGTTATATCAATATCTAGTTGTTTCACTGAGGCAAATGATTTCAGACTCTGGCCTCATTTATCTGGAAAGTGATATATACTCTATATGCTTTCTTTTCTGTATATGAGGTTCTTTTCTGTTCCTGATTTATATGGCTCTGAAACCCTGTTTGGTATACTTGAGACTATTGGCTTTCTTTTTCATCTACTCTTGAAAAACAGGAGGAAAAAATGGCCCAGGAGCTACTAAACATATGACAGAGGTCTAAATTTTAGAGAAACGAAAAAACAAAACAAAACAACAACAGAAAAACACATACCAGAACTTTGGCTCTCCAACTATAAATTTATTTTGTAATTTGACTTAATTCCTATATGTGAAAGCAAATTTCCCTAAACTATAGTATCTGAGAACTTCAAAATATAAATAGTATAAAATATAGTGAAACAGATTCCATTACTTGTTACTTTATAAAGAAAGGTGAGTCCAAAGTTGATGTCTAAAGGAAAAAAATTGGTAGTTCAGAAAAATACCTGTACATTTAACCCTTTGCACTCTGAACCATTCTGGACATTGGCTACCAGCTACTAGACGCTACTTTGCGGCGGAAACGTGCGTTGAATTAACTCAATTCCCCGTAATCACTAATAAACTGCAATGTCCCCCCTGAGAGGGGACATCCGAGTGATATGCTAGAATTCTGATGTCCCCTGAGAGGGGACAGCAGAGTGCAAAGGGTTAAATGCTTGGTCTGGTTTGTTCGCATGTTTGATTTTGGTTGTTTCTCTAAAGCAGTGATGTCTTTGCTTGTGCAGATGGCAAAAAATTAGAGGGTGAGAGAAGTTTACTTTTCATTGTATATTCTCTTATATGGGTTAAATTGGTGCTTCAACTGTCTTTTCAATTAGGAAAATTATATATAAGTAAGAAGAAAATGGACTTCACTGGATAGGCCTAGACATTATCCCTGCAAAAAGCCTTTTCTCAATTTTCCTTGTCCCAACCCACACATTAAGATATTACCTTTGGGGCATTTTGTTCTTTATGTACCGTATTTTCTGGCATATAAGATGACTTTTGAAAGGAAAAAAAGCCTGCTCACATTGGCCAGAGTCAGAGAGGCGGTCTATTAAAAAAAGAACTGGTGTTGCCTCGGAAGTGGGGGGTTGTCTTATACAGCGAATATAGGGCTAAACCTGCTTTAACTGTAAAATTAGGGGGGTTGTCTTATACGCCGGAAAATACGGTAAGTCTCTTGCTTTACTCAAATAAATTATTGGAAATTTTATTTGCTTACACATCCATCTCTCCCAGCTCTTGAAGAACAAAGTATACTTCTTTTCAATGCTCTACTCCAAAGTCTAACTCATTACATAGCACGTAGGAGGTTTTTATTGACAATGCTGGGTTTTACACATTGAGAGCATGAGGTACATGATATGCAAAGATAAATGGTGAAATGAAGCTGCACACTGAGAGCAGAAGTGTAACAATGTCCTCAGATGACTTACAGGAACTGTGTTCTCAAAATCAGGAGGTTTCTTTCCTGTTAGCTCTGCACTGAAGACAGAACTGTAATAATGTCCATGAGGTTACAAAACAGGAACTTCATTCTCACAATCTGTTAAGTTTCTTTTCTTGGCCAACGCAACAAAATATTCCATTTAACATTGTATGCTACAGATAAGAAACCAGCCATCCAGGAGGCAGAATAATAGATTATTAGAGAAAAACAGAAAGTGGAATTTCCTCCATAAAGGAGGTGAAGTCATTATTGAATGTCACAAGACATTGATGATACGTATTCTGCATATTTTACCAGACAGAATATTACATTCTTATTTTGTTGTGTACAAAATGGAAACGCTATTAAGTTATATTAGTTGTGTGTGTGTGTGTGTGTGTGTGTGTGTGTGTGTGAAAACTTTAGGACACAACCACAGTGTATGGCAGAAAGTTCTGAATATGTAAGCATGTACATTATTAATAGTAGGACAGTGGTTTATCTATACTACCACTCTAGGGTTAAGAACATTTCACAAGGTTGGGATTCTCTTGGAATAAAATAAATATTTACAGGAATCCATATATATTAAACAAATTCAGGTAAGTGCCATAAATTGCAACCAAGTCCTTTGTTCACCTGCAATCTTTCAATATCCTTAGCTGATATTTGACTTAGGCTCTCTATTCTCACACATCTTAAGTCAGAAGACTCCACTGTTATGAGTGACAAAACATGAAATTTGTAGATGAGACTGTAGTTTAACTTCCAATCACTTCTATTTGTTATTGATATAACCTTGAAATATTATTTGTAAAATGGAGATTGTGACAGTTTTCCATAATAGAGTTAAAACTTTAAGTAATACATATGAAGTTGCTTTATAAACTGTAAAATGCTAAACAAATGTGGATAGTGCATAACTACTTCTGGTCCTCTCCTCTCATCCACTCATTTCCAGTACTTTTCAGCATACTTTCATTTCCTGAAGACCCAACTGAGGACAAAAGAAAAATTTGAAAACTGGACGACAGCATATGGTAATTCTACCTAAAACATTTTTCCAGCAGGCAGAAGAAAGGTTTATTAATCCCACACAGGAAAGAAATTTGCCCAGGACAATATCACTTGAGTAAAGAACATGATCGGACACCACACAAAGGGATCAGCTAGTTATTCAAATGCACAAATCTTTAATTATAATTTGTTTTCGGTTCCCAGTCAGGGACACAAAGTTTGTAAAAATAAAATAAAATAAAAAATAAAAAACCCTTCACTTTTGCTAGAGTTTCCAATGAAGTGAACATAGGTCACTTTCAGTTTTGTGTAACTGCAAAGAAATAACAAAATCTCAGGGTAGAATGTATTTAATCTGATGCAAGCCAGACTATTTTCACTGTGGCTATGTATTCTAGGGATAGTTATTAACCTTAGAAGGGGGAAAATAGTAACAGACAATTGCAGTTAATCCACAAACTGCATATTAAAAGCAGATGAGATCTTTCCCTGAATGAGGAGTAAGAAATATAGTTTTACATTCACACTGATTGGCTCCTATTGAGTCATAGATGACCTTTGAACACCAGTGAATTCTTAAACCAACACAAAAAGGTCACATGCAACAGCCAGGTGTAGCAACTTTTATAAACCATGAAATAATGGATTTCTTTATTCCTTGGGCCTTTATTTAAGGGGGATTGACATTTGACAAAGAGCCATATTTTAAGAGACATTGAGCCAGCAGACCAAAACATCTATCAGCTGACCTTTGAGGGAACAGGATGAGCTGGGGAAGTACAAGCACAGGGACATTGGTTAATGCTTAACATAGATTTGCATCTCTCTGGATCACAGATGATAGCATTGTGTAGAGCTGGAACCAAGCCCCAGGGAAAAATAAACCAAGTGTTACAAACCCAAGGCTATTGTGAGGAGCTAGAATTTACCAGCTCCGTCGTGTAGCTCTAGCTCTAAACTCCTCCAACTAGCATAGAATGTGATGGAATAATTATATTCCTTCTATATCATCCACTTACTAACTTAATACTGCCATTCCTCACTCACCGATGCCCTTGTTTCTCTTCCTGTATGTGGTTTTTGTCACTGTCCTCATTGGGAACGTAAATCTCCTGTGTCTCCATTCCATCATGTGTATTATTTCTTCAAAATTCAACTCAAGATGTATTACATTCATAAAACTCCTCTTATTTTAACCAGCTTGTTTTTTTTTCATTCATGTACTCTTTCCAATAAGCATTCTTTATTCTTTATTTGTCTTACATTGACATATACTACGTGCAGAAAAAGTGCTAAGGACAGGGGATAGATATACACAAAAAATCCAGGATTCCAGAATGTAATTGTTTAGAAGGGAAATGGCCATGTATAAAAGAAAGCTACATTTAAAATATACTGAGCTAGAGATATGTCCAAAATAAAATGAGGGCATAAGAAAAGTAATCAAATATGCCTACAGGGACAAAGGAAGACCACCATGAAAAAATATATATTAATTAGGCTCAGATAGCAAACAATACAAATTTAGGTAGAAGGAAGGTAGGGAAAGAGAGAGGTTCAGGAAGCAGGTGCAAAAGCATGAAGACGGGAGATTTCATTGTACAGAGCAGTGAAGCATGCAGTGGGAGGAGTTGCACCATGGAACAGAGGATGCATGAAAAAGGCCAACCATGAGGAATCTGATACCATGAAAAGAATTATTTATTCCAAGAGTGGATAAGAAAAATATTTCATAACTAGTACAACACAGGCAACTGACCTTTTTGAACATTCCCAGGAGGACACAGCCAAGCAAGGCTTAACCTTATTTGCTGCCAGATCGTGGGAATGTCCATGTGTGTTCGGAAGGCAGGTGCCAGGGTGGTTCTGCGGTGGGCAAGGAGCACTCGAAAGGGTAAGAGCAGACTCCATTTGCCAAATGATATTTTTCACTACCAGTGCTTATTGGCTAAATAAGAGCACTGTCCTTTTCCCATTATATATTTTATTATTCATATCAAAGGTATGGTGGCATGCATGTATCCCATTGTTTTTTTCTGCTCTTTGCTGTAGTTTAAATAGTGCAGAAACTTTTACAAACTTCAAGCATGATAAGAGAACAGAAATTTATGCATCATTACTTTGGCATCAGTTGGGAAAAAAGGATGAGAGAAAGACAAAAATGGAGAGAGCAGGAGCAGATAGAAGGCCAACACTATAACCCAGAAGATAAAGGATGAGGGCCCGAACAGGGACAGTCATTCTGGGAAGGGAAAAGACGAGCTGCTTTAACAATAACTCAGAGGGATAATCTGCAGTTCTAATTGGATACAAGTAGGTCTAGTGTCCATGTGGAGACAACAGTCTAGAATACATCCAAGACTTTTAGTTTGTCCGGGATTTTATATTGAATATATTGTGTCCTAGTTTTCAGCTCTTATGAAAATAACAGTGTCTGTCTGGAAAGTCCCTGATATATGTAAATTATTCCTAGCAATAATTTTTGATAGTGTCCTCTTTTACTTGTAAAGTATCACAAATTAATGGTTATTCTAACCAGCTTTAGAAACTTTTCAGGTGACTCCACCCATGTATGGCTTTTCAAAGAGTCCTCAAAGTGAAAGATTCACTTGGAAAGCTTATTGAAAATGCAGAAATCTGAGCTGCACTTCTAGAGATTCCTAGTCAGTATTTTTAGGAAGGAGAAACACAAAACAACATAAAACAATACAAAAACCCATGTTTTTAAAAAATATTTTTATTAAATTAAGCACCCTTGCTGATTATTATTATATCAATAGAAGCTCTATATTAGCATATCCAAATGAATTGTATACCACCTATTCTTTTCTTCATAAAAGAGAGAATACATTATACATATAATAGGTGCTCACTAAATCATATATTGCTCTTATTGCTTGTGTGTATGTGTGTGTGTGTGTGTGTGTGTGTGTGTGTGTAGAAAAATGACTTAGAGTTGAGCAACTATCCTAGAGTGTCATTAGGGAAACTGCTATGACCTGACAGCCATGTAGTCTACATAGAAAACCTCAAAGACATTATAGTCATTCTCTTCTTATAGCCTGGGAAGATAAATAATGAACAAAAGAAAGAGTGACATGATGGAATGAGGGAAATTCTAGAAGATAAAGTGATTTAATGGACAATGTGTGACTTGCAGGCAATTACACACAGATATTCTTTTTAGTTGACTGGGAGAAATTGGCTAGAAAAGAAAGTTCCCCTGGAAGAATTATTGAAAACTAGAGGCCTGGTGCATGAAATTTGTGCATGGGTGGGATCCCTATGTCTGGACAGTAATCAGAGCCTATTGGGACTAGGACGGCTGGGGCCTGCTGGCTGCCAACTGGGGCCTACTGGCTGCTGCTGGGGCCTGCCAGCTGCCAGATAGGGTCTGCCAGATAGGGGAGGGACAGAAGGAGGAACTGCTGGAGGTTTGCCAACCATGGGGAGATTGGCTGTGGGAGTGCAATGACCACCAAAGCACAGCTCTTGATTGAGCATCTGCCCCCTGTGGTCAGCGTGCATCATAGCTACTGATCAACCAGTTCCAGTGATAACAGTCACTTAGGCATATATATATATATATATATATATATATATATATATATATATATATATATATATATATATTATATAAAAATATATATATATATATTTTTTTTGTAATTGTTACAGAAATCCCCATGGCTATCATTGTTCATTGATCTGGATAAATAAGCACAATGTGCAATAACTACATGGACTGGAATCATTGGGAAGATCAGGGAAAGGAGGAATGTAGAGCCCTGGCTGGGTAGCTCAGTTGGGATCCCCAATCAGGGCACATATAGGAAATTGATGTCTTTCTCTCTCTCTCAAATCAATAAAAAATAAAATACTCATGATTCAAATGTCTATCAATGCTTATTTATTTTTTACAAAGAGGATTGTAGAGTGTCCTTGATTGAAATCAAGGAGGAGGCTTCAATGGTAGGGAGACAGTCTCAGAGTTTTAAATAACAAAGTAACATCAGAGAGGCCCTGGGAACACTTACTTATTGCAATCTAAATTTAGGATTCCAATTAGAATTACTAGAATTACTAGCAAAGTCTCTTGTATCTGGATTTCATATTATTTTAATAGAAATAAATAAAGAAATTACCTCTAGACAAAAATATTACTCTCAGTGGGGTTTACTCTGATGTTTCCCTTCTCCTTTAGAGAAAAATTATCTGTACTTCTCATTGACAGGATTATCAGAGTTGTCTACATTTTTTATTTGAAATTATATTTTTACTAGAGGCTCAGTGTATGGGGTCTCTCTGGCTGGCCTGCAGGGATTGGGCTGAAAGCAGTCCAATGCCACCTGCAGCTCCTACCTGCCACTCCCGCTCATCCTGGCCCCACTATGCCTGCCACGGGTTCGCACCCAATGAGTCCGGATCAGGAGAGGCTCTCACTGCTGCAGCAGTGCTCACCAGCCATGAGCCCTGCATCTGGCGCTTTCCCAAGGGGAGTGGCCTGTGGGTTCAGGCTAAAATCAGCTCTCTGACATCCCCCAAGGGATTCTGGATTGAGAAAGGGTGCAGGCCAAGCTGAGAAACCCCACTAGTGCACGATCTGGCTACGGGTCAACCAGTTGACTGTCTGCCCCCTGATGGTCAGTGCATGTCATAGCGAGCAGTTGAGCAGCCTTAGCATGTCATTAGCATATTATGTTTTGATTGGTTGTTAGGTTGTTATGTCGTTCAGTCTTTTTGCATATTATCCTTTTATTATATTGGATACCTCAATAAAGGCATTTTAAAAATTCAAGTTAGATTTAGTAATTTCAGTAGGGCCCAACACTTTATCCATTCTTAAATGCCAACTCACCTTCAAATTTCTGTATGTATATATATTTAACTGCCACCACAGTGTCTTCTTTTATTAAATTCTTACAACCATTGCAGTGGACACTGCACATATTGTCACTCAATTATGTACACTAATGGATTTCGTATACTTATTTCACATGCCAGTCTTTTCAGCAACTCAGGGAAGAATCTTTCACATTCCTTATAGCATTTGGTACTATAAACTGGGTGTGTTGTATTTCATAAGAAATACTTGTTGAGTAATTTGTTTGTCCACTGATTGTATTTTTTAGAACACTGGTCATCAACCTTGATTTCAATTATAACAATTTGGGAGATGTTAAATATCACTATATCCAAGACACACCCCTATTCTCCATGAGTAGGACTCAGGCATCAGTATTTTTTCAAGCTGAAAATTTAGTTTAACTATATTTTTAAAGTCACATAAAACATTCCAATGCCTACAGAATATTTAGGGGAAAAGTATTGTGCCCTAAGAATCTTATTTCATTATGTGATTTTTTTATGTTCAGAAGTCACACAAAAACATCTTTAGGTATGCACATGCCACTCAGATCCATTCTTTAAAAACTTCTTTGGTACTGTATCCAAGCTATCCAACAAACAATACAATGAAGAAATTGATTATGCAGAAATAATAGTATATTCCTAATTGTGAGGTTCTCCTTGCCATTGTGGATTCCAAATTTATTAATTCAGTTATGGCATCTGAATTTTGCATATTCTTATCTTGTTTTTCTTCTTCTGCTTCTACTCTTTGCCAGGATATGAATCTCTTGAACCAGGCATCTATACTATAAATCTCTAAAAATACCAAGTCAGTTTCCCATTTTGGACACTATAGGGAAATTAATAAGTTTCTCTTTTTTTCCTCCTCCTGTGTCTCAAAAGTAGTCCCATAAGAACACATGGTGATTATTATTATTACTAGAAAATATGAGTCATGAGTTTCTGTATCTTCAAAATTGATCTGAACAACTGGAGGAGCTATTCCCTTTTTAAAAGAAGAAACTCATTTTAAAAACTACTTATTGGCAGATAGTTTTCAAAATGCCAGTCTTTTTTTTTTATCAACTTCCAAGTAGGTTATATATATATATATATATATATATATATATATATATATATATATATATTTATATTGACTATTAACTTTGGAGAAAAAAGTCTGACTGATATGTTGCCAAAAGAACCAAATATATAAATGAGACTGTAATAAACTACTCTAAAATAGTTACTATTTTTATTTACAATTGGTTAAATCTTCAGTGATTTTTTTTAAAAAAAATAGTGTTTTTTCAAATACACTAGTGTTCTTTCAGAGTATGCACTGTGATTATAATTATAACCAGGAAGCTTATTTCTAGCTTTATAACTGAGGAGTCTGAGCAATTTTTAAAAGTACTTGCTTTGATATTTCTTTGCTGCTTTTTTGTTTAGATGATTTGTCGAAGGGTGACAGTGGGGTATTAAAATCTCCTACTATGATTGTATTGCTATTAATCTCTCCCTTAATGTCCTCCAGCAGTTTTTTTATGTATTTGGGTGCTCCTGTATTGGGTGCATATATATTTACCAGGGTTATTTCTTCTTGTTGGATTGTACCCTTTAGTATTATGAAGTGACCTTCATTATCTCTTGTTATGTCCTTCACTCTGAGATCTAATTTGTCAGATATAAGTATTGCTACCCCAGCTTTTCTTTCCTTTCCATTTGCCAAGAAATATCAATCCTAAACGACTCACTAGACCAGATGGAATTAATTGACATCTTTAGAACATTCCACCCCAAAGCCACAGAATATACATTCTTCTCAAGTGCACATGGGACATTCTCAAAGATAGACCACATTTTGGGACATAGGCAGAGTCTATTCAAATTCAAGAAGATAGAAATCATATCAAGCATCTTCTCAGACCATAGTGGCATAAAACTGGAAATTAATTACAATAAAAATAATCCAAAGAAATCAAATACATGGAGACTAAACAACATGCTATTAAACAAGGACTGGGTTACCAGAGAAATCAAGGAAGAAATTAAAAACATCCTGGCAACAAATGACAATGAAAACACAACAATCCAAAATCTATGGGACACAGCAAAAGCAGTTTTGAGAGGGAAGTTCATATCCTTACAAGCCTATTGCAAAAAACTAGAAAAAATGGTAACAGATGAACTAACTCTACAACTCAAAGAGTTAGAAAAAGAGCAACAAGAAAAGCCCAGTGTAAGCAGAAGGAAGGAAATAACAAAAATCAGAGCACAGATAAATGACATAGAGACCAAAGAAACAATACATAAGATCAACAAAACCAAGAGCTGGTTCTTCGAAAGGATAAACAAGATTGATGGACCTCTAGCCAGGCTAACCAAGAAACAAAGAGAGAGGACCCAAATAAACAAAATCAGAAATGAAAGAGGTGAAATAACAACAGACCCCACCGAAATACAACAGATTGTTACAAAATACTACGAACAACTCTATTCCAACAAACTAAACAACCTGGAGGAAATGGACATATTCCTAGAAAAATACAAACTGCCAAAACTCAATCAGGAAGAATCTAAAAATCTCAATAGACCAGTGACGTGGGAAGAAATTGAAACCGTCATCAAAAAGCTTCCAGCAAACAAAAGCCCAGGGCCAGATGGCTTCACAGGAGAGTTTTACCAAACATTCAAGGAAGAACTAAAACCTATCCTCCTCAGACTATTCCAAAAAATCCAAGAGGAAGGAACACTTCCGAACTCCTTCTATGAAGCCAACATCACCCTAATACCAAAACCAGATAAAGACAACTCAATGAAAGAAAATTACAGGCCAATATCCCTCATGAACATAGATGCCAAAATCCTCAACAAAATTCTAGCAAATCGACTCCAGAAGAACATCACAAAGATCATACACCATGACCAAGTAGGATTTATTCCAGGAATGCAAGGATGGTACAATATCCGCAAATCAATAAACGTGATACATCACATAAACAAATTGAAAGATAAAAATCATATAGTCATATCAATTGACGCAGAAAAAGCATTTGACAAAATCCAACACCCTTTCCTGTTAAAAACTCTTAAAAAAGTGGGAGTACAAGGATCATACCTCAACATAATAAAAGCTATATATGATAAACCCACAGCCAACATTATACTCAATGGGCAAAAACTAAAACCATTCCCTCTAAGAACAGGAACAAGACAGGGATGCCCACTCTCGCCACTCCTGTTTGACATAGTTCTGGAAGTACTAGCCATTGCAATTAGACAAGAGGAGGAAATAAAAGGCATCCAAATTGGAAAAGAAGAAGTAAAGTTATCCTTATTTGCAGATGACATGATATTGTACATAAAAAACCCAAAAGACTCCATTAAAAAACTAATTGACTTAATAAATGAATTTGGCAACGTAGCAGGATATAAAATTAATGCCAAGAAATCCATGGCATTTCTATACACCAATAGTGAAACTACAGAAACAGAGGCTAAAAAAGCAATTCCATTCACCATCGCACCAAAAAAATTAAGATACCTAGGAATAAATTTAACTAAAGAAATAAAGGACCTATTTGCGGAAAACTACACGACACTGAAAAAAGAGATAGAGGAAGATGTAAGGAGATGGAAGAACATACCATGTTCATGGATTGGTAGGATCAACATCATCAAAATGTCCATACTTCCTAAAGCAATCTATAGGTTCAATGCACTCCCCATTAAAATACCAACGACATATTTCACTGACCTAGAAAGAACTCTCCAAAAGTTCATTTGGAACAATAAAAGACCCCGAATAGCCACAGCGATTCTGAGAAAGAAGAGTAAAGTAGGAGGGATCTCAATACCAGACTTCAAACTATACTACAAAGCCACTGTTCTCAAAACAGCCTGGTACTGGCACAAGAACAGACAAATAGATCAATGGAATAGAATTGAGAACCCAGATATCAACCCAAATCACTATGCTCAATTAATATTTGACAAAGGAGGCACGAATATACAATGGAGTCAAGACACGAATATACAATGGTGTTGGGAAAATTGGAAAGACACATGCAAAAGAATGAAACTAGATCACCAACTTACACCATTCACAAGGATAAACTCAAAATGGATACAGGACTTAAACATCAGACGGGAAACCATAAAAATACTAGAAGCATCCACAGGTAGCAAAATCTCAGACGTATGCCAAAATAACTTCTTCACTGATACTGCCCCTAGGGCAATGGAAGCTAAAGAGAAAATAAACAAATGGGACTACTTCAAAATAAAAAGCTTTTTTACAGCAAAAGAAACCATCAATAAAACAACAAGAAAGCCCACGGTGTGGGAGATCATATTTGCAAATATTACCACTGATAAAGGTTTAATCTCCAACATTTACAGACAGCTTATACAACTAAATAAAAGGAAGATGAATGATCCAATTAAAAAATGGGCAATGGACCTAAACAGAATATTTTCAAAAGAAGACAGAAGGAAGGCCAAAAGGCACATGAAAACATGCTCAAAGTCACTAAGTATCCGAGAGGTGCAAATCAAAACAACAATGCGGTACCATCTCACACCTGTCAGAATGGCCAACATCAACAAATCAACAAACGACAAGTGTTGGCGAGGTTGCGGAGAAAAAGGAACTCTCGTGCACTGCTGGTGGGAATGCAGACTGGTGCAACCACTGTGGAGAACAGTGTGGAGTTTCCTCAAAAAACTGAAAATGGAACTCCCATTTGACCCAGTAATCCCACTTCTAGGAATATATCCCAAGAAACTAGAAACACCAATCAGAAAGGATATATGCACCCCTATGTTCATAGCAGCACAATCTACAATAGCCAGAATTTGGAAACAGCCTAGGTGCCCGTCAGCAGATGATTGGATCCAAAAACTATGGTACATCTACACAATGGAATACTATGCTGCCATAAAGAAGAAGGAATTCTCATCATTTGCAGCAACCTGGATGGAATTGGAGAGCATCATGCTGAGTGAAATAAGCCAATCAACGAAAGAGAAACACCACATGACCTCACACATCGGTGGATGATAAAGATCTTTATAAACTGATGAACCAAGAGACAGATATAGAGAAAGTAAAGCAACAGGCAGACTGTCAAATTACAGTGGGGAGGGTAGGGATATCAGGGGGAGATAATAGATCAACCGAAGGACTTGTATAAATGCATATAAGTACAACCAATGGACATAAAACTATGGGGAGGGAGGGGATGTGTGGGAGGGAGGGAGGGGGGCAATAAAAAAAAAAAATCAAGAAAATATGTAAAAAATAAATAAATAAATAAATAAATAAATTAAAAAAAAAAAAAATAAATAAAATAAAAGTACTTGCTTTGGGATGATATGTTTACATCTCTTCTATGGCCCTACTTCATACTTAGCCAATTTTCAGCAAATATTTATTAAGTCCCTATTATGTACCTACAATTTTAAGAATTGACATACAAGGCTCAGCTCCTGCCGTGAAAAATAATTTGTTTTTCTTTGTGAAAAATATGTCCTGTATATATATCAATATTTTGTTTGTTGACACTAAATTTGAGAACAGCAAAGGTAAGATTTGCTTGGCAAAACAAATACTTCCTTAATAACTTCACTTCTGTAGAGTTGGAGTTGAGCTAGGTACCAGGATATTCATGGAAGACACTGAACTGTGTGATCCTTAACGAGGTATTTACTACTTTTATGAACTGTGTTTTAATAAGTAACAATTTCACTATACTTAAAGTAAACTAAAAACAACAACAACAACTTAGCTCTGAAGAGATACCTCCCCTTGTCCCCCAGCATTTCTTTTTAACTTATTTGGGCTTTAAGCAGTAGAGTGATTAGGAATTTTCTGCTTCCTTAAAGCTATGCAAAAATTGATGTAGCTCTGTCTCAGTTGTTCTGTCTCTTTCTTTTCCTATTCCACTTTTCTTTTCTTAAGTAATATTATTTTTTTATTTTTATCTTTTTCTTTTTTTCATTTTATTGTTGAAAGTATTACAGATGTCCTCCTCTCCCCCCACCATTAATCCCTTCCACCCTGCCCTTATCTCCACCACCACCCCTATCCTGCACCCTCCTCTTTTCCCAGGCTTTCACCACTTTATTATCTGTGACCATGGGTATATGAAATATCTGGTTAATCTCCCTCTTTCCCCCCATCCCCTGCCTTGCCTTTCCTCTGAGAGAGATCTTTTAACAGGTTGTATTTTAATTTTACTTTACATACACTCATGATTGCTAGTATTTATGGGACACTTACTATGTGTAAGATACCACTATAAAATGTTTTCCATACATTAAATTTATTAAGGCCTCATCACAACATTAGGTATTATTTTTATTCTTATTGTATATGTAATTAAATTAAGACTAATAAAAGTCAATTATTTAGCAAATAAATTCATCTAGGTCATGAGAGAGAGAAAAAATAGAACCCTGTTTCTCTTTTCCTAAAACAGATACAGGAATTTAGGAGTGGAAAGGTTTTTAAATTAATCTGTCCTGTCGTTTCTTCAGATGAGATAGCTGAGTCATGCAGAAGATAAATGCCTTCACTATTCTTTATATCACCTTTATAATATAGCCCAATTATAATAATGCAAATATTATCCCATTGAGTGGTGGAGGTTATTTACATAGCTCACAGAGATTCTGTCCCAGGGCAATGCCTTTGACCCCAGATGCCATGGGCACTGGTCACCAAGTGCCCACATGAGTTCCCCTTCTCAGGAGAAATGCTTGTGGTCAATGGGAAACACCTTGTCAGGAAGTCTTGTCCTCCCACCACTGCTAATGACAGATGGACTCACATCTTAGAAAAGGCCGTCTGGACCTCTACCCTTGTTGATCAGGTAAAAGCTAGACTTTACTTGAGAGCACGCTTTTCCTTAGCTCTTTGCCCTTCCCAGGCCTACTCCAATCCCTCCTGAAGAACACTTCTTCAATAGACCACGAGCAACCTAATCTGTGACTCTCTATTTCTAAGGAACCTGATCTAAGAGATACATTTGTTTATATATATATGTATAGATGTAAATTGCTCATACACTCAAGAAAATAACACATGAATAATTTACAATTTACTATTGTGCTCACACAATTAGGTGTATGAATGATAAGAATGAATTGAGGAAGATGTGGTATATTTGTACAATGAATAGTATTCAGCCAAGAGAAAGAAGGACAGCCTGCCATTTGCCACTACATAGATGTTGAGCACATTATGCAAAGTGAGATAAGTCAGACAAACAAAGGCAGTACATATGATATCACTTACCTATGGAATCCAAAAATCCAAATTCTTAAAAATGGACAGTAAAATGATGATTTCCAGGGAACAGGGAAGTGGGATAGGACAGATATTGTTTAAGAGTATACACATAATGAGTAGTAAATAAGCCCTAGACACCTAATGCTCAGTAGAGTGCATAGGGACAGCAATATAATCATCAAACTTGCTAAGAAACTGGAACTTAGTTATTACCCTCTAAAAACAAAGGGTAATTATGTAACATGGACTATCACTATAATGACAATCATATTGCAGTATATAAATGTATAAAATTAATATATTGTATACCTTAAATTTGCCCAGTTATATGTTAAATATATTTAATTTAAAAAAGATGTCATTGTGGAATTAATTATAAGAATTGAGGGAACAATACAACTGAGAGAACAATACAAATTGGTACATAAAGGATCCTTTCTATGAAAATTAATCTCACTAAATTAAATTAATACATTAAAGAATAATTCAACAAGACACCTCACTTATAAATAACTTTATTTATGAGAGCATGGTGAAATTAATAATTCTAAAATAAGCCTAGATTGCCAAGACCGGTTTGGCTCAGTGGATAGAGCGTCAGCCTGCAGACTGAAAGGTCCCGGGTTCGATTCCGGTCAAGGACACATACCTTGGTTGCAGGCACATCCCCAGTAGGGGGTGTGCAAGAGGCAGCTGATTGATGATTTTCTCTCATTGATGTTTCTAACTCTCTATCCCTCTCTCTTCCTCTCTGTAAAAAATCAATAAAATACATATTTTAAAATAATAATAATAATAATAAAATAAGCCTAGATCTATCCTCCTCAATTCTTAGCAAGGATACAGAAGACCAGAGATATCAATTATTTTTTTACTAAGGTTACCCTGATTATCTCTAATAGAACTGGACCTTGAACACTGACTACTTAAATTAGGGGTATCGAACTCAATCAGAGAAGGGGCCAAAATCTAAAATCCAGCCTAAATCGCGGGCCGAATGGTTTACTGAACAGTCATAAACTGACAATGTCATAAACTGACAGCGGAGTGCAGTGATGACAGCGCGGTGCGGGCCACATTGCAAGGCCTGGCGGGCTGGATTTGGCCCGCGGGCCTTGTGTTTGACACATGTGACTTAAATTATACTGATTCTTTCCCATGATAAACAGAAAAGATCTTATAAAAACATCTATTTTAGCAATTGTATCAAACAAAACGCATTTATAGAAACACTAGAGACTGGGTGCATGAAATTCATGTACAAGGGGGAGGAGGGTGTCCCTCAGCCAGGCCTGCACCCTTTCTAATCTGGGACCCCACACAATCCGGGACTGCTGACTCCTAATCACTCACCTGCCTGCCGGCCTGATTGCCCTAACTGCTTCTGTCTGCCAGCCTGATCCCCTGCCAGCCTGGTGGTCCCTAACTGCCCTCCCCTGCCAACCTGGTCAATTGCCCTCCCCTGCAGTCTTGGTTGTACCCAACTGCCCTCCCCTGCTGGCCTGGTCACCGCTGATTCCCCTCCCCAACCAGCCTGATCACCCACAACTTTTCTCCCCTGCCTGCCATTTTGTGGTGGCCATCTTGTGGCAGCCATCTTGTGATGAGGTGGCATGTGACGCTAACTAGGCTTTTATTATATAAAATTTTAGATGTTCAACAAATACAAGATTTTGCTGAAAATAACAATAAAAATATTAGTGCCACTTATTGAGCATCATATGCCAGGCATTGTTTTAAGAATTTTATATATACTATGCTTTCAATCATTAAAGCAAACCTATGATATGAAAATCAACATTTTACAGAAGAGAAAATTGGAACTTGGAGGTTACCCAGTCCTGACAGTTTCCAAAGACTGCTCTTAACTAGTAGATAGTTGTTACCTGGGAAGGAAAAGTCATAGAAACCTGGGCCATGGAGGGTCAGCTCTAAGGCAGGGATGCTACTTACCTTTGAATAACTAGTTAGTTTGGGGTAGTCAGCACAGAACTGCCCAAAAGGCAACAGCTAGTTAGGGAAGAAGAGAACCTGTGTTTTATGTAGCCAATCTGGTCAAAGTATACTGGTCAAAACCCAAGAATAGAGAATTAATTTTAAGAAGTAAGAAAAACAACATTCCCTAAACAGAATGTGTTGGTTAATAGCAATGGTTACTGAGATCAAAACTCAATTACAAATTCCATTAGAACAGTTGGAATTAACTATATACACAGGAGCAAATGATTGGCCCTTTTAACATAAACTCTGGGTATACAAATACAAATGAGCTGGCATATACTCATTAATAAAATTGGGAGGGCTGCCGAAACAGGTTTGGCTCAGTGGTCCCGTCTGTGGACTGAAAGGCCCTGAGTTCGATTCTGGTCAGGGGCATGTACGTTGGCTGCGGGCACATCCCTGGTGGGGGGTGTGCAGGAGGCGGCTGGTCGATGTTTCTCTCTCATCGACATTTCTGGCTCTCTATCTCTCTCCTTTTCTCTCTGTAAAAAATCAATAAAATATATCTTTTTAAAAAAATTGGGAGGGCTGGGTCATGAAGGACCAACAATGACCGTGTTTGATGTTCATACAGAAAAGAACATATTAATCCTGGGAGGTGAGGGAACAAAGGTGTTTTCAAACAATTTTGAAAGCTTAAGGTCAATCTGTCAATACAGTATGTGTGTGGCATTTAAAGATCCACAATTAAAGATCCACAATTTTTAAATATTTGTTTAAATTAATAATAAAAGTGCTAATATTTGACAAGCAGCATAGCCATATAGCATAGTGAATGTAGTGTTCACTTAATCATAACTACAGATATAAAATTAGGGAATAACTAGTAAGTGCTAATAGTAAATAATATATATACTAGAGGCCAAATACACAGATTCATGCACCAGTGGGGTCCCTTGGCCTGGCTGGAGAGGGACCACCAGAGGTCCAGGGCTGGTGTCTGGCCAGTCTTGCCCAATCCCTATCTGCCAGACCCCAGCAACAAGCTAACCTACCTGTCAGAGCATCTGCCCCCTGGTGGTCAGTGTGCATCATAGAGAATGCTCAAATGGTTGAATGGCCTGACACTTAGCATATTAGGCATATATATGGCACTGGTCTGCTTTAGTAACATTTGCCATGTAATTCAATCAAGCTAGTATAAACTTGAAATGAACAGGGATGATTGAATTTTGCTCCACATTGTTCGAACTATATGCTAACAATAGCACCCAGAATCACAAGACAGTGCTATACATGCACTACCTGTGATTTATTTATACACTTTCATTTATTAAAAAGCAATATTTGAAATCATTACACTTTAGAGGTAGAAAGAACCTGAAATTATTAGCCCACCCTCCTTCATTAGTGAGATATGGAAACAAACCTGCAATAATTAAAGCCTTATGGATGAAAGGAATCAAATGCTGATAACTTGCTATGCAATTTAGATCAATGGTATCTTGAAATCCACACAAGCAGAAAAAAATAATTTTAATATCAAGAGAATTTAAAACTTAGAAATACCAACTGTTGTTGGGTCTTTTGCCATTTGAAAGGCATTGTGACCTTATATAAATATAAAATATTAATTGTTCTCCAAAACAATAAGGTCCAACAGAATAGGAATGAATATTTTAGATCTTTATAAGAAAATACTGAATTCTCCATAATTCATGAAAATGATAAGCTTAGCTTTCTTGAAGTAATGCAGAAGTAATTTTGAAAACTCTAATGCTGTAATGAGCATGATCTGGTTCAGAATTGCCAAAATATTAATTGGCAAAAATGAGGATAAATTATTATAGTGTATGAGCTCCAAAGAGTAAATGTACAAGAGCTAACTTTGAAATAGCCATTAATTTAAAAAGGCCATGAGAATTTCAAAACTTCAGTTAAACAACCAACAATGAAATTTGAGACATTGGTATGACAAATCCTATTTCAGACTTTGTTGATTTAGACTTACTTGCACAAACAGTGTTTGCCAAAGACAGGAAATAGGTGTAATGCATATATACCTCTCGAACCTTCTCTCCTTCCATTCTCCTTCTTCCTAGAGATAAAGCAGATACTTTACCTTGCTCCCAGCACCAACTGTAAGTGACAGCTGCTCTATTTTGAGGTGAACATTTTATGTTGCCAATGTGTTTATGCCTTGGCAGTGGCAAATGAGGCCAGTAAATGAATCTATAATTTTCAAAACTCTATTGACAACTGTTATAGAGAATAATGACCTATGTTAGTATATTCTTCTTAATAGCTCTAATATTGCACAAGAACTTGTATAAAATTTAACATCTGTATGAATTTTTTGCTTTTTCTTATAAAATAAGCAACATTACTCATTCCCATGTCTATGATTTTTGGAAACAATTATACTAAAACTTCCTTTATTAGAAAAATAAAAAGTATGGCCATATGTGTGTGCATATGTCCATATATTAATAATTTACTGATATTCATATATCTGTATTAATACAGACATTATTAAAATAAGGATGGGAAGCTATTATTCATAGTTTTAAATCCATCAAAACCAAATTATAGTATTTACTTGAGATAAAAAATATTCTATTAAAGATTATTAGTATAAGATACAATTTCTCCCATAAAATGCACTCAACTAATACAAAATTTTTAAGACTTTCTGAAATTTTCCAGTTAAAAGTGAATCTACTGAGGTAGCTAATTTGCATAAGTAATTTAAGTAGAATGTCTTTTTTGTATGTTTTATATAAGGAAGCAATTTCCACATAGAATTTTATATTCCTAATAGTAAGAAGTAACTTTGAAGAAACAGAAACTAAAAAACCATAGAGCTACTTAAGCATGACATGTAAGAAGTTATTTACCTCAGAGAGGAGAGATTTTACTTTCAAAATATTTTATTAAAGCTTTTTTCCTCTGTGGCTGAATGTGAGGCAGGGAGCTTAGGGAGGACTTAGTAGTATACTATTGCCAGAGAAAGATCTGAAATTGCCTCTTCCACTGGTTAAAACCAATACCAGTGTCTGCCTGGATGACTAACTCGCTGGAAGAGAATCAAAGGAAATTAAACTGATGACATGTTTTCAGCCCGGAGCTACTCTCTGATGTGTGTGCAGTCACTTGGGACCACTGAATAGGGCTTGGGTTTGAGGAAAAAGTAAATTGTGGGAAGAGCGGCAGAACTCTCAAACAGTGTGTAAATCAGATACTGCTTAGAATTACAGAGAACAATGTTTAATAAATTCAAGCAAAGGGAGGGGAGGGGTGAATCAACCTTGAAAAAAGAAAAAAATCGCTTTTCAGAACTGTCAAAGCAGTTATCATTTATAAATTTGTACAGAATTCCCTCATGACAAAATCTAGAAAGTTTGCAAACGTTGTCTAAGCTGATTTCTTTCTCACAAATAAGTGGTGAGATGAAAGTGATCAGAATGAAGATCAGATATGACATTGAGGGTTTGAAAATGATGCATCAGATACTTTTCTGTGCTGTGATGTGTGTGTGTGTGTATGTGTGTGTGTCTATACCTATTTTGCACACATTACACGCATGTGCATTAATGCTTTTAATTGCCTCTTTTATGGTCTGTATTGCTTAAAACATTTATCCTTCCTTCCCTCAGGGGTGAGGGCTTTGAGGTAAAAATGTGTGGGTTTATCTCCCAGTTCTGCAGCATGTTCTTGGCATTTTATAATGAAATCTCAGATCCTGGGACTGCTAGCCTTAAACTGGGGTACTGAGTAACATCATCTAATACCTAGACTCTTAGGAGTTTGAAATGAGCCCAAAAGAGGGTACAGTGCTTCACACATTCACACCAGCTCCATATACCGGCACTGTTACCTGTGACTCACCTAGGGCAAAGGAATAGCCCTGAAAAGTTGCAGGTAAACTTACTTTTTTTTTTTTTTTTAACCTATTGATAATTTTAATCCCTCTACATTCACCTTTATAGGTGATGCTTAAAAAGGATCTGGTTTTATTTTCCTTCATATAGTGAGCTAGTTTTTATAACACTATATGCTAGGTAACCTGTTCTTTCTCCTAAATAGATTTTTATGCTACCTTATTTGGTTTGGCTCTTCAAATTTCTGCTCACCTCTCTAGGTCCCTGTGTCTGCTCCTTCAATAATATCACGTTTGTCAAGTAAGTTTGAAGTCTATCTTAATAATTAAATATGAAAAGATACCCACGTAAATTTTTCTTATAAAAGTTTTGCTTCATTATTCATATGCTGATCAGAATTTTTATTGGACTTATAAAGAATTTTTGTATTAGTTTAATTCAATTTGTTGTCTTTATAATATCAATACCTACAAAGTGGAGCATGGAAAACAATTTATGCAGATATTTTATGTCTTTTACTATGGTTTTTATTTATTTATTTACTTATTTCATTTCAGAGAGGAAGGGAAAGGGAGAGATAGAAACATCAATGAAGAGAGAGAATCATTGATCGGCAGCCTCCTGCACCCCCCCGCCCCACTGGGGATTGAGCCTGAAACCAGGCATGTGCCCTTTACCGGAATCAAACTGGGGACACTTCAGTCCACAGGCTGACACTCTATCTACTGAGCCAAACCATATAGGGCTTTTTTTTTAGGGTTTTAAAGTTTTTTCCCAAAAGGCTTTTTTTCTTGGTTATGTCATAAATATACCTTATTGTTTTTGTTACAGTTATAGATAGCATCAATTTAAAAATTTTTATTTTCTAGTTAAATGTTGCTGGTATATGACAATAGTATTTTTATAATGGTGTAATTTTTAGATAGGTGATTATACCATTTAAGCATAATAATATTTATCTCTTCCTTTTCAAGAATACTGAATATATATACCGTAATTCTTTTTGTTATGGTTTTGACCAGAAACTCTCCACTTCAAGGTTGAACAATAACAGTGACATTAGTCATTTTTTTCTTGTTCCCAATATTAAATGGAATGCTCCTTGTCTCTCCCATAGCTAGAATATTTTTTGTAGATACCTATAATAATATAAGTGTAATATGCCAATTATCTTCCAGATAAAGCCGAGGCTGTGAGGGAAGCTCAGGTCCCGGGTGCCAGAGGGAAGCCAGTGCCAGCAGCCTGGAAAAGAAGGCCTACTCTCTCACGAATTTCATTCATTGGGCCTCTAGTTTAGTATGATATAATGTCATTACAAATTAATGATATCTCCTATTTTTGTTTTTGTTTTAGCTATAACTAGGGATTAAATTTAGTAAGATATTTTTGCTACATGATCTTTTTTTAGTCTATGAATTTTCTAATTTTGCTATAATTTTTATAAATATATGTTTTCATTAAGTTAATAAATAGTGATACGTTATTTGAGAAGAGGATTTATTTTCAAGTGAGCCTTTGAAACATAGCGGTGGCCCTAATATCAGTGTGAGGAAGGAGCAGTATATTACAGTTTAATTGTATCATTTGCATTTATGCTTCAGAAAGACACAACTTGCTGTCTGCAATCTGTAATTACATAGTAGTAAGCCCTCAACAATTGTAACTACACACCTTTGAAATGTTTCAATTTGGCTTTTCTCTAATCACACTTAAGAGAAATTGCTAATCTCTTTTAAAAAGGAGAATTACAAGCAGCAGAATGGAGAGAAACTTGGGAGCTTACTTAGCAAAATAATTCTTTTTAGGGAAATTATTTTAAAAGAATTAAAACATGTGTCCCTCAGTAATTAGCAGAGGAAATGTGTAACTACACACATTTAGAAATTGTCTCCACAAGTTCATGACAGGAAGAGATAGTTATTTACCTAATTCTTTCTAATGTTTTTCTGTGGGACTCTCCTCCATGAAAACAAACTACACCATAATCTCTCAGCACCAGGGGAAGAGGCGGGGAGTGGAGCTAAATGCTTTAGCCTTCCAGCTGATGCTAAATCTTAATCACATTTACCTCATCCTTAATACTTCCTTCCAGAGCCCTGTGTTAGTCTAGATTCTCCCCCATTCTTTTGCAAAAGCCTCACAATTTGTCAGGGCAAAAGAAAATGAAACTTTAGCCTCCACTTTTGCACACATGGGACAGTCCAAATAGCCTGCACTCTGGGTACATGTAGGATGGACTCCCCTAATGGGTGAGCTAGATCCCGAGGGTTGGCAGGAATCATATCTTGTTCACTTGATCATGGTCATCAATATCTAGCATGCCACCCTAGACAAAGTGAGTAAAACTTGATGAATGTGTGTTAAAGGAAAGAACAATATCTGATTGTCATTAACTTGTAAGAAAATAAAAAGGAGAATCAGTTCTTTGTTGCTCAAATTCTGCAAGAGGCTCACTGGAGGCCAGGCCAGAGGGAGGGACCTGCCCACGGCATGAGAGAGAGTCCTCTTGGAGACTCCAACAGCTTCTGCAGCGCCACCGCTGAGCAAGGACAATTTAGCCACAAGGAATTTAGAATAATGTGATGATTGTTTTCTGCCTTTTCCAAACACACATCTAATTATGGAAAAAAGGGCAAATGTACATGGCAAAACTGAGATAAAGTAGATCCTGCACATAATCAGAAAGAAAAAAAAAAGTGGATTATAAGCAAAAGTTTACTGGTTGAACTTTAAATGCTCCTATTCAGGGTTCTTGATGTTAGTCTGTGAGTTTCTTTGGAAAGAGAGAGAATTTGAAATGTTCTCGGAAAAAAATGTGGTTAGAATCCAGGTTTGAGGATTAATATGATCAAACACATATAGGGCATACGATCAAAGGAAGAGAGAATGAAAGTGTAAATAGGGAGACTAGGCTAACTAGTGTAATGGAATAAAGATTATCTAATGAATGATGCCCCCCGGCTGGGTTCCCCAGGCAACTTGAAGAAAATCTGAGACACAGTTTATTCAGAGATGTACTTGGGATTAATTCCCCAGGAAGGGAAGAGAAGAAAGTAAGAGTGGACAAAGGTAAGAAATCAAGCTGGGAGGTCATCTCATTGGAGGATTCAGACAATCAACTACTTCGGAGTGGTTCTGAAGCTAGGATAATGTTTCAGAGCTGTCTCTAGTTGGACTGGGGAGGTCGGGCCTTTACACCCCATACCTGATTGACATAGGATGAGGGTACCCTGGGAAGGAAGCATGATGTTGGGCCAGGTGGCTGTCTCCAGCAAACACCATCCCTGAGATTTTTGCTGACAACACTCCCACATAAAGGAGCAAGCATCACAAATGATAATACAGTAATAACGGTAATGAATGCTAGGACTTGTATGAATATGGTGATATTTAATGATCTCAAATTCTTTAATGTTATTTATAACTTTAAGCCCTATGTCACCATGTTTTTATTTGACAAATGAAGATTGTAAATTTCACCTAGTTAGAGAAGAGCCGGTAACAGAACGCCAGGTGACAACAATAACAAACACCCGGGCTTCCTAACACTCGCATTGCTCTCCTTCCTTTATCACAATACAAGTGCCAGAGTTCAGGTTTGCTCAGTGGGGGGCCAGGTATCTCTGAGAAAGAAAAAAGGCTATTTTTGACATTCAATTTATGTGTTTGCTTTGTACAGAAATAAGTTCATTTTTCTTTCCAGGTTTTTCTTTTTTTTGTGTCTTTGGATTTTCATTCTGTTCTTTGCTCCTTCCTCTGTTCTACCTCAGAACTACAATACAAACAACATAAACCTTTTCTCATCGTTATGAGTAAAATTTTAATTGTATAGAAGAGCTTAAATTGAAAAAAAAATTATAGAAGCACCTATATAATTTTTATGTATTACAGAACCCTTACAGAAATATGTTATCAATCTTGTGATTTCCATTTCAACACCCTCCCTTTCTGTTCTACTTATTTAAAGGGCAAAAACACTTTATTAAAATGCCAACAAAGTCCTTCATTAGCTCAACAAAGTATCATAAATAAAAGTTATAATGGGTTTTTAACTTATAATGACATCCTAAGAAAATATTATTTGAACTCTCAAAGTCTTAGGAGTTTTATTTTATATTTGAAGGTCAAGATTGTACTTAATGGTTAGCATTGTTAATCTCAAAAAAAAAATTTCCTAAACATTTTGAGTAATCATCATTTATCAGGTGCCAAAAGATTTATAGTAATGCATGACTATTTTTGCCAAGGCAAAATATTTATTTATTTTGCAACCTCAGCCCCCAAAATGTATAGTACAGTTCAGTGGGATATAGATATTAAAGTTAAAATAAATCTTGGGTTCTGCCTCAGCTACATACTAGCGATGAGAGGGTCAGGAGGTCACTTAATACCTCTATGCCTCTGTACTTCTCTTACTTGGACATCATAAGGCCTGACCTATTAGCTTCACCAAGTGGCAAAAAAAAAAAAGTAACCAAGACAAAAACAGGAATTTTCCAAGAGTCAATAGACTCTTTGGCACAAATATGTTTTCTTTTTCTAATTATTATAATTATGGGAATGCAGACTCATGAAGAAAAGAATGTTTTATCACATGAAGATAAACTCATTCTCTTGTATTTCTGTTTAACCTCATTTTTTCTTTGCTTAGCTTTGTGTCTGAGCATGAGTTTTGTGGCCGAAGAGGATAAGGTCCTGTTGCTGTTACTGTCCTCTAGGAGAATCATAATGTACTCATTTCTAGTTATCCCTACACATGGAGATCATCAATGCCACTACGCAATACTTTCTTTTCTGTTACCTTATCTTAAAATTGGCCTCAAATACTTATGTCACAGAGTTTTTTTAATATACACCCATGAGAGAAGCAAAGCTGACTTGAGATATGGATGCTTGGTGGTAGTTGCAGATACCCTGCTACCTCAGTGCTTGTTCACACATCTATAGCTCCAGAAGATTTTAAATTACTATATGCTATGGACCTTGGAACATTCTTGAAAATAAGGTAGTCCTCAAATCTTATATAATAAAAGGCTAATATGCAAATTGACCAAACGGCAGAATGACCCATTGCTATGTCATGCACTGACCACCAGGGGGCAGATTCTCAATGTAGGAGCTGCCCACTGATGATCAGTGTGCTCCCATAAGGAGGGGTGCCGTTCAACCATAAGGTGGGCTCATGGCTGGCTAGTGTGGGGAGTGGGCCTAAGCTATCAGTTGGACATCCCTTGAGGACTCCCAGAATTGCAAGAGGGTGCAGGCTGGGCTGAGACCCCCACCCCCACCCCCAATCTGAGTGCATAAATTTCGTGCACCGGGCCTCTAGTATTAAATAAGAGAATGTACATGAGCTTGCCTGGGCTGCCATAACAAATGACCATAGAATGGGTGACTTGTACATCACAGATATGTCTTTTCTCACAGATCTAGAGGTTAGAATCTGAGACCAAGGTACCAGTATGGTTAGTTTCTGGTGATTTTTCTCTTCCAGGCTTGTAGACAGCCCCCTTCTCACTGCGTTCTCACATGCCCTCTTCTCTGTGAGTGCAGAGGAGAGAGAGAGAGAGAGAGAGAGAGAGAGAGAGAGAGAGAGAGAGAGAGAGAATATACACAGAGCAAATGCACTCTGTGGTGTCACCTTATATAAACACTAACCTCATTGGATCAGGTCCCATCTTTATGTCCTTAACTACTTTTTCCTTAACTACTTTTTTAAAGACCCAAACAGAAATACAGCCTCACAGGAGATTAGTACTTGAAGATAAGAATTTTGGGAAGGCACAGACTTTTATCCATTATAGAAGTCTAAGAATCACCCAATGTACCTTGGTGTTATTTTTTAACTTAATTTTGAAGCTTACACATTTTCCTTGTTATAAAACCATCATAAATATAATTTTATCTCTCATATCCTATATAATAAAAAGCTAATATGCAAATGGTGGTCACGCCCTAACTGCCTTGTGCCCTCATGCCCTCATGCCCTCACGCCCTCATGCCCTCTTGCTGGGGCTGGGGGAACTAAGGCCAGGCCGGGCTGAGGGACCTGAGGCTCTATTCCCACCCTGGCAGGGCTTGATGAGGGACCTGAGGCTGTACCCCCCCCCATACCTGGTGGGGCTTGACAGGAAACCTGAGGCTGTGCCCCCTGCCCTGGAACCAAGACCGGGGGACCTGAGGCCTTGCCTACCTCTCAACAAGGCTTGATGGAGGATCTGAGACTGTGCCCCCACCCAGAAGAGCATAACTAGGGACCTGAGGCTGTGCCCTCTGCCCTGCGGGGCTTGACAGGGGTGGGGCTGGCCGGGTCTGGGTCACACTCAATTTCAAGGACACTCGGGTGGGCAGGAATTTGACTCTAGGTCCTGTGGTGTGCTCCAGACTCTGACAGGTGGAAGATTTTCATGTACATTTTACTAATTTTCTTTCATTTCTGACACTTCTATTACCAAGAAAGGGCAAATAGCAATATTAAAATATTTCATCTAATTAGTTCCCTTTTATATATTTTATTTATTTATTTATTTATTTATTTGTTTGTTTGTTTGTTTGTTTGTTTATAGAGAGAAAGGGAGAGGGATAGAGAGTTAGAAACATTGATGAGAGAAAAACATTGATCAGCTGCCTCTTGCACACCCCCTATTGGGGATGTACCCACTCTCAAGGTACATGCCCTTGACCAGAATGGAAATTGGGACCCTTCAGTCTACAGACCGATGCTCTTTTCATTGAGCCAAACCAGTTAGTGCTAATTCCATTTTAATGTGTACAAATTTTGTGCACTGGGCTACTAGTTGTCTAAGAAAAGGATGTATTTTAATTTATTTAGACATTTTATCTCCCTGTTAGTGAGTATGTAATTAATTGTTTTGCCCTTATGAATATTAATGTGATAAAAATGTACACTAAAGTTTTTCCAGTATATATTATTTCTTCAGGAATTTGAATTAGTGAGGCAAAAGATGTGAACATATGAAAGGTAATACTAGTACAGGGTCAATAATCCCTTAAAAGTTATTTTTCTGTTTTTAATTCAAAGAAAAGTATTACTTTTTTTTTTTTTTTTTTAAATAAGGCATTGTAATAAAAAGGAAGATTTGAATGGGAATGGATGACAACACATGGAAAAGACTGAGGAAAATGGTAGAAAGTATTTTGTTTTTAAATTACTATTTTAAATTACTATTTCTTAGTGGATTTATCTAGGGTTCTACAAATGGCAAATATATGAATCAGAATGAAGAAATGGCACATGCCGAGGGGTAAATTGAAGAGATGTTAATAAGGGTATATTTAGTATAAAGAAAAGGAGGGTCAATGAAACTAGCAAGGGTTAGTGCAGTAGTATCCCCATAATAGTAACAGTTGGGAGCTATGACGACCCCTAAATGAGCAATGTGAAGAAGCCATTCCTAGACCTTGAAAAGAGTTGCTACATAAACAACACAGTGGAACTCGGGTAAAACTGGGTGGTGGAACTTTAATATTTACAGGTGCACTATTTCAGTAAAGGGCATCTGTTTGTTCTTTGTTGTCTCCATTAGAAGCTTGCTTCAGGTGCTGAATCCATTATCATTCTACAGGTTTCCTGCGACAGATCCTCTCTTGTTACATTACTAATGAAATTAGGATAAATTATATCATTACCTTGTTTCATATTTCCTCCCCTCCTCCATCACCGTGTTCCTCAGAAGTTCATGCACTAAAATTCCAACTCATGTCCCTGTTGCCTTTGTTTTGTTTTATCAGCAATGGCGTTGTTCCCAGTGTTGCTGTTTCTGGCTGCTGTGTTGCTTCCATTCTTTCCTGCAAATGGAAAGGTATGGTCGAGGTTGAAATATTTTCAGATCAGGCAACCCTAAAGGATAGCAAGCAATTAGATTAATTTTCCAAAGTAAAAAGGGAGAGAGTGTCTAGGACATCACAAGGTATGGTAGCCCCTAAACACATGAAGGTATTGAACACAGGACATATGGGTAGTCAGAACTGAGATCTGAATAAATATAATGCATAGCAGAGTTAAAGACTTAGTTAAAAAAGGGTGGTAAAATAATATCTCATTAATAATTTTAATATGGATTGCATGACGAAAGCATATATTTTGAATATGTTTCAAAAATATCTACACTAATAAAAGTAACATGCAAATTGACCATCACTTCACAATGCCCACCAGCCAATCAGGAGTGAATATGCAAATTAACCCAACAAGATGGCAACGGCCATGCCCTCCAGCTGCTCTGGGCCTCTGGGTAGCATGCATGCAGGTGCAGAGCAGCTGGGCAGTACAAGGCGCTTGCTATGAGAAGGAGGGTGGGGGATGGAGAGAACTATCGGAGCGGCACTCCAGCTAGAGTAAAGACTGAAGGCTCTGGCTGGAGCAAAGGCCTTGGTCCTGGGTGCCAGAGGAAAACTGGTGCCAGCAGCCAGGGGAAGGAAAGCCTATTGCCACGGGCTGATAATATTAAAAATATTGATTTAACCTATTTTTTTTTATTTTGTAAAGTAGTCACCAAAAAAATTAATATGACCTTTGATGCTTTAATTATTTTTCTGTTGACAGCACTGGTCTATGCACTTAAAAACTGTAAGAAATTCCTCTTATCTCAAGATCATTTTCTGATTTACTTTTATTTAACCTAGTTCAATATGATCGCCATAGAAAATTAACAATATACTTGCATAATCTCAAACTAACAAAACTTCTTCTCATATATCACCACATTTAATTTTCATAGTTACTGCATGAGAATAAGTATATCTTTTGTTTTAATTTAAGAAAAAGAAAATTTACTGGAAATATGAAGCATTTGGGTTTTTTCATAACTTTTACAATTAATTTTTGAAAGATAATATGCTCTAATTATTTCTAATATGTTGTTTCACTTCAATAATCTCAAGAGAAGTATCAATTACCCTCTTTAATTGATGTGTAGTGCCCATATAAAAAATCTATTTCCTGATCAGAGAACCTCTGAATGTGAGGACCTTTGCTTCTGGATGTCTGTTCATACACCATACTTTAGCATTGGGCAGACAAGATTGGCTAGGACCCCCAAGAAAGAGAATTCTGACACTGCATCAGACCTCATTTGACATTCATCAATGCAATCATTATTAATCAACTTTTCAATCTGAAGACAATATATTCATCACTCAGGGCTTGATTCAAGTCATTTACTATCTTCTCAATTTCTTTCCTAAAGATTTTCTGTCATATGACCTCTGATACCCTATGACCTCTCTCACCCATATCCTAGTTTTCATTTATAAAATCATTAAAAAGGGCACCATCGTTAGATCTTTTGCAACACAACATGTTTGCTGGTCCGATGCTCTAAATTCCCTCTGCCCAGGGCTTTCTGTGCCTTCTGAAGGTGCCTACAAGACATTATTCACCTCTCAAAACCCCAATCCAGGCCATCTTTTATGAAGCCTTTTTTAACCCCAATCAGGAAAAATTGATCCCTCCTTCCTCTGTATCTAGTACATCACACCTATTATTTTATTGATCATGTGGTATTATAATAATTTATGTCATATTGCCTATTCAATATCAATTATTTAATGATAGATAGAAACCATATTTTATCCATTTTATTTTCAACACTTTCATATTTCTCATCACCTAATAAAACTTTCATTAATATTTATTAAAAAAAGAAACAAAGGCATCTACTTTTTAGTAGAATTGTTATCTACAAAACAAGATGGGATAAGAAATAGGAAATAATTACTTCTTTCTCTGGCACCACATTCTAATATGCTTTGAAATAAAACAATTTTAAATAGGTTTTGAGGGCTAATAGGATATATCCAGGGTTGTTATTTTATGCTTTGATTGGTCACTGCTAACATTCATGTGCATCCTTTTCAACTTAGGAATCAGTGGCTGGGAATGTGCTGAATTTGTGGGTATGCTGAGATTCAGTCTTGGTCCCTGTCCTTAGGAATATACATGCAGGTGGGAGAAATGGATGCATAAGAAGACAGTGGCAATATAAATATGGTCAGACCTATGCTTCCAGTATTTGGAGAACTTTGCAAAATCTCAGTACTTGTGGAAAGAGAAAATAACTTATTCCAGCATGTCAGGAACAATCAATACAGGGTTTTGTCTGTTTCAAATTATACTTCAAAATATTGCTTATGCTGGTATAACATCACACTTGTGCAAATTTAAGCCATCACATTGTGTAAACTTTATGGATTAATTACACATCCTACTTGCCTCTAGGCTTAGACCCTGCTTCTCAACCCCCCACCCACGCACAAAGTTATACCAAAAATATAAGCATCTGGTTAATACCTTAATTATATTTTTTGTTACTAAAATGAACAAAACCGGCAATAACCCATTAATTGCATGGCATTTCTCCCTCCAAATTGCCTTGGAGATTTTTTTTAAAAATATTATAAAACTGTCTTTTGATTAATTCCATAAAATCTGCTACATAATAGGTAAATCATTGACTAGAATATTGAATGCATTTGGACTAGGCCTAAACATTCTCTTTTTGAATACAGGTAACATGTCAGGTCAAAGTTTCCCCTTCAGGTGTAGAATCACCTGACCTTCCTCTTATCACTCCTTTACTGCAGCCTGACTATGAATGAGAATGTCTTAAGGGTTCCCATCTTATAACTTTGTCATTATGCTATCACTCAGATGTCTACACCAATCACATTGTGATGTCTCTGCATACAAGAAAGTGGTATTTGTGGCCTCAAAGGTGTTTTGAATTATCATGACATGAATAACATTGGCACTCTCAAAATTCAAAACTATTTCTTTTCTACTTAAAAATTATATAACTTTGGTTCAGATTCATTGGCAATGCTTAAAAATTAATATTGGTTTGAACTGAATACTTCGGAAGTAATCTTTGCGCTCTTGAATTAATTTACTCATATGCAATTTTTCAAACTTTTAAAAACTAATTCTGATTTGGCTTTCGTTTAGAAGTCAGCTTTTGATGCTATATCCACCACTGAAAAAGAAGTGCAAAGAGAGATCGTAAAGAAACACAATGACGTCAGAAGATTAGTCTTTCCAAGGGCCAGAAACATGCTGAAGATGGTAAGAGGCGGCCACACAGGAAAGTGGCTTGAGCCAGTTGTGATAATCACAGTCTCCTACTAAAAAAAGGCCTCGAAGAACTTGGTGACTTAGGAAGTTCTGTCTCTGATATTTCATTAGAGCTTTTGTTATAGACAAGGCAGAAATACTTTTCCTCATCCCTCGTACTATTTTTGCTTAAAAATTGTGTATCATCCTACCACTGGAGGTTCTATTCACTAGAATAATGGGATCTGTCAGAATTGATTCACTATCATGTGTATTTCAGAGTTCTCTGTCTTTGTGAGTGAAATTTCTCTTCCCAGAGAAATTATATATTGTGTGCATATATAAATTGCATATAATTTCAGGGGGCCCAGGGAACCCCTGAAGCCCTTTCTAGGAATCCTGGCCCTGAGGTTAGACACTTCAACTGGCCTTTTTTGTTTGTTTTAACCCAGTAAGTTCTCTGGTTATAGGCAGCTCTTCTGAGCAGCTCCTCTCCATACAGTCAGACAACCTACAATCACCATCGACATCATTCTTGTTATTAATGTCCACTCCACCCACATAGGTTTCACCTTGAACCCTTGACCTTTCCTCTGAGACATGTTGTTAGACAGGAAAATCCAAGTTAAGCTTAAAGGAACCCTCTTTCAGGAAGAGAGTCCACAACTATCTTACCACTGAAAAAAAATTTTTTTTTAATTACTATGCATATTCTGAGGCCCCCTAGTCCAACCTTGGTAAAGCCTATGCAAGTGAGGGGTCCAAAACCTGACCTTCACTAACTCCATGGGACCAGGCAGAAATTCTTAATTGTACTTTATAATGATTTAGTAACTTGTTCATTTTATTGGGCTATTTAAGTTGGCATAAATTCTTAAAAAATTATATATATATATATATATATATATATATATATATATATATATATATAATTTCAGAGAGGAAGTGAGAGGGAGAGAGATAGAAACATGAATGATGAGAGAGAATCATGATCAGCTGCCTCCTGCATGCCCCACACTGGGGATTAAGCCTGCAACCTGGGCATGTGCCCTGACCAGGAATCAGACCTGTGACCTCCTGGGTCAATGCTCAATCACTGAACCACAGCGGCGGCTGGGCAGCACAAATTCTTAATTGTACTTTATATTGTTAAACAACTTGTCCATTTTACAGGGTTATTTAAGTTATGGAGGCAGAATTAAAACCAAATCTTTGGCCATCCAGTAAGGGGCCATTATGTTTTTTTGATATTACTTCCTCCTAATCTATAATCAGAAAAGCATTTTTCCTTTAGGACCAATGCCATTTAGGGTAAATAACAGATCATTCTGGGCCTAGTGCCAGAAGCCAAATGTCTCAGAAACATATTAAGTGCTGGAAACACATACACACACACACACACACACACACACACACACACACACACACACACAAAACCAGAACAACAAAAGCAAACAAACAAAAACAAACACACACACACACACACACACACACACACACACACACAAGGAACTAAGAATGAAATATGCCAGCTCAGTATTATAGGAAAATCATATCAATACATCTACATGTTTATCAACATTTAGGATAGGACCACTGCTAAAAGTTTTTAGGTATTCCTGCTATGCTATCATCCATAGATTATTAACTATCTTAGACTTCACAGTTACTTGGGGTAGCCATACTATCTCTGTTCCTTTGGGAGTAGAAAAGGACACATTAAAAATGGTCTTTGATTATAAGAATAATCAGAATATGCATGTACAGAAAAAGTTATAATGATGTGAATCAAGCCACCAATCTCATTATAAACCTTATGCCCCTTTGTGTCTTAATTCATTAAGTGCCTATCTTCTCCCTCTTGGTTTTAGCAATGGGACAGCAACGCAGCAGAAAATTCCCAAAAGTGGGCAAACAAGTGTACTTTCCAACACAGTGACCAAAATGATCGAAAAGTTGGTATGTAAATCAAATATTTTTTGAGTAGGTAAATAAGTAAGATAATAAGGAGCCATTTGTTGATGTTGCATTAAGAAACCTTTGTGGATAAATATTGCTTCAATGTTGCCTTTTTCAGGTTAAAATATCCCTGTGTGAGAGAAAGCGCAGAGAAGCACCACCTGGTGCTTACTGTTCTATCTTTTATAAAAATTGTCTCACACAATGCCATATTTGTACTTCTTACCATCGCGTGAGTAAAGCAGGTCCTGTGTCATTTCTTTCTCTGATTTAATGAGTAAGGGACACACTGTCAGCAGGAAAATCATTGCTAGCAAGTATTATATATGGTAAATTCAAAATTAGAATTTCAGATTTCTAACCCATTGCCCTTTTTTTCATAGCATCGAGCCTGTTTGTGTTTTGAAAACTATTTATTTTTGAATTTATAAAATATGCTGAATTTTGCCAAACCATTCTGATTTTTACTCAAAAATATTTACCATTAGCATCTTTTTCATTTTTGGTGACAGTAAGTCAAATCTTTTGTGTGTTCTAGATGCTCTTACAAAGCATGCAATACTATATTAGACTCAAAAATAGCCTCAAAGACATGACCTCTACAATGAGATATCATCTGTATTGACAATTAAACAAAATATTTACTTGAGGTAGCAACTGACAGATATAGGCAAGCCCAATTTTAAAATAATAAATAACTCACCTGTTTTGAAAGTAGGACTGTCATTGTCATTTTTGATTCTATAATTCAATGAAATTATTGAGAGGGGTGAGTTATATTCAGAAAAAGATTGAAATAACTGGTGTTGAAGATCCCAATATACTGTTAAAATTTCAGCTTCTTTCTTCCCTTAAAAAAGGAGCTATTCAAGATTACTTTACACTTCCTTTAAAAAGTATGTAGATATCACATTTCAAGCCATCCAAGTGTAAATCTTAATTTCAAGGTTTGAAAAGTATATTGAAATGTTTGTGAGCTGCAAAGCACTTTTATCCTAATTCTTTGAGCAGATGTTGGCCTATGACATTATGATTTGCTGATTAAAGGGAAACCAATAAACTTTGAAAACAGTGTCCCTCCTCATGTCATTTGCTTTATGCTTGGAACTCTTAAAGACTGAGAGTAAGATTGTTTTCAAAATTTACACAAAATAACTACCCTAAAAATTTATTAAAGTTGCTATATATGAAAAATTTCTGGTAAGTGTGGGTGAGAATAAGAGAAATACTATGAGTTGCTTTCTGCTTTCAGCAAGCTAACAATACACAGTTGAGAGCACAGGAGGCTAACACTCATGAAGAATTTAATCTGTAAATCAATGACTCTTGGGGGAGTAGATATTAAAGAAGGAAGACTTTACTCAAAATTTTGCATGTTGAGACCAACCTCAATGCATTTGGCGTATTTGGTTTCATTTAGGCTTATAGCTGATAAGGAACTCTCTATGTATTAATGAACAGTCAGTAACTATGGGCATTTGTTTGAAGATCAAGAACTTGATGGATAGAGATAGATAGGTAGGTAGGTAGATAGATAGATAGACAGACAGACAGACAGACAGATAGATAGATAACAGGTAGATGACTCTCCCCCCACCCCCCCCCTCTCTCTCTCTCTCTCTCTCTCTCTCTCTCTCTCTCGATACCAACCAATGCATGCTTTATTGCTTTCCCCATGAATTATTTGTTTTTTTCTTAGGTAAAAGGAACTGTGGTGAGAATATCTTTATGTCAAGTAAGCCCACTCCATGGTCAAAAGTAATCAAAGCCTGGTTTAATGAGGGAATTAATTTTATCTATGGTTATGGAGCAAAAAGAAGTGATATAGTGGTTGGACATTATACCCAGGTAAGGAAAAAAAATGAAAGACACACACACACACACATAAAACTTTGCAATAAATGCCCTAAAGAGAAAGTTTCTACAAATTGACTGATTCCAATGTTGAATCTGGGGGAAGATTTCCAGTAGGTAAAGAATAGTCTTCACATTTTGTGGGTATTTTAGCTGTGAGCCATCATTTGTCAAAAGCACGTGGGCTCTTAATAGGAAAACTTACTCTGTATTTTCTGAGTAGTCTGAATGGATAAAGCTATGAATATACACGTAAATGTAATAGTTTTAAAGATTTTTACTTTAATTCAAAAATTAAAATATTTCCATATGGTGTATGAAATTGTGTGTCAGTAACATTCTTTTCAGTTTTTTATTTTCTATTGTTTGTTTTTATATATTTCCTTCTCTAATGTACTCTCGTATTTGCACTTATGGGCATGTAGGTTGTTTGGTACTCATCTTACCTTGTTGGATGTGGAGTTGCCTATTGTCCCAAACAACAAAATCTAAAATACTATTATATTTGCCACTATTGTCCCAGGTAAGTATATGCTTTCAAATTTGCTGTCAATGATACCATCGACAATTTAATATCTTAAAAGTATCATGTAATAGACAACTCAAACTAAAAAAGCATATTTCAGTGAAGGGAAGAGATAAATCTTTAGAAATATGTTCTAAATTTGAGATACAATCAACTTCTCAGAAAGAAGACCAATTTCTCATATTTGAGTCTAATATTCTTAAGTTGTCTTCCACCATGATTAAAATGATTTGTCTTCCCTCTCAACTGCTTTTCCCAAGGCTCAGCATTACTCCATGGCTATATGTTGTGTGTAGTTCTCTAGACTCGGTACTGTCAGTTTTATATTAAATTCACATCTGGAAAGTGAAAGCTGGATGGTAAGGCCAGGGGTGAAGGTGAAATAGCAAATGGTAATGACTTTCTAGTGATTCCAGCCCTTTGTACTCAAATATTCCTACTCCTGCTCATCTAAAAATACCTGTAGTATATACCATTAAGAACTGACTAAATATTGGGCTCAAAGGGTTTTCAGGAAATTCCTGATATCTTTCAACTTGTCAAAAAACAGCAATATCTTAAGTATTCACTTCTTAGAATTTAACACGAAAATCTCTGAAAGAACCATCCATTAAAATCTTTTTTTTAATAGTTCTGGCCCATGTGTTGAGTGTTTTGAATGTCTGACCACACATTAAAATGTACTTTCAAAACTTTAGTTCTATTTATTCCATTTCATTTGCTCGGATTGTGAGATTATGGTCAAGGAATTGAGTGTATGTATGAATTATGATCTCATTTTGCATTGCTATCTGAGTATAAATCAGCAATATTCGTTTTTCAGATGACACAATGAAAAACGTTGAGTAAATACTCAGAAATATTGGTGATTACTGATACCTTTGGAGCATAAACTAAACTGAAAAATGTTGTCTTTCAAATTCCAGTGGTAATATTGGAGTTGGCAGAAGTCTTTTTCCCTACGGAAAAGGAAAACCTTGTGGCAGCTGTCCTAACAACTGTGACGAAGGATTATGCAGTAAGTCTGAAGTCATTAGTTTATCAGTATAATTAAATAACCTGGTATGTATTTTTTAAAAATTCAGAAATCTTCTGAATGAAGCCAACTTAAGCAATGACTTCATGCAGAAGAGAACAATAAAATTACTGAACAGAGTGTGTTTAAGTGAACATCTTAAACCATTCAGTATATATGTACTTTTTTCAACTAAAGCCTGTTATCCTATGTAACCTAAAGAAACATCTACCAATGATGTATATTTGTGACTATGTTGACCAATTACATATTGGCATGTATGAAATGTTTCTGTGAAAATAATTTATTATAATTAAATATGAATTTTTTTCAAGTTAATGCTATTATATAAAAGGTGGCATTTTACAAAAGAAAATATATACAAATATAAAGGTGTGAGACCATAGAATATAGCTCCATCTAGACAGGCACACCAAATACAGTCCATTCTATACCAAAGTATTAATCATACTAAATTTCTCATTTTCCTCATAGCATAGTTGGAATGATCAAGTTTAATTTAATAATCATTTGCACTTTTGTGTTGTTAGTAACTTTTATGTATTTTTAAAATGTCTATCAAATTGGCATATGGTATTATTTGCTAACAGAAGCCTTAAAATTATTTTAGCAGAAAGGATCAAAATTGATGTCAGATAATATCTCATTTCCAATGTTTTTATGAATGAAGGTACAAAGAGGTATTTTTTAGTTGGATGCATTATTAGAATTATTATAGCAATACAGTTGACTCATTTTTACCTCTCAAATGCGTTCACCTGACTAAATTGTAACATTCTTTCTGAGTGAATGATATAGCTATAATACAGAATACTTACAATATAAAAGCTATTAAAACTAAAGAAGAAAATACTTATACCTCTGCTAAGGTATAAGTTAAGGAGTTTGGAACTTATCCTGTTAGTATTGAGTAACTAACTGAAAGACTTCAGGCAGAAGAGTGATGAGAACAGAACTGTGTTTCATAAAGAGCTCCTGGCAGTAGTATGAAGAAACAATTGCGTAGAAGCCACCTGACAGACTACTGTATTCGGGCAAAATGAATGAAGAGAAATGGGCAGTTTATGAGAGACAAGGAGAAGTAGAATAGCCAGTGTTTATTACCTATGCTTGTTAAGCATTCATAAAAAGTAGAAGGGATGAGTGCAGATAGATTCCTAGTTCCCGGTTTGAATTATTTAGTAGTGGGGCCACCATTCATCTGAGATCAGGTGAATTGATCTGGGAGTTAGGGATACCAAAGAAATGCCAAACTTGTAGGTAGGATGATGAATTTAGTTTGAGATTTGTGGCCACTGAGGGACATCCAAGTGGAAATGTCCAATAATAATAATAATAAAATTCTATTTATATATATATTTTTTACTTTCACATCTCATAACAACTTCTTACTCTTGAAAGAAAGGCTGGTGGCATTAAGTTCAGTGGCATTAGTGTCTAATATAATTTTCTGCCATGATGGAAATGTCCAATATTTGCACTGTCCTGTGAAGTAGTCCCTAGACACATTGGCTATTGAGCACATAAACTGTAACTAGTATCATTGAGAAACTGAAATTTTGAAGTTATTTAATTAAAATTAAAATTTAAACAACCACATGGCTAGTGGCTATACTTTTGGATAGTGCAGATTCATAAAGATTTATTTAAATTCATTTCACCCTGTTTTCTGAGGGAGGAAAGCCAGTCATTTATTTTAGAAATGTTTTGAAAAGCTCAAATTAAAAACAAAACAAAACAGAAAAACAACACATACACACACACACACACACACACACACACACAAAATGATGCCTTACTCAGTGAATTTAACTAAGAGGTCTTATGTCCTTCAAGATAGGGCATAATGAATGATGACAACTTGTTTGTTCTATTATGCCATCAGAGCATAATTCATGATGTCAACTTGTTAGTACTATTCCCTCCTCCTCACTCACATGGAATTTATTGTGTGTGTTGCTGCTGCGAAGGAAAATGATACTGAAGTGACTAATTGTTTTTGTTTTTGTTCCAGCCAATCCTTGCGAGCATGACGATGTTTATTCTAACTGTAGAGATATGATGAGCGAAATGGGTTGTAAAAATGATTTTGTCAAGGAGAATTGCAAGGCTGCCTGCAATTGTTCAAAAAAGATTTATTAAATGCCCAATTCAGACTAATCATGGCTAAGTGGAAGGAAGCCACATCTACTTACACTTGACATTTATTAGCAAAGAAATCACATTCATGTTAACTAAAAATTTGATTCTAAATAGTAATATTTTTTTCTCCTGGGTTTTCTTTTTACTTTACAGAAATGTCTCTCATCCAAAGAAGGGTTCACATGTGTGGTCTTTAATTCCTTCTCTGCCATTCACCCTTCTTCTCACTCATTTAGCTTCCATCCTTATAATTAAATTAATTTTTTTTCTTCCTAAAAAGAACCCAACCTTAATTTTGCCCAAAACAATGAAGACTTCTGATTCTTCATCTGCATAAAATGTACAGAAGATGACCACACCTTCTTTTTTAAAACCCCTCTTCTCTTAGACATATCTTCCTTAAAGAAGAACTTAATATAATATACATAAATACTCTTTCCTCCAGGAAGTAGAAGTTAGTTTCCTCTCTTTTGAGTCTGGGCTGACCTTAGTGACTCATTTCCAAGGAGTCAAGTATGGGAAGAAAACAATAATAATTTCACAGTAGAGAAATCTGGCAAATGCCACCTTAACTAAGGAATCAAAATTAGCATCATCTGTAATAAGTGGACTCCTATACCCTTCATCTGATGTGATTAGAACGGTATTTCACTTCTGCAGCATTATTTCTAAAAACTTATAACCCAAATCTCGTCATGAGATAACATATTAGGCAAATTTAAATGAAGGGACATTCTACAAAACACCACTAATCATGACGCCTCCAAACTGTTAAAATCATGAGCAATAAGTAAGTTCAGAGAAACCATTACAGACCAGATTGACTAAACAAACACGAGAACTAAATACAATGTGGTATTTTGGATTGGATCCTGGAACAGAAAAAGATCGTTAAGGAGAAAATTGGTAAAATCTGAATAGACCCTGTAGTGTTTTTAAAAGTAATGAAGATTTCTTAGTCTTTCCAAATGTACCAGGATAATGTAAAATGATAACATTATAGGGAACTGAGACTGAATTCAGAGTATGTGGAAATTCTCTGTAATATTTTAGCAACATTTCTGTAAATCTAAAAAGACTCCAAAATAGCCCTGGTTTTTGTTGCTCAGTGGATAGAGTGTTGACCTGCGCACAAAGGCTCTCAGGTTCTATTCTGATTAAGGGCATGTACATGGGTTGCAGATTCAATTCCTAGCCTGTGTGGGAGACAACCAATCTCTCTCTCTCTCTCTCTCTCTCTCTCTCTCTCTCTCTCTCCTTCCCTCCTACCCTCCTTCCCTTCCACTCACTCTAAAAATCAACTGGAAAATATATTCTTGGGTTACAATTAACAAATAAATAAATAAATAAATAAATAAATAAATAAATAAAAAGACTTCAAAATAAAAAGTGCATTGTAAAGAAAATATACTTTTCTCGGCTCCATACTTGTTCTCTAGATTATCTGGTTATTCTTTCTCAGACTCCCCTTACCCCCCACTACCACCAAATTTTGTTGTTCCCACTACTAAATGTTTGATTTTGTCTTTTTCAAGAACTTTCAGGTAATACCAATGGTTTCATTGTCAAATCAAACTCAGCTGCTTATCCAGTGTCTAGGATCACTAATCATTTCAAGGATATTAGTCAGGAGGCAAAGGCAAAACAGGGATAGGTCCAAGAGCGCCAATGTAGCTCCCAGATGGTGCTTCTGCAACACATTTCCTAATCTCTATAGTGATGGACTTCCTAATGTGTCTACTTTCAAAACATCCCCATAGAGCTCTCAAGTACTGAAGATCATATTTATGCTCAAATTCATTAGCAAGATAAATCACTTTTCTCTACTTTGCTATCTATTTTCACTTTGTTTCATTCTCCTTTATTTTTTATGCTCCAAATTGAATGATCTTATCAAATTCTCTCAAGCTTCTCAAGATTTTTCTTGGCTCGGGGCATTTGTGTTTGCTATTCACACTGTCTGGAAGATTCATCCCTCAATTATTTGCTAGACTAATTCCTTCACATTGAATGTCATTGCATTCTAGGCATTCCTTTGAGTAAGTATTCTGAAGAACGTCCCCTCATAGCTCCTTATACTTCCTTTCATAATAATCATTACGATGCGTGATCATTCATTCATGCATTCAACAAATATTTATTGGAAACAATTATGACTCAACTATTTATTTAGTTCCTTTGAAAATAGTGATTAATAGAACAGACCAAGTTCAGAACTTCATGGAGTTCACACTATAATAGGGTAGAAAGAAAACAACATATGTGCAAATAAATCCTAATATAATATTGGAAGCAAAAAGTGTTATAAACTGAAATGGGCAAGAGAATGAAGAATATTGAGGACAGGCTGGGAGGGGAAAATGTTAATTTAAATAAGATAGGTAAATATTCTCTGAGGTAATGACAATAGTCACAAGATAAGTGAGAAAACAACCAATAAAGAATAATCAAGAAACTCTCAGGCAAAGAGAATATCCACTATCAGGAATAAGGTGAGGATGTCAGGTCGCACCACTTTGCTCACATTTTAAGCTTACAGCCAACACAATAAAATAAATAAGTTAAAGGCATATAGATTAGAAAGTTATTATTTGCAGATTAAAATTACCTTTCTTGATGTTTCTACCTCTAATAGGACTCATAAGCTAATACAAATAATGAGCAGGTTTAGCAAAGTCATGAGATTACAAGGTGGAACAGGAAGCACCTTACAAGTAAAGCAAAAGGGTAAGAAATACAGCAGGCTTCTCATCAGAATCCATGCAAGAACCTTGTTCTCCCCAACTCTCAGCATCTAGGACACTGCTCCTTTAAGCCCAGCACACTGCCAGCGTCCGATTTTGTTTGAGTATTTAGAGGTACCTGCACCGCTCCCCTCAATAATGAAGATGTGCTTTCCATGTGCTCACCAACATGTGTAGACTTTCACCCTGAAAGGTTTCTTAATTCTAGATTTGTCTTCCATATCAAACTCATCAACACTGCTTTCTAAATTTTTTTAAACTTTTCACATCCCCATCTTTTGTTCTATTTCTACTGCTTTAAAATTAATATGGGAAGTTGTCACCACACTCGTGTATTTCCCATAACCTATCTCTCAGCTCTGCAAATCTCCCTGCACAGTGCGATCAGGTAGCATTCAAGAAATAATATTTGATCATGTAATTTCCCTTCTCTCTAAACATTAATAAAATTACTTTTCCCCATGTTATACAAGGAGGCAAATCTCTTAGACTTCTCTACAAAGCTTCCCCAACATTTTATACAGCCTAATATTCTGACCTACTTACGCCTTTATGGTACACTGATTTTTTGTTGTTGTTGTTGTTGTTTGCTTCTGCTCTTCATACCAGGCATACAAAACTTGTTTTCCTTTCTGATCAAATCAGATACATTTTTCAGGTTCAAATGAAACTCTACTATCTAGTTTTTACCCAGATAATACCAACTCACGCAACTCCCCATTGCTGCATATATCCCTGTTTCAACTACTTAGCACTAAACTGTACTACGTGGTAATGTTTATATGTATTTATCTTTCCCACAGTACTATACACCTTAAAGAAAAGAGATGGCATGTCCTTTCCTTTGAATTCTCTAAGAATCTAATCCAGGCTAATATTAAGTCACTGAACTAATATTTACAAACTGCCACCTATCTAACCAATATTGTGATAAGCTTTGGAGTTATACCAATAAACAAGAGAGACATAGTCAATTCCCCAATACAGGGGGTGGGCAAAAGTAGGCTTATAGTTATGAGTACATGAAAGTTGATTCTTGCATTATTATTTATTAATAATTACATTATTTTCTGTATGAACAACTGTAAACTTACTTTTGCCCACAAGGTATATGTTCCCTGAAAATATCTATCATTACAATATTCATAGTAATCATGACAAATAGTAATCATGGAGGTATGATGCCTCCAAGAATTTAAAAAAAAGGACATCCACAGTAAATTAGAGCATATTAGAGGATAATAATGATTTTTTTTGCACTAAAAAAGAACAAATGTTCCAGATAATTTTATTTCTAATAAGTAAGCAGCAATTTTGTGGCTATTTGTTACAGGAGAGTGAGAAGCTAGAAAACTTTTTAAGCAAGTGGAATAGGAAACTAAAACAAGAACATTGAACAAGACCAAACAATTTGGGTGCTTGAAGTTGGCCGGTAAATACCAAGCCATTATCTTCCCCAACTACGGACACTTGAGAGCAAATACCCCTCCCCACTAACTGAAAGAATCCAGAAGAGAGGAGGAAAGGAAGGGAAGGGGGGAGAAAGGGATTTTTAATGCCTCTTCTCCCCAAACAGAGTAAACATGGAGTTGATCCACCTGGAACTGCTAAAGAAGGAAAGGAGAGGGAGGTCTAAAATCCGGTCTCACAAAAGAAAGAAGTCCTTTTTAGAAAAGGAAAACCAAAGGGGAGGTAGTTTATTTCACTCCATGAAAGGGAAGCCAGCAAAGATAAAAATTGCCAGATGTTTCTCATAAATTTTGGGAAAGTGAAAGAGACCTTCAGAGTTAATCTGTACCAAGATACCTAGCAGATAAATTTTAGAACCTATAGTCAGAAAAATCTATAAGGCATACCCTTCCCGCCCTGCCCCACCCCACTCGCTCCTAAAATTAGCCCAGAGAACCCATCTGCACTTTAAACTGGATAACCGAATTTTTGCCTTACTATTTAATCCATTTGCATGGTTTACTTGCTTAATAAATTTGTTTTAACACAATGCAATTATCTGGAGTCACTAATTTGAATTGATTCCTAGGAGCATGACAAGAATCAAGTGGGCTGACTCAGGGGGCTGTCCACTAACACCTCTCTGGTGTCTGTGTGAGGTGCCTGAACCTAAGTATCTGAAATGTTAAATTGATAATCTAAGCAAGATTTGTCCAAAATTAAATATAGATGTGAGAAAGATCTGGGAATCTTTATAATAAAGAGTAATTTGCAAATTAACTCTCAACATTCAGAAGATGGCTGCCTACAACCAGGCCAGCAGAGGGAGTTAGTGAGGGACAACCAAACAACTGAACAAGCAGGCTGCATGGGCAACCAGGCTGGTTGGGGGGAGGGGGAGGCATGAGAGGCTACCAGGCCAGCAGGGGGTAGTTAGGGATGATCATGTCAGCACGCAGAGGCAGTGAGGGGTGATCAGGCCAGCAGGGGCATGGGGGGCAGTTAGTGGCAACTAGGCAGGCAGGCAGGTGAGCGATTAAGAGCCAGCAGTCCAGGATTGTGAGAGGGATGTCCTGGAGTAGAGAGGGTGCAGGCTGGGCTGAGGGGACACCCCTTCCCATGCACAAATTTTGTGCACTGGGCCTCTAGTGGATTTATAAACACTTAGAAAATCCATCTGTCAGGAGTTAACTTTGATTTAATGTAACCATAAGAGTAAAGCAATATAAGATGACTTTTAAGCCAGTTGTAACTGAACTGAAATAGTAGAGGAGAATTAAAATAATGTCTGTGCAGCTGTTACTAGGAATTTTAACATTGCAAAGGGGAAGTGGCACTCGGCACCATGAAACAAGGAAGTCTTGTTCTAGTTGTGCCTATGTGAGTTTCAAAGTATTGGGGAGAAATTTTAAGCCTCTTCTCATGGGCACAGAGAACTAGCAGGTGATGGATGATAATCCTTGGCTTGACATCTTTAGACCCAACATATTCTCTAATTAATATATAAACACATTCCTTTAAATCTTGAAAACAACTAAGCATCTCAGAAAATGTATCTATTCATCATCTGCCCTCTGTGAAGAAGGCGTGAATGGATCTTCAAACCACACCCCGTATCCCTGCTGAACTAGGAAGCCAGCATCCTTCGTCCAGGAATTCTGGGCATTTTCCTAAGACTCGGTCCTGTGTTCCTATGACTCTCTTTTGAATTTCCTAACCACAAGACGGGTGTGGAAAGAATAAAGCAGGGCACGGGCATAGAGTGTTTATGAGCACACTTGTCAAATGCCAACTTTATCTATGTAACCCTGAGCTCCCTGTTCCCTTCGCACTGGTATAGCACTGAACACTTAAGTATCAATAGACTTTTCCAATCTGTCCTTTAAATTCTGACCTGTGCTGACTCAGGGGATCTTGTCTGCAAAGGAACATCTCCTTTTCAGCCTGGCTATGGGCATGTTAAATCCCAATATATCTCCATCGTCTTTGTACTGTTCGGGTGTGCGAACAGACATTTACCTTCCTCACCATGGTGATGGGAGAAGAGCAGACCTCTGCTTTTTTTATCAGGGAGAATGGGAGGATTTTCTCCAGGGAAGCCCTGGGGGGAGCCGGGGGTGGGGCGGGGGGGGGTGTTGGGGAAAGAACTGGGGTAGCCTGGCTGCGCTGAGCACAAAGCCCTGTGACGTGGCGCCCACGTGGCGGGCTGGCCGTTTCCCAGGCACTGCAGCCGGAGGAGGGGCCAGTTGCAGCCCGACCCTGGCTCTGGCCCTGAAGCAGGAAGATCTGGGCCCAGGAGCCAGGGTAAGGAGTAGAACAGGCTGGGAAATTGGAAATGACCGAGGGTAGGGGTGAGGGGTGTGGGGGAAAGGTGGGGTAATGACAGGGGAGAGGACCATCTATGATGGGAGGGGTCTCATGATCCTTAGTACTCTTCGGCCCTCTGGTACCCATCGCTGGCTGAACCAGTACACGGGTAGGGTGTTTCTCTGTGTTGCTTAGTGCCCATTCGCCAGATGCTTTCAATGTGGGTGTCTGTGTGAGTCCTCTTGAAATTCTTTGCCTATCTTAAGGATAAATCATTCTATTCACACAGTGCACTCTGAGACATAGCCGAAGCCTCAAGTCATATTTCCAAATCTGGCCTTCCATGAAGTCAGCTTGAGAAGTTTGGCTGCTTATGTTTTGAGCGCAGTTATTAGAAGCTATGTATTATTACAGACAAGTAGAATTGTGGCTGTTGAATCTTCTGGGCTTTATGCCCTCTACTGGCTTCCAGGAAATGACATGAAGAGAAATATAGGTGTGACCCAAATCGATGTTGCAAATGCCCATTATGTGGGTGTCTGCTTACAGAGTTTATCCTCTGAAGAGTATATGGATTAGAGGCCTAGATGAGGAGTTGTGAATCTTGAAATTAGGTTGTGATATTCCAAGAATGTCAATTAACCCAATTATTTATTAGTATTTGAATAAAATACAAGGACATCAAAGCAGTCTGATCTCAGAAGGCGAGTATGGTCCTAAAGGTGAGACCAAATTAATACAGCAAAGTATTAGAGAACAAGACTAAACAGTTGTGTTGAGTTTCAAGTTCAGAGATGAGTGATTCTACCTAGGCTTCACATCGTTATGTTAAATGCCCTCTTTTACCCTGTTTCAGGATTATGGAACCATACACCATGCTCTTCCTGTAGACACCCCAGCAGAACCCTGACATCCTGGTTTTAAAACATCTGCAACGAGGGCACAGTACTATTCTATTAGTAAGTAGTGGTGGGGGTGAGGGGGGAGGGAGGAGGGAATGGCAGCCAAACTTTCAACTATGTATGTATATGGGTTTAAAGGAATTAAAAAAAATAATCATTTTTCTTTTTGTAAGTATAATCTCGGGCTGATGTAAAGGATAAATTATTGATAGTACAAGAAATGTTGAATCAAGGCCAGGGGAGGAGAGAGAGGAGCTAAGTACAGACTAGCCATGATTTTATACTAAGGATAGTTCACTGAGTATGTAATAGAAGGAGCAAGATAAAAGCACTTAGAATTTCCTTTCTCTGCAAATAATTATTTTGTGGAAAGGTGATTGGGTTTATAACACCAAATATTAACATGGGTTTCCATTTTGTTAATGCAGGTTTCTTAATCTTGTATTCTCTTTTTAGTAATTATTCAAATCAAATACCTAGCTTTGAACATAATGTTAAAAACACTAGTTTCTGAATGAATTTATTAATGTATTTGTTTTCAAGTGGTAATACCCAATGAATACCCACCTGGCATCCTGGTTATGTCATTCATTTAGCCCTGAGTGCCTCTTATGGGCCAAGTAGTTGCAGGGAGAAGGGAGGGATTGGGGACAGAAGAAGACTTAACCCTTCACGGGCTCACTGTTAAATATTGTACAAGGTGCAATGGCCACATGTGAAAGTACTTGTCATTCACCACTTCAAAGGAACCAGAGTAGAGTGGACAGTTTACCTGACCTGTGTTGGCCATCTCTCTACCCACTGTGTTATTAGCCAACTTACAAAGTAGAGTATGAAACTCATTTTGAAAATATCCCTAAATATGTGTTCAGAACCTTAAGAGATCTGTATGATTTTGATTAATAACTAAATGTGGGTAAGGAACAATATGTGGTCTATTTCAGATAATGCTGCTCTTAAAAGACTAGTCACAAACTTAGAGTTTTTAGAAATGATTGATTGTGAATAACCATGTAAATAGCATTAACCTTCCAATCTTAAATGTGTCTATATATAATACAAAGAAACTTACAACACAGGTACAGTGGACCTATTAGGAACTCTGTAACCGAGGAATGTGTACATCTAGCCACTAAGTGCAGTATTTTAACCAAAATTTGAAGAACTTATGAAAAAGAATTCTTCAATAGGAATCTTTGGTTAATGGATTCATGGTGTGGTGGTTCAGGTATGGCATGTGATGGTAATCTTTTTGGTCATGAATGTATAATCTACATAATTTAGTGCTTAAAGGATTAATCAGCAGGTAATGTAATTAATGTCACAGTAAGTTAGTTTGCCAGTAGCTCTAAAACATGCTAATCTGACGCTTCCCCTCTAATTTGTGTTTAACTTCATTTGAGATAGTACCTTCAACTCAGGTATTTGGCTACCCAGTGAAGGCACACATATCTAAAGGTGATCTGAATCTTCTCCCTAGAAAACTAGAAACTTTTCCAATTGTAGTAGAAAGAAGATAATGACTTAGGAAGGTTTTATGTTTCTGGAATTTTACTTTATTTAATACTTGTCCAACAGTGGCCAGTTGTAATATTTATAGTTATACACTGTGCCTTAAATTTTTATATTTTTATTTATGCAAACTATAAAATTCCCCATACATGCAAAAAATAAATACAGGTATTAGAAGTACTTTTAAAATTAGCAGTTTAATCAAACAACATGCATTTATGGAAGCTCCTAGGAGCTCAGAAAACTACCACACAGTATAAAGGATAATAATGAAAATATTAATAATTTCCATTTGTTGAGTATTCTATGCCAGGCATTATGTTAGGTATTTTATGCCTTTCAGTTTTCAAAGCAAACAGATGATAAGATGATCCACATTTTACAGAAGAGAAAACTGGATTTTCCAAGAGGGTTTCCCAGCACTGATGTTTTTAAAAACTATGTTCACAACCAATAAGGTATAGAAAGTTAACTAGGAAGTCAATGCCACAGAAAGCTGAGTCGCACCAGTTCAGCCACAAAGTAGGATTCAAGTTATCTTTGAAGTGATTAACTTGTCTGGAGTGGTTATTATAAAAGTACTAGGGCAGCATCCAAATGGTAGGGTGCCTAAGAAGGGAAGGCTGGTTAGGGAAGAAGGGCGTACTTTACTCAGATTAAAAACTTTGTGGGAGTCAATGTCAAAAAAACAATGTCAGGAAACTGGCAATGAAATTTTAAGCTATGGGTGTAAAAAAAATCTGTTTAAAAACTTTATTGACTTAGATTTACTGGAGCAACCAGAATTTGCTGAAACAGAAGTAGGTGAAATATATATGGTGCTCTGACCTCTTCACTTCCCTTCTTCCAATCAGGTAAAGCAGATACTCCATCCTGCTCTGAAGACCAACAGTAAGCAATGACCCATGTATTGTAATGTGAACATGTTATTTGTCAATCATTTTTATTTTGCCAGTGATAAAATGATACATTTAATATATCAATGGTTTTTAAAACTTTATGGTTAAATTTTTATTATTGAGAGAATCAAGTAAATTTTACTCACTATATCAAATTGAAACTTAAATGAATTATTTATATTTCATTCTAAAATAGAAGCTTTAAATAATTCCCATGTTTATGACTTTGAAACAATTCACTAGAACTATCTTTAATAGAAAAAGGTAAAAATGTGACAATTTATATATATTATATATACTTTAAGGACATCAGTCATGTTCATCAGTTTACATTTTACTAGAGGCTCAGTGCATGAATTTGTGCAAGGGTAGGGTCCCTCAGCCTGGCTAGCGATTGAGACCTATGAGGAGAAGTAACTGGAGGGAGATACCCAGGGAGGTTGGCCAGCCATGCCCCCCTAACAGGGGATGATGGGGCGGGGGAGGGGGCTGGATGTCCTTGGGGAGGAGTGGCAAGAGGGTGTCTGGCTAAGGGGAGGGCCTTCAGGAGGTTGTCCTGCTCTGAGTATCTGCCCCCTGGTGGTCAGAGCACGTCATAGAGACTGGTCAACCAGTTGTTCCTGTGGTTTGGTCATTTATATATATATATATATATATATATATATATATATATATATATATATATATATAATGATTATATATATATATATATATATATATATATATATATATATATATAAGCTTAGGCTTTTATATATATAGATTGTCTCTACCAGAGACAATGTTAGTTCCACTATTATTCTACTGGTACCATATGGCAGTCTTCGCTTGTTACATTATGAATTTGGGAGTCATAGTGGCTATGAGACAATATGTTCACTATATTGATTTTCCCCTCTTGTTCATGTACTACTAGTTTCAACGCAGAACTATTTTGTTCTCTTTTAACTTACTTCCCAGCAATGGCTTTACTCTCAGTGGTGGTGCTTTTGGCTGCTGTCCTGCTTCCACCTTTACCTGCAGAAAGTAAGGTAATGTTAGAGTAGAAAATCCTTCTAGCCCTATCCAGGCAACTTTGTGGGATGGCAAGGCACTTTGAGAGTGGGAAGGGCAGGGGTGTCTGGCCCATCACAAAGTACTCACTGGTTGCTCAGAGCACTTAGCATAATTACCTAGATGAAAATCCAAGGCTGCACTGTCCAGTAGAGTAACTGCTAGTCACATGTGGCTATTGAACACTTGAAATGTGGCTTGTCTAAACTAAGCTGTATAGGAACTCTTATGCACTGCTGGTGGGAATGCAGACTGGTGCAGCCACTGTGGAGAACAGTATGTAGTTTTCTCAAAAAACTAAAAATGGAACTCCCATTTGATCCAGTGATCCCACTTCTAGGAATATATCCCAAGAGATTAGAAACATGAATCAGAAAGGATATATGCACCCCTATGTTCATAGCAGCACAATTCACCATAGCTAAAATTTGGAAACAGAAGTACCCATCAGCAGATGAGTGGATTAAAAAACCGTGGCACATCTACACAATGGAATACTATGCTGCAGTAAAAAAAAAAAAAAAAAGTTCCTACCATTTGCAACAACACGGATGGAGATGGAGACCATTATGCTAAGTGAAATAAGCCAGGCAGAGAAAGATAAATACCACATGATCTCACTCATTTGTGGAATACAATGAACAACATAAACTGATGAACAAAAACAGATCCAGAAACAGAGAAACATTAATCAGAACCTAAGCGGGAGAAATCAACCAAAGGACTTATATGCATTCATATAAGCCTAATCAATGGACACAGACAACATGGGGTTGGGGGCATGAATGGTGGTGGGATGTAATGGGGGAATAAGGACATATATGTAATATCTTAATCAATTAAGAAATAATAAAATAAAATAAAATAAAATAAAATGAGCTGTACTGTAAGTATAAAATACATTCCAGATTTAAACAATTTAGTATAGAAGCAGAGGAAAATATTGCTTTAATAGCTTTTATATTAAATACACATTGAAATAGTATTTTAGATAATCATAAATTTAGGTCATTAAATTACATAAACTTTATGGAACAATCACACACCCTACTCTCCTTTCACACTTAGACCCCACACACCCACACACAAAGATAACCCAATAAGTATTGGTGACTGATTTAATACCTTAATTATTTCTGTTAATAAAGGAAAAGAATCAACAATAGTCCATAACTGGATGGCTTTGCTTCCTCCAAATTACCTTGGAGATTTGTTTAATATTGCAAATTTGTCTTTTAAGTGATTCCATAAAATCTAACCACAAAAGGTAGAATGAGTTATGTAGAATTTTGAATGCATTTCAACTGAGCCTAAATATTCTTTTCCCAATACATTCTAAATACATCTGTCTCTGAATATAGATATCATACAAGGTCAATATTCCCTCAAAGTCTAGGATGAACCTTGACCTCCCCTTAATTCCTTTTGCTGTCGCCCGATCAAATGTAAATGAATATATCTTAGGGCTCCTATTGTGCATTTTTGTGGTTATAAAATATTATCACTCATATGCCATATTAAGAATTTCCTAAAACTAGAAATGGGCATCTGTGGCCTTAAACAATTTTTAAAATTTTGTCATGCTATGAATTACACTTTCATTCTCAAATCTTCAAGTTACTTCTTTCCTATCTGTCACAGCTTTGGCTGAGATTCCTTGGTGATGCTTGGCAACTAATATTGGCTTAACTGAACACTTTTTAAAGTGGTCCTTGCTACATTGAATCAACTTATGTACTCTTATATATTAAAGGTTTTTCAAAAATGTTTTAAAAACCCTGACTTCATTTCCCTTTAGGATCCAGCCTTTTCTGCTTTGTTAACCACTCAATCGCATATCCAAAAAGATATTGTAAATAAACACAATGCATTAAGGAAATCAGTCTCTCCACCTGCCAGCAACATGCTACAGATGGTAAGAAGCAGTAATATAAGGAAAGTGGTGGGTACAAGCTGGTAGTTGGCATCTGTTGTGGCTTACAACATGCTGCCTCTGTTTTGCTGTTTTATTTGAGTTATGTTATAGGAAGAAATTCTTAGTTTTACTTTATAATGGTTAAACAACTCATCAAGTTTACAGGGCTATACGTTTTGGAAGACAGAATTAGAAACCAGACTATCAGGCATCAAACGTGAAGCTGTTATATTTTTTTCTTCACTCTTTTCTAGTCTAAAATAAACCCTTTTTCTTTCAGAATCAGTGCCATTGAGGGTAAATAGAACCCTTTCCAGGGCACAGTCCCTGAAAGCTAAATATCTCCTATATGAAAACAGTGGGCTACAAATGGAATTGGAAATAATCTAGATCAGCTTATTATTATCAAAATCTATAATAATAAAAGTGTAATATGATAATTTGACCTGATAGCCAAATGACCTCAACGTTATTCCAGATGTTCTTCCAGACACAGCCGCAGCGGTGGGGGCCAAGGCAGAGGTGGTTAGGGCGATCAGGCAGCAATCAGGCAGAGGGGTTAGGGGCAGTCAGGCAGGCAGGCAAGTGGTTAGGGGCAATGTGGAAGGCAGAGTGGTTAGGATCCAGTGGTCCTAGATTACAAGAGGGATGTCCGACTGACAGTTCAGGCCCCATCCTGCTTCGGGATCAGGCCTAAACTGGCAGTCAGACATCCCCCAAGGTGGGGTCCCAGATTGCAAGAGGGTGCAGGCCCTCCCCCACCTCATGCGTGAATTTCATGGACCAGGCCTCTAGTATAATTATAATGCTTCACATAAGATCAATATTTAGAATAGTACCATCACTAAAAATCCCAGGTGTGGCTGCTGTGCGATCATAAATAGTCATTTCTCTTGTGGGAAATGGGCATTTTGGCAGATAAAGACACACCAGAGATATTTTAAGATCAATGACAAATAGCTAATACATCTACAGAAATTTTGAAGTAGTGCAAATTAATTTTATCCCAATCAGATTACAATGTGCATGTTTTGTTTGAGTGAACTCTTAAGTGTATATATTTTTTCCTTATAATAATTAGGAATGGAACAGAGAAGCAATGATAAATGCCCAGAAGTGGGCAAACCAGTGCACTTTAGAACACAGTAAACCAGAGGAACGACAAACCAGTATGTAAATTAATAAACATTTGTTGAATAAAAGAAGAAATAAAATAACAGTGGACAAATAAAATAGAATGGATCCTTCTGGTGTATTACTTTAAGACTATGAATAAATGTTACTTACACTTGGCTTTTTGTAATCACAGTATCTCTATATGGAGAGATAGTTATGATAAATGCCATTTTGTGCTAATGATTGTTTGTTATATAATATAAATAATTTCTCAAGCAGTATCTAATTTGTTCCTCCCAACCTCCTCATGAGTAAAGTAAAACATGGAAGGAATGACTTACCCAAGAACACAACCTGATGTAGTGACATATATCAAAAAGCTAACCAGGCTTTCTGATTTCTAATCCACTGACCTTTTGTGATATTATGTAGCCATTTGGTGTTCTGAAATTATTTATTTTGTATTCTCAAAATAATTGAATTATGTGAAATTTTACCTAATTTTTTTTTCTTTACAAATATGAAACCTTTTTAAAATCAGGATGATATTTTGATTATGTTGATTCATTAAAAATGTTTTGATGATAATCAAGTATTTTGTATGGACTGTGTAATTATAATGCATGGAACCATATAGTCGATTCAAAAAAATAATAGAAGATATATCAATGATCCTGGTGTTCAAATAGTTGATTTCTTTTACCATTGCAGCTTTATCGCTTTCCTCATGTTCTGTTCCTTCATAGGTACGAAATGTGGTGAGAATCTCTATATGTCAAGTGACCCTACTGAGTGGTCAAATGCACTCCAAAACTGGTTTGATGAGAGTGACGATTTTGTTTATGGTTCAGGACCAAAGTCTTCCAGTGTAGTGGTTGGACATTATACCCAGGTAAAGGGAATGATGAAAATATTTCTACCGCAAATGCTCTCATACAGAAAGCTTCTTCAAATTATGACCCATTCCAGTGTTTAATTTGGGGAAAGAGCCCGAATAGGTACAACACAGAACCATTGGACTGTACTTCACCCGCAGCTGTCATTTTATTTTGATGGCTTGCAAAACTCTTGGTTGGAAAGTGCAGTGTGTATTTCTCCAGCATTACAAATGGATAGAGCAGTGAATGTACATAAAAATTTAACATTTTAAAAGTGTGTGATTTTTATTTCAATCATATAAATATTTCCATGACATACATGGCTACAAGCTATAGTAGTAACATTTTTCCAAGTTTTTATTTGGTATTTGTCCTTTAATATTTTCCCTTTCTCACATTATTCTTTATATATCCCCTCATGGATTTGTAGCTTGTTTGGTACTCATCTTACCGTGTTGGATGTGGAATTGCTTATTGTCCCAATCAAGAAAATCTAAAATACTACTATGTTTGCCACTATTGTCCTGCGTGAGTATACACTTTAGAGATAATGTCAATATTTCCATCTGCAATTTGATACTTTTAAATTTTCATATATTAGACAAATCAGAATAAAAACATGTGTTTCAGTAAAGGAATAAGTCTTTGGAAATGCTTTTTCAGGAGAGATAAGAGACCAAGTATAAACGTGAAGCTCCTTTTTCTCAACTGTAAAACAATGTCTTTTCTCTCAATCGCCTTTTCCCAGTACTCAAGATTATTCTCTGAGCATGTGGAGTGTGCGTGTCTCTCGTTTAGCTGTCATCAGTTCTCACTACTTTCATGCCCTATTGATGCTTGATGATTAAGCAAGGGGTGGTAGTGCAGTGGCAAATTCGGGATCAAAGATTGTGATTTCTGCCTTTTCTGCAAAAATGTTTCTGCTCCTGTTTATCTACAAACTATTTGCATTTCTACCATTAAAAATGATTCCTTCTCTTGAGTTTCAGAGGTTTTTCAAGAGATCTTTAATATATTTCAGAGTCCAGAAAAAGTTAACATCTGAAGTCTTTCTCAGCAGTTTAAATATATAATCATAAAATATATGTATATATATATATATATATATATATATATATATATATATATATATATATTGATTTCAGAGAGCAAGAGAGAGGGAGAGATAGAAGCATCAATGATGAGAGAGAATTATTGATCGGCTGCCTCCTGCACACTCCCTCCTTGCATGTGCCCTGATGGGGAATCGAACTGTGACCTCCTGGTTCATAGATTGATATTCAACCCCTGAGCCACACTGACCTAGCCTCAGCAGTTTTCACACACAAAAACAGCTCCATAATGAACCACCCCATACTGCCTTGACTTATAGCAGGCAACATGCTGTTTCATCCAACAATATATTTGAAGTCATCCACAATAAATCCTATGGACATATCGAAGATCTAATCTCAACGGATCTCTTAGCTTAAATTCCTTATGACTAGAGACAGAGGGACCCCTCCCCACACCAAACTAAATCTCCCACATCGTTCCTGCCTAGAAATATATACTGTCCCTAGTACATATCAGAGAAATTGTGGTATTTTATCATCTTCCAAATATAAATGATATGGTAGCATTGAGTATTTTCTTTCATACTACAACTCCCTAGCCCCAAGAGTTTCTCCTGTCTGTCTAGGAGATGTGGTCTAACCCTAGCCAGCACAGTGGGGTGCACTGCCTTACCAATTTAACCACATCTTGTGGGAGGTGAAGAGAGTGTTGAAATATACTCTGAAATATTTAGATTGCAGTTATTTCAATTTAGTTGTTCAACCTACAGAATAATAGTGAAGGAGATGAGTCAATGTTTGAGGTATTTTCTTAATTTGGAGGCCATCTGAATTACACATTGGGAATTGTAACTTTTCACTTTTAATAACTATGTATATTTGGTGACTAAGGCTACCTGTGGAGTATAAGCGAAACAGCAAAGTGAAAAATATTTGACGTTATAATTTTTTAAATTTCAGAGGCAATAATGTGAGTAAAAAGAATACCCCTTACCAACAAGGAACACCCTGTGCCAGTTGCCCCACTAGCTGTAACAATGGACTATGCAGTAAGTTTGAAGTGATTTTACCTGCTGTTATAATAAAGAGTTGATATGTTCTTTTCTTTTTATGGGTTAAGAACTCTCCTAAAGTTACCAACTTAAATACAGGTATTGATGCAAAATACAGAAATATTCCTCAACAGGATGTGTTTAAGTAAACATTTTTACACTTTCATAACTTACATATGTTTTGTAACAAAAAGGATATTACCAACTCTAACATAGTGAAACATCTACCATCAATGGCTTTTGTGACTATAAAAAGCTCATTAATATTAATTACACAAGGTTCTGGTAACTTTTCATCAAAGTATCATTACACAAAAGGTGGCTTTTTGAAAAAATAAAAATAAATCTGCAGATGTGAGATGAACATTATGGCTCAATCTAGACAGGCAAACCAAATATTAAATTTCTTTTGTGCTAATATATTCATCATGCTAATTATCATATTTTACAGTATAATTTGAATCATAATGTTTGACTTGACAAATGATCACTTACCTTATCATTTGATAGTAGCTTTGTGTACTTTATAATGACAAAAATTCAATCTGAATACAAAATTGGTAGCAAAAGGAGAGAATAAAATAAATGTCATATATTTCATTTCGAAGTTCTTACGAATAGAAGTAAAAAAAGCTGTTGGTCTTTCATAGTTGGGATGCTTTCATTAAAATTATGAACAATAGAGCTGACCCATTCTCTGAGATTTTTACCTTTCAAACTCATTCATCTTCAGTTAGCCTTCTTTTCATAAAGCTTTAATTCAGAATATTGACGGTATCAAAATTATAAATCAACTAAAGAAGAAAAAAGTTGAATATTTATACCACTGCTGAATGCTATTTGCTAAAGAGCTTGGAATTATCCTATTAGCAAAAGCATTCAACTGAGAAAGAGGAGAGAGAGAGAGGAGAGAGAGAGTGGAGAAAGAGAGAGAGGGAGAGGGAGAGGGAGAGGGAGAGGGAGAGGGAGAGGGAGAGGGAGAGGGAGAGGGAGAGGGAGAGGGAGAGGGAGAGGGAGAGAGAGAGAGAGAGAGAGAGAGAGAGAGAGAGAGAGAGACTTTGCTTTGTTGTTCCACTTAATATTTATGCATTCATTGGTTAATTCCAGGATCAAACCTGCAACCTTGGTGTATTGGGATGTCTCTCTAACCAGTTGAACTGCCCAGCCAGGCTCCCTCTACACCCATGCATTTTGAAAATCTGAATCGTTTTGCTGCTACTAAAGAAAATCATAACCTGTAACTAATCTGTTTTTGTTACAGCCAATAGTTGTGAGTATGAAGATCTTCTTAGTAACTGTGGTTCCTTGAAGACAACAGCAGGCTGTGAGCATGAATTGCTCAAGGAAAAGTGCAAGGCTACTTGTCTATGTCAAGACAAAGTTTTCTGAAATGCTCAACATGCAATGCACAAGATTAAGTGGAAAAGGGCTGCGTTACTTAGACCTGGTGGAGAAAGGTGCATCATTTAACTGACACATCCCAGAGGGGAAATTGTAAGCCTGTTAGTTACACATTTGATTCCAAACAGCAATGCATCTTTTTCTCTAGGATCTTCACAGTAATCTCTCTCATACATCAATTTACAAAAGCAACACAATGCCAACTTAAGACTTTGAGATACATTTGTTACTTTAAAGTGAAGGAATTAAATCACGTTGAGGATGTCTAAAGTGGTAACCACAGGATTTTAGGTCACTAGAATTTTGGACTAAAATGAAGAATCACATGTTTCATGAAACAACTTGGAGGAAAAAAAAACACCTGTAACATCATTGTCATTCCTACTACATGATTTTTTACATGTATAAAGAATGAATCCAAAGATTGGATCTACCTTTGTCTTATGGTGTCCTTTAAAAACAAAAGTAGCTTTTAGAATAAAGAACATACCTAAACAACCACATAGGTATGATTCTTGTGCAATATTTTATAGGACTCATAATTACTCTAACTAGACTCATCCCAGTTAAATGATAATATGGAACAAAATTTCCAAAATATTTACCTATAAAATTAAACTTTAACAACAACAAAAAATCTGTTCTTACTTCTTTTTACTTTATGACATTTGATAATCCTATTTATTTAGTTGATAAATTTTTAAAAAGACGGTACCATCTGACAATATGTACAAAGATATCCTCCTCCCCAGAAGAAAAAAAAAATAAGTATTTTAGAGATATTTATCATTGATGAGTCTTTGCCTACATTGTTATTTAAGATTGTTAAACAACAGTCAAGTAACTCTTTTACAGGTAGTGATAAAAGAAAAATGATTGCCTCAAACATTTTTACTAAAAAAATTAAAATAACTCCTCAATTTAAAAATCTAGAAAAACAGTAGAATAAATCTAAATTGAAGAAGAAAATGATAGTCATAAATAAAAATTAATGAAATAGATAGTAGAAAATAAAAATATATAATTAATAAATCAAAATTCTGTGTTTTGAACCAGTGTTTCCCAAAGTGTGGTACGTGTACCCCCAGGGGTATGGGAAGAGTTTGGTGGGGGTAGGCATTGTACTGGAGTTTGGTGGGGATATGCACTGCACCGTGCTTAGTTGCACCTAATTCTACATTCTCATGAGTACTAGGGGTACTCAGCATTACAAAAATTATAGAAGGGGCACACATATGTCAAAAGTTTGGGAAACACTGATAGACAAATGACTAGGTGGCTTAATACAGAGAGAAAGATAAAACAAAAAAATTAAGGCAAGGGAGAAACAGCTATTAAAATGTAAGAAATAAAGAGAGGTGGCAGGGAGGTAGCTATTAAAACCTCTATACAAATATATTTGGGAACTTAGATAAATAATTTGCTAGGAAAATGAAAATACAAAAATTGACTCTATTAGAGCTAGAAAGTTTAAACCACCCATTACCAATATGTAAAAGCTATTAAGAAGCTATCACCTCTCAAAAAAAAAAGTGTATGTGTGTGTATGTGAGAAATATAATAAATGGGCAAAGAACATGAACAAATAATTATCAAAAATAAATGAAAATGGTCACTAAACATAAAATAAATTTTTATTCCATTCATAAAAAGAAATGGAAATTTAAATCTCATTGACATGGCACTTCATCTCTCAAATTGTAAAAATTAAACACACACACACACACACACACACACACACACACATTCTGCTATAGTTTTTATGGAGTGGTATTTGGCAATGTGTACCAAAACTACATGTGCATTTGCTCTTTAATTCAGCCATCTTTCTGGGATTCATCTTCAAATCACTTCTAGAAATTTTATATTGTTCTTGAACCATATGATGATTCATATTGCAACATTACTTATTGAAATAGTATTTGTAATTGCAAAATATTGAAAAAGTCTATAGCCCACACACAAAAAGTTGGTTGAATAAACTATGGTTTATTCAACATATGGTAGCCCTATACATTTTTTATGAAGAACAAGAATCTTTATGAACTTATCTGGAGTGATTTCCACTATATAGCCTATATAATAAAAGCCTAAAAAAAGGAATGGTGGAACATGGGTTGCTATGATGCACAATGACCTCCAGGGGCAGACACTCAATGCAGGAGCTGCCCCTAGCCCACATGCTCCAGGCCAGCCAACATGGTCCTCCGATTGCTCTGCTGGTCTCCCTACAGAGGAGGTGACTGGTGGTAGTGGTGGAGCACCAAAGGAAGCAACCAGCAGTGGTGGCAGAGGGCCAGGCTGGTGAGTGGGCCGCATCAGGCCAACCAAACTCAGTGCCAGCACGGAACCCCAATTGCACTGTCCCTCATCACCAGCCAGGCCTACGGACCCTACCCATGCACGAATTTCGTGCACCGGTTGTTAAATAAAAAATAGCAAAGTGCAAAAATGTTTTTGATAGTATTCTACCTTTTGTGTTAAAAAAAAAAAAAAAAGGGTAAATGCGAAAATACACCTGTACTTTCACATTTTTGCAACATAGGAAGAGTGTACCAAAAACTAAGGAAATTGGTTGTATACAGTGGGTGGGTGAGAATGGGGTGGGCAGATTGGAAAGTGTCAAAGGGGTAGGAAAAATTGGTTGGAGGGAGTGACTCTTCTCTGACTTCCTTTTGGTATAGTTTTAACTTATAAATTATGTTAATGCTTACATACTCTTAAAATAAAATATAACCAACAAAAGTGGGAAGAAAAATCCAAAAATGGAATAAACACAAAAACAAATTAAACTATACTTTAAATACATAAAATAATCACCATAAAGGGGGGAAAAAACCACCACAGAACCAATTCAAATAATGTTCAAATGCCATTTTTGACTGTATGTCTTCTATATTTATATAAACAAATGTTCAACTCTAATGAATAGACTTTCTTGTTTGTTTTTAACCTTAGACACATGAGTTAGTATTTCTGAAACTACTATGTCTGCTATGATTGAACAAATACATATGAATAATAGAAACCAGGTTTCTCACTGTTGGAGAAAGAATTTATGCATATGGAAGAGAGGAAGGTGGAAATAGACCCTGTGTTGTATTAGAATTGGATATATTGCCATGAATTGATGGTTTTCAACATATAGAAATAGATGTGGTTGTTAGGGAACTAAGCAGAAGGAATCCCTTCCCTCAAGAATGAATACTTTTGCCGAGACTGGTTTGGCTCAATGGAGAGAGCGTCGTCTTGGGGACTGAAGGGTCCCAGGTTCGATTCTGGTCAAGGGCATGTACCTTGGTTGCAGGCATATCCCCAGTAGGGGGTGTGCAAGAGGCAGCTGATCAATGATTCTCTCTCATCGATGTTTCTAACTATCTCTCTCCCTTCCTCTCTGTACAAAAATCAATAAAAAATATTTTTTAAAAAAAGAATGAATACTTTTTTTTAACAAAGGAAATAAGAACATAAGGTTTCCCAGCCATGAGGGACACATACCATTCTTCAGGATAGTAAAAATTATTCATAAATTGATATAAAATGTAACACCAAAGAGAGAAATGCTGGCTCACCACTTTTAAATGGAACACATCATGGCTTTAAATGAAAGAAAGTTCCAGAAAGGACAAGTTCATGCTGGCTTAATGAAGCCTTCATCCTTATCTCTCTAGCATTGGTAGCCAGCAGCAAAGATGGTGATAATTGGTGAGTGGCCACTGGAGGCTTCCATGGCGTCCAGCAAACTCAGCTTTGAGGTCTGGAGTTACTGATAACACACTCACTGGATATTGCCAAGTTTGAGTCCTTATTTGCTCAGATCTGTCAGAGAGGCTGAGTAGAAAGGTAGGAAAAGAGCAGATGTTATGGGGGAGGTGACACTATTTGTTACTACACATGAGAAAATTCCTTGGACTCTATGAGTACCCTACAATGATTGGGTGAAAACTTTACAGTTTATGGCTTTTGCAAGAGCAAATATGGGGATCACTATCTTTACCTGTCATACATATGCATGAGTGCACACACATAGACATACACACACAAGCATTTTATGGCAACTCCTAATGTTGAAAAATATTATCTAATAAAAGAGAAACATGAAAACTGACCATCACTTTGCTATGCCCACCAGCCAATCAGAGTGAGCATGCAAATTAACCCAACTAAGATGGCAGCAGCCATGGAGCTGGAGCAAGTAGGAGGCTTGGGTTACCCCTGGCAATGGAGGAAGCCAAGCTTCCCACCTGCCATGGCTGACCCTGGCCTCCTCTCAAGATTACAAAGTTTCAAATATAGAAGATAAATAAATCTCAGATATCTGCTTCCAGCTAGCAGTGTCCTCCACTTAGTGCTGGGGGGCATGGCCAACCTGAAAACCACCACAGGCCCCTTACCCAGGCCACTCCATGTCCCAAGGGAGTCCCCATAATGATCCTGGACACCCTTCAGGGCAAACCAGCTGGCCCACACCTGTGCACCAGGCTTCTATCCTATCTAATAAAAGAGTAATATGCAAATTGACCATTACTCCAACACACAAGATGGCTTCCCCCATGTGGTCAAAGATGGTCACCACAAGATGGCTAGCAGGGGAGGGCAGATGGGAGGAAATAGGCCTGCAAGGGAGGGCAGTTGGGGACAATCAAGCCTGTAGGGGAGGGCAGTTAGGGGTGACCAGGCCTGCAGGGGAGACAGCTGGGAGGGGGGCAGGCCTGGAGGGGAGGGCAGTTGGGAGCCAGCAGTCCTGGATTATCAGAGGGATGTCCAACTTCTCCTAAGATAGGGCCTAAATGGGCAGTCAGACATCCCTCAAGGGGTCCCAGATTGGGGAGGGTGTAGGCTGGGCTGAGGAACACCCCTATCCCTGCACAAATTTTGTGTACCAGTCCTCTAGCATAATTATAAAAGACACTTTTGATTTATATATAGAATTTAAAAATGTCATCAGATATATATTTATTTCAAATTGAGATGATTTTTCTCTTTTTTTGATTATGTGAAATAATGCTTGTAATATATTTAAGAGTAATAGATACTAATGATACTCAATACCTTTTAATGTACTTGCCTGTCTCCACTTATTGTACCAAAGCTAATTAGAAACATATTACATTCCATATGGTTTGCTGATTTTTTTATATTCATTTTTGCCCTTTGCCTTCACAATAGTTCTTTGTCTGCATCTTACAGGTGAGTAAGCGGGGATAAAAGTTAAGCTCCTTGTCCAGATATAAACAGCCAGCAAATGTCAGAGCATGTACTCAACCCAGACAGAGCCTGGCAAAGGCTAATGTTTTTAAGCACTGCGCAATGTTGGCTTTTTACTTATTTTTTATCTAGACTGAATTTATTTGACAGTTTGGACTGAAAATGTATTCACACTATTTCATTGGAAAAGGAAAATGTACTTCACATTAAGTTCTGAGGTTGATTACTTATTCTGTATTTATGAAAATGTGTGTATTTTTGACTTTGTGACTTTTAAGACTTGTAGTTCATGGTAGTCAGGCATAAAATGCTTCCTTTTAACCTCATAAAATAAGATAGTGACCTAATTCTGTTGACTTCCATTGCTACTATCTTAAAAATCTTGTCTATAATTATGGAAAAAATGGTGACAAGAAATAAATTGAATCCTAAAGAGCACTGATTGTATGAGAATATGAGAAAGCCTTCCAGAGTGATGGATGATACAGAGCTACATACATATTGGGAAATTAAATAGTCTATAGACCCTTGACTTTGTGCACTATATTATATGCAAGTTAGGCCTTAATTTAAAAACAATAACAGATGTATATAAGGATGATGAGAGGGAGGGGAAAAAGAAGAAGAAAAGACAAAAGTCAAAATAGACTGTCATGATATGGCATGGAGGTACAGGTTTGGTAAGAAAATCAGGGTAAGAAAATCATGGGGGCATATTATAAGTGAGAATATGGAATGGCAGTTGAGTTTCACTGTACAGATGACTCTTAAAATCCTGACACTACATTAGATTCTCAGAGAGTGAGTGGAGCAGTTTGCTAAATCTCAAGAGTTTGCTAAAACTTGTGAAGCAAGATCTACCAAAAACTACAAAAGCTACTGTCTTCTATTTTAATTTTTTTCTGTCAAGGAGATAAATCTTTAAACTCTAGTCTGGCACAATTAGCTGAAAGAGGAAAAGAATAATTAACCTGTGAGGAAACAGTCACAAATCATCTACAGTCACAAATCATCTACATGCTTGGGGAATATTGAAAACCTTTTCAAGTCATCATAAAATAAGTATCAGTTCAGTTGAAAAATGATGAGGTAGGAGAGCAATGTGTGGTGACTGACACGTGGCAAATGGAAGAGCCAAAAAATACCGTGAAAGTTTGACATCAATCTTTGGGAAATATGTGTAATTTAAAATATGTTTTTTTTGTTTTTTTTTTTTTTTACTATTTAGCATTCTTGAACCATGACTTCATATATAAAACAGAGTAATATGTAGAAGGGCACTTTTTGAAAAATTGTGCTAAGCTAAATTTATTTCTTTTTTTGCTAGTCCTATCTAATAATAGAGTAATATGCAAATTAACCATCACTCTGCTACAAAATGGCAGCCCCCTTAGCCACAAGATGGCCGTGCCCAGTCCCCTCAGCTCCGCTGCTGGAGTGTCTGGCCTTTCCGCAGGAGCAGCAAGGCTGGATCCGACTCTGGAGGGGTTTTTGATCCGCCCCATACAGGGCAGTCAGAGCCTGGAGAGCAATTAGTGTGGTGGCAGCAGGGAAGCCCCAGGCCCAGCAAACAGAGCCTGGACAGCAGGGCTTGGGGCCTCCTAAGTGTGGAGGTGACAGGAGCACCCCCAGGTGCAGCAGTCAGAGCCCAGACAGCAGGGCATGGAGGCTTCCTTAGCATAGAGGAGGCAGGAACACCTCCAGGCCCAGCAGACAGAGCCAGAACAGCAGGGCTTTGGGTGTTCCTTAGCCTTGCAGTGGCAGGGAAGCCCCAGGCCCAGCAAACAGAGCCTGAACAGCAGGGCTTAGATGCTTCCTTAGCAAGGTGACAGCAGAAACACCCACAGGCCCCACAGACAGAGCCAGGACAACAGGGCATGGGTACTTCCTTAGTGTGTTGGTGTCGGCAAAGCCCCCAGGCCTGGCAGACAGAGCACACTGCAGGGCATTGGGGCTTCCTTCGCATGGTGCATGGCAAGGCAGGCAGAGAGCTGAGAGCAGGGTATGGAGGGTTCATCTCCATGGCTGCAGCAAAACCTCCAGCCCCACAGAAAGCAGAGAACCATGGGCAGTGGGCCTAAGCCATCAGTAGGACATCCCCTGAGAGCTCCTGGATTGTAGAGGGTGCAGATTGGGCTGAGGGACTCCCCTGTGCACAAATTTTGTGCACTGAGCCTCTAGTTTATGAATGTAAATGAAAATATCATTTTATAAAACTATGTATGTTATGTGCCCATAGTTCATCTAAACATTAAGCAGAATTTTATTAAATTCATATTAAACCATGGAGACTATTTTTAAATATAATGGGTACTTGAAACAGGTGAAAAACAAGACAAAATACCTACCTACTATTCTCTGTGCTGGATTTGTTCCATACAAGATCCTGATCTTGATGTTATTAATTGGTGCTTCCAGTGACTTCTGTGGAAGCAGGCAATTAAGCAGTGCATTTGGGTCAGCAATGAGCAACCTTTCAGGAATTTGTAAATAAAATTTCAGTTCTTAGTATTTAAACCAAGTGATATCATCAACTTCAAGTGAAATGTTTGGGAAACCTCAAAATTCCAGGCAGGGTAACCTAGATCTACTCCTGCTAGAGATAAGATTGGAATGTAATAGCAATTTATGAAGTGAAAACTGAAGGAAAGACTGTGTAATTACACAGGGTAGGTCAGTATAAGGCAGTGGCCCTTAAAGAGTCATCTTTCAACTGGAAGTAGCATCAACATATTGGGTCGGCAACTAAGTAATTGCGGATTTTTTAAAGAAAATCAAAGACAATTTTTTCATGGAACTAAATAACTTTATTCTGTAATGTATTGCCCATTTTGATCAATGGCCTTTTGCCATCTTTCAGGCAGCATCATAATCCCACGTTCAAAAAACTTCTGGTTTTTATTAGCAAAAAACTGAATCAGGTACGATTTGACATCATCATCATTATTGAAATTTTTACCATTCAAGGAGTTTTGTAAAGATTGAAACAAAAAGTAATCAGATGGTGCAAGGTCAGGACTATATGGTGGATGTGGCAAAACATCCCAACCAAGCTCCATTAATTAAACTTTTTTTTACTGATTAACAGCTGAATAGCCAACTATCAAATAACAAAATGTGTTTTACATTTGTACTACGTCTGCAAACCTAAAAATTCAACTGAAGCCATATATGTGTGAGACCCGCAATTACTTAGTTGCCAACCCAATAGAATCAGAAACTGAGGTGAGACCCAGAATGTGTGTTTTAACAGGTCCCTCACTATGCTCTAAAGCCCAGACAGACTGTCCCATGGTGTGGACTAGGGAGAGAAGACACTGCTTTTGGCAGACTCCAGTGTGGTCATTAGAGGATAGTATTTCCCATAAGATAAAGCTCTTGCATTAGCCTCATCGTGACTGGAATGAAATGGCTCTCAAAATTCTTTCTCTTTGCTCTCCTTTTATGTGCAAAAAAACCAACATTTTTATTGCACGCTTGGCCTTCGAGTTACCCTGTCTCTGCAAAGGAGGAGCCCTGAAAGGGGAACATAATCATGCTAAACTTGGACAGGTGGCTAAGATTTTAAGTGACAGAATCAAGTGTAGCAAGCATTGGAAAGCTGGACTAAGAGTAGCTGAAGTCTCTCTTAGTTACTTGGTCGCAGTAAGTAAGAGAGACTAGGTTCAAAAATCAACTGTGAAAAAACAGGTTGAGTAATACTTGGCACATGAGTATCTTGTTTGAAAAAGACCTAGAGCTTTTCATTAATTACAAATGTCGCATGACTATCAAGATGTTGACACAAGCCTAGGGAGTATTTATAGGAAAATGTTCATGCAAGGCAAATAAAGGGTCCATGCTTCTGTGCTTTGTGAAGAACATAACTAGAACATTCTATTCTTTGCTGATGTCAAACTTTGACAGGGTATTTGAACTGGTGTCCAAAGGATAGTATTAAAGAGGTGAAGTGTGTTAAAACCATGTCATCTATCAGGACATCCCACATCAAGCCTGCAGCAATCCACATCCATGAGCATGCCTCTCACCCATTGATCATATCTGGGAGTCAGAGACCTTCTTATGGTTTGGGCACAATGAACTATTGAGTGGCCACTTGTCTTTCTTTACAAGTAACACACCTTGGTAGAAGGGATTCAGTAGGAAAGATGGTGACATTTCTGCTTGAATTGTGGTGTTCAGAGCATGTGGGGAAGAGCTGGCACTAACAGTAAAACACATGACAGGGAATCAGGCTGGAGAGTCTTTTTTTATTTCTTAAAATATGTTTTTACTAATTTCAGAGAGAAACGGAGGAGAGAGATAGAAACATCAATGATGAGAGAGAATCATTGATTGGCTGCCTCCTGCATATCCCCTACTAGGGATCGAGGCCATAACCTGAACATGTATGCTGACTGGAATTGAACCATTAGTTAACACACAACCACTGAGCCATGCCAGCTGGACCTTACCTCCTTCACTTTAAATCTTGATGCTATCATGCTTGCCCCTTCTCAATTACAAATGTCCCAGTCATATAAAGAAAAAGAAGGTGCTGGGAGGGGAGTTAGAGGGAATTAGTTATGACATGAGAGAATCAGCCTCAATAAGTAACTTTGTTTTCCTTCTACTTCTCAGTTTCTTTTTTGTTTTTGTTTTTTTTAAATAGCAATAGAGCTATCAGGATATATTTTTGTTTTTCTGAAAAAGATGGAACCAGGAGGACATTTTTATTCCCTAGAGGTTCAGATGAGGTGTATCCCTCTTGAAAAGCAAAGTCTATTCTAAAATGGACGTTTCTTATAATGTGGCTCCTGCTGAACATGGGACAGCACTGCTCATGTAGGTTGTGTATGCCAACTGGCTAGCTAACCTCTTTGGAGGTGTGGATGACATTTTGCTTGTGTCCCCTAAGGCACTTAACACCCTGTAGATAAATATTTGATCTTTAGGAAATATTTGTTGTGTTGAATTGTTTCAAATCACTTCATATAGTGTCTTTATTTCAGGTGTTATTGTTTTTGTTTTAAAATTCTGTATGGCCGAAACCAGTTTGGCTCAGTGGATAGGGTCCCAGGTTCGATTCTGGTCAAGGGCATGTACCTTGGTTGTAGGCACATACCCAGTGGGGGGTGCGCAAGAGGCAGCTGATCGATGATTCTCTCTCATCGATGTTCCTAACTCTATATCCCTCTCTCTTCCTCTCTGTAAAAAATCAATAAAAATATATTTATAAATAAATAAATAAATAAATAAATAAATAAAATTCTGGATGGATTTTTGTTATACTCATTCTTCAAGTATGAAAAAAGAAAGCTTAAAAAGACTTTAAAAAGACTGCAATCTTCTTAGAGACAAGAACACTGGAACCTCAAAAAGGGAGGTTACTGACATAATTAATGGAAGTTACAAGTGTAACTGATTCTAAACCCAAGCTCCCAGACTTTAGTTTTCGTGATTGTTCCACTAAAACTATACTCATTCTTATCGTCATTTCTTATCTATCTGCCATACAATCCTTGACTATTTTCTTATGAAGCGTCAGTCCCTTAAATGATTGTCTGCTGGCTTTATTTATTTTTATTTTTGTCATTTCCTAAAGTATATCTTTATTAATTATTAAATTTGGTGAGTGTTTTGCTAGAACTCTGTTCAGTATCCCATACCCAATGCTCTGCAGGACATTAGCTACTGAGTAGTAATTTAATAAATGAATACATGAGCAAAAAATAAATAAATGGAAGAATAGGTAACTGAATAATTGCATAGGACTATATTTTATGAGCTGACATAGACACTTCAAAAAGCCAATTTATTCCCAAGAGTATGTCTATAACAAAGAATCCTTTGGCAAAGAAAGACATTGTCAAAGAAATTCTTAAGGTATTTCCTGCTACAATTGTATGTAAAAGAACTCACCTGCTCTTTAATAATGGAGTCCCCAGAAGACAGCATCATAAGATTAAGTAGCATTTCCTTTTATTGTAGTACCCCAAGCTATTCTGCTTCATCTTGGAAAAGAAGATTGTGATGTTTTACTTTCTTCCTTATGGCACCAACGTCACCAGTGTGTAGAACATAATTTGCATTTAATAAGAATGCATGAAGTATAGTAAAAAGCCTATACATTTTGATTCTTTATATTACTCATCAAAGTGTACAATTTCAAAATATCTGCTTTTATGTATATCCTTAATTAAATATATAAATATATCACTTAGTACTCTTACTGTAAAAAAATGTTTTAAATCAATCCAAAATGACTTAAATAATACCAGAACTTTTTTTAACTTATAGGACTAAAAAGACAAAGTAAGCAGACCACTGGAGACAAAGGTTTTCAGTGCTCTCAAATTACCAGATTCATTTCTCTGAAGCCTTCTGAATTTGTCCTCCTCCATGTATAGGCTTTATCTGCAGGTTGTGCTATAATCTTACTAAAAACTAGAGGCCTGGTGCATGAATTTGTACATGGGTGGGGCCCACTCAAATTGAGGCAATTGGGATGGGACAGCTGGGGGGAGGGGCCGAGGGCAGTTGGTTGGCCAGTCCTGCCCCCTATTGGGTGGCTGATGGGCTGGCCCCACCCCCAAGTAGGGTGGGGGTTGATTGGGGGTGAGGTTGTCCTGGGAGAGGGGGCCCAAATGGTTGAAGGGCCAGACCCACCCCTGATCAGCCCCCCTCTGGATCGATTGGCCTTCTCACCCTGATTGAGAGCGGGGCTGGCCAGGCAGGCCTCTAGTTTTAAATAATTGAGGGGGTACTTTGGTTGATCAAAGGGAAGGTGTTTCTTATTGATGCTATACATATAAGCAAAGCTAAGAATCACAAGGAGTTTCTTATTTGTTTGGTTTGCTTTGGGACCCCCTCCCCCCCATTTCATTCACTGAACAAATACCACTTACAATGTGTCAGGCACCTTACTAGTACTATAATTTATAAGTAACCAAACATATAAAAGTCTTTTCTCTTGTGGAGCTCATATTCCAGTGGAGGGAGATAGACAATTAAGAGGACATTTTAGAAAATATAGAATATGGTTCATAGTAATAAGCCTGGAGTTGAGTAAACAAGGTGGAAAATAGTTGGAAATAGATCAGAAAAATAAAATGTGGGAGAAAAATCATGTAGGTTTTTGTGGACCATTATAAGGACTTTGGTTTATTCTAGTGCTGTGAGATGGAACTAAATGTGGGCAAGAGCAAAAGTATGAATGTTAGGAAGTTATGGTAAATATTACAGCTAACAGTTGAAGATGGTGAAGTGGTTGCTGTACAGTGATGAGAAACTATAAGATTCTGGATGTATCATGAATGGAAGGCTTATAAAATTTGCTGAAAGATCTGATGTGGGATATAAGAGAAAGTGGAATCAAGAATATCCATGAGGTTTTTGGGCTGAATAATTAGAATTATGGAATTTCTATTTCATGAGATGGATAAACTAGAAGATGACCAGGTTTTGGTGGGAAGATCAAGAGGTCAGTTTTGGATAAATTGTGTATGCCTTTTATGTAACAAAGTAGAGATGTTGAGTAAGTAATTGGATATTTGAGTCTGGAGTTCAGGGGTGAACTCCAGAATTGAGATATAAAGTTGGGACTCCTCAGCATATAAAAATGAGTATTTGAAGACATGATATTTGATGCAATTATGGAATGAGTGTAAATAGAAAAAAATCTAAGCATAGCAGTGGGGCACTACAACATAAACAGTTTGGGAAGGGTACTAAAACGCAGCCTTTGAAGTATGAGTTAATTTTACTTCACTGGAAACCATGTGGGTAAATAAAATGTTTTAAGGTTGAAGAATAAGCTGTCAATAGATTGAATAAAAGAGGAGAACAAATCATTGAGGTTACTGATGTCCTTGAGAAAGTCAATTTTTATGTACTCTTAGGGGCAAAGTTTTGATTAAAGGTAGTTCAAGAAAGAATGGGAGAGTGTGAGTGTAACTGGCAATCATTACCATAGCTTTTCCAGCCACACATCCAGATTACATAACATCCAAGGAAAGAAAAGTAATTACCTTTATGCAAGCATGTAAGCATATAGCTTGAAGTTCATTTGAACTGGATCTGCTTAAGTCACTTGTGTCAATCACTATGGAATGAGATGGCCTGCATAGTGGCCTGATTAGCTTAGCTGAATTCACATGTTCTCCCCTCCCTGCCAGTAATCGGGTGTGGAGTCATAGAACCACAAGAAACCCCAAATAGAAATAAGGACTGTTGGAAAGAATAAGGCTAACATGATATTGAGAGATGATAAAAAAAAATTATAGACAAAATTGGTGTTTTAAAAATCATAACTATAACAATATGAGTTTAACACAACACTGAGCTGGTATATCTACACCAAAAAATGTTTGCTGATTCTTGCTTAAAACATATATAAAATAATTTATTCCTTTAGTTCTGTACAATAAAATTTGTGAAAAGAATTATATTTTCAGCATGAAATATCTTATAGAAAAGTATATATAACTGACAATAATATACTAAACTGTTTAATTGTTTCTGGACATTCATATTAGAAGTATAGAATAACTCTTAAAGATTCATCTCTTATTAAACTCTAAAGACTAAATTTTTTCCTTTTTTCATTGTTTAAAATTTTACATTTGTCTCCTTTTCACCACTTGATGCCCCACCCCAGCCATTCCCAACCCGGGCAAGCCCCCACCAGCCAGCCCAGTGTACATGTCCATTGGTTATGCTAATATGCATGCATAAAAGTCCTTTGGTTGGTCTCTAACCTCCCCCTCCCCTGCCATTTGTCTCTGGATCTATTCTTGTTCATCAAATTATGTTGATTATTATATCCCACATATGAGTGAGATTATGTGCTATTTATCCTTTCTCAACTGGCTTACTTCGCCATGACAAGGGCAGTTGCGTGGAGACAAGGGTAGCTGAGCCATTAACCATGCACACACTAAGCTAACACTCAGGGTAGCCGTTGGGGGATGGATGTACCAGCTGGTGAAGAGGATCTGGGCACCAACAGTGTCCACTATTCAAATAACACCTCCGTGAAAGAGCCTCCTGTTAATCATTCCTGGTACAAAAGGAAATATGGGAAAATCCCTTTTTTTCTGCTCCAGTTTATTGATAATGGCAAATGAGAACAAGGCAACAGTGAGACTTTTATTTTTTTAATGAGGTCAGGGGAAATCCCTACTACAAGGAATTTTGCATCACGGTTACCTGGAACTAGGAAAGAATGATGTGATACTGGCAACTGATGGATGGAGGACATCATTTGGTGGGCAGAGAAAACTGTTTCCGATGCGATGAAGACTTGGAAAATGACCGCAGTTGTAGAAACTTGTCTTTTTAAAAAGAGGTCTTCTTGTGACACCCATGAAAATCCTTTGCATAGGTACTTTACATCTATAATGAAAGATACTTCTATGTTACTAAAGGAGAAACCCAACAGCATGGGTTGTCATGGCTTCTTTTTCATAAATCATCACAGTTTTCTAAAGTATTACTGAAAATCCTTCAGGACTTTATATTTTCTTTCATATGCAAATTAAACATGAGAAGGAAAATTATCCTCATTACTTTTTCTGATGGTTATTTTCATTTCTCTTTGGACTTTAGGCACGTACCTAACCAACACAAAAAATATATAGTTCGTTTAAGGACACAGCCTACACTTTCATCATTACTTCATTCGCTTGCACCCAGAAGCCTGTCTTGTAATTATGATTCCTGGGCCATCTCTCCATTTCATGTGTATTTACAAAGTTGTTCAAAACTTATGACTAATACACAGTGTTTTTGAAACCTAAGGGCTGAAAGTTATTTGATATATATTCTATAAAACCTAAATTGTGGGTTTCATGATCAGACCAGGAAATGAGAACAATGTAAAACATCTTTGGTGTTTTCCAAAAGGTTGGGTAAGGACGCCACCTTTTAAGGGAAGTATGAAGCAATCTTGCCCTGAATAGTTAGTAGTCTTAGGTGACGCCTTTTAATTGCCTGGTTTGTGGAAGTCTTCACTCAAGAATTTGATAAAACTGCTTCTCCTTGCAGGGATTCCATCATTCCATCTCCACAGTCTAACACAGGGACAGGCACACTTACATGCTTGCCTGTTTCTTGATCATGTCCCTTTTAGTTATTATACATGTAGAAATCAGGAGGCTTCATATTCATGTTTAATGCTATTTAAATATTTTGTTATAAAATACTTGTTCTAAGTTAGCCAAGCCATTTTAGAAGAATCAAATATTTATTCCTTATTTACCCCATTTCTAGATTTCCTTTCTTCAGCATAAGCTTAGCTATCTCTTGTCCCATCTCTTGTCCCTGTTAGTCATGATTTGTTCTTAGCCTTCAGGTGCCTTTTCCAGAACTGTTTGCTGTTGCTATCTTTGAAATATTTCCCCCTCTGACTAACATCTCCTGTAGCTTTTACCAGTATCTCAAGTTAACTTCCTTAGTGAAACAGTATTTTCCATTTAATGAATTTCTTCCCAAATGTGTAAGGTCAAGCCTCATTCAATTAGAAGAAGAAAGCTCTCTTCATATATTCATCTGTATTATGGTGCTTCTTGATTCATACTTTTTTCTTCATTGTTTTCATTACTTAATGAAACTAGATTGTAAACTCCATCAGAACACCTAAAATAGTATTCACCACAATAGGTACTCAAAATATATTGAAATGTTTAATTAAAGTTAAAATATTCATTCCCCAAAGCGATAAAAACCAGGAGATTAACTCGATCAGTATGCTACTACAATATGAGCTGAGATTTTGATTCTCTATCAATAATGCAGAAATATGGAAGAGAACACATGTTTAACCTGCCTCTGTAGAAAGGGGAGACTTAGTTCTTGGTATCTGGTATACACACTGAGGTGAATGAATACCAGCTATAATCTTAGAGGGAAATGATTTGAAGAGATGACCTTCTTTGGGAAACATTCAAATCCTCAAGTACTGTTTTGTGGCTAAGGATGCTTCAGATTATGAGATTGGAAACTTCACACACAAGAAAATACTTTAAAAGTTTAAAGTACTAAATTGGAAGTTCATGAGGAAATATTTTATTATTGATATGGTTTATGGAGTTGTTGTTGTAGTCATTCTTTGACTATATCTGCAAATATGCCACCAAATGTCAAGAGATATGGAGCATACAATAATTTGCAAAGACTATTGTCAACAGAGATTACATTTCTTAGAGGGGGACAGGATCTGTCCCTTCAAGGCTAACTGTAAAACCAAAGATAGGTTACCTGACATGGAAGGTAAAAATAAGTCTCTTCCTTTCAAAACTAATATTTAGTAACTATGTGTGTGTGAGGGGGGGGGGGGAGGTGGATTTGCAGACTCTCATGGAGGCAGGGCCCTTTGCCAAGTACAGGTCATCTTGACTGAGAAAAGGATCACTCAACTACAAATAATGAGTCCTGAAATCCTTAGTGTTTTCATTTAAGCAAAACTGGAATTTTTTTCTTTCTTATTTTATGTATACTGTTTTATTAAACTCTATAAAGTAGGAAGTGGAACATTATTTCCATTTATTCTAAAGTGAAAACAATATTCAACAAGATCATTAGAGACTCTATGTTCCACATTACCTGACCAAGTGATTTTATTTTTCTACATTCACTTTCTCAAATATTCTTGGGGAAGGGGTTAAACTAAATGCCTCAATGGTCCTCTCTCATTATTATCAGGACATATATAAATAATATCCCAGTGAAATCTCCTTAGAACTCAGAGATAAGCCAATAGATGGAGGAGGAAGAGAGGGAGGACAAAGAGGATGGTACTATGATAGCTGATGTTACTGAGGCCCCTATTTTGTGCTCTGTCCTAAGTGCTTTACACAAGTCACATAATTTTATTTTAGCAACCTACCTTCTAAGGCAAATATCACAATTATCCCATTTAAAAATTAGGAAAATAAAGTCCAGAATTTTTCTAAAATCAGCTGCTAATTAATGCAAATTCCCCATTGATAATAAGTTCTATTATCAGTAAAGGGCTCAAATGACACAGTCTCCTTCTATGTCAATGGATCCACCAATTATTTTTTGTGAGTATGTAAAATTGATATTCTGGATGCGAGATGAAATTATGCAAACTGCTGAGCCACAAACTCTTAAAATGAAAATGAGTTTCTTTTAACACTATTTATGGTTATAACATTTTGCTTACTATAAACATCTATCTATATATTTGTATAGGCCCATTAGCCCCAAATTATCTCATGTCTAACCATGTCAGACAGGTTTGGCAAGAACTAGTAAGTGCATGCAAACATCTTGCAATATTAAAGATATAAGGAAAGAAATTTAGGCCAAAGGTATCGGATTTTCAGGTAGATATATACAATACAATTTTATTTAATAAGCTTCACTGATTTAGAATATGGAAAAGCAAAGATGGGTCAAGTTTCCTTTTTACTTCAAACTATCACCCAGGGCATTTAAGTATACAATTTGTCTTCTTAATAAGCTATCATTTTATTATGTGTCCAATCTTACATATACTTTTAAGAACATTTCTTCTTTTTTAAAAATCACATTTTGCCATTCTCAACTAATTTATTTTTTTTAATTGAGATATATAATTGCCATATAGCATTATGTAAGATTAAAATATACAACATATTTGACACATTTATATTGCAATGTGATTGTCATTGTAGATTTAGCTAACACCTTTGTTGAGTCCCTTAATTATTTCTTCTAGTAATGGAAACAATTAAGATTTAGTTTCTTAGCTTAGTTTCATGTGTATAATACAGTTTTGTTGTCTAGAGTCACTGCACTGTGTATTAGTTCTTCAGGACTTATTTACCTACTTGTTGAAAGTAGGTATTCTTAAATAATATCTCTTCTATTCCCCATTCCTCAGTCCCTGATAACCATCATCCCACTCTTTGTTTTTTTCAGATTCACTTTTACTTAGATCCACATATAAGAGATATCACACAGAATTTGTCTTTCTCTGCCTGACTTACCTCACTTAGCATAATGCCTTCAAGGTCCATACATGTTGTTGCAAATTACAGGGTTTTCTCTTGGACTGATTGGTCACTGGACATACATACCCATCTTTTTTTATCCAATCATCTATTGATGAACATGTCTTAGCTGTTGTCAACAATGTTGCAGTAAACATGGGAGTGCATATCTCTTCAATGACCTGTTTTCATTTTGTTTCGATGTATTCCCAGAAGTAGGTTTCCTGGATTGTGTGGTAGTTCTATTTCCAATGTTTTGAGAAACCTCCATACTGGTTTCCATAGTGGCAAAACTAATTTGCAATGCCACCCACAGTGTAGCACATCTTCACCAACACTTGTTGCTGTTTTTGTTTGTTTGTTTGTTTTTGTCTTTTTGGTGATAGCTATTCTAACAAGTGTACACCCAGACATCTTACTATCCTTTTGATTTTATTTTCCTGGTGATTATCAAAGTTGAGCACCTTTTCACATAGCTGTTGACCACATGGATGTCTTCTTTACAACAATGTCAATTTAGCTTCTCTGCCTAATTTCTAACTGGATTGTTTGGGATTTTTTTGTTATTGGGTTATATGGGTTACTTATCAATTTAGGATGTTAACCCTTATTAAATACAGGTATTGTAAATATTTTTCAATTCCATAGGTTGTGTTTTCATGAAAGTTTGTTTCTTTTGCAGTGCAAAACTTTTAAGTTTGATGTAATCTCGCTTGTTGAATTTTTCTTTTTTGCTTTTGTTCTATTGGTGATTTTGGCCAGCACCAATGTAAAGGAGCATTGTTCCTATGTTTTCTCCTAGGGATTTTGTAATTCCAAGTCTTATGTTTAAGTCATTGATCTATTTTGAATTAATTATTGTGAGTATTATAAGACTCCAATTTCATTTTTCTGTGTGTGGTTATCCACTTTTCCCAATCCTATTTGTTACAAAAACTATCCTTTCTCCGTTGGCACTCTTGGCCCGTTTATAAAATATTAGTTGAATGTGTATGTTGAATGGATTGTGGGCTTTCTATTCTTTTTCATTGGTCTATATGTCTATTTTATGCTAGTACCATACTGTTTTAATTACAATAGCTTTTGTATTATAGTATAAATTAAATTGGGAAACTGTGATGCCTCTGTTTTTCTATTTTTCTCTTCCTTTTTAAAATTGTATCCTTGTGTTTTCACTTCATGCTATGCTACCTCCCTGAATTGCACTGTCCTACCTACATCATGGTAGTTGCATGTTCAACTTCATTTACCTGATGTCTTGACCTGCTGTTGTAAATTTCTAATACTAGAGTGTCCTACCATCTCCTGGGCCATGTTTTTGTATCTCATTATTGCTTTAGATATTCAGGGTCTTTTGTGGTTTCATACAAATTTTAGGATTTAGTTTTTCTTTCTATTTGAGAGAAAAGCGTCATTAGGATTCTGATAGGGATTGCATTGAATCTATAGCTGGCTTTGGGTAGCATAAACATTTCAACAGTTATAACTCTTTCAATTCATGAACACATTTCCATTTGTGTCTTCAATTTTGTAGCTTTTATTGTACAGATCTTTTGTTTGTTAAATTTATTCCTGGGTATTTTATCATATTTGATGCTATTTTAAATGGGACAGTTTTATATAATTTGATGTTTCATGTTTGATCATAGAAATATGATTTCTTCTATTGATTTTTATATCCTACAACTTTCCTGAATTCATTAATAAGATCCAACTGTTTTTATTTGAATCTTTGGGATTTTCAATATTTAAGATGTATTATCCAAAAATAGCAATGATTTTACTTCTTCCTTTCTGATTTGGATGCCTTTTATTTATCTTGCCTGATTCTTCTAGCTAGTATTTCCAGCACTATGTTGAATAAGAGGGGAGAGTTTGGTACCCTGTCTTATTCTTGATCTTAGAAAACAGCTTCCAATTTTCTGCATGAGTATAATATCTATAACTTTGTTGCCTGTGGTCTTTGTTGTGCTGAGATATGCTCTTTTTATACAAAACTCTTTAGGGTTTTTATTATGAAGGGACATTGTACTTTGTCAAATGTCCTTTCTGTATTTGTTGAGATGATCATGTGATTTTATTTTTTCATTATATTAATGTAGTGTATAATATTTATTTATTTGCTTATGTAGAAACATTCTTGTATCCCAGGGATAAATTCCACTTGGTCATGGTGTATAATTCTTTTAATAAGTTCTTGAATTAAATTTCCTAATATCTTGTTAGAAATTTTACATCTATATTCATCAAGGACATTAGTCTAGAGTTTTCTTTGTTTATAGTGCCATTTTCTGAATTTATATTATGATAATGCTGACCTTGTACAATGAGTTTGGAAATGTTTCCTCTTCAACTTTTCTTGGAAGATTTTGAGAAGGATTGGCATTAATTCTCCTTTGAATGTTTGGTTGAATTCACCAGTGAAACCATCTGGTCCTGCCATGTGGATTCCTGCAAAAGAGAGGAATTGACAGGTCTGCTCCAGCTATGAAGACAGAAGAGAAACAGCCCAGATATGGAAGACATTGACAATGCCTTGCCATACTAGCAGACAGCAGCTGTGTGTCGCTGAAGGATGCCCAGGACCAAACCAGAGATGGTCGGACCTGCATTACCACCATTTGTCCACCATCCAGAACTGAAATATCATTGCTGACACGTACACATAAGGAACTGTTTGACATTGAAATAAGAACTGTTAACCCGAAAAAAAATTCACTACAGACTGATTCATTTGCCTTTTAGCATAACCATTATGGCTGGTTTCATTTTTGGTTCTTACAAGTGTATTTCTTGTATCACATGATCTCCCACATCTAGGGGAAATAATGAACAACATAAACTGATGATCAAAAACAGACCCAGAGACAGGGAAGCATTGATCAGACTCTCAAACCTCAGAGGGAAGATAGAGGAGGGTGGGGGAAAGGGGGAGAGATCAACCAAAGGACTTGTATGTATGCATATAAGCCTAACCAGTGGTCATGGACAACAGGGGGTGGGGGCATATGTGGGGAAAAGTTTTTGGGGGGTGAATGGGGAAATGAGGTTTGAGGGGGGTGAATGGGGGGGATGAAGTTTTTTTAATTAATACCATAATTAAAAAACAAACAAACTTGTGATCAACTTCTAGTAACAAAAGGCATTAATTTTCTGCTCTAATTCTGTCTCTAAGATCTGGTAAGCTGTTAATGGTAACAGATGGCTAATAAATTCTTGGCACAAAGAGAATTGAGAGAGTAAAGCAACCTAAACTGAAAAAGAAAAAAAGAAAAAAAGAAAAGAAATCATCTGGTCCTGGTTTTCCTTTATATATATATATATATATATATATATATATATATATATATATATATATATATATATATATATATATATATATATATATATATATATATATGGCTATTATGCAAATTACCCCCTCAGTAGTTCCACTGGGAGACCTGGAGTTTGATTGCTTGCTATGACATGTGCTGACCACCAGGGTGTGACGTGGAACAAAAGAAGGCCCCAGCAGGCAGCAGGCAGCAGGCAACCAGGGAAGGAATGGCCCTGTTGGCAGCTGAAAGGCCCTGATTGGTCCTGATTGGCGGCCAGGCCTAGGGACCCTACCCATGCAAGAATATCATGCACCAGGCCTCTAGTTATACACTGAGTGGCCAGATTATTTTGATTTCTGAATGCATAATAATCTGGCCACTCAATGTATATTCTATATAATAAAAGGCTAATATGCAAATTGTTCCCCCAACCAGGAGTTTGACCAGCAGGCAGGCTGGCCAACTGCCCATGTCCCTTCCCCCTGGCTAGGCTAGCTGGACCCCACCCATGCACAAATTCATACACTCATATACTGAGTGGCCAGATATTATGCATTCAGAGATCGTAATAATCTGGCCACTCAGTGTATAATAAACTCCTTTTTCTTTCTTTCTGTTTTTGGCTTTTTTCTTTTGGTTTCTACTTGCATGGAATATCTTTTTTCATCCCTTCACCCACAGATGAGTCTATGTGCATCCTTAACTCTAAATGGATCTCTTGTGGCAGCATATAATTGATTCTTGTTTTTTATCCATCTAGCCACTCCTAGCCTTTTGATTGGTAAATTCAATCCATTTACATTTAGAATAATTATTTATATCTATGAACTTATTAATGCCATCTTATTAATTGCTCTCTGATTCTTTTGTGTTTCCAATGTCTACCCCCCATTCCTCCTCCCCTCTCTTTCTACCTATCTTTGTAGATTGGTTATTTTATACTCCACATCCCCCCCTTTTTTTTTCTTCTTTGGATATTCTATTGGTTTTTGTTTTGTGATTACCTTAAGGATTACAATAAAACATCTTGTACTTCTATAGCTCTGGGTCTATTTTTTGATCATCAGTTTATTTGGTTCAGTAGATTCCACATATGAGTGAAATCATGTGGTACTTGTCTTTTTCTGACTGGCTTATTTTGCTCAACATAATACTCTCCAGGAACAGACTATTGAACCTCAGAAGGAAGGAAGGGGAAGGTGTGTGGGAAGAGATCAACCAAGGAACCTGCATGCATATATGCATAACTTGTGGACACAGACAATGGGGGGTGGGGGGGGATGGGAGCAGGCTGGCAGAGGTTAATGGGGGCAAAGGAGGACCTATGTAATATTTTCAACAATAAAGATTTTTTAAAAAGAAAGAAAATTATTCCTTTTAGGCTCATAGCAATTTGGTCCCAGTAGAGTTGGTAGAGGAATTTTCCTGGTGCCACCCTTCCCTTAGGGAAATCCTGTACAGAGTTGACTTATCAAACAGAAACAATCTCTTCTAAGGAAAGGAAAGGATAACTGTGTGACAGCCTAGCTACCAGACCTGGACAGGATGTGACTGGAGAAACCCATTTCTCCCCACCAGGACCTGGAGTTCTAAGGTGGAAGTTCTAGCCTGAGAGTAGGGTGGATACTGGGAAAGAGGAGTGAAGAAATTCAAAAGGTATTAAAGGGATTGTGCTCATCAGATAGTCTACCCATAAACCTCTGCGAGTGCCACACCTGTAAATGTCCCTACCAGGTCCATAAACACCTTCACGGCACCAGTCCTCTGTTTTCTTTTTTCTCTTTTAATCTTTATTGTTGAAAGTATTAAATAGGTCATTCTTTTACCCCCATTAACTTCTTCCAGCCTGCTCCCATTTGCCTCTCCTCCCCCAAGCCTTTGCCGCCCCATTGTGTGTTTCCAAGGAAGCAGGCCACAGTTAGCAAGCAAAGGGTACCACTTTCTCCAGGGGAATGTTGGAGTCTCCCTTCAGCTAGGCTGGACTTCTTTAAACTTCCCAGTGTCATGTGGGACATAAAGTTCCTGATTTTTTTTATTACTTTTTTTTTTTTTTTTTTTTTTTTTTTGCCTGACAGTTGCAAGACTGGTCTAGGAAGTTTCCCTGGCTTCACTCTTTCCCTAGCTATTAACCTAAAAATAAAAGGCCAAAGTGAGAGGCAACAAATGTTTGAAATTAAAAAAAGTAACTATTGGGGAAGCACTGATTCAGGCAGAAACCAAATATGGTTTCAAGTAGGAGGTGGAGTCAAGGGACATTCATGAGAGAAGGAAGAGGAATAATTAATTACATGGATAGAAGGAAGGGATTTCTACAGATGCAGATAACCTAATTTAGCAATCCTAATTCTAAAGAATGTCTACACTTTTCAGTCTGGTAGTCAAAATGTCTGCTTTCCTCTTAGCTCTGCAAATAGTTGTTTAGAATGCAATGCTGCTTTAACCCAGTCCAAAGGTTCTTTCACCCACTTTTAACATTTTGAAGGTTTAAAGAATGAAATGTGAATGGCGGTTCCTCTGAGATGGCTGCTCCAACTCCATTTTGAAGTGGCTTCATTTATACTATGTTTCACAGCTGATACTGAGGTTTATTGGTATCTTGCCAGCTGCTCTGGTAGGTGAAATTCCTCACAGGACTATTGGAGTAAAGTACTAGCCCCCTCAATACCCATAATGCTGTTTTTGTTCAAGTATGGTTGTCTAATCTATGGATTAAAAAGGGGGATATAAAGGAAAACATCTGTGCTGCCCTGTTGCTATCACTCCTTCTTTGGTAGACAGTGAAGACCTGAGTAGAGGAGGATAATGGGCCAGAGACAGAAAGTCACCAGGAAGGAAAGCCCTGGGTACCTACCAAAGGAGGATTGATTGTAGGGTGGGACCTTGCCCCCAGGGTGACCCTTCCTCCCCTAGCATATCACTAGTCACATGGTTTAGGACCCCCTGACCTTTCCTCCGTAGAGATAACATTTAGGTCTCAGTTGTATTGCAGCTCCAGGCCCAGAAAAGCAACAAAACAGACATGGTTGACTTCAGGATTAACAACATCGAATAATGACACCTGCCCTGGTGCCCACCAATCAATCCGTGGAGAACTAGACCCTGAAAGTATACACCTGGAAAGCTGCTGAATTAAGATTTTCCCCTGTGACCTCCCCTGAAATCTTCACCCTTAAAACCCTTAGGACAGAAGATTGGGGAGCACACCCAAGCTTTTCCCTTCCCTTCCCTCACCCTTCCCACGAGCCCCCCTCCCCCCCCCCCCACTCACCCCTGCTCCAGGTGCATTACCCTTACCTACTTCACTCCCAAGCTCCAAGGGCCCTTCCTTTATACCAGTGTTTCCCAAACTTCTCTCATGATGAGAATCACCTGGTGGAGTTGTTAAAACACAGATTCCTGAATCCCAACTAAGAAGTGCTAAACTAGAATTTTTGGGAACATATAGGTAAAATTGTATACTTAACTAGTGCTCTAAGACAGATTTTATATACAGAGCACTAAGTTAGGTATGCAATTTTACCTATATGTTCTCAAAAATTCTAGTTTAGCACTTCTTAGTTGGGATTCAGGAATCTGTGTTTTAACAACTCCACCAGGTGATTCTCATCATGAGAGAAGTTTGGGAAACACTGCTTTATACTTATAACTTATTTCCTAAGCCCATTCCTTCTACACATTACTACCTGTGATTTACCCAATAAAAGTTCTCTTATAGTTGGAGTCTTAGCTCTGAATTCTTTCCTAGCCAGAACTGAAGAACCAAGGTCCAGTCTGACCCCAGTGCAGACACCAGGTGCCATTCCCGCCACTTATAACACTTCTACATTCACTTCTTTATATTCTCCATAGTATCTTGCTTTGTCCAGTGTTATTAGCAAATTGATGGAAAAAATTAGCAAAATATAATGATAACAGTCATTAAGTGCTTATACCCTTGCAAGCACTGGGTGTTTTAAATGAATTAAGTTATTTAATAATAATTTCAACGTTTCATGGTTATTAATATTACCCATTTTACAAATGAGGAAATTGAGGCTCAAAGAGGATGCTTAAGTTTTCTCAGTGGGTGGTGAAGCTGGGCTATGAACAAGGGCGGCTAGCTCTAAAGCCCACCCCCTAAAACAGTATGTGGCTACTTTTCCACTCAGAAAGCATGAGGAATTAACAGTCATTAGAACAAATTTATTATTTTGTAAGGCTATTTGTTTTCCTTTTGATATATTTAGGAGATATTTTACTAAATTATGACACCATACTTCTAAAAATTATTTGAACATTTTTTTATATTGTGGCATTTAATAATGAAAATTAGGTGAATTAATTTTTTTGTTAGCTAAATCTCCTATTAGAGAGTATAACTAATTTTAATAATGGAAGATAGTGTTGGATGTTGAAATATGTATTATATAATTCTTAGACTACATAAAGGCAATTTACCGAAAGCTAATTATGAGCGATTCCACGGAAGGCTATTGAGAACAAAAACACAAATCACTACCTAGCTAAATAGTGTTACACTCTCCAAACATTGTAGTAAAGCTTAATCCTTCCCTAACCCATCATTACCAACATTACTCAACTAATTATAGAGAATAGCAATCAACTTAGTTCCTCTGTAGAATTAAACGATGGGCTTATTTAATACTGAAGCAGGTGATAAGATCTTTGAGGACGTTTTCAGTAAAACATATTTCAGTCCTGCATAATTTAGAGTAACCATTCAGGAAAGAGGAGTGATCTGTGTTCCTATATATACTGCCATGCTCAAGATCAAAATATGCTCATCTCCCAACGGACTTAGGAACATCTTATCCCTCCCTTCTGCTTATCTCAGGTAAAACGCTTGCTGCATTATTTAATTTTATTATCAACTTTACCACCAGTAAATGGGAGTGTATTAATTATTAGGCTTTATTTAAAAGACTTTCCTAGCGTTGCCTGGGTCTAATGCACCAAATAAACCAAATGATGGCTCAATATTCTGTTTATAGTGGGCATACCACTTTGTAATGAGGTTGTAGATAAACTGGAGTACATTCAGGACAAAACCTAGGGTGCTCAGGATACTCAAAAGCTTATGGTAAATAAATTGAATTAGGCAGGCTGCCCAATTTTGCAGACAGCAGCCCTAATGGGGCAGTGGTGGACAACTTTCATAGTTGATAGTTGGTCATAGAGAAGATGTAGAACAAGATTTAATAGAAGCAAAAGGTATTTAAAAAATAAACTTTTAATATAAAAGGGAATTATTATAAAAGTAACACTTGGCAATTGTTTAAGAATCATAATAATGATAGGAGAAAATTATAGGAATTACAGGTAAAATTGTAACTACACATCCATCACTCTTTAGAGGTATTTACTATTATTACTTTGGTGTATAACCTTGCACATCTGTGACTTACCTTTTCAGTGATGCATTAAAGGTTATGACCCAGAGAAAAAATTAAAAGCACCCACACAGTATTTTAAACTAACTTCCTTGCAATTGGAGACACTCATCAGTGATATGGATAATTACAGATTGAAGTTTTACTCTTTTCCTTTGGTTAGGTCTCAAATTCTTGTCTTTCTAAAGTATTTAGAAATATTGCTGTTATGTTCCTGGTTTCCAGTCTAGGAATGGGTAACACAAGAATAAAGCCTACATTTGCAGGTAAAGGATGACACTGATTTTTATTCCACATGACCAAAAAAATTTATTCTTATGGAAAATTTCAACCTATAGAAAGCTAGACTCATCCATTCCATAAAATTATCCTCATGCTTTTTCATAAAGTAAGCTATTTTATGTACTCATAAATCTCATAAATGCTTCATTTTTTTTTTTCCTCAGAGACAATGATGCTGGTGGGCATTTGTTTCATGGTACTGCTGCAACATGTGGCCAGCATGGTAAGAGTTTCACTTGTAAGATATATTTTAAACTCTATTAAGAGGAGTATCTTACCCATAGTTCATGGCGAATGTGACATTAACAACATTGCTATCTCCTGAGGTGGGGACAAAAACCTCGGTTCTCACTCATGTGTATTTTTACAGAAATCGGTAATTTTTTTTTACTCATTAACACTACTGAGCAATAAGACAGTGGGCCAGCAATTAAGGAATTCATTTGTATCATGAGTAGCTTGTTCAGTAGAAGGGTTCAAAAACTGCTTGGAGATTTAGTTTCTAGACACTCAAAAATATATTTGATAATACAATGTCCTAAACAAATATGAAACTATCATTTTTGGCTTCCTAAGGTTAGCTTAACACATTTTAATTTCATCTAATTCATCAGCCACTTATTTAGTGTCTGCTATACGAGACTTGTTGCCAGATGCTGGGAATAGTGCAATAAATTAGATTAACATAGGACTGCCCACATAACACCTCAGAGGAGTAGAGCAGTGTTTCCCAACCTTCTCTCATGATGAGAATCACCTGGTGGAGTTGTTAAAACACAGATTCCTGAATCCCAACTAAGAAGTGCTAAACTAGAATTTTTGGGAACATATAGGTAAAATTGCATACCTAACTTAGTGCTCTGTATATAACATCTGTGTTAGAGCACTAGTTAAGTATACAATTTTACCTATATGTTCCCAAAAATTCTAGTTTAGCACTTCTTAGTTGGGATTCAGGAATCTGTGTTTTAACAACTCCACCAGGTGATTCTCATCATGAGAGAAGGTTGGGAAACACTGGAGTAGAGGATTAATGAGTCAACAGGTAACTTGAAAAATATGATAGATGCACAGTGAAGGTTAAAATGGGGTTCTGAAGAATGTTATTATTGAACATTTGCTATTTAAAAAAAATTCTAAGTATTTTGTCTTTGTCATCTCATTTAGTCCTTGTGGTAATATAATTAGAAGGATTTAGACCAATAATGAGAGAAGATAGAGGTGGAGAAGGGAAAATATTTGAGGAGAAGGCTGCATCTAGTTGAAGTGCAACAGATAAGAGAGCATGGGAATTTGGGCATAAGCCAGTTTGGAGTATGAAGAGGTAAGAGACAATATATATATATATATATATATATATATATATATATATATATATATATATATATTTTTTATGCAGTTACAAGTGATGCCATAAGGGATAAGGCTGGAGTAGTAAGAGCAGGCCCAGGTCCCATTGGCCTTAGAAGAAATTTTAAGTGCAATCAGGGAGTGTCTGAATAGAGGGTGATAAAAAGATTTGCATTTCAGAAAGATCACTCCATCACATGGCAGGGGGCAAGACTGCAGGCAGAGAGACTAGTTGGGAACTTGTTCAGTAATGTAGGTGACAAACTATGATTGTGGCCTCTACTTAGTTCTGAGAATGAGGATCTAATTCCAAAACACGGTGTGGCTACTTTTCCAATCTATGTTAGAAGCCACGGGATTTAGACATAGGTTAGACATGGAATGTGTGGAGAAGGTGGCAATATCTGGTCTGTATCGCTGGGAGATTGGCGATGCCATCCACTGGAATGGGAAGCACCTGATGATAAGCAGGCTCTGAGAGAAGCCAAGGATGAATTATATAAGCCTTGGACTGATGAGAGGGCACAGTCCTCTCTTGGCCATATGCAAGTCACAGCTTGGAGGGCAGAACCATCCCAGCACAATTATAGCCAACAGTTCTAGGTGTAAGCTTGAACATATGGTCTGAACACATGGACCCACATGCCTAAGTGATACAGGCAGCAAGTAAACAAAGTTTTATCAGGTGCATGTAATTGAGTAGGATTGAAACCCCTGAGAATGTTGTAAACACCTTGACCACGCCCTTACTTTGCCTTGTGGTATCTGCTACAAAATAAAGACTCGGTTTGTGGGCGTAGGCACTGCTAGGTCCGCATCAGGGAAGCAGCGTCCCACCGAGTCCTAGCTTTCCTTCTCTTCTCTGTCTTTTCTTAATTTTTTCATTGCCCTCACTTGGGTTTATCCTTAGCCGTGCTGGCACGGCACAAGGTGTGCCCAAATAGGGCCTGAGTTCAGGGGAACTACAATTGTTAGGTGAAAGGAGGCTCCAGTAAGGTGCATGCAGAAAGAAAAAGTAGAAAAATAAAAATAAAAGCTGAAAGCAAAAGTAAGGTGAGGAGCCAAGGTTTGTTTTGTTCTATTGGAACTTTCTGATACTAATAGCTCAATATAAAACATGGGACAATGCTATTATAGCATTTTTAAATTTCTTAAGGAAAAAATAAGAAAATAGAAAATAAGATACAGATAAAGTGGAAAACTAGAAGTAGAAGATAGTACAGGTAAAATGTTGGTAATTTGCGCATAGGCACTGGACCTCATGGAGTTTTTCGGGTTCAGTTAAGGTGTGGAATTTATGAGGGTTGCAACCCAGGGATGTTTGGGCAGGGGCAGCCAAATCTACCCATAGTTTACAGGTAGAAAGTAAGCGGTAGAAAGTAAGAGTGTGGTCAAGATGTTTACAACATTCTCATGGGTTTCTATCCTACCCAATTACATGCAACATGCACCTGATCAAACTTTGTTCCTTGCAACACACACACACACACACACACACACACACACACACACACACACACACACATATATATATATATATATATATATATATATATATATATATATATATATATAATCACTTAGGCATGTGGGGCAACGTGTTCGGACCAAAGGTTCAAGCTTACAACTACAGCTGTTGGCTATAATTGTGAGGGCTCTTCCCGCCAAGCTGGGACTTGCATATGGCAATGAGAGGACTGTGCCCTCTCATCAGTCCAAGGCTTAAACCTGTCTAAACACTATAGCCGTGTTCCACAAAGCAGGTCTTATGGATCAGATTAATCTATTGTTAAAGCCAAAAAAAAAATGTTGATATTCAAAAGGACACTTTCAAGTTCCCACAAAAATTCTATGACTTAGACTACCAAAGCATGGTCCCTGAGAACCTGTTGGCCCCACCTAATCTTCCTGAATCAAAAACTCTGAGGAGTGGCCATAGCTGGTTTGGCTCTCAGCCTAAAGGGTCCCAGGTTTGATTCCAATCAAGGGCACATGCCTGGGTTGTGGGCTTAATCCCCAATGGGGGCTTGCAGGAGGACGCTGACCGATTATTTCCTCTCATTATTAAAATTCCTATCCCTTTCTCCATCTCCCTTCCTCTCTGAAATCAATAAAAATATATTTTTTAAAAAACAACAACAACTCTGCAGGGTGGAGCTCAACCATCAGCCCTCTGGGTGAGTTTGATGGTAAAATTGAAGAACACAAAACTCAACATTTTTTTTAACTTCCATGTTGAAATAAATCAGTTGTTTTCTTATCTTGATTTTCAATATTGTAACATTGTTCTTACTTTTTGCTTCATTTTAAAGTCAAATACTTCAGTTTTATCTTTATTGACTCAACTTCCATCAATCCAAATGGAGATTATTAATAAGCACAATGACCTTAGAAGGATGGCAAGTCCCAGTGCCAGCAACATGCTTAAAATGGTAAGTCCTGTCTGGTTGATAGATTGTTATCAATTAGCATCTAACCACTTAACAATGAATATTAAACTATGACATATATGTAAAATACTCTGACCTCTTTATTTCCCTAGGAAAGTTATCATAATGGTTGGTAGTTAACACTGCATTTGAATTGGAAAACATATTGACTCTTTCAATATAGGATGAAAGTATAATTAATGGGCAGTGAAAGAAACCTTGTAAATTATATTACTTGAGTAATTAGATGCTAAACAACAAATGAAAACTAAACTATATAATAAAATATGCTGTATAGGTCTAAAATTATATTCTGTCTGTTATTGGTGGGTTACCCTCTGTGTCCCACCCATTACCGGTGGAAAGGGAATTCTTGTGATGTCACGAGAAAAGGAATTTTCTGAGAACCCTACAGGAAAATGAGTGATATTTACTTGCATGGAATTAAGCCCCTGGGTTTCCAAGGTCCCATTTCCCTTCATCTCACCATGGAAAAGTCCAGCCTTGTCTTTTTTTTTTTTTTTTTAATATATTTTATGGATTTTATACAGAGAGGAATTGAGAGGGATAGAGAGTTAGAAACGTAGATGAGAGAGAAACATCGACCAGCTGCCTCTTGCACACCCCGCACTGGGGATGTGCCTGCAACCAAGGTCCATGCCCTTGACCGGAATCGAACCCGGGACCTTTCAGTCCGCAGGCTGATGCTCTATCCACTGAGCCAAACTGGTTTCGGCTCCAGCTTTGTCTTTATCAGAGCTAGAATTTAAGCCACTGCCTAGAGTTTCTGTCCCATACTAAAGCACAGTTCAATGCAGTCTAGCATCTGGCTAATCAGCTTGTGTTCCCAGCTGTGGTCCATTGCCTGTGGGGTTCGTATGGCCATGGGCCAGGCAGCTGCTAAATCTATTTAGCTTTTGGGGTGCACAGGTGAGTGATGGTCAAGGAGCAAGAGAAAACAAGGGAGCAAGAGCACAAGGGCAAACAAGCAAGAGGAAAAAGAAAAAGAGAAGTATTTGTCTGGGGATTATAATCAGGAGGTTAACCAATCAACCCTTCAGGATTTCACATGTTTGCAGTGTCTCTGTCTTTTTAGCTAATTATCTTTTCCCCAAGTATCTTCCCTACATCACCCCAACTTCACTGCTTCTTTCCCCCAGTGATTTGCAGGGAATGGATGCTGGCTCCCTGGGGAGTGTAAAGTTGAAGCTTCCTGGTTAAGCTGCCCAGTTGACCTTGCCCATGATGTCTGACCTTCCCTTTGCTTTCTTCCTACTATTAATATTAATAAGCTAGTTAAGAGGGTAACATTGCTCTCCAGCTGTGGTCAGGTCATATGTTATAGAATGTGTATGGGTTTCAGCAATACACTAGTTAAGGGAAGTAGTTACAGAAGGTGTTGATTAGCATGGTGGGGAGCCTGGGCACTGAAAGGTGAGGCCATCTGAGATATTTAGACTAAATACTATCCCAGGAGAATAGGATCACTGACTCTAGGCTAATTACTTAATCTGAAGGAGCCTCAGTTTTCTTGGCTACAAGTAGAAATGGTCATTAAACTTTGCTAACCTTTCTGTGCATCAGTATAGAAATGCTTTTGTAAATAAAATGTCATTAACATATGAGATGTTCAGTAAAAAAGTATTTACTGCTTCTCTTCCCTATTCAAGTATTTAAAGTGCTATCATATGGTGAATTAAATTTGTTCTGAATTTCCTCAAAGACCTGAGCTAGAATTAACAAATCATAGGTATTTGTACATTCTACTGTATATACCTCAAGAGATTTTAAAAAAAAAAAGTCTATTTGGCAATTAGCTGTCTTATGAGGTATTGAACATATACTTCCATTACAGACAAAATGTATATTTTTTGGAAGAGAGTCCTATAATAAATGAGAAATAGAATCCATTATCTTTCTGGTTCATGCCATTTCTGAACTCTATGAAAGTTGTTGCTAAATCTAGGCTATGGGGAGGAATGTTTCTAATAACCCATATGTTTAGCTTTATTTCTGAGGAAGTGTGCTGTGCCCAATGTACAGGACAAATACCTCCTGACCATATTAGCTAACTGGCATTGCCTTCTCAAAGATACAGACTGTCTGCTTCTATTCTGAACACCTCTTCATCTTAGATTGGAATCCCCCCCACCTTTCTATAAAGTAATGTATAGCAATTTTGGTTTAACTTATCTGAATTATGACAATACTCAATTCCTATTTGGATTTATTTTCCTATATCTTTCCTTTATGAGATAAGAGTAGACATTTATTTTTCCATATGTTTTGTCCTTTACACTGTTATATTTTATTTAGTACAGCACAAACTTATTAATGCTTGCTATAGCATCTGGCAATATATTAATGCATATGAAGACTGGGACAAAGGCCACAGACATTTTGAAGAAAACAGCATATACTTAGTTCCCATTTCTAATTAAATATCCAAAGCCCCACGCTGTGCTTGTCCACCTAATTGGGTTTAAAATATTTTCCCTAAAATATTAATCTGTGATCCCATATAGTAAGATGCTTCCTTGTAATTAAATGATTAAGCAAGAGATGTATCTTTAGGTAGAACAATGAGAAATACTAGAAAACAATCCATCATATAGGCATTTGTTTTCAATGTGATCGTATACATAATGATTGTCTCATGAAAACATCAGATTTTTATTTTCAAATGTTTGTCTTTTATATCAAGACATGGAATGACGTAGTTGCGAGGAATGCTGCAAAGTGGGCAAACAGGTGTGCCTTGGCTCACAGTCCGCCATCGGAACGACGGATCGACTGTAAGTCACCCTTCCCCAATCAATAAAAAACAATAATTAAGTTAAAATCCACCGAAGTGGTGAGCTATGGCAGCTTGGAAATGGTGATGTAGATTTTGTCTGTTGGTTTTAATGTCATGACCTCTTCTCTCACACACAAACCTTGCTTCCTTTTGCTTCCTTTCTTGTATTCCTTTGTTTTCTTCTTTTTTTTAGCTCTTGCCCTAAAATCTCATTACGCCTGCTATTCCAAGAAAAAAAGAAGAAGAAAGAAAAATGACTAAGTTAGAGATTCAAGGCAAAAACTATGGGGGAAGGAGGAAGAGACAACAAAAACATTGTTTTAAATGTGTGTGTGTGTGTGTGTGTGTTTAACTTGAGTTTATTTAGATACTCATCATTCTTATTTAGTCACATGCCAATTTATTTCTGAAACCCTCTCACTTACTACATTGTAGTCAAAGTTACCAGGCCACAAATTCCTGGTGAAAAGAATTATTTCTTTTAATATAACTTTTCAGGGCATAAGTGTAAATGATGTTAATGAAGAATTAACTCTCTTCCTTACTTCTGAGGTCTGTTTGCTTCACTCTGCAAGCCCACCATACCCAAACCTGTCTTATACCTTTTTGCTAAAATCTGATGGGCCTCCTCATCACCACTCTTGCATTCATGGCTTCGATTTCATTTTCCCACGGATATACCATCTTATGTCTGCTGTCTGCTTCCCAGGTGCTCCTCTTAATTCTCTAGCTAAAGAGCAGAAGGTCAAAATCATGTCCCCTATATGCATACGCTGAAGGCATAAAAGATAATAATATATACTCATTGTTTATTAATTCATTTACTAGTGTTGCCAAATGGTATCTGTGACTGTATTAACCCACACAATCAGCTTAAAAATAAATCATTATTTATACATTTTTAAAAAGCTATTCATATGAGTGTGTGGTGGGGGGGAAACATGGGAAGGAGTGATTCCAATCCATTGAACTGAGCTTTGGAAATTGAAATTAGATTTCTCCAATCAGTCAGTGAAAGGTTTGGAAGGTGATATTGATCACAAAACTAAATAGTTTTCAATGAGAATTATTTGAAACTACCTGTTTAACTATTGTTTTCAATAAGAATTATTTGAAACTACCTGTTTAACTATTGTTTCATTGTCTTTTCTAAATTTTAGTCACTGGCTGTGGAGAGAATTTATTCATGTCCAGTAATCCCAAATCATGGTCATATGTAATCCAATCTCTTTACGATGAAGCTAAAGATTTCAAATATGGACTTGGAGGTACCCTCAAAAAAACTGGCCATTACACCCAGGTAAAAATAAAATGACAAAAGTTTACTGTTTTTTGTCCACTGCCCTTCCAGAATTATTTTTCTGCGCAGTTAATTCAGGAGATGCTAAGCATACATCTTAGCTATGCAACCTATATGTGAGTGTAAAAGTTGCCGTACTTTATAAAATATGTGCTACTCATTAACATACATAAACGTCAACCCATTATCTCTTGGGGATACCCACCAACTTCATCTGCTTATTGTGATCATTGGACTTTTTAAATGATAGCTCTGAGAATAAAGTGATGAATGACCTTAATTATATTGAAGCAACACTTTGAACAAGTCTCAAGCTATTTTCTCATGATGAAACACTGAAAAGAAAAATAATAAAAATATTAACTCATATGTGCAAGTTATTTTTAGTCTTTAAATAAGTATTTTTGTATTATATATATCCGGCCACTAAGATTATCTGCGGGCGCGCGCGCACACACATACACACACACACACACACAAACACACACGCACAAACATGCACACACCAAGATCAATAAAGTTTCTCTTTTTTTTCCTGCAAAAATCAAATTGTTCTTAGGTGACTATCCCCTTATTGCCCAGCATCCCATTGTCCATATATTTATGAATTAGAGTGTGATTTGCTATTATAACAAAGGTATCATGAATATATAAAGCTTGTTTGATATTAAATGAAGCCCCATAGCTGCAAGAGATATTTTTAAAGAATAATCATCAAGCTTATAAATTTTAAAAATCTGAAGCCAAATTTTTCAGTTTTTTAAATTTCCTTCATTGATAGCATCTAATAAGCAATTAAGAAACAACCCATACAATGTGAGTAGCATGGATTTAATTAAAATGACTATTTTAAACTTTTCTCTTACAGCTCGTTTGGGCCACTTCTCACCAAGTTGGCTGTGCATTAGCCCACTGTCCTCACAGCAGCAGCAACCTTCATTATTTCTATGTTTGCCATTATTGCCCTGCGTAAGTACAACCCAAAGGGCCACTTTTGGCATTCAGTAGGTGAAATGGCCTGCACCTTGAGCTATAATCCAAACCCCTTTCATCAATCTGAGGTTGTAAGGTAGCTTCATGGAGAGCTTTGTGAGTAGTTTTGAAGAAAGGAGAAAATTGGAAAAGACTGGAAAAGCCAAGCAGTGAATTCTTAAGGATGAAAAAACCATGGGGATAATGGTGGAAAAGTGCAGAAAGAATGGGCTCTGTGGTCCACAAGGTTCAAAACAAATATTGGCTCTGTCACTTACTAGTTGTGTGACCTTAAGTTCATCAATAACCTAAGCACTTGGAACTCTTTCTTCCTTATCTATGAAGAGACAATAGCAATATATTTCTTGCAGTGTTTTTCTGAGGATTAGACATAACAAGCTATTTTAAGTGCTTAACATAGCTCAGGCCACCTATTAGAATCTCAATGAAATAAAAATTCATCTAGTAAAGAAGTAAAAAAATCCTCTGAGATGGCAGATCCAAAAATTCTTGCTACAAACCTGGTCTACTGTGAAGATGGTGGAACCCCATCTCCTTTTTTTTCTGCATATATTTAAATCCTACCAATTTACCTTGAAATTGTCTTTGTGGACCCAACCTTCATTCATAAATCTCTGCCTTTGCTGACATGAGACTATTGCTATGTATTCTACTCCCATGGCACAATCCTATATTTCTTCATGTTGTCACTGATTCTGTCCTTCAACTATTCTATCACCAGTGGAAACGTGCTCAATACTATCAGAACCCCATACAAAAGAGGAAGACCATGTGGAGACTGCCCTCATCATTGTGATAATGGGCTTTGCAGTAAGTACCATTCATTCTGCATCTTTATGTGGTGATGTCTACATGGGCATGGCCTTGCTGAGTATAAAAGTCTCAGAATCTGCCTTGGGATATGAATGACCTCATTCTGTTACTATGTACCTTGTTGGAACATGGTAGTGAAATTTATTTGATTTCATGAAGTTCTGGATGTGTGAACTCTCTATCTGCTACATCAAGTATATTAAGCAATTTAACATTATTAACTCCGTGTGTGTGGTGATTTTGAGTAATAGAATATATAAAGAACAATTGGATTTTCCCTAAGATAATATAGTTTTTGATAACTAATACTTGAATCCAAGAAGTAGCATTTAATTTATTTTTTAATTTCATTTTAGCCAATTCCTGCATGAAGGTGGATAAGATAACGAATTGTGACTATATGGTCAGAAAAGTAGGGTGTGATGCACAAGACATGAAAGAAAAATGCCAGGCCACCTGTGGATGCCCTTCTGCAATAAAATAAAACACATTCTAAGGCTGATTCTTTATCTCAAGCGCAAAGTGACTCCACATAAAAACAACTGTAAAAATGTCATTGTCTTTTTCTAAATGATCAAACAAATTTTTAAAAAGTCTTCTATTGACTATTCCTCTTTTGTCCATTCAATTTGATGATATCTGAATAAAGAAAACCAGGTAACAAAAACTGTGAACTATAAATTAAAAATGCAATGCTGAATCTATTAAATTCTTTAGTCATAATTGGTAACATGTGCTAAAAGTTTTTGTGCAAATTATGAATAAATGTACTCAAAGCTTTTAAAACAAACTCTTTCCTTCACTAAGGCATTATGCAATCCATTGATGGGCATATTCACTTGTATCCTTGAAGAACTCTGTTTTGGTGGTGGACAAAGATGACAGGGGAAGATGCCGATCCCAATGATAATTTAAAATACATACATATCTAAGTCTGTTGTCAGCAACATGAAAGAATCTGCTGAAGTGATAGTTCACAAACACTTACCCAGTCACTAGACCTAAATTAATTCATGTATTTGGCTACCCCAGTTGAAGGGGAGGCCATGGCCATTTCCCTAGAGAAAGTACCCATCATAATAGCAATGCCATCATAACACATTCCATGAACCTTTTGTTAAGCCTTCACTCAAAAGAACCTGGGCTATCTATCAAGGTAACTGACAGGGTGGAAAAAGGTTTTTGTGGTTTATTAGGTCTGGACTTAAAACTAATGCTGATCTCCAAAGACTTCAAATACCACCACAGCACATAGATCAGAATAAATCTTAGAAAGGTCAAGACAATAAAGTCCTGGCCCAAGTGCATCTCAGAGTAGCAGCAGTAGGACTGCAGACTGACCCCATGGGTAATTCTCCAGTTCCAAAAGATGGAGTAAAAAACAATACACTTAGCCTGGCCAGTGTGGCTCAATGGTTGAGCATCAGGTCCTGCTTTCAATTTCCAGTCAGGGCACAGGCCCGGCTTGTGGGTTCGGTCCCCAGTGGGGTGCATGCACGAGGCAGCCAATTGGTGTTTTACTCTTATCAAGGTTTCTCTATCCCTGTTATTTCCTCTCCCTCTAAAAAAATTAAATAAAAACATATTTTTTTAAAAAAATCAATACACTTATAAAGTATCAAATTCACTACATTGTTTTTCTGACCCAAAGATTAAGGGCTATCATGGTAGCAAGGGCCAAGTGAAAGTCCATGAAACTAGCAAGATAAGCCAAAAAGAAATGTAAGTGACTGGCGTACCACAGACATTTATGTTACAATCAATACAAAATTCATTGGTGGTAATTGTGACCTCATCCCTATTTAACTTGTCTATTTAGCTAATGTAAAGGCTAAATGGCTTATGGATAATAACTGTAGACCAGCGAGCAATCCTCAACCTTTTTCATCTCATGGCACACATAAACCAATTACTAAAATTCTGCAGAACACCAAAAAATATTTTTTCCCCCAATTCTACAAAGAATAGGTAGGCTTTTGATTCATTCACATTGGATGGCTACTATTACATTGGTTATCATCATTTTTTTATTTGACCATCTAAGGAGAAAGTGGTTAGTGGCTCTGACTAAATAGGTACTGCATGTTTTAAAAATTCTTGCAACATACTGGTTGAAAATCGCTATTGCAGTGGACTATTGCAAACTTTACCACACAGTGGTACCACTCACAATGGTGATTCTATATGTCAAGTCTTTATTACAGAAAATCAACAGGTTCCCTGGCACCAGAAATACAGCTATCATCTTCTTATAGTTGCTCTTATTCTATTACGATCAGCAAAGATAATCATACACAGTCTCCCTCTATATAACAAGGCAAATAATGCATACTATACCTTAGTACATAGTATACCTATGCTATTCATACACTCTACCAATAGTGCTTCTATAAGATTCACAAGCCATCTTATTTAGTGCCACAGTACTGCTGTTTTTAATAGCTCTGGCAAAAAGATAAGGTTGTGTGTATATTGTGTATATTTCAGAGACCAATATAATGAGCACCCATGTGTTTACCTGCCAGCTCATGAAACAAAACATTGTGAAGTTGAAATTCACTGTAACCACCAGACCCCTTACTCTTCCTGACTGTATCTTGAATTTGCTGCTTCTCACACCCATGACTTAGTCACTACATAGTCTTCCCATATGTGTATCCTATATGTGTATTAAGTATTGTTTTTCATATTTTTAAATTTTATGTAAATGCTGCCAATGCTGTACATACCATCTACAGCTTGTCTTTTTATCTCAATACTAGAGGCCTGGTGCCGACTGGGGCCTTCCTTCGTTCCACACCGCTCCCAGGTGGTCGGTATACGTCATAGCAAGCGATCAAACTCCCGGTCTCCCAATCAAACTCCTGAGGGGACAATTTGCATATTAGCCTTTTATATATAAATAGATTGCTTGGGAGATTTATTTATTTTTATTCTATCTAGTTGTTCACACTCATTTTTACTTTTGTATAAACATGTAATTGTGTTCTCCAACACTAGATATCCATCCTCTTTTTCATGTACACTTAAATTATCTTCAGTTTTTTACCCTGGCATATAAGTTTACACTGAACATTTTTACACATGTTCTTGTAAACATGCTCCAGCATTCTCTGGGACTAAAATTGACAGGACAAAGTAATTTGCATCTTCCTCTTTACTGTAACTTGCCTAATTATTCTCCAAACTAGCAGGACCAGTTTACACTCCCAACAGCCAAAAATAGGATTTCCAGTTTCTCCATGTCCATAAAACACGTGGTTTATTGTACTTTTTAAATTGGCAAATATGATACCCTATTATGGTTTAAATTTTTATTTCTTTAACTATTAGTAAGATTGCAAATATTTTTATGTTGGACTCTTGGCAATTCCTCTGCAGTGCACTGCCTGTTCTCAAAGTGTTAGTATTTTTTTTTAGCCCACAGAGTTGAGATTAAGAAATAGTTATATAAGGAGATTTAACCTGAGCTTCTCTTTTAGTTGATGAGAAGCTGGGTTTTAATTGAGTCAGAAGAAAAAAGCCTTGTAAGCTAATGGTATTGCTTCAGGCAGAAGTTATTGTTAATAGACAGACTGTTCTATGCAGAATAATCTAATGTCGGTTTGATGAGGAGTTTCCATAGAAACTCATACAAAAATTGACATGTTACTTCTGAACAGAACCTGTTTATATGGTTTTCCTACATGCAAAATTGTTTCATTAGATTAAAAAAAACTCTTTTTAAAATATTGATACTACTAAATAGCCATTTTACCTTAAAATTGATGTTTCCCCCAAAGGGGAATATAAACAAGCAGCCTCATGATTCCAACTCATAAAAATGCCCTAAATCCAGTGACAAGTCCAAAAAGTCATTGCAGTTGTGTCTGGGTATTCTAGTGAGAATGTATTTTATCTAGGCATAATCCCTTGAATTTGTTAAAGAGGAACAATATCACATGCTCTACCATTCCTGTCAGACAAAGACAGTTCCCAATAAACAATTTTTTAAAATATATTTTATTATATTTTATTGATTTTTACAGAGAGGAAGAGAGAGAGATAGAGTTAGAAACATCAATGAGAGAGAATCATCAAACAGCTGCCTCTTGCACACCCCCTACTGGGAATGTGGCCACAACCAAGGTACATGCCCTTGACCAGAATCAAACCCGGGACCTTTCAGTCTGCAGGCTGACTCTCTATCCACTGAGCCAAACCGCTTTCAGCCCAATAAACATTTTGAGTGAATAGTGAGATTAAAGAAGGATACAGAGGGGATATTGCATCATAAAGTGCCTTAGTTGCAAACTACAGAAACCAAATTTTCTTAAAGAGAAAATGGGATTTGTTGGACGGGTACCAGGCCGCTCAGAGGATCAACCCAAACTTCAGGAAACAAGTCTGACCAATGCAGGCTGAGATCACAGGTAGAGGGCACTACAGGAACCTTCCAGTTAGACCTTCTGTTGTTTACAAGCAGCCCCCAGGGTGTCAACTCCTGTGTATTGTTCATAACTGATCTCTAAATTCCAGATGTGAGCATACAATTGACCGATCCCAGGTCACAGGCTTGAACTGCCAAAGCAAGGTGGGGGAGGGCTGGAAACATCCACTCAACTTGAGTTTCCACAATGGAAAGCAATATTTTTATTTAAAACTCTCTCAAAATGGCAAGTGTTTGAATGTGGGGAGGCAAAAATGACGGTAAGAATAATAGTTACATTTACCGTGTCCCTACAATGTCCCAGGCTTTGTCTTTCATATGCACTGTGATTAGGATCCTCATTATGACCTCTGAAGTAAACAGTACCCACATCTTTCAGAGAGAAAAACCAACCACAGAGTTTGACTTACTCAAGTTTATCAGCAAGCATTGCACCTGGGATCAGAAGCCATGCAGTTTAGATTCAAGTCTGAGGTACTAAACACTGAACTGCATGATATATCCCCAGTTGCTTCCAAACACCTCCTTTCCCTGCTTATCCTAATGCCTGAGGCTTCCGAGTGCAGTTTGGGTTGTAATCCTCTAAGAAGAATCATTAGTGATCCCCTGTTAAAAGCTTCAAAACCTATGGTTCATCTACAGTATGAAACATTTTGCCATCTTTAAAAATCAAGAGGTAAAACTGATATTCTAAGACACATGGTTAAACTGTAATTGAAAAATAAAAAATAAGAAAGTCAAAAAAATTAAGATATATAGTTAAGTTTTAAATGAAAGGGTATAATAATATGATGTTACTGACATTAAAATATAAGACATATGCAGCTATCAAAACATATTTATATATAAATATATAGAGAAAGCCCAGAAGATGAATACCAAACTATTGGTATGGGAGTGGCATTGAACGGTTACAACGTTTCAAGTGGTATAAATGATTTAAAAAAGACAAATTTGCTTATAGCCTTCATCACTTGAAAACTGAAACTAAACCTAAATATACATATGTGTGTATGTATACATATACAGTTATTATATTCCTATGAAGGGGAGGATTTTTTCTAGGATGTGAATAATCCCCAAACAACTTGGCAGAAGAGAGCCAAAACCAATTCCTCAAATACAGAGAACAAGCAGTTTTAGAGTCAGACAGATTTGCATTTTACTTCGGGTCCTGAAATTTTCAAATTGTTTTAGACTTTGGAAGTCATTTGGTGTTTGGATTTCCCGCTTGTAACATGACATTAAAAAATGAACCTCCCCACTGGCTGGGCTGTTTTCAGGATTATAATTAGTACATGAAAGAGCCTAGTAGCTATCAGGTGGCAGGGGATATTAAGGCCACCAAGCACTCTAGCAAATGGGTGCCCGAGGCTCAGCAAGCTGAGGCACATTGATAAAATGCTATAGGGAAAAAGACCAAGTTCTGGAAAGAAAAAAATAAAAATAAAGGTCTGTCATATTTTCTGGGCGGCCCTCGGTTCCAACCTTATCTTTGAACAGCAGCTTGCTTGACTTCTGTGACTTCCTTTCACTTAAGCTGTCTACTCCCCTGTGTCCAACGGCCACTGCACTAATCAGGCGGGATCTCTCTGGAACTGAGGTGCAAGTTTCTGTCCCCTGCCCTCCTCCGCTACCTCCTTCTCTTTTGTTCTTTATTTTGTTGTTATGGTGGGATAGCAGCTACTGCATACATAGTCATTATTAGTGAAGCCAGGGAAGCATGTTTGGGACATACATTTTCTTGGAAACACTGTGGAGAGTGATTTTTCCATCCCCAGTTACAATTAACATTCAATAATGTATTAGTTTTGGGTGTATAACATAGTGGTTAGACAATTAGTTGATTTACAAAGTGATCCCCCCAATAATTCTAGTACCCACTTAGCCTAACCCACAGTTATTACAGTATTATTGACTATTCCCTACGCAGTACTTCACATCCCCGTGACTATTTTGTAACTACGAAGTTGTACTTCTTAATCACTTTACCTTTTTCATCCAGCTCCTCAACTCCCCTCCCACCTGGCAACCCTCGGTTTGTTCTCTGTTTCTATGAGTCTCTATTTTGTTCATTTATTTTGTTCTTTATATTCCACATATAGGTGCAATCATAAGGTGTCTGTCTTCCTCTGTCTGATTTATTTCACTTAACATAATACCCTCTAGGTAAATCTATATTGTTGAAAATAGTAAGATTTAATTATTTTTTATGGCTGAGTATATTCCATCATTTAATGTACCCTTACTTCTTTATTCAATCTATAGATGGGCACTTAGGTTGTTTCCATATCTTGGCTATTGGAAACACCATTTAAACACTATTGTAATGAACACAGGGATGTATGTATTCCTTCAAATTAGTGTTTTGGATTTCTTCATATATATACACAGAAGTAGAATCGTTGGATCATTAGGCAGTTTCACTTAAATTTTTCAGGAATCTCGATATTGTTTTCCATAGTGGCTGCTCCAATCTGCATTCCCACCAACAATGCATGAAGGTTCCCTTTGAGAGAGAGGCAGGAGTAGGTGAGTAGGAAGGAAAAGATTAACCAAAGAACTTGTATGCATATATGCATAACCTATAGGCAACAGGGTGGTGGAGGCCTGAGGCAAGTTATGGGGGCAGACTATAGGAGGGTCAATGGGAGAGAAAAAGTGGGCATATATAATACTTTCAAAAATGAAGATTTAATAAAAAAAGATTTAATAAATACAGAGAAACAAAGCAGTAGTGATCTTATTTTGATCTGTCATTAATATCAAAATAAGCAACTCCAATGGAAGTTTATAACAACCGTTATCCAAATGTACATATATTCAGAAATTGAGATAAAGAAATTGTATGACTTACTTGAAGCCACACAGCAAGTTAAGGATAAACGTAGCATGAAAACATGGCTTACTCATTCTTGATCAGTTCACATTTACCTCACCCACTGAAAGTCTCTGAAGCAGGAAAAGAGAGCTGTCTGCAATCATTGACACTTCAGAACCGCCCTGCTCTCCAGCCTCTTCCTTTTGTGGTCAGAACTGTCAGGAGGACTTTCATCACACAACTATTTATCATCTGCCAGATCTTTGGTTCTTCCAACCTTGTAATTTGAGCTTGATATTCAGCTTTACTTAAGCCCAAGAGATCCTGATGATAAGCATTTGCTGACTGGAGTAATAAGAATGAACAGCACTATTGAAGTTTCTGTTGGGATTCTATATGTTTGTCATTTAAATGCAATTCATTACAGTAAGGCTGTCCCTATTTCCCTTTGTGACATGATTGGATTGCCTTGTAAGCTGCTTGTGTTTTTTTTTGTTTTGTTTTGTTTTGCTTTTTTCCTTCTTTGAGACTGCCCTTAATTTAATTCACTCAAATAGTATTTATCAATTGTCCACCTTGTGCTAAGCATGTTATTGATCCTCGATAACAAAGATTTGCTAGTAAAAAAAGGGACAGGATCATGAAGTACAAGTTGGTAATTATAAAATAGTCATGGGAATGTAAAGTTTAGCTTAGGGAATACAGTCAGTAATCCTATATAAAGAGATAATATGCAAATTGACTGTCACTTCAACATGGCCACCCCCATGTGACACAAGATGGCCACCACAAGATGGCCAATAGGGGAGGGTGTTGGGAGGAACCAGGTCTGAAAGGGAGGGCAGTTGGGAACTACCAGGCCTGCAGGGGAGAGCAGTTGGGGGTGATCAGGTCTACAGAGGAGGGCAGTTGTGGGCAACCAGGCCTGCAGGGGAGGACAGTTAGGGGTGACCAGGCCTGCAGGGGAGGGTAGTTGGGGGTGATAAGGCAGGCAGGGGAGCAGTTAGGCATTGATTATGCTGGCAGGCAGAAGCAGTTAGGGGTAACCAGGGAGGCAGGCAGGTGAGCAGTTGGGAGCAAGCATTTCTGGATTATGAGAGGGATGTCCGACTGCTCCTTTAGGCCCACTGGTGATCGGGCCTAAAGGGGCAGTCGGACATCCCTTGAGGGGTTCCAAATTGGAGAGGGTGCAGATTGGGCTGAGGAACACCACCCCCCTCCACAGTGCACGAATTTCATGCACCAGGTCTCTAGTATTGTAATAACTATGTATGGTATTAGGTGGGTGTAGGACTTACTGGGGGGACACTTCATGAGTAATATAAAGCATTATATAAACCAGTCTAACCAATATGGTGTACACCGTAAATTAATATAATATTGAACATCAACTATAATTTCAAAATTTTAGAAATTTAAATGCTGTGCTAAAGAGACACAGCTGCTGTCCTCAGGAGCAACAGGCCAGTGAGGGGGACAGTCATTTAAAAAATATCAGATAAATAACAAGCAACACATAAACACACACACCACCAACTATGGGTCGTACTATGGCAGAAAAGGTCCTTATCCAAGGAGAGGTGATAGTGAGAAGCTGGGTGAAGTTGGGTGGTCAAGGACAGATGTCACCTTTTATCTGAGAACTGAGGGGTGAAGTGTGTCGGATGCCGGCTATGGGGAGAGAATGCGTGGAAACAATGCCTCATTTACAAAGAACAGCTGGAGGGAAGAGCTAAAGAGAGAAATAATTATTTTCCCAGATTGTCCATGACTCAGCTTATTTCAATACGAAGTTCTAGGCTCAGAGGAAGGGCAACGAATGTGAACTACTCAACCAGTCTAATACTGCAATATATGTAGTATACTTTATTATTTTGTTCAATTTGATTAGAGAGCATAATTCCCACCAATGGGTGGGACATTTTGACCAGTCTTGCCCACGTGTTTTTTTTCTTGCAATGTCATTGGTATACCCTCATGCAGTCCACACACAGAGCAGTCCCTCTGTTTTTATCAACCTCCCACAGCCTGTGAAACCCACAGTGTGCCTCTGTCCTTGGCCAGAAACATGAGGTTCAAATTCCCTCTCATGGCCATTGGCCTGGAGGTTGCCATGATTACTTTATTTGGATTATTTGTTCAGTATGAGACGGATCAGAATATTCTCCAGCCGACCAGCAGCTCCAATTCAACAGATGTGGACAGATTCATTCATTTATACCCTCGTGAGTAGGCAATCTACTTCTTATACATTTTACGTTCTTCAGGTTCTCAGAATGTGAAGTTTTTTTATATACTGTAGCCACTTGAGCTCCACATTGGAGCCCCATATAGGGTTATGGGAAAGTTGTAAGTACTATGGGTATTATAAGTCTATGCCCCGGCATCTGGTCTCTGTAATTATGGTGTTTGGATAGAATATGTGTCTATTAAGATATCAGTACAGGAAGTTCCAAGTTAAAATAATTGTTAAACTTTTTGTGTTGCCTACCTATGGCTAAATGACCTTATTTTTCTTTTGAATTATTCATTAGTTATATAAAGTATAAAAATATCACTTCCCACTAAAAAAATAAACTAAAAAGGAACTTTGGAGAAGAGAGAGTAGAAACAAATTGGAGTACTTAGAAGAGCAGCCAGAATTTCATGGGGGGGAGCAGGAGCGGGGGGCTAAGATATAAATAGTCATTTAGGGTCATGTAGGATTTAAATAAAGCTTTAATTGAAATAAATGCACTCGTGGTTTTATAATATCCTGAAAGGAAGGAAGTTTGTTTCTTTGAGATGAAAACTGTGAACACCTAACATTTTAAAAGCAGAATCCCTCCCTGAAGATGGTGACAGAGGAAAGAATGAATTTAATCTCAAGTTTGGAAGGGCAAGCTATGAAATAGTTAATATGACAATTGCTACCATATATATATACTGATGGCTTTTGACAAAGCAGGCCTGTCTGATACCTCAGTAACTATGAAAGGCAGTGGCAATATATTTCTCTTACCTAGATTGTTTAGTTTTTAAATGAGGCTCAAACAATTTTAAACAGTTAAAATTATTTAAAATGGTGGCAATGCCTATTATAGTTTTACAAAAAAATGTGTAAGCTTTTAAGAAACAATTTGACATTTGTTTTCTCATCTATATATATTTTGGGGAGTATTCTCATGTAGAACAGATCTAGAGCTACATGACTCAGCTGAAATACACAATTGCAAGTTAAGAGTTAGAATCATAAGTTGGTGAGTCAAACTCCAAGTCTAGTTCTATGTATATTACATAGATGTCCAAGAAGGTTCTTGATTAAATAATTTAATCATTTTTAAACTAGAAAATAAACAAAAATCAGAAGTCTGCTAAAATCTATATGCTTTTGTACATTTTACTTATTCATCTAATAAATGTTTTTTATTTCATACCAAGCATGTGTTACAGCAAACTCATTCAAAAATGAAAGAAATATGATCTCTTTATTCTAAAACTCTGCTATCTGGTCCACATGTAAACAAAATATAAGAGGCAAAATGCCAAACTATGATCTAAAATGAGTGTTATTGAAATAAGGTTACTTTGAGAACCTCGTAATTTGCATAATTCAAGCTGAATTCTCTAAGTTCCAGTGTCAAATTTCCTAGGTAAAACTTCAATTCAGAATTTAAGGAGAAAAAACAAATTGGAGAGAATTACTAAACATGCTAATTTTGTCAGTTGCTTAGCAATCATATCACCCTTATACTCTACTTGCAAAAAAACCATGAAAATTAATTCATTTCATGATTTATTAAGAAAATATTTATTAAGCTCCTAAATCTTGTAAAACAATCTTCAGAGCTCTAGACTCTAGGAAGTGAATAAAACAAAACAGGCAAAGTAGGCAACATTCATGCCCTTATGAAGTTTATATTCCAAGAAGGCTGACTACAAACATACAAATATATATGTATATTAATATTTATAAAAATACTTATTTTAATTTATACATGTACACATAGATACACTCACATTTAGATGGTAATAAAATGCCACAGCAATAAATAAAGCGATATTAATGAAATAGATGCATCTGGACAAAAGAGGATATCTTTTGTGAAAATAAAATAAGTCTATTTTTTGGGGGGTGGAGTGAGAGGTGATGTGAAAGAAATAGTCTTAATAGGCCAAGCTACAATTGCTTACACTTAATTAACTTCTACCATATGCATCTAGAATGATACCAATCCTGTACTGTCCTTGAGAGAATTATAATAGTCACTTAAATTGCCTTATTGTTCTGTGGCTTAAATGAGAAATCTGGTTGAGACAGGCAGTTAATGTATAGTCTAGATCAGTGATTTTCAACTGGTGTGCCACTGCACACTGGTGTACCACAAGAATTTTTAAAATGTGCAATATCTGACCTCATTTTCCTTTAGATTGTTAAATTTTAAAAGTGACAATAGTCAACAGAACAAGAGCTGCCAGATGTAAATGCCCTGTGTTGAACCATAAATATATCAGTCATATAATAGAGCTGCATCTTATTAGTCATGATCCTATATAATAAAAGGCTAATATGTAAATTGACCACATGGGAGGCACTGTGAAGCCAGAAGCCAGGCTCATGGCTGGTGCAGAGGCAGTGGCGAGAGCCTCTTTAGCCTCTGTGGCAGTGTGGATGGGCTGAGGGGACCCCTCCCGCTGATGCACAAATGTTGTGCACCAGGTCTCTAGTATGTAATAAGATTGCATCTGGTTCTTGGTACCAGAAATTCTTTTTTTTTTTTTTTTTAATATATTTTATTGATTTTTTACAGAGAGAAAGGGAGAGAGATAGAGAGCTAGAAACGTTGATGAGAGAGAAACACCGACCAGCTGCCTCTTGCACACCCCCAACCGGGGATGTGCCCACAACCAATGTACATGCCCTTGACCGGAATCGAACCTGGGACCTTTCAGTCCACAGACCGACGCTCTACCACTGAGCCAAACCTGTTTCGGCTGGTACCAGAAATTCTTAAATACAATTATAGATACATGATTTTTTTAAAAGTTACTTTGGATCAAAAAAGAATATGTAATTATTGTTATTATTTTGTAAATCAATCAAAATTATACCTACCCCGTATTTTCCGGTATATAAGACGACTTTTGAAATGAAAAAAAGTCAACCGAAAATCGGGGGCAGAAGACCAAAAATTGCACAAAAATTACCTGCAGATCTTGACTGCAAAGTAGGTCTTTTCTTTGAAGTGGGGGGTAGTCTTATACAGCGAATATAGGCATAAACCTGTGTTTTAACTGTAAAATTAGGGGGTCGTCTTATACGCCGGAAAATACGGTATTTTTTGTCACATTGGCAAAACATATTTTTTGGTGTGCCACAGAATTTTAGTAATTAGTTATGTGTGATAAGATAAAAAAGGTTGAAAATTGCTGGTCTAGATAGTACTTTCTGCTTCAAAGTGACAGTAAATAAAACTAAAAGAAATAAGAGAGTAAGCCATATAGAAATTGGGACAAAGACATTTTATGTTGAAGAAATAGCCAGTGCAAGGGCACTGGGGTATTTAATATATGTAGTGAGCAAGTGGAGAGAACAAAGTCAAAGGTGTGAGAGCCTGGGCGCTTCTTGAGCATTGTGAGCACTTTGTTTTTATTCTGAGTGAGTTGAGAAGCCACTGGAGGACTTTGAGAGGAGGACCTGATGTGACTTAGGTTTTAAAAGCTTTCTTCAGGCTGTTAAGTAGAGAAGAGATTGCAGGGGGTGACAGAGATGGGTAGAAAGAGATATTAGGAAACCAGTCCAGTTACCTGACAGAGAAATGATAGCAGGCGGAGGAAGTACTGAGAAATGGTCATATGCTAGCTATAATTGAAAGCGTAGCGGACAGTATTTTCTGATATATCAGCTGTGTCAAACATGGGAAGAAAAGAGAGGAATCTAAAATGATTTCAAAGATAGGATTCCTTTTCACTCTTTAAAGGAAACATCAAATTTCAGTTGCCAATGATAGTGATGATTAACAATCATTGTGTTGTCCTTGAAACCAACAAAAGTTCCTTACTTACAAACAGCACTCCCCCACACAAACACATACACACACCACCATGATAGTGACCTCTTCCCCACTTATAATGCTGTGAGGCCAGGATATGGACGGGTGTGGGGGAAGGGAGGGACACTTCAGTCAGAGGCTGCTGGGCATTAAGCAGAACACAAAGTGAAATTTTACAAGGTCGGCATCTTCACTCCTTCAAAATGCTGTCCATAACCCAATCTATATACTCAATTAAACAGTCTCTCATCTATGAAGTGGAAACAAGGCCTGAAACTATGGCTAATACTTATCTTCCAGGTCAGCGATATCATTCCTGGTTAAAATATTGTGTAGAATAGCCCTAGGAATTACATGATTATGGTTTTACATGCATATTTTTCCTACATTTTAAACAATGGACTTGCACAAAACCTGTGGAACAGCATGTCATTGGAGAGAAGATTATTAAATACTAACTCATAAAAAAGCAATGATCAAGTCAACACATGTTTTGGGGAGCCTCCTTGAGCCGTGCACTGTGCCAGGTGCAGGGACTCAAACAGAATCCCTGCCTAAGAAGCTCACAGTGTATTTCAACAGTTTTCAATTGTGATGCAGTAGAACTTACGAGTTTTTCACAAATAAGTAAAGTAAGGTATTTATATTTTAAGTGAATTCAATCAGCTATATCTCTCTGATTTTCTCTCATACTGCTATGCTTTTGTGAATAATAATAAAAATGAAGAATGATGTTACTTACAAAGGCCTGGAATTAGCATTCATCCCAGGGCACAACCATGGAATGTGTGGCATTCCTGAATGGCCTGTTTCATGTCGTGAATAACCCAGAGATACCCATTTGAAAAATTAGCTCTACTGGATACTATTTGGCTGCCATGGCATCTAGCAAAGTGTTGGTTACTGTGTTGAGGCAAATAATTTGACAAGGAATAAAGCTTGACTATGACTGTCAGCTAATCCTTGCTAATATGTACACAGACTAGAGAAAAGTAAAGTTTAAGAAGAAAGCCCTTTGAGAACTGCTAATATTTTATTAGAGATTCCACAAACACAGTGATGCCTATGAGACAGTAAAACTATATTAATGACCTTTTGGTACTTCATTACATTAAATTCACTTGTCTATCTTGTGCTCTGAAAGGCTCTTTTACCTATGATCTTATAGTAAAAGTATGAATATAATTTTACTATGATCTTATAGTATTTTATATTGTTCATAAGGAAAATATTAATTCACTAGAAGCTCAGTGGATGAAATTTGTGCATGGGAGGGTGTCTGTCACTCAGCCCAGCCTGCACCCTCTCCAATCTTGGACCCCTTGAGGAATGTCTGACTGCCCATTTAGGCCCGATCCTAAGATCCTAAAGGGCCACCAGACATCCCTCTCACAATCCAGGACTGCTGGCTCCCAATTGCTCACCTGCCTGCCTTCCTGATTGCCCTTAACCTCTTCTGCCTGCCAGCCTGATCACCCCCTACCGCTTCACTGCCAGCCTGATTGATGCCTAACTACTTCCCTGCCAGCATGTTTGCCCCTAACTGCCCTCCCCTGCAGGCCTGGTCCCCCCCAACTGCTCTCCCTACAGACCTGGGTCCCCTCCAACTGCCCATTCCTGCAGGCCCAGTTGCCCCCAACTTCCCTCCTCTGCCAGTCTGGTTAACCCTAACTTCCCTCCCCTATAGACTTGATCACCCCCAACTGCCCTTCCCTGCAGGCTTGGTTGCCCCCAACTGCCCTCCCTTGTAGACCTAGACTCTCCCAACTGCCCTCCCCTGCTGGCCATCTTGTGGTGACCATCTTGTGTCCACATGGGGGCACCCATCTTTGACCACATGGGGGCAGCTATCTTGTTGTTGGAGTGATGGTCAACTTGCATATTACTATTTTTTGCATTTTTTTTATTTTTATTTTTTTTATTAAATTATTATCTGTGTACATATACCATTGCCCCCCCCCCCAATACATGCCCTCTCTCCCCAGAGTTTTGTGTCCATTGGTTGTACTTATATGCATGTATACAAATTCTTCGGTTGATCTCTTATCTTCCCCAGATCTCCCTACCCTCCCTGCTGTAATTTGACAGTCTGCTTGTTGCTTTACTGTCTTTATATCTAGCTTTTGGTTTGTCAGTTTATAATGTTCTCTATTATCCATAAATGAGTGAGGTCATGTGGTGTTTCTCTTTCATTGACTGGCTTATTTCACTCAGCATGATATTCTCCAATTCCATCCAGGTTGCTGTAAATGATGAGAATTCCTTCTTTTTTATGGCAGCATAATATTCCATTGTGTAGATGTACCATAGTTTTTGGATCCAATCATCTGCTGATGGGCACCTAGGCTGTTTCCAAATCCTAGCGATTGTAAATTTTGCTGCTATGAACATAGGGGTGCATATATCCTTTCTGATTGATGTTTCTAGCTTCTTGGGATATATTCCTAGGAGTGGGATTACTGGGTCAAATGGGAGTTCCATTTTCAGTTGTTTGAGGAAGCTCTATACTGTTCTCCACAGTGGTTGCACCAGTCTGCATTCCCACCAGCAGTGCACGAGGGTTCCTTTTTCTCCACAACCTCGCCAACACTTGTCTTTTGTTGATTTCTTGATGTTAGCTTTCTGACAGGTGTGAGATGGTACCACATTGTTGTTTTGATTTGCATCTCTCAGATAATTAGTGACTTTTAGCGTGTTTTCATGTGCCTTTTGGCCTTCCTCTGTCTTCTTTTGAAAATATTCTATTTAGGTCCATTGCCCATTTTTTAATTGGGTCATTTATCTTCCTTTTATTTAGTTGTATAAGCTGTCTGTAGATGTTGGAGATTAAACCTTTATCAGTGATAACAATTGCAAATATATTTTCCCATAAAGTGGACTTTCTTGTTGTTTTGTTGATGGTTTCTTTTGCTGTAAAAAAGTTTTTATTTTTATGTAGTCCCATTTGTTTATTTTCTCTTTAGATTCCATTGCTCTAGAGGCAGTATCAGTGAAGAAGTTCTTTTGGCATATGTCTGAGATTTTGCTGCCTATGGATGCCTCTAGTATTTTTATGGTATCCTGCTTTATGTTTAAGTCCTGTATCCATTCTGAGTTTATTTTTGTGTATGGTGTAAGTTGGTGATCTAGTTTCATTTTTTTGCAAGTGACTGTCCAATTTTCCCAACACCATTTATTGAAGATACTGCCTTGACTCCATTGTATATTCATACCTCCTTTGTCAAATACTAATTGAGTATAGAGGTTTGGGTCGATGTCCGGATTCTCTATTCTATTCCATTGATCTATAGGTCTGTTCTTGTGCCAATACCAGGCTGTTTTGAGAACAGTGGCTTTGTAATACAGCTTGAAATATGGTATTGAGATCCCTCCTACTTCATTCTTCTTTCTCAGGATTGCTGTGGCTATTCGGGGTCTTTTTTTGTTCCAGATAAAATCTGTGAAGTATGCCGTTGGTATTTTAATGGGGAGTGCATTGAACTTATAAATTGCTTTGGCAAGTATGGACATTTTGATGATGTTGATTCTACCAATCCATGAACATGGTATGGTCTTCCATCTGTTTACATCTTCCTCTATCTCTTTTTTCAGTGTCATGAAGTTTTCCTCATATAGGCCTTTTATCTCCTTAGTTAAGTTTATTCCTAGGAATCTTAGTTTTTTTTGGTGCAATGGTAAAGGGGATTGCTTTTTTAGTCTCTGTTTCTGTAAGTTCACTGTTGGTATATAGAAATGCCATAGATTTCTTGGCATTAATTTTGTATCCTGCTATATTGCCAAATTCATTTATTTAGTCAATTAGTTTTTTGATGGAGTCTTTTGGGTTTTTGATGTACAATAGCATGTAATCTGCGAATAAGGATCACTTTATTTCTTCTTTTCCAATTTGAATGCTTATAGTGGCAGACACAAACTTTCCAAAACTCTAAATGTTTAAAAATTCATTCAGTATTCCTGGCAACAAATGTTGTCATTTTTTTCATTAAAATGATAGCCTTACTTCATTCATTTTTCAGGAAACATCAATACCTATCTGAAAAACCATCGTTTATGTCAGTCTTTGTTCTAAGTAAAAATGGAATTCCATGAAAAAAGGTGCTCATTTCATTTGTAACTCAAACAATAACAAAAGTGCCTTTTTTCTGAGAATACCATCATGTTTAAGTAGTACATTGTTTGTAACTCCATTTAAGCATACAAATTCAGAGATAATATTAAGAAGACATGCATGTGAAAGTCAATAATTAAAATGAACAATATATATAAAAGGCTAAGTTGATTCATGCATGCATGATACATATAGAGCTCTCGCTGGTGCCAATCACATGCATGTGTTTCAATCTGTCATTGTAGATTGTTAATTTGGTTGACATTTTTACTATAGAGAAAGGGCAAATAGTGATGTTAAAATATTTCTTCTAATTAATTTCCTTTCAATGTGCACAAATTCATGCTCTGGGCCACTAGTACTACATAAAAGACAAAACTCCATGACCAATAAAAAGCATATGAACAAACTGATCTAAACTAAGTCTAAAGACATATGACAAAGAATATCTATGAAATTTGAATGGATAATGGGTCAAAAAATCCTATAAAAGGACAAATTGGGACAGCTGGAGAAATTTAAATATAGATTCTTTATTAGATAATATTATATAATATAATTGTGTCAATATGGTATTTCTTGGATGTGAAGATAATATTGTGGTTATTTATGAGAATGTCCTTTTGCTTAAGAGATTCATGTTAGTTGTTTGGAGCAAAATGACTTTCAAATGGCTTGTAAGAATACAAACATGTAAACCTAAAGAAAATATTTACAACTGATAAATCTAGATGAATAGTATAGTGTCCATTATATTATTTTTCTAAATATTTGAAATACATGAAATTATAATATTTGGAAGGTGGAGGAGGAAAGATACTATTCTCTGAAAAAAGAGTTCAGAATACAATCTTAATGGCCCAAAGACTGGAACTCATTAAGAGCAAAAAGCTATGTGTATGCAAACACCTTGTTGACCCTCAACCATGAAAAACAAAATATAACAAGAAAGCTAACAAATGCCAAACTATAAAGTAGGCTGGACAGTTTTTAACACTTGATCCAGAAAAAAATTTTGATAAAGAGTCCTATAGTCCTAATTAGATGAATTCTCAATGGTCCATTTATTCACACATAATAGGCATTTCCTGAAAAGCTACACATGCCAGACTTTCTGTGGTGGGTCTATCATGGACAAGCACCTCATGATTTTGACCTTCAGACTTGCATTCACTTTCTCCTGAAAGAGTGCCTAACTGGCAGTGCTGGCTCAGTTGTGTATCTGAATAAATGGTAGGTGAGCACATAGAGTAACAAAACAGGTAAATGCATAAACAAATGACATAAAATAAGAGGAAATGCACAGTGTTACAGCCTGGTCTGGTAATGCTGTGTAGGATATCTGGTTGGCCAGGTAAAGAAGTGTTGGGTGTGAGATGGAGAGGATACTGTAGGCAGCAGGCATACCCAGGAAATAGAGGAAAAGAAGGGTTCCGTTTCATTTTGTCTGGCTGTCAATGATGGCAGAGTTGGAGTAATCAGTTGCATTATAAACATGTTGAGTTACCAGGGCTTGTAAGATATCCTATTGCAAAACAAACATGGAAGTAAAGTAGAACAGAAACACCAGACATTGCCAAATTTATTTTGGAGGCTAAAATCACTCCTGATTGATGATATCTGAGGCAGATATGTCTTGGAAACTCTTGAGACCTGTCAGAAGACTTCACATTCAAACCACTGAGGAAATTCCTTTTTTCCTCTATGAAGAAGATTCTTTATTCCTTTAATAGAAGTCTTGCACCAGAAAACTAAACTTGTGGCCCTATTCCTAGTCCCCACCCACAAAATCTTAGAGCAAAATGAAAAATAATACATCATCATAATTATTTATAAACCTTCTAACTCATATATTTTATATAGAATCATTATCTGTCAAGAGCTTTCACAACTTTGTTAGCTCTCTTTAGCAATAAAATAGATGAGGTCTTAAGCCCCCTTGGAGCAGAAAGTGGTAACAAGAATTAGATCAGAGGGGAAAACATATTGGAACACAGTTAATATGAGAAGTTCCTCCCTCCATAGAAAATGTCTGGTTTTCCATCAAAGGGGGATGGGGACAGAATCTGAAAAATTATTGCTACCAGTGTGAGCCATTACAAAATCATATAAAACAAGGTTTTTTCAATAGATAGTTACTGACTGCTTTAAAATTATGCCCTGGCCTGTGTGGCTCAGTTGGCTGAGCACTGTCTTGTGCACCAAAAGATTGCCGGTCCGATTCCTAGTCAGGACGCATGCCCCAGTCACAGGCTTGGTCCCCTGGTGGGGAGCATGCAGGAGGCAGTCAATCGATGTTTGGCTCTCACATAGATTTTTATCTCTCTGTGTCCCTCTCCCTTCCTAACTCTCCAGAAATCAATAAAAATATTTTTAAAATAAAAGAAAATTAGTAGATCACAGGAAGAACAAGAGTAGTCTAATTTTTTTAAAAAAGCAAAGGATGCTCAGGAAAATAATTTTGTGTAATTAAAAAACAACAGTGAAGTCAATAGAACTGGGTCCTTATTTTTGTTCTATCTCAGTAGCTGTAAATAAATTGTGGAGCTGAAAGAAACTTCAGACTTCCTGTAATCTAAACCTTCCTTTAAGGAGGAATAATTCTCCAAGAAAGAGTAAAGCCAGAGAATAAGCCGTATACTGGTATAGTCACTAAGTTTGTTCTCCAGCCAAAACCAGTTTGGTGCAGTGGACAGAGCGTCGACCTGCAGACTGAAAAGTCCGGAGTTTGATTCTGGTCAAGGGCATGTACCTTGGTTGCGGGCACATCCCCATTAGGGGGTGTGCAAGAGGCAGCTGATGGATGATTCTCTCTCATCGATGTTTCTAACTCCCTATCCCTCTCTCTTCCTCTCTGTAAAAAATCAATAAAATATATTTTTAGAAAAGTTTGTTTTCCAACTTAGTTGATGATCTATATTAGATGTCTACATATACAAAATAAATGGCAGAAAAACAACTTGTAAGAAAGATGAATGTATATGGTCTTCCATACTTCAAAAATCAAACAAGTTGATGTTAGGTGATAAATGTCCAAAGAAGAAAACTCTGTGCACCATTCTCCTGTGTGATTTCCCTGGAAGCTGCTGACCAGGGACAATTCCCAGAGATCAATTGTTTCCTTTCTCACCCTCCTCATCCTGTCTCTCTATGGAGGGGGCCCCAAGGAGCAATGAAATGGCCAAAGTCTCAATGTGTGCATAGGGTCGAAGGCATGAGTGACTCTAAAGTGTGCCTGAATCATGAAAGACTGGTTTGGTTTTATCAGTCTCTTTATGTGAACATTTGCTGCACTCATACAAAACAGAGTAGCTGCTAGACCAGCAAAGAATTCTAGTGACCTAATTGATGATGTCTATTTTGTTATTTGCAATAGAGTAATACTTGATACTAAGTTCCCAGGCCTCCAGGGGCCCTTTTAAATGTGGGGAACCTTTGGAAAGCCAGGCTCTTCCTCCACATCTGGGTATGATCAACACCACAAATTAGTTTATTGGATTTAATTGGCAACATTTCAAATAAATATGGTATACAAGTTGTGAAGGAGAAAAAGTCAGGAAAGTTCTGCGGAGTTGGGGTGGGGAGTGAAGACCATAGGAAGATGCTGCAGATTGGGTTCCTCAAGAAACAAATTCAAAGGCAGGTGTTAGCCTGAAAGAGGTTGATTAGGGAAGGCCTTAAGGATGGACACCTGTAGCAGAAGGGTTTGGGCAGAGAGAGGTGTGATTTCAGCTGACCCCATGGGAAACTCTGAGACTAGGATTAGCTAATAGTAGGTGTACAGGATTTTCTGAGGCAGGCGATGCTCATGTCAGTGTTTCCCAAACTTCTCTCATGATGAGAATCACCTGGTGGAGTTGTTAAAACACAGATTCCTGAATCCCAACTAAGAAGTGCTAAACTAGAATTTTTGGGAACATATAGGTAAAATTGTATACTTAACTAGTGCTCTAACACAGATGTTATATACAGAGCACTAAGTTAGGTATGCAATTTTACCTATATGTTCTCAAAAATTCTAGTTTAGCACTTCTTAGTTGGGATTCAGGAATCTGTGTTTTAACAACTCCACCAGGTGATTCTCATCATGAGAGAAGTTTGGGAAACACTGCTCATGTGAATTAGTCATTGGACACAGGCTACCCTAGATTAGGACTGTGACATTGACAAGGCAAGAGCATTTCCCAAGAGAACTGAGAGTTTAGGGCTATCATCTAGCAGCACTTTGTACGGCGAGGGGCAAAGGAAGGAATAAATCTTTCAGTTCTAAGTGGGGGATCTTCCCAGTGCATTAGAGCCTCTTCTACAGAAGACAGACCCCAAGTGTATGGTCTCCCACCCTAAGCCCACCCTGGGCTAAGCCTAATGGGAGAACAGAGGTAGAGAGAAGCAAGAGGTAGTAGCATGTCTCTGAGTGTCAGCGAGGCCAAGACTATGCCTTGGTTACCCTTATACCCCACAGTGCTCCCTTCAGGGAGGAGCTGGTGTCATCAGGCCTGCATTGAAATCCTGTCTCCACCCTTTGGGTAAATTAATTGGATCCTAACATCAGGTTCCTCTGAGATATAGCTTCTAGCCATGTCCTCCCTCATGCCTATTTGCACTTAAACATCTGGGCATAGTAGTTAATATTAATTGAACACTTACATGTTTAATTTAGCTCTGGTTTTATATTTGTTCTCAGTTTGGTCTTAATTTGCTTTGTCTATCTATTGGGTTGGCTCATAAGAAATTGCCAATAGTCAAACTTTCATTGGTAAATTCAATGCAAAAATGTCAATTTCATATGGTTCTACCAAATATATGTCTCACCAATTAAGCTGTAAATTTCTGTAGGAAAAGGGCTGTGTTTTGACAATCTCACATTTAGTCATGTATTTCATTTATATATGCATTACTGATACTCCCTCCTACAGAGGGTTATCCCACTCAGAGTCACTTTGTGAAACAGGATCTTTTCAGTATTGCAGATGAGAATGCTGACGCTCACAGAAAATAAATGATTTGCTGAAGGTCACACAATCATGTGATAGAATTTGGGAACCTGAGCCTACATCTCCAGATACCAAGTCCAGTATTGGCTCCCCAAAAAGATACAGCCTTCCTTCTATCAGTTTAGAAATTGCTAACAAAAATATTCTCTTGTTTGATTGGAGTAGTGATTTGTTAAGTTTTCCAGGGCTGATATTATTATTTATGTGATATAGGGAGACTGTAACTCATTCATTTAATAATTATTGTCTATTTTATTATATGCAGGCATTTATACCAAACTCTGGGGAGTAATGGGTGAATATGTCCTAATCTCTTAATAAGGAAACTCACTATATAGTGCAGAAGGACACCTCATTGACCACCTATGACAGTGTGATGCATGCTAAATAAATGCCAATACAGTGTGACTGATGCTAAAGCTAATATATATACAGAAAGCTGCATGAAAGACACTAGGGAATATTAATTTTTCTCTTGTAGTACTGGGAAAACCTACAAGAGGGGCTGATGCTTGCACTATGCTCTGTAAAGATTTCTTCATGGGGGAAATTAAAGGGAAACTCTTCATGGAGAAGATGAAAAGCACACTGAAATTACACAATGTTCCAAGAAAAGACTCAAACACTGAATAACTTGCCCATGGTCTCATGGTTGTCATTGGAATCCAGCCTTTGCTGCCCAGTTAATGCTCTCCCTTTACAGTGTCTTGCACAAAGGCTGTCACATTAAATAAATGGGATGTACTTTGATATAACACTTTCTTAGTGCTCCCCTAATGCAGATTCTCCCCTTTGCTTTTTTTTTTTTGCAGTGTTTCAAGATGTGCATGTTATGATATTTGTTGGATTTGGCTTCCTCATGACTTTCCTGAAGAAATATGGCTTCAGTAGTGTGGGCATCAACCTACTGATTGCTGCTCTGGGTCTCCAATGGGGCACTCTTGTACAGGGGATTCTTCACAGCCATGGACAGAAAATCCACATTGGAATAAAAAAGTAAGCATTTCTTACCTTTCAAACATTGTGTTTTCAGAGGAATTGTTCTCTGTTTAGTCTCTTGACAGCCAGTCTCTGAGCTAGCAGGCAAATTGTCTGCCTTATTCAATAGAAGGCTATTTGGGTCCAAGGAGGCAAATCTATGTCTTGCTCTACTGAGCTGGATCATACATGAATGTCTATGTCTTCACTGGTCTAACTTTAAGGGCATAAAATTATTATTCTTTTAATCTCAGCTACCGGGAACACAAATCTACCATATGTCATTTTTCTAAGGTTATTTTTGAAATGCAAACACTCTAGAAAATAGGTCATTTATCAGATCAACAAAAACAAAGTAAAACCCTAAATGAGATAAAGAATAGGCAGGTTAAAATAAAGGAAATGTTAGAGTAACTAAAAAGTGAATGGAAGAGAGAAGGGGTTAGGAAATGGGAGGGCCTAAAGCAGGCCTGGGGCAAGTGACCTATAGGGACTGGCATGGAGAAGGGCCTTGCACCCTGGGTAAGGTGATGCTATAGTTTATTATAACTCATAGTTTTATTTGGGATTTGCATTATTCTTTAATGTATTCTTTCTCTTCCCCTTAGCATGATAAATGCAGATTTCAGTACAGCCACCGTTCTGATTTCTTTTGGAGCTGTCCTGGGGAAAATAAGTCCACTCCAAATGCTGATCATGACAATCATAGAAATTGCTGTCTTTGCCGGTAATGAGCATCTGGTTGCTGAGATATTTGTGGTACGTGTCAGAGGATTTATACTCACCCAACTTTGGACATGGTTTGTGGTCACAACACATAATAGATGCCCACTCTATGCAGGGACAGACCCTGGCAAGTGTAATAACAGTCCTCATTTATTTGAGTGCCTACTGTGAACCAGGAGTTTTATAGACATTAATTATGTCATCACGATGCTATAAGGTAGGTGTTATTTTGTTAATATTTATACAAAAAGAAAAAAAATCATGAGCATAGATATTAAATGACTTGCTGGATGGAATCTGGATTCAAACCCAGATTTTTCTAACTCCAAAACTCTTCTTATTACATTATATTTCCTATCAATGATCAATTTCTATTTATTTCTCAACTATTAGGTGAATGGTCTTTTCTAAGTCTTCTGTTAAGGCCTAGGTCAAATTTCTTCTTCTCCATAAAAATATCATTGAGTAGCCCAATAATTATAAATAGAATATTTCTGAGCACTCTCCAACAGGTGTGTATGCTTCTGTCAAACATTTAATTCAACAGAAATTATTCTGACAACTTTTTAGGTGTCATGATTTGGTGCTTCAGTGACAAGCAAAATAGTTAAGGTCTCTGTCATTGTAAAATTTACAATATAATTGGGAGGCAGGCATCAAACAAATAATCATACATTCCCTGTCCCACTCATAGCCATGTGCATATGTGTGCATGCAAACACACACACACACACACACACACACACACAAATATTACTATAAATGATAATACATAGGGTGAAAAAATAAGTAGAGCAGATTATGAGAGAATGTAACTGAAAGACCTAATTTAGACTGGGAAAACAAGGAAAGGCTTTCTGAGGAAATGACAGTTAAGCTGGACCTGAATGGCACATAAGAGTTTACTGAGGAGGAAAATCTTAAGTAAATTAATATACTAGTATCATATTCCTATCTTCATAAGAACAGAACAATACCTCGGGTATGGTACTCTGAACTTTCCCTCTAGGGGCAGGAAATATAGGAAACTGAATTAAATCCATACACTATGCTAAAAGGGACCTAAAATATATTCAAATGAATCTTGGACCACTGGCTGGTTTTCATGTCATCATCTAGAAGAGTGAAAAAATATGGGAAAGACCCAGGTTTTTAAAAAATATGAATTTTTATTGATTTCAGAGAGAGAAAGGGAGGAGGAGAGAGAGAAATATCAAAAATGAGAGAGAATCATTGATCAGCTGCCTTCTGCATGAACCCTAAACAACCTCCCCTCCCCACTGGGAATCAGATCCACAACCCGGGGATGTTCCCTGACTGGAAATTCAACCCAGACCTCCTGGCTCATGAATTAGTGCTCAATAACTGAGCCACACTGGTCAGGCTACCTAGGTTTTATGAAACTTCAGATCTTTTTTTTAAAATATATATATTTTTTATTGATTTTTTTACAGAGAGAAAGAGAGAGGGATAGAGAGTTAGAAACATCAATGAGAGAGAATCATTGATCAGCTGCCTCTTGCACACCACCTACTGGGGATGTGCCCACAACCAAGGTTCATGCCCTTGACTAGAATCAAACCTGCGACCCTTCAGTCTGCAGGCTGATGCTCTATCCACTGAGCCAAACCGGTTTCAGCTGAATATTCAGATCTTTAAATTGCAATTAAGTGAGTTTTATCTGTAATGTCAAGTAAATGCAAAAATTATCTTTGTTTTGTATCATATGCAAGCATAATATTTCACGGAGACTCACCATAACCTAAAATGTATCAAGTGCCCACTAAGGACCATAGCACTTTATGAACATGGTCTCATTTATGTAGCTGAACATAGCAGAACCTGAGATTCAGAGAAGTATGGTGATTTGTCTAAAGTCTCATCACGAGGAAGTACCTTGCCTAGGATTAAAAGTCAGTTCTAGGTGGCTCCCAAGCCTATATATTTTTTTCTATTTAACTGTCATGCTTTATCCCACTTTCTCTGACAAATTCTTTCTCTCTTGGTCTACTTTTTATTTTTATTATTGCTAAGCCAATAAAGCATTTTTTTCATTGAGTTTCTTCCTGTAGTGGATTCAGCTTCACCTTTTGCATGAATGTTTTGCCCCTTCAGGCCACTGATATTGGAGCATCAATGACGATTCATGCCTTTGGGGCCTACTTTGGCTTGGCCGTAGCAGGCGTCTTATATCGATCAGGCCTGAGACAGGGACATGACAATGAGGAGTCTGTGTACCACTCGGACCTGTTTGCGATGATTGGTGAGTAGGGAATGAACTTGTTGGGTTCTTGTCTATTTGGTCAGGCATGAGGGAAGGTGAACTCCAGCACAGCTGTGAAGATCTTCAAGAAAGAACATCTTCTGAATACTACTTAAGTTTATGCTGGCTCTCCTCAAAAGACTTAGATAACTAAGCCTAAAAGGAGAGATATTAACAGTCTCCAAGGCAAATTGCCTCCCCTAGATTGTCTTTCATATTAAGAACTAAAATCTCTTTTTGTGGTTTATTTCAGGGACTCTTTTCTTATGGATATTTTGGCCCAGCTTTAATTCGGCCATCGCTGAACCTGGAAACAAACAATACAGGGCCGTGGTAAACACATACTTCTCTCTTGCTGCCTGCGTGCTCACGGCCTATGCATTCTCCAGCCTTGTTGAGCACCGAGGCAAGCTCGATATGGTGAGTGTCATACAAACCCCTATGGGGAGGGAAAACGTTTTCTTCTTTTCCCTCTTAGCTCTTCTGGCTGGCCTGAGAATTAAGTTGACATGAGACAGATTAACAGGAGAAAACAACTAGACTTAATTATGTGTGTACATATGTGATCTGAGAACAAATAGGACAGCTAAGTCTTATATGTCATTTTGAACTAAGAGGAAAAGTGCATAATGGTTTGAACTTCAAAGGGAAAGAAAGTAATTCACCTGGAAATGGAGAAGCAAATGTTTGCTAAACAAATGTTTATTGGACCATCTTTAAGAATAGGATGCAGAAATGACTGAGCAAAAGGGCCTTGCTAGGCTTCTCCCTATCTATCATGACTAGTTCAGATTGGAAGTACAGTTATCAATGATCATAGTTTTCTTCCTGGACCAGATTCTCTGTCTAAATTCTTTCAGGAAGATTCAAGGTTCTTCTTGAGCCTTTTATTTCTTAAAATGAGCCAACTTATAATAAACAATACCCCAAGGAAAAGCACATGTTGGAGTGGCAAAGGCTCCCCTTTACCCAGTGGAAGTTTCATTAAGTGACACAAATGGTTGGTCATTTCTGCATCTCTGCTAAGCTGCCAGAACAGGTCTCAACACTGCATACCCTTAAGAACATTTTGAAGAGAACAGTGTTCATTCCTTTCTTCATGAAATTGGTACTCTGAAAAAATTAAAGTGTTATCAAGAAAATCACAGTCTAGGGGCGAATATAATCATGCAAAAATAAAATATTTGAGGTATTTTTCTCTACTAATAAAGCAAACTGTTAATAAAGCTATCTCCAAGTTCTTAGAAAATCTAAAACAGGACATGTCAAGAGAAGCAAAAGAGAGTGGAGAAGAAAAGTTGTTTTTATTTTCCTAACTGCAAATATTCCTCTCAAAGAAATAACAATTATATGCAATGTGGGATCCTGAGTAAAATTCTGAAAAAGAAAAAGGACATTAGTGGGAAAACTAATGGAGTTAAATAAGGTCTTTAAGAGTATTATATCAATGCTAATATTTTAGTTCTATGATTGTGTATGATGTTGTTAACATCTGGAGAAACCGGGTGAGGGATATATGGAAACTCTCTGCAGTATTTTTGCAACTTTTAAATAGTCTAAAATTATTTCAAAATAAAACATTTTTGCCCTGGCCCATGTGGCTCAGTTGGTTGGGCACCATCCAGAATGTTGCTAGTTCAATTCCTGGACAGGCACATGCCTAGGTTGCAGGCTAAATCTCTGGTAGGACATGCAGGAGTAGCCAATTGATGTTCCACTCTCACATTGATATTTCTCTTTCTCTCTTCCTCCTGTTTCTTCTTTCTCTAAAAATCAACAAAATTATTTTTAAAGGTAAATAAACAAAACTCATTTTCAATGCCCCAAGTTGGTCCTTTGTCTTTGTTGCCTGTGAGCTAGAGAAATGGAAGTGAAGGAGTGGTCCTCAGAGCAGTCACTCTTCTTTTCTAACTGGAGGGAGGAAAATAATATTATCCCTTTATCAAGCATAGCTAAGGATGTATTTCAATGTTCTACAAATTGCTTCATGAGGAAAATTGAGGGGAAATTATGCGCAAATGGTTCTCTCTCTCTCTTTTTTTTTTAATATGTTTTTATTGATTTCAGAGATGAAAGAAGAGGGAGAGATAGAAACATCAATGATGAAAGAGAATCATCAATTGGCTGCCTCCTGCTGGGGATCAAGCCCACAAACTGGGCATGGAATGGAACTTGACCTCCTGGTTTATGGGTCAATGCTCAAACACTAACCCACACTGGACAGGCTGGTTCTCTTTCAAAAGTATTGCTGACCTTCCTCTTTGGCCAGGCAGCAAGAATAAGATTTTCCTGAGAAACTCTGGTAAACAGAAATTGGAGACTCTCTCCATTCTCAAATGTCCTCTGTACAATGACACTTGTGAAAGCTGTTGTCTTTCATGTGGAATGCGTGCCTTTAAAGGTCTCTATATTCTTCGAATAGTAGAGACTCAGAAAGCACACAACAGCCACAGGCCTCTGTTGGCACATGACAACCATGAATGTGTTCCCAAACAGCACCAACTGGCAAAACCTGGATAGAATGATTGCTTACTCCCCACCCTTCCACTACAAGTTCTTTTATTTCCACACCTCCCTCCCCACTCTGGTCTTTGATCACTCATACATTCCCCAGAAACCCTGGGAAGAAAGATATCATGTTAACTGCTTGGAAGAAAGGCTTTCTGCAATTATAAAAAACACTCATTTTAAAAATTATTACTAGACTTTTCAACTGAATGTTGTGCCCTGGGGTCCATGAGTCCTCGATTCATTCCGTCCTGAACTTTGCCTGTTCAGCTCATTTTATTCATGTTTCCGGCTCCCTACAGGTACACATTCAGAATGCAACTCTGGCTGGAGGTGTTGCTGTGGGCACTTGTGCAGACATGGAGATCCACCCATACGTTTCTATGATCATTGGGAGTGTCGCAGGAATGATCTCCGTGCTCGGATTCAAGTTTCTAACTGTAAGTATGACAGATGCTGAGTGAAACTTTGATTCTGCACCATCACCTTCTCACATCCCACAGCAGAGAAAAGCTATGAAAATTGCTTTCATAAGCACCTCTCCTTGTTGTGAGTCATTTGCCTTCCTGTCAGAGGTCCCATTCGCATTTAGTGTCCAGTGTTTATACTTTTCCCTGACTTCTTTTGGGTAGGAGGAAAGAATCCAATATTGGTTATTTATCACTTGGTGGGATTGAATGTCAAGTACTGTGTTCCTTTCCAAAATACCATTTTTAAAAAAATTCTTTATTGTTTAAAGTATTACATAAATCTCCTCTTTTCCCACTGACCTCTCGCTGGCCACCCCCAACCCCCAGCACGTGCCCTCACCACTCCCCTCCCCATCTATGTCCATTTATTATGCTCATATGCATGCATACAAGTCCTTTTGTTGATCTCCTGTCCCCTCGCCTCCCACTCCCCACCTTCTCTCATAGGCTGGACAGTCTGTTTGATGCTTCTGTGACTCTGGTTCTATTTTGGTTGATGATGTTTGTCTTGTATAATTAAGAACTCTGTGCTTTTTAAAGGGGGATTTAGCATAAGATCAGTAAGTAAGAAGGAGTCGGATTTCAAATCACTTGCCTTCAAATCCATCCACCAAACACTAAAAGGAACAGCTTTGCCACCAATGTTTTCAGATTCTTTGACATAAGTAGGTTTTAGATCTGGATGGAGAAGTGGATTATAAGTGGGTTTTAGATATGAATGGAGAAATGGACTGTAGATAAAATGTTTCCTGCATGATCTTTTATTTTAATTATGGAGTCTTATATATCTAATGAAATAAGCTTTATTCTTTTTTTTTTTTATCACTTCAGCCAGTTTTTGCTACTAAACTGAGGATCCATGATACATGTGGTGTCCATAACCTGCATGGCTTACCTGGAGTGGTAGGAGGCCTCGCAGGCATTGTTGCAGTGACCTTGGGAGCATCTGACATGTGAGTGAAACAATGGGTTTTCCTGCCTCCCCTCCCACCATCCAATAATATTTTCTCTCACTCTGTGAAATCCAGTGATGAGAAAGCCTGTTCTTTAGCAGTCCAGGCCAAAGCTGTAAGTATTGTCCTTACTGCAGAGAATAGAATTTATTGGAAAATGTGTCTTAATATTATTAACTAGAGGCCCAGTGCACAAAATTTGTGCATGGGGTTGGGGGTGTGTGTGTTCCTCAACCCAGCCTGCACTCTCTCCAATCTGGAATCCCTCTCACAATCTAGGACTGTTGGCTCCTAAGTGTTTGCCTGCCTGCCTTCTTATTTGCCCCTAACCACTTCCCTGCCAGCCTGATTGATGCCTAACTTCTCCCCTGTCAGCCTGATTGCCCCCAATTTCCCTCCTCTGCTGGCCTGATCACCCCTAACTGCCCTCCCCTGCAGGCTTGATCACCACCAACTGCCCTCCCTTGCAGACCTGGTCCTCCCAACTGCCCTCACCTGCTGGCATGATCACTCACAACTTCCCTTTCTTGCAGGCCTGGTACCTCCCAATTGCCCTCCCCTGTGGGCCATCTTGTGGCAGCCATATTGTGTCCACATGGGGGCAGCTATCTTTGACCACATGGGGGTAGCCATCTTGTGTGGTGGAGTGACAGTCAATTTGCATATTACTCTTTTATTAGATAGGATAGAAGCCTGGTGCACGGGTGGGAGTCGGCTGGTTTGCCCTAAGGGTGTTCGGGATCAGGATGGGGGTTCTCTTGGAGCATGGGGCAGCCTGGGCGAGGGGCCTGTGGTGGTTTGCAGGCTGGCCACACCTCTTGGTGACCAAGTTAAGGCCCTGGTATCTGGGATTTATTTATCCTCTATAATTGAAACTTTGTAGGCTTGAGTGGAGGCCAAGGCTACGAAAGCTTGGCTTCCTCTATTGCCAGGGAAACCCAAGCCTTCTGCTCTCTCTAGCTCCTTGGCTGCCATCATTTTTGTTGGGATTTGTTTATCTTCAATAATTGAAACTTTGTAGGCTTGAGTGGAGTCCAGGGCCGGCCAGAGCAGGCAGAAAGCTCGGCTTCCTGTACTGTGGGGGAAACCTAAGCCTCCTGCTCGCTCCATGGCCATAGCCATCTTAGTTGGGTTAATTTGCATACTCACTCCTGATTGGCTGGTGGGTGTGGCTTGTGGGCATAGCAGAGGTATGGTTAATTTACATGTTTCTCTTTTATTAGTGTAGATGTTTCAGTTTTGTTTTGTGGTTTATTTTTGTCTGTAAATTAACAGTGCTAATTTGAATTTATATATCATAGACACTGGCTTCTAGTACATAGGGCAATTTGATGATCACCATCAGATTACAGTAGGCTTACTCTTTTACTTGATCCCAGCAAAATAGAGCATATAAGGAATAAGTGATGTGCTCAGCAATCATTTCCATCCAACTCACAAATAATAATGAGTTTGCATAACATGGATAGCACTTGGATCTGGAGAAGCAGAAACACTGGCATGAGGCTCTGACTTCTCTACTAACTAGTTATATGGCCTCTGACAAGTTACTCAACCTGTATCCTCTTCTGGCTCTCTATCCTCTTTTATAAAATGAGAAAATTGTTCTTTAAAATCCCTAGCAGACTTATATTCTTCCTGAAGGGGGCTTAGGTGTTTATTTAAATGGGCAGAAGAAGAATGGCTATCAATGAAATCAAGGAGCATGGAAGTTATATCATAAGCCACCAGATGTCACTTTTAGGAAACAATATTGAAGCAATTTGATATGAGTATCACCCATGCCAAACAGCTAGGAAGATCACAGAGTGCAGATCACTCAGAGAGCAAGTATGGAGAAAGAAAAATGCCCAATTTTTAAAGACCACTCAAACCATGAAGAAAAGGTGTGTTTGAAAATGTCTCAAGACAGACAATAGTGGAGTCAAGGCTTGGGGGGGGGGGTTGGAGAGGGGAGTGGGATGGAGGGAGTCAATGGGGAGTAAAAAGGGGGGCATCTGTAATACTTTCAACAATAAAGATAAACTTAAAGAAAGAAAATGTCTCAAGATTACTACTAGCTAGAGTTGCATAATTTAAAAAGGAAAACTTCTTCAATTTTAGCAGATTAAAATATAACCCTGCTGAGACCAGTAATAATAAATATTTGAAAAAATTGCTTATTCACATTCCCTACCAGATAAAAAGTTACCTTCTTCCATTTGTATATTGACTGAGTTTTCTGTATTATTATTTTTTTATCCCTTTTACAAATTTGGAAGATATCTCCAAAAACATATACTAGTACATATTATTTCAGTTCTCTCCAGCACTTTACAGGCTGTTAAGACCAAAACTAAAGTGCTTCATGCTCTAAATCAAGCATGATAAAAACATGTATCAATGAACCCAACACCTAAGGTTATAGTGTATAAACACGGCAAACACTCTAAAGAGGTACCTCATGATTAAGAATAGAGGAATTATTGAGCATCATTCCTAGACCAGTTCCACAGATGCAATAAAACAGTCTATCTGGCTTGTGAGCTGGGTCTGACTGGGTGGCCAGATTTGGGGTAGATTTCAAGGTTGAGAGTCTACCTTGGGACTTGGTTTAGCAACAACTTCTCAATTTACTCAAGAGTTGTGGTAGGGAGGGGAATTATGGAAGGCCCACTTAGGTAGGTAAAATTCACAAGTCCCATGCACCAGTTAAAATAGTCCAAGAGCCAAGACTATTAACCCACATTGTGTCTCTTCAGAATACTAAAATGCATTCTGATTTCTTGGTAAGCATAGGACAATGAAAAAGTAATAATGCTGTTAATTTCTTTTTAAACAAGTGTTTTCCAAGTCTATTTTTTATCATGGAACATTTTTCATCAAATATATCTTTTAATAACTTGTAAAAGATCTTGGCAAATTCTGGTAAAATTAATAGTAAACTTACAATAAAAAAATCAAACAAATAAATATATATTAAATGTTAAAAATCATTAGCAATCAAAGAAATGCAAATGGAAATGTTACTAATTCTTAAATTATTAAATTGACAAGATTAAATGAATAACAATACAGAATGGTAAAGAAATGGGGACATAAATTGTACAATTTTGAATTAGCCCATGTGTAGTTTATTACCCTTTATCAATAATCTCATTTCTAGATAGGTTTCATCTTGGAGAAATTATTGGGCAAGTTTACAATGTTCATAAGAGGAAGTATTCTCACAGCATTTATATATATATAGAACACTGAAAGCAATCCAAATATCCCACCTATAGTTGGATAATTATAGGACATTTGTATAGTGCAATATTCTGTAGCAACTAAAATTATGATCCAGATTGACATTTACTGTCATAAAAAGACATTGAGATCTAATGGAAACATTAGTATTATAATATGATTGCATTTTATAAAACTACATGTTGTATATTTATACTGGTAAAATTTGAGAAAAATTAGTTTCCCTTCTTTTTTAATTAGTGTTTTTTAAAGTATTTTTACAATGATCATGTGTTATTTCTATAATTTTTATATACTAGAGATTTTTAAACTCTTTAAAAATAAATAAATAAAAATAAATCTGAATTTAGTGCAGCTTTCCCTTGAACGATGAAGATGAAACACCAACACACTCTCATTTTCCAATTGTTTGCTTTCATACAATCACTCCTTCAATCTTTCAAAAGCTGTTTAGTGATTGCCTGCTAAGAGAGAGGAATGTGCTAACTCCTTACATTTATCATTCATGTAACAACACACTACGCATTCTAATAGATTACTATTACAATCTTTAATTTCCAAAGTTGACTATTTTTTTACACATTTCATTTTAAGGTAACTGCTTCTAAGATGACATATATATATATATATATATATATATATATATATATATATACTTTAGTGTCTTCAATGACACTACAAAGTTATCTCTACAATATTTGCTAAAAAGAGTTTTTTTTTTTACCTTACTGACTTTTTAATTTCATTATAATTGTTGCTATTTGTTACATTACTTTATCCTCAGAGCCTAAAAGAGAAACTAGCATGAGAAGCTCAATAAACACTTGTTGAATGATCACTATCAAAACCCCATTCCAAGTTTTTCAGAGTGAGAAGGAGAGAGAGAGAGAGAGAGATAGAGAGAGAGAGAGAGAGAGAGAGAGAGAGAGAACGAGAACTCATGGACATGGAAAACAGTGTGGTGACTGCAGGCGGGAGAGGTATAGGTGGAAAAAGTCATAGAGGGGATAAATGGTGATGGAAAAGCTAAAATAAAATATAAAAAAATAAAATCAATAATCATAATAGCAGAAAGTAAGATTTATTTTTTTTTCCTAGGTCTACCCCAGCCATGCAGGCAGCTGCTCTGGGTTCTTCCATCGGAACAGCCATTGTTGGAGGGCTGATCGCAGGTCAGCATAAAAATAAACACTTCCCCGTAGCTCATGCTCTCAGCATGATAGATTACTCATAAACGTATTGACTGGTAAATTTGAAAATGTACTAAACTTCTGACAACAATCATGTAAGTGCAAGTAAATGCTTTTATAACAGTAATTACTTTAATGTAAATATTTACTTTACTGTGCAGGTAAGTTTTCCTCATTAGCATCAGTGTCATAACGTGACTTATTTCCTCCCCTCTTTCACAGGTTTAATTCTAAAGTTACCTATCTGGGGACAGCCATCTGACCAGAACTGTTATGATGATTCTGTCTTTTGGGAGGTACTGTACACTGTTCTAAATATGGACGTAAATGATGACTCCACTAGTGAGTTTTGCTCACCTCAAGCCTAGATGTGTGTGTATGCATGTGTGTGATTAAATGAAATTTAATCCCTTTGTAGAGAGAGAAACTAAGGCAATGTGTGCAGACAGATAAAAATCAGAAGTTATGGCATTTTCCAAAGCAGGTGTTAGATGAAGAAAAAACTGAAGCAAGTGTCCTTTCATTCCTCTGAGAGTTGTTAAAAAATCTACTCATTAAAATAATAGGGACCCTGGGCATGAAATTTTATATCATACAGAAAAATAGGCAAAAGCTGGTGGAAGATAAAAGGTGGGAGAATCTCAGTGAGTTCACAACAAGAGGTTCTGTGAATAACAAGACATCGGCCTCTTTCTATCCTCAGGTTTCGAACTCTTTATTTTCTTCTAAATCGTTTCCTGCAAAGCTTAAGAGTGAGAGACATTTGGGTGTGTTCAGCAAGATTTCCAGGGAGAACAGGATTGGGAAAAGGGAATGTAGTCAGGGTGGGTGTGGTAAATATTTTTGTTCTTTTCTCTTTCCCCCCCAACAATTTTTATAACCAATTCTTTCTAAGCATAGAAAATGGTTACAGAAAACATTTGTTTCAGTAGTAATCTCTGACAGGTCCAGTGAAAGAAACTATTAAAGTGTCCTAATCTTGTTTTCTCTCAAGGTCCCCAGGTGGAGAGAACATGACCATCATTTCCATGAACATAATGGCCACCACCACTTGGAACCTGAACTCTAAGTTTCATTTTTCTGCCTCCAATTCCTCACCCTTCATCTAGAATCAAATTCAATAGACAAAAAGCATCCAGCAAAAATATGGACCAGAATGGAAAGTCCTGACCCACAAATGTTCAGTGTAAAAATGGCTTAGCATAATGTTGTGTTTTCTCTTGATAGTCACTGATTGTTTAGTTAAGGGCATATGACTCATAAAGCAGATGGTCAAGCCTGGCCAGTGTGGTCAGCATCAATCCAGGAACCAAGAGGTCACTGGTTCAATTCCTGATCAGGGCACATGCCCAGGTTGCTGGCTCAATCCCCAGTAGGGGATGTGCAGGAAACAGCCAATCAATGATTCTCTCTCATCATTGATGTTTCTATCTCTCTCACTCTCTCCCTTCCTCTCTGAAACCAATAATATTATATATATTATTATATATATATAGTCAAGATGATCAAGACTACTCTTGACCAGTAGGTAGATACAGGGTGAATATTTGATGCATATTCATATATATTCACAATGGAGGAAGATTTGCATAGAATCAACATTTTCTAATCATATCGCTTTCTTAAATGTAGTTACTTTGTCTTCAATCCCAAAGATTATACAACTGAAGCCAATGAAACAATAATGAATACATGAATCTATTTAAGAAATATGTATTGAGAGACTAGTTTGAATTGCAAATATTCTTATCTAATGAAAAAGGATACCAAAAAAGAACTACCTGCTATTATTATTTTATCTTAAGGTAAAAATAAGCCTGACATCATAAAAATGGTATTGGCATATACAGAATAAAAGACAATTATTTAAATTAAATTAAATTAAATTAAATTAAATTAAATTAAATTTACCTTTCATGAAAAGCTAATAAATTCTCAAATGTACTTTAAATAAAAAGTCTGTAAGGAAACTCCATATATTTTACTCATTGATTTGCTATTTACATATCTAGCTAATTGGTTCTCTCTTGCTCTCCTTCTCCCTCAAATCTCTGGAGAAACATGTATATACATGCAAATACACATGATGTATTGATCACTGTATCTGTACATAGTACAGATTCAAAAAACTAGAAATACATAGAGTAGTAATATGATTCTTTTTTGTAATGCTATCTTGATTTAAAAAAATAGTAGAGTTAGTAATGTTATATCTTTGCTTGAATATTCTCATGCTTAATTTCTTTTGTATGTTTACTATTTGCCAAAAGAACTCACAAGCTGTCTGACCAAAGTCTATTTTGTATAAAATTTCAATTAATTAAATATTATTATAAAATATAGCATTGTCTTTGGCTTTCATTTCTTCCTCTCTTTCTTTTTTATTTATTTATTTATTTTGGTTATAGGAATTCATTTTAATAAAAACCTCATACATACACATGCACACACACAGACACACACACAGGGATACTCATCATATTTATTCCATACTCAAACCAAATAAATTGTTACATTATTATGTATTCACTATAAAAATTAAATTAATGTCTTATAGGACAAGTTTTAAAGAATTGAGTTTTAAAAAAGATAACTCATTATTATATTTAGTCATATAAAATCATTTCTAAGGAAATAAAATAATTTTTCTTCTTTCTGAAAGCTCTTAATATTTTTCTTCTATTTCTGGTACCCTGAAATCTTACCAGGATATATCTAAGCATCACTAAGGAAAACAGCCCTGCTGTAATTAATAGAACTTCATTTCCTGAATGCTAGAAATTGAAAATTACAATAGCAAACTAGAGGCCCAGTGCACAAAATTCGTGCACTCACGGGCGGGGGGGGGGGGGGGTTTCCCTCAGTCTGGCCTGCACCCTCTGGTAGTCTGGGGGCCCTCAGGCGATGTCTGACTGATGGCTTAGGCTCACTCCCACAGGTAGCAGGCCTAAGCTGACAGTTGGACATCCTTAGCACTGCTGCAGAGGCAGGAGAGGCTCCTGTCATCACCACTGCACTCACCAGCTCAGTGCTTCTAGCTGAGTGACACTCTCCTTGTGGAAGCACAATGACCACCAGGAGAAAGCTCCTCCATTGAGCATCTGCCCCCTGGTGGTCAATGTGCATCATAGAGACCAGTCATTCCACTATGTGGTTGATTTGCCTTTTGCTATATAGAATTTTATTCCTCTGGACAAGTCGTTTACTTACAGTATTTTCCTGGACAAATAAATGATTTCTTTTACATGTACATCAGTTTCTCTTTTCTATGAGCTTTTGGAAGCTAATTTATAAATATGAAACCCATTGTCCCCTCCTTGCTGAGCATCACAAAGAATCATTTTTACTACCGGGATGTCCCAATACCCTTCCTTCTGTGCTGATCATAATGCAAAACTTAAGTTTGCTCAGGTACTTTGTAAATGGTTATAATTTGATGTGCTTAGAAAGTGGGTGGTGATGGTCATCACCTTTGACTTGTGAATACTCCCTCCTATCTTCCTATAATGCTGTTCTAAGAAACAGTAACATTTTTTTTTTTTTAATTCTGAGTTAGTGGTCTTTATTTCCCAATAGTGTATATACTCCTTTTATCTGTGTTGCCTAGAATTCAATGATACATTTTAATCTGAAGATTTAAGTTTGCTTCTGCTCCTGCTCAGATAAGCTTTCATACTATTTAATAACTTCCTCTGCTTCATCTCTTCATTTTTATTCTTTTAGCACCATTTTTATTCACCCAGAAAGTAAACCGCATTTGTTATCCAAATCTATTATTTTCCCACCTTATCTCATTGGTTTTAACAGAGAACCTCTGTTCCTTTTATTTGTCTATTGTGTGTGTGTGTGTGTGTGTGTGTGTGTGTGTGTGTGAGCACGCACCAAATTATGGTCCATTTTTAGAAATCCAGCAAAGTTTTATTTTTTGTCTGTGTGTGGGGGCATGCAAGCCTGTGTGTGTGTGCTATGCTTGAATCTCCTTGTTTTTAGGATTTTGCATATTGAGGAGCAGGGTTTTCTTTTTGTTCAAGTTCAAAATAAAAGTCTAACCCAGCTCTGTCAACACTTAAATAACATCTATCAATATATGCTATCTGTTAAAAAAAAAAAAAGCAACAATAGCATTTAAGATGTCTAGTAGGGTGCAAAACTACCATTCTCTGGAGCATTTTCTCAGTCCATTGAGATTTTGGCTTTCCGGCAATTGTCATCAGTTTGGCTCAAATAAATGCACAAAAATTCTCTGTAAGTTTGGACATTTCTTATATTGAAAGTGCAATGAACAAACTGGATATATTAGAAAGGCTGTAAAGACAATTTGCTAAAACTACAACAATAAGGAAAACAGAAATTGCCTTTGCATTTGGTATAAACCAGACAATAATGAAGATTGGAAAGTATACAACATGATCTAGAATGACTCTTCATTCAGATTGTTTGTGGAATTTTTTCATGTTATTGAAAGAGCCTGAAGCTGAACATCTTAGACATCTGAACATCTTAGATGAACTATTTTTTGTGTCATTTATGCCAGGAAGAAGATGGGAAATTTTTATCAGCAGACTCAAGGGAGAGGCCTTACAACATAATTGGTGAATAAATATATATTGTACATATGGATTTTTATTCTCTCATGCCTTTTTCTAGTTTGAAACATATTTTTAAATGACACGTCAATCATTAGATAACAGGGATTTGACAATGATGACTTTACCTCAACTCTTTGCTCCGGGAAAGAGCAAAAGTTAATAGAAACCACCCTTTCATGTTTCACAAAACAGTTTACTGAAAAAACCCTTCCCCATATAATTTAGCTAAAACTCTCACAAACCTTATGATGATGTCAGGCACAAACCCTCCAAATTGCCATTGAGGAGGAACAAAGTCTGTCACCCCAAAATATGCCTTTTGAGGATATTGATTAAGCTGGTGATTTTTAAGAACAAAAGACACAAAAAAGAGCCTTTTACCTTCTCTCTGTTCCAGGAAGAGAGATCACCTTATGGTAAGCATAGCGGACAAGGAGCAACCTGGCCAAGAGTCTGTTAGACTCCCTTCTGAGTCCCATTGTTTCTGGGGACTCAGAAATAATTTGTTTACCAAATGTTTGCTGCTTCTTACCTACCTGTGAATTACCTATCTTCTTAAAGTCCCAGACCATTACTCCCTATTCCTTAGCTCAACATGGCATTTAAGCCACAACTGTCCGATATGTCCTCAGATTTCATTTAAGTCAACTCATTACCTGATTTGAGTTAATTCTTATGGAACACTTGCATGTAAATATGCAATAAATTTGGTTTGTCTTGTTTATCTGTCTTATGTCAATTTGTTTATTAATCAGCCAGAAGAACTAACCAGAAAAACACCATAAGATGCTGGCCTCAGGGTAAAATATTCTCTGAGCTACAACTACCCCATCAAGCTGCCCTTTCATCCCATTTGCACAAGCCATAGTTTTTCTGGTTGGGCTCACTCCTTTCAATATATTTTTATATTGATTTCAGAGAGGGAGGGAAAAGGATAGAAACATCAATGATGAGAGAGATTATTGATTGGTTGCCTCCTGCGTGCCCTACTGGGGTTTGAGGCCACAACCCAGACCAGTCACTACACAGGAATCGAACCATAACCTCCTCATTCATAGGTTGATGCTCAACTACTTAGCAACACCGGCTGGGCTCTCTACTGTTAAGATACTTGCAGACTTTATTACAATCACAACCTTCTCATTATCACAATAGTTCCTTTCGTTCCTTTGCAATAATTATGTTGAATTAAGTCTCTGTGTACTAAATCTGTTGTGTTTTTTATTTGACAAATTTTGTTGAATGTTGAGATAATAGATATTTTTATTACATTGATATACATAAAGTTAGGTTAGTTTCACACTAAGGAAGAACATGGGGGGGGATGAAGTTTGTTAAATTCATTAAACAAGGAGTCATTAATTAGACCAAGGTGGCTCTAATGCCGAGAGGCCTATGAAAGCAAACCAAAATCTAAGCCTGAGAACACCACAAGGTTATAGAATCAAATGCTAAGGATAAACAATTGCAGACAGACAGCTAGGCTTTAGGCTATAGATGATTAAATAATTACCTTATTTTGCTATTGCCTTTTCTGTATAAAAGTCTCTCTCCAACTTCCTGTGTGTGGAGCCCTCCTAACCACTTCTGACTTAGCATTACCTAATTTGAATCAGCGTTTGCTCAAAAACTCTTAAAAGGTTTAATATCCCCAGTTGGTCTTTTAATAAATTCAAGGGTAAATGTGAAGATGTAGATAAAGACTTCTACTCATTTGCTTTAAAGATCCTGAGGGAATGTTTATGTAAATATTCATAACTTTAAAGTACAAATACTATATGTCTATCCATAAACCCCAAATATATTGTATTTCTGTCTCTTTTTTAAAATCTCTGTCTTATTTACTTTTTTACTGTTTCCTTTAACCTTTCATTGCACTAGAAGGCATCCCTTTCTTGTCTCTGTGGCTTCTTTGTGTCCCTGCCCCTCCTTACCCCTTTCTCACATCCTCTTGGTCTCAAGCTCCTCTTCCTGAGAGAGAGCCCCAAGGCCTAGCCCAACTCCAAGGGAGGGAAAAGGATAGAAATGATTTGGAGATGTTTATGCCTAATCTGTTCCAAAATCATATAAAGTTATAGAAGACTGAAGAAACACCAAGCAACTCTTAGAGAAATGGAGCTACACTTTACTACTATTACATGGGAGCCCAGAGAAAAATGTCTTTCAAATTCTTAGCCAAAAACATGGAGGAAACTTTCCCTATTTATATTTTTTTCTAGTCCTTTGTCTGCCAAATAAAGTTTTTCCTGGTCCCCTTTTTAAGTTCTTAAAGAGCCCCATGTGCTGTGGCCTTGAGACCACAACTAAAGGGCTGGCTTGCCACCAGCACTGATAACTCCATCTGGGGATAGTTTATGGCCTCTCTAAAATGGGAGTAAACAGATCTTGTAGGACCAGACAATTCAAGGGGCAGAGACTAGACTATAGGCTGATAAGAATGTGTACTAGGTTAATGGCACAGGTTCAGATTGCTAGACCCCAAAAATGTCTCATTTTCCCCATCAATAACACTACTTAGAGTAATTGGATGATTTAAAAATCTCAAACTCTACTCAAATGGCCTGTTTCTGGAAGTTTTAGGGTGTTTTTTTTGTTTGTTTGTTTCACATTGTAAATGAGTCATTTGTTTATAAATTATTGACTGTAATTATAGACAGTTGGTGAAAATTTACCTGTTTGTAGACTTTACCAATCTTTGTTTCCACCAATAATCTTAAACCCTTTATTTTACAACTTGAGAAGGCTTTGCTTAAGGAGGGAAGGATATGAGACTATACTTTATTCACCTGGGGATTTTATCAAAACTGAACAAATATATTCAAGAACCATAATTTACTGATTAGTTAGCCACTTTCATCAATAATTGTTTTTGTTTTTTTTGTTTAAGAGACTATATATATATATATATATATATATATATATATTCACTTTTAGCTTCTTACCCAGGAGACACTATTGTGCCTGTTGGTTTGTAATGCTGATTATATTCTGGGTGATTTAATAGGAGTTTTCTAGTATATAGTAATACCTAATGAATTAATGCATATAGTAATACCTAATGAATTAATCAAAATAATTTCTTCTGCTTTTAGAATATTTCATATTGCTTGCACTACAGGATTTATAAAAAAAATTTAGTTAAGATATATTGGACTATTAAATATATTTGGGATAATGTGAGCTATATTTTAAATTTGTTGGGCCTAAGAACTAAAAATGTCAGTTTACATAAAGTACCTTATAGAGTGCTTGGCATGGAGTAGATTTTTTTTAAAAAAATAAAAGCTTCTCCTTTCCTCTTCTCAAACACATTTTACAGAGATGGATATGATTAAGAGAAAGGAAGCCTACTACTGCCTTTCTTTGAGGGAGATACCCCTTTCATTTGTTTTATATTCACAACAGAGCTGCTTCCATCTCACTCAGTGGTTGGCAAAAGGGAGAGGAGGTTGTCCAAATGCTGTTATTAACCTTAGAATCTGAGATTTTAAAACATTTGAAACACAAAGAGCTAGACTCAGCATGGGAGCTCTCAGCAATTACATTCTGCCACCTAGAAAAAAACTGATTTTAAAGAACCTACTTAATAAAGCATACAGAGATGCAAACAATCCACAAGGATTTTTAAACTGATTTTTAAACCTGAGCCCCAGTTACCCATGCATTGCTAGGTTGCTTAAGCATAAACGTGCTCATCAATGTGGGTTTCTGAACTTACAACTGGAAATCCTGGTAAATACAACACGGAGAGTCCGGAAGACATCAGGACTATGTCCTCTTATTGAAAATATGCCACGTCCATGGCTCCAGGCTTTCTAGAAGTGCACTGTGAGACCTGAGTCTCAGAAAAGGAGCAAGATGCCACTGTGAAGCCCTCAGGCCTTGGTGCAACACAGGTCAGCTCATGTGGAAAATTAAAATAAAATAAAAAATAAAATAAAATAAAATAAAATAAAATAAAATAAAATAAAATAAAATAAAATAAAATAAAATAAAATAAAATAAAATAAATAAAATAAAATAAAATAAAAAAAGATCATTAATCCAACTGGCTGGAAGGTGTCGCTGTGGAGGCAGAAATGCTGACCCAGGGCGCTGGTGCGCGGGTGCGCGGTGGTAAGTGTTGGTCCCAGGAGCGAGCGCCAGGAGGCAGTGCTGTGCCTACGCAAGTAAGTGCTCAGCGCCTGCGGCAAAGTTGTCAGCAAGGTGACCCTGGGCGCCTTCTCTTCCCAGTGACTCTGCCTGCGTCCTGGCGCTGTGTGTAGACTCCCACTGCTGCTGCGCGCCCGGCTCCTGCCCCCCTCCTCCCCGCCTCTCCCCTCTCCCCAAGCGCCGCCTCTGGCGCCTGGGCACCACCAGTCGCACTGTTGCCAGAACCATTGCCAGTCACGCTGTGACGCAGTGCCTCTACCTGTGGTCCTCGCTGCAGGCCGCCTTTGGAAATTACTTCTCGTCCCTTTAGGTGCAAGTCAGCGTCTGGAGGGTGTCAGGGTCCTATGGGCACACTGTCAAGGTCACCGTGCCCCTCTGGGTGGTCCTCCCTTTCGATCCTCATGAAGGAGAAGCAGAGGAGCAGGTCACTCATCAGCATCATGAGGGGCTGCCTGCTGTTCGCTGTCTCCACGCTGCAGTTTGACAAGCTGGGCTTCTCGGTGCTTTCCCACCCACACTGTGCTTCTTGCTTCAGAATATTTTCTCCATTAAGGTACCGAGAGCGTTGTGGATCCACCATTTCCAGCTGCTGCACATCTTGGGCTTCCACATCTTCTTTATGATCCCCACTTGGGTCCTGGTGGACCCACTACTTTCCTGGTCAGCAGTGGCCTGACCTAGTGTCCCAGTGGCCCTGGACTCTCCTGCTCCTGGCTGTCAGCACCTCCTCCCATCAGGGCAGGGGACACGAGCAGACAGCAGACAGGAGCACTAGCAGAGCCCTCAGGGGATGTCCCACCACAGGAGGGGGACTGTCCAAATGACCACAATAACATCGTCACAGACCACTTCCCAAACACAGACAATTTGAACCACTCTGACCTACAGAGCCTAGCAGTGATTTTCAACAAGAATATTGAAAGCATGCAATACCTATTGAGTCAGAGGCACTGCCCTCTTTTCCCTTAGAGCAGTGGTTGGCAAACTGCGACTCGCCAGCCACATGCAGCTCTTTGTATCTCCACAAAATACCACGTGCGGGCAGGCATGTACAGTGTGATTGAAACTCCACGGCCCATGCGCAGAAGTTGGTTTTCGGCTCTCAAAAAGAAATTTCAATCATTGTACTGTTGATAATTTGGCTCTGTTGATTAATGAGTTTGCCGACCATTGTCCTTAAAGTGTCACATTTAAAAATGACAACAGCCAACACAACAATAGCCGTCTGGTGTGAATGAATCAAAATTATACCTATTTTTTTTTTTTTTTGTCAGATTGACAAAATTTTTGTTGTTGTCGTGCTGCAGAATTTTAGAGTTAGTGTATGTGCCATGAGATAAAAAGGGTTGGAAATCCCTGGCCTAAAGGAAAACGTGGGCCATTCTGTGATTCCACCCCCACCCCCAGCAGGATCAGAAACTAATGACAACCAGTGAATGGAAGCCCAGTCTCGGGGTCCTGCACAGCCACCAGAGGACTCTGGGGCCCTTGGCCCGTCAGCAGAAGACCCTCCCTGCAGTGGCCATCAGTGGGCAGTGACACTATGGACAGCTTGGCCAGGTTTGACCCTCCTGCGAGCACTTACTGCCCCAAGCATGTATTTCAGAGTTCCTGTTCTGCTTCCCAAACAGCATTTCCAGACAGCACCCGGGAAAGGCGGGATTGCTGGGGATACAGACCTTGGAGTGGGCAAGAGATGGACACAGTTTTCCCATCAGCCCCTTGGCCATTCGCATCTGCTGGCAAGTGCTCCCAGGAGAACAGCTACTGCCCAGAGCATGGAATTCTTGGAGGCTGATTCTCTGACCTGCAAGTCAGAGTCCTGTGTTTTGGGATTTTCTGTTCCCTTTTCCCTTGATGTTTCTACTAATTTTTCAATTTTTTCATTAGTTTCTACATGTCAATTTCAAAATTCAATAGTCTCTCCTTCAATTTGGTTGCTGCCTGCCTCAAAAGTTCATTTTCACTCACTTTATTAGTGAAATTTCCACTTAAAGAAAGGAATTCATCACATTTTGCTGTGAATAAGAGCTCTTTTTTTTTCTTATATTTTTTAAACACCCTTTTAAGGGTTTTATTAAAAATATATATATATATATATATATATATATATATATATATATATATTTTTTTTTTTTTTTTTTTTTTCAGACAGAAAGGAAGGGAGAGGTATATAGAGAGTTAGAAACATCCATCAGCTGCCTCCTGCACACCCCCTACTGGGGATGTGCCCACAACCAAGGTACATGCCCTTGGCCAGAATTGAACCCGGGACCCTTCAGTCCATAGGACAATGCTCTATCCACTGAGTCAAACCAGTCATGGCTCTTTTTTTTTTTTTTTCTTTCTTTCTTAATAGATTTTGTAAAACATCTTATTTTTCCTTTAGCTGTTTAATTTCTAAACCAATTTGTCCACATTCTTTTCTTTTCATTCAGAGGTGGCAGCAATTGAATCAGACAATCTGGCGACCTTTCTCTCTTTCCCCGTGGTTCCAATTATTGCTCCTTTTTCCTGCATTGATTCCCTCAGCCCTTGAAGCCCTTCTGGGAGCAATTTAGAAGACTCATCGAGTTCATCAGATTCCATTGCCTTCGGAGAGACTGCATTCTGCGGTCACTGACCCTGTGGAGGGCTGTGAAAGAGCATCGCTGGCATTGCAGAGCTGCCTTCCACTGAGCCGAGTTAGCACAGTCCATGAGATGGCTATCCTGGCTTAAGCTGCTCCATCTCAGTATTTTATTTTCTGCAGCAGACAGTGCTTCTTGTAGTCTCAAAGCTTTTTCCATGGATGTACTTTGTACAAGGCCAGCTCCAGAATTTCCTGACCAACCAGCGGACTGAAGTTTCTGTAGCATATTCTTTAGCATGATTTGTTCTCTTCTCAGAAGTATGATGTCTAAGTATTTCTATTGAAAACAGCAGAAGCATGAGGGTTGATGTCATTAAAGCGTGCCGGGAGCACATCTCACCCTTGAGGGTTCTTGTCTCACAAAGTTTGAAGAATGAAATTCAAGGACTGAAAGAACTTGTTAGTTAAAAGGGTGGAAATTTATGGGAAGCAAATACAGACTCCCACATAGGGAGACGTTCCCAGGGGAGTAACCCAGCAAGCTTTGTTCTAAGATTTATAAAGGCTGTTGTTCTTTGTCCCTTCATGCTCCCTGCTAATGGACCCCTTCCCCACTTTATGACCCCAAGCTTTTCTAATTGGACAGTCTTTGGCAGAATATCAGCTTCAAAGTCCAAAACCCACATGGAGACCCCCTTTGTTTCTCCCCCTTACCCTGCAACTTTCCTCTATCTCATGTAAACATAGGTTTTCCACTTTCCAGCATCTGTCGACATGTCTCTATCCTCTGTCAAAGTATGTTTCTGTTTTCCCCATACTCTGTGGCTTTTCCTTATCCTCTGTGAATGTATATCTTCCTAGCCCCTTATCTTGTGACCCATTTCTGTCTCTGTGAATATATGCCTTCTGGCGGCTGGCTCCAAGCCCTCAGCTATACACCCCTCCCCCATGGACTCTCTTGATTCCTAAGACTCCCTAGCCCTGCCTATCTTAGCCCTAGAATTCCTTTCTCATCACTCAGTGAAGGTGATGCAGTGGTTGATGGTACAAAGCCAGCTCTAGAATTTCCTGACTGAAGCTTCTTCAGCTTAATCTTTAGCACTACCCATCTTCCTTGCAGAAGCATGATGTCTAAGTCTTTGTGCTGTAAGCAGCAGAAGCTTGTGGGTTGCTGTCATCACCAGTGAAGGTGATGCCCATGTTGATGGTACAAGACCAGCTCCAGAATTTCCTGATCAAGTGGCTGACTGGAGCTTCTGCATCTCATTTTTTTAAGAGTTTGATTTCTGTATCTTTTTGTTGTTCTTTATGTCTGTAAGTAACATTATGTTTTTGCTATAATTCTGTTGAATAATTTTTTTAAAATATTCCCATTGTTTTAAGTTAATAATGAGATGGTTTCGTGTATGTACTTTTTAGTATTCATACAATTTGGACTAATTTATCATGGAAAGGTGTCATTTGAAAAGAATTGAAGAAGATCCTGTTAATTTTAAAACAAATGAATAATGTAATTATTATTCAGTAAATAAAATGGGAAGAATGTTAAATAAGATACAGCTTGGAAATCCCTATTCTCTCTTCACTCTCCTCTCTCACTTCCTTTTGTTTTTATTCATTTTTCAAATCACCCTCTGATAACTTTTTTCTTTGTAAATAAAAATTTTGAGTTATTTAAAGATACTAAACCAAATTTTATAACTATTGCTAGAGGAATATTTTCTTTTAAAAAAATTATTTATTTATTTGAGAGAGAGAGAATAGAAGATAAGAGTAAGAGTGAGAGAGAGATTGATTTGCTGTTCCACTTACTTATGCATAATTGGTTGCTTCTTGTATGTGCCCTGACCAAAATCCAACCTGCAACCATGGTACTCTAGTATATCGGGATGATGCTCTAACCAACTGAGCTACCCAGCCAGGGCTATAAGGAATAATTTTTATTAGGGAGACATAATTATCTGTTTAGGTCTTTTTAAATTTTTTTCTTGTAAAAATAATGGAATCCAGTTATTTCCTATTTTGTATTTTTATATAAAAATAACATTTTATTTTCATCATTCTTCATGTTGCACTTTAGAAGACTGGAGAAGCTGGCTGGTGGAAGGGTAAAGTTAATGGTAAAGAAGGAGTATTTCCAGACAATTTTGCTCTTCAGATAAATGAACTGAATAAAGACTTTTTAGTAAGCTTTAATTTTTCAATTATAATAACGTTTACAGAATCTTTTGCCAATGTTTATTTTAAAACAGGGTTTTTAGCCCAACGGGTGTGCTCAGTGGTTGAGCAACAACATAGGAACCAGAAAGTCACAGTTCCATTCCTGGTCAGGGCACATGCCCAGATTTCCAGGCAGTAGGGGGTGTGTGGAAGGCAAATGATTCTCTCTCATCATTGATGTTTCTATCTCCCTCTCCCTTCCTCTCTGAAATTAACAAAAATATATTTTAAAACAAAACAAGAACAGGGGTTTTACATTGTTACTGAATAATTTTAGATGCATATTTTCAGGTAATGTACTTGAGTTATAATAAAACAAAAGCACTATTTCAGTTATGTGTTTTATTCCCAGTTTTCATAGGAGAGTAATCTTCGATTCATTACTTTATTATAATTAAAAGGGGGAAAAAGCTGGTCATACTAATTAGACAAATTAGACTTTCTTGGAAAAATTAGATTTTATTTAATTTTGCTGAAAATATCTTACTATTATTTTGTCAGTGCATTTTGGGAGCATAAGAAGTGGTTTTGTATCCTTATTGGATTTGATATACCTATTTCACTTCTTACAGTGAATAAAGCGAGGCATGGAACTAATTGACTTTTTAAAATATATAGAAGGAATGAGAGTTAGAAAGTAGACACACAGCAAGGCAGTCTACCACATTTGATTTAGGCGATGCCGAACTCTCTGATCTTCTCAGTCTTTCGTTTAGTGAAGTAAATTACCAGAGGTTACTCTGTGGAGGCTCACACTGTCTGAGGCCCTTCCTTGGCTGGATTTGATTCACTATTGATTCAGCCTCCAGTGTGCTTTATTTTTATACTTTTTTTTGATTGAACACATTCTTTTTTTTTCTTATTAGATGTTTGTACAATATTGATTATCAATTATTTTTAGTGTGGAAAATCCAAATTCACATAGAAATGTCTCAAGTTTTTAACACATTAAAGAAAGCCTTAAAAATAATGAGGGTGGGAAGGGGGGGAATGAAGAACATTTGTAATAATATGAACAATAAAGATTCATTTTTAAAAATTAAAAAATAAGTGAATGCTTATATAAATCTAAGAGAATTTGAACAAATTGAGGAAACACAGATCTTCACCTTTAATCTTTTTTTTTTGAGAGTTCTGAGATGTCAAGAATGAAAGCTACATATATTTACTAGATGCTCTTTTTAAAAAATAAAACAAACAAAAAGTATCTTTCTCTCTTTTTCCCTGCTTACCTCCCTCACCTTCCCACCTAACTCAGCTGTTAAGCACAGTGAATGATGCAAAGGAATATTAAAATTACAGGATGTAAGACAGCACATTTTTGTTAATCATTAGGATATGTAGGTTTATCTAACTCTGATAATTTTTGAAATATTTCAATTTTGATCAAGGAGGTATTTTTTCAGATAGATTAAATTTGTTCAAATATAATAAATGTTGACCTTTTGTGTAGTTGTTACTATTTTATTTTATAATTTTAGCAGGTAGGGGTTGAGAAGAGATATTAATATAATTTTGATTTTTAATGAACACAGTTTATTTTAACCATATTTAACATATGTGTTGAATAGTTTTCACCAATATTATTTTACTAGAAACCAAAGAAACCACTACCCCCTGCTAAGGGTCCAGATATGTAAGAAAACCATTATTCAGTTTGCTGTTTTCATATCTTGAAGTTCTAAAGTGGTAAATTGGGTCTTGTTAAACCATGTATTGTATTACCACAAAAACAAATATATGTGCTACATAAAATTATATATATATACATATATATGTATATATATGTATATATGTATATATATATATATAAATTGTGTTCACATGCATTAATATCTGTCAATACTTTTAAAATATAAACTGTATAAAATAAGGATCTTGAAAATAATATGTGTACTTTAGTTCTATGTAATTTGAGTTAAGAAAATTGACTAAGTTTAAATCTGCTGACAAAACTTAATATATTGACCTGACAAATTATTCTAATTTTTCATATTAAACCCATTAGTTAATGTGTCAAATAAAAATTGATTATTTATGTACTCCTTTTTGAGAGAGAGTGCTAGGATTAAACACATTAGAAGATTTTATTTTATCAAACAGTTGAATTAAACAAATCTATACGAGTTTTCCTGGGTAATTGTTTTATAATCTATAAATTCCAATCTCCAATTTCTGATTTTTTACAAATGCAGTACAATCTTTTTTTCTTGAAAATTTTGTTTTTAGGGGACATATGTAATACTTTCAACAATAAAGACTTACTGTATATAAAAAAGAAAGTTTTGCTTTGCTCTTTTTTAGGATAATGATTATCTTCCTTTATTTAGCTTTGTATTTGCACCCAATCTCAGAGCAAAGAGAGCACAATATAAAAGTATTGGTTATAGAAGATGGTAGTGAATACTTTTAGCTACTAGTTAAATGGGGCTTTTTAAAATTAAATAAAAGAACAATTTGAACATTGAAAGATGCCCTATGCTGAGCTGAATTTGTGCTACTTCCTTCACCAAATTTTTGAGTCTAGAAAGCTCCTTTTCATTTTGTTTAATATGTTCCTTTAGCTCAAAGTTATCTTTTTGGATATTTAAATTATATTTTTGTGACCAGTTTAGTTTATCTACTAAATCTTGCATTTTATCTTCAAGTTTCTGCTTTATATTTTATTTTCTTAAAGTTGAGAGCTTGTTTTGGTTTAGTGATGATGCTGTCTTCTGCCTTGTGCTGTGCTGTTAGCTGACCTTTTATCAAAACGAGGTGAGTTGCAGGTTCTTGTTTCTGTTGGGTCAACTCTACTAACTCAATTACTATCTGATTGAGTTTGTGGTTCTTGGCCTCCAAGTCACATCTGAAATGACTTAATTCTGATCTGAATTCATGTCTCTTGTTGTTGTGCTTTTAACTCCTTCGTGCTCATTGCTCAATTTCAAAAGAAATAGTTGAAGTTCTCCCTTTTCTTAACTTAATAATACATTTCCATTTTGTAAACCTTAAACTCGTTCTTTAAGTTTCAGGTTGTCATCAATAAGATTGTTACCCTGATTTAAGCCACTTCATTTTATTATTTAATTTCAGCATCAGACAGTGCTTGCCTGCCCTCTCAGCATTTCCTCCATAAGAAAACCAGCTCAGAAAGGTAAGCAATTGCCAAGACTACTAAGCTAATAAGGGATAGGGCTAAACCCAGACAAAGGACTTCAGAAGCCTGTGCTTTGATCATATGCTATTCTTTCAAAGATAATGTGTAAGAAAGAAGAAATATGAATTGGGGTATTTTTCTGGTCTTAGTTCTTTCATTCTTTGTAATAGTTTATAATATCTCTATCAATTTGTTTTCATCGGTAAGGAAGATAGACTAAATAATTTACAAAATATATTTTCATTGTTTTTGTCATTACTTAAACAATGGTCTGTTTGGATTTCTCTGTGTAACATGGTTATACATAAGTGGAGACTTTAGGGATATTCTTTGTTTCTTAGTGTACATCTATTTGCAAACAAATGATTTTCCTAAATTTTCAGCAAAGATGTGAGATAAACTAAAATCCTACTTGGCTCCCTTAAAGAAAATGACCACTAGATGGCAGTCAAATACAACTCAGCTTCCTCTCTGTGTCTTTGGTAAACCACAAAAACAAGAAGCTGTAAATAAAATCACAGAGAGCTCCTATTCACTAAATTCACTGGGAAGAAAGATATGACCACTGCATGCTTCCAGCCCACCTAACGTCCATGTGATCCAGTGGAAGACCTGAGGCCTTGGAATCAGACTGATTTGGCTTTGAAAACGTACTTATCTCTAAAAATTAGTATCTGTGTGAACTTGGCAAGTCACTCAAATCTTGTGACGTTATCTATAAGAGACCTAAGAAAAAGTAGCGCTACAGGTTAAAGCCTTTCCCTCTTATCATAAACTCAGAGAAGAGAGAGAAAAAAGGCCCGAGAGCTTTATGCTTGTTTCCCCCCTGGGAGAACAATCATGACACAACAGCAGCCACCAAACCAACTTGTCCTTATTTGTCATTCCTGCTGGAGGTTGGTGCCATGAAGGCTCCTTTGACCCAGGTGGCTGGGTCCTCACCCCTTCCCCACCCATGTGACTTGCCATTGGCTGCCCTTGGCTCTGAGAGCTGCTCCTCATTCTGTTTTGTCCTGCAATATGTTCCTATACCAACCAGGCCAAAGAGAACAAAGTCCCCCCCCCCCCCCCAACCCCCACCCCCAAGGTCATTTGTGTGATTAGGTCATTATTTTTTGAATTCTTAAAGAGATTGTGGTGAAACATGTCTCATTTTGCCACTTCTGTCTTCCCCCCAAGGGCCTAGTAGGATTCACACAGAGCTGACCTCTGACATGATAGCCCCGAGTGGGTGGCTGGTGGGGAGTCCACAGTGCCATGACTATGCTTGAACAAGCAAATCCATTTTCAGCTGATATCCTAAACAGAAAAGGACTTTTCTCTCCAAAGTGGGTGAACATGTCCATCTTATGGTGAGGACATGACTACAGGATCACAGAAGCAGAGAATAGTACTACCCCAGAAAGATCATGGTCATCTGACTGGCTTCACACATGGGACAGGTGATATGGGATGACAGAGTGAGACAGCATCACCCAGCTCTTTCCACTAACCAATGACATCCATCACAGCCAACCATCTGCAGGGCATCCTGGGGAGAAGAAAGTCCTTCCGTGGGTAGCAGTTGGTAAAGATCGGGGCTCACCCAGTCATTTTGAGCATGTGACAAAACTGATAGTTGTGATTCTTAATAGTGACATAGGTCCCAATGAAGGAGAAAAACAACAGGGGACACAGAAAAGTATTCCAATATGAAAGGGAGCATTTTCTTAGTCTCATAAAGATTATTACCTGCCCCGTGGGGAGAGAGGAAGGAAATGAGAATGAAATTAAATAAGGTATATTCACTTCAATCCATTGCATATATTAATGTATGTATACTGCAAAATGTTTTATCCTATTGGCTTTATCTTAACCTAAAGCCCTTGTTCCCACTGATGGCAGAAAAAAGACAAAATTAGTCATTCAAAGGCAAATATATCACCTGGTATAATTTGCTGTATATATTAAGTAATTATTAAAACAAAGTTCTTCTAAGGCTGTCCCTCCCCACCTGGGGGCCTTGGTTCTTAGTGTGGGGCTGTGGTAGGGATTCAGATGCATCCTCTTGGCAGCAGGAAAAGGTGAGACTTCAGGTCTGTATAGGCCCCTGAAGCCTTCATTGGCCCCCAGGGCAGTATCTTCGCTGATCAGCTCAGGACCTCCTGTCCTGTGTCTACTGAGGTGTCGCTGTTCCTGACTTGTTGTTCATGGTGTCACACTCAGAATGCACTTGGTTCCCTCCAAAACCTCTCATAAAGTTGTCTCCAAATGCAATGCTTCCTCCGCCCACCCCAATTCTTCCAACAGCTCCTGAAATTTCCCCTAACTAATGCCTCCAGAGATGTGTGGATCAAATTATACCCAGCCAGGAAAAGAGAGATGGTTATCTATCACCAATTTAATTTCATTCTTTCCTTTGCTTAAGCAACATGCTGGCTCCTCTTGAGTTCATTCCAGAAATGCTCCATTGCCCTGCACGACATGTCCTGGGAAAGGGAGTATTAGTCCCTGGTTCTTGGATCGATGTGTATCTGTGAGCTCCTTGTCTCCTTCTGTGCTTTTCCTCCCCAGTTGAGTATTTGCCTGAGAAGATACCTGCCTCTCATCTCTTGTCCTGGTCTTGCTCTTGCTCTCTCTTTCGGGCCCCTCCTGTCCCAGAGCCAGAAGGGCTCTGCATTTGCTTGCTTTTGCTGCTGTGTTCACCACAACGAATGGCATGAAACATCAGAAATGTCTTATTTTACCTGCTGGACATCAGAAGTCCAACATGGACCCCACTGTGCTAAATCCGGGAATTGGCAAAAGTGCGTTCCTTGCTGGAAGTGCCACGACAGAATTTGTGTTTTGCATTTTCCAGTTTCTGGAGGCTCCTTTTCTCTATCTTCAAAGCAGCAGTGGAGGGGTGAGTCCTTGTCACATTGCATCCCTCCACCTTTTTGTGCAGCCACATCATTCTCTGACTCTGACTCTTCCCTCCTTCTTTCTTTCAGGAATCCTTTGTAATCTGCATAATCCCAGAAGTGAAAATAAAAGAGAACAGAACAGAACAAAGACCCTTTACCTCTTGTCTCCTATGTAGTGGATACCTGGATTGGCTGCACACAACATGTCTGGAGATCCCTAGTAGTCCCCCAGGAGAACCCCAAGACTCTGGTGCCCCACTTGGGAAGTTCTAGGCAAGTAGAGACTTTCATAGTATTACCACTTTAGACATTGTGTTGACCACATGGCATTACCACCACTGCAGTTGTGAGTAAATGGTTGGCAAACTGCAGACAGAGAGGTGGTAGGGCCGGCCAGGGATCCAAGGTGTCTCACCCACACCTGAGCAGTGGGGCTGCTGCACTGGGGCGGCCTCAAGAGAAAACTTGCTTCATCCTGGTCCTTTGTTTCCTTCAGGTGCAGCTGTGTCTTCCTAAACACCTGCTTTTCCTCCTGCTCTATTCCTCCCTGTGGAGTCCTGAGAGTTGGCAAGGCTTCCTGCCAGCCCTGTGGTTTCCAGTGAGCTCTTGGCAGTCCCCTGCATGGAGCTGCAGGCTGCAGGCTTGGGTGGCACCTTCCTATTGTTGCTCCCCAGTCTTTCCAGCAAACGTGTGAGCCTCTAATGCCCTGGAGTAGAAGCCCTTCGAATGTGGAATACAAAGAACTGCCTCTCCTTTCTGAGCTGCATCCTGACTGATGAAGAAGGTCTTTATTCCATTTGGTGCTTTTTTTTTTATCGTGAAAACCTGGAAAATATCAGACTATAAAATTTTCCAACAAGCCTGGTAACTAGAGAAGAGATTACTACTACAGACATTTTAATTTGCTTTTTAAACGTTTGTCTGTTGTATGTATATATTAGATATTTCATTACTTGACATTTTATTGTGCTCCCCCCCACACACACACAAAGTTAAATAATCCTGAAAACATGAATTTACATACTGTATGATATTCCATTGCATGGTTATATTATATTTAACCAATTTCATTATTGTTTGATTGATGGCTGGACATTTATTTGGATTTCAGTTTTTTACTTATTATAGACAACACTGCAATAAACATTCTTTTACATGGATATTTGGATATGTCTCATTCCCTTAAGATAAATACCTAGAAGTGGCTGAGTTAATGGTATGAACATATTTAATGCTTTTGATACATGTGGCCAAAGTCGTCTACAGTAGTTGTACCAGTTTATACACTCCCCCCCCCCCCCCATATCTCTTAACAAGGCTTGTTATCAGTCTGCATGAACTAGAGTACTACGCTGACCATACATCCCAGGTTACTCTGAACAGCTGGTTTATTGTGGATGATAAATTCTGTGGTAAAAAAAAAAAAATATGGTAACTCTCACTCTAAATGACATTAATACAAAGCCATAGTTAGATAGGGAGAAGGTGAGATAAAAGGACATTTTAATAATCTAATTCCCTACTCTACTCAAAACATCTTCTGACCCTGATGCATTGTCTCTGATTAAGCTTTTCTATCTGACCTTGATTTTTTTTCTCCCAGTAGAATTCATTCTTTATCATGGAGCACTGAAATCCTACCTCACTGGTCTTGTTGACCCATCTTAAGACCGATTGTATTCACGAGCTGCTTGATTTAAAGCGCATCCCAGTGTGATTTGTACCTCCTTTTCCATGTTCTTTCTTCTGTTACACTCATCCCCTACAAGGTACACACACTCTGAGCATGTCTACCTATGAGTGCACCAACTCCTGCAAAGGCAGTAGAGCAGGAGTACTTAAAGGCTTTTGCCTGCAACCAAGACAAAAAAAAAAAAAAAAAAAAAAAAAAAAGCAGCATCCACACTGAATAAGTGTTGTGAGGGGTGCCTCTGGAAATGAAATATAATTGCAGAGGTTAGTGAATACTAAACATCACAAAAAATAAGCAGAAAGGACTAGTCCCTTAAAAAATACTTCCATCCTCTGAAACTTGCTAAGACTGTCAAGGTGTAGGTCTAATATACTTGGCTCAGCTTGATCAATATATTTTTCTAGTGTTTTTTTGGTAGTTGAAGTGTCAAAAGTGAAGTGTTGCTTTTACGTATGAAACCAAAATGTTATTTTATTTTGTCAGAAATGATTCCACTGTATCATATCAAAATGCCCTTACATTGTAAATATTGGATTAAAGGTTAAGATTTTCTAAATAGAAGAAAGAGGGTAAACCAAGGCCCAGAGGTGGAAAAGAGCTTAGTATGTTTCTGGAGCTAAGAAAAGGCACTTACATTTGCATGTGAGTGGACAAACGATGAAAGGCCCAAGGCGAGGCTGAAGAGGCAGGCAAGTCCCCAGTCAGGTGGGCCTTATAGGCCATACAAAGCACACAGACCTTATTCTAAGCACAATGACAACATATTTTATTCTGGAAAATTATATGATTAAATATATGTTTGAGCTTTCTGAAAAAAAAAAAAAACAGATTAGAAAAGGGGACAAGTGTAAATATAGGGAGACAATAAGGAAGTGTTTGTATTACTGCAGGTAAGAAAAGATGACAACCCAGATAGGATGGAAGTAGACGTAAATGGGCTGATTTGAGATATATCTGTGGAAGAAATCCTAGAACTTGCTGACATGTGAATGTGGAAATTAAAAGAGAAATGTGGAGATATAAGCCTTGGATGTGGATGGGCTACTCTAGGGAAAGACAAAGGAGGAATCAGAGGAGAGTAGTGTGAAGTGGAGAGATGAGAGGGGGCTTGGAAAACTCCATACTCCAAGGTCTAGTAAAGAAGATACAATAGAGGAAATCTTAATGTGAGAAACACGTGCATTTACAAAGACACCCAAATATCCACTGACAAATGAATGGGCATGTGTGATATACACAACCAATGGAATATTATTCAGCCATGAAAAGGAAGAAAATTTCACCACATGCCACAATATGGATAAAGCATAAGGAAATTTTGCTACGTGAAATATGTCAGTCACAAAAAGACATATGAATTCAATTATATGAGTTATATAAAAAAAACTGAACTCATGGAAACAGAAAGTGAAATGGTTGTTAGCAGGAGTTAGGGGGTGGGTTAATAAATGGGTATAGGGTTCCAGTTTTGCAAGAAGAAAAATTGTAAAGCTCTTATGCACAAACATGAGAATATACTTAACTCTACTGAATGCTAAAAATGGTTAAGCCAGTAAAAGTGATTTACCACAACTTAAAAAAAATAAAATAAAAATAATCAAAAAGAGAAAGCTGTTTCAAAAAAGGGAGAAGTGGCCAACTAAGTTGAGTGCTGTTGAGAGACCAAAAGAAGAGAACAGAGTTAATGGACAGATTTTTAAAGATGGCCATCATTGGTGACCTCTACACACCTGGTTGCAAACAGGGGTCCTCAAACTTTTTAAAGTGGGGGCCAGATCACGGTCCCTCAGAGAGCTGGAGGGCCGGACTATATGAACTACTAATTCCTACTGTAACACCTCGGCTGCGCTCACTGCCCAAAAAGCCTGGCGGGCCAGATCAGTCTCCTCTGCGGGCCGCATGTGGCCCGCGGGCCGTAGTTTGAAGACCCATGACGAGGAAAACCAGACTGAGACAGAACTACAAGGTTAGAAAGTGGAGACAGCCCAAGTGGACATTTCTCAAAAGAAGGTTAGCAAGGAGTAAGACTTGGGTAGAATCAGTAGGGAGTAAGGTATTCGTTTGTTTTTTTGAAGAGGGAAGCTATTTGAACATATTTGAATGAATGGTACCTTGTACAGGGAGAAATTGATGAGGCAGGGAATAAGAAATCTCAAGGAATGCTGCCCTTGGGAAATGTGAGGAGAAGGGGACAGCTTTTGGGAAGGACAAGTTTGAGAGGAAGACAGACTTCCTCTAAGATGACAGGAGGAACACATGCTGATGGTTCTGTGGGCTTGAAGTGGATAGAGTTTACATCGGATGGTTTCTATTTTCTCTTCAAAATGTGAGGTGACCTTGATAATATGAGGGGTGGGGAGAAGTTCTATCAGCACTTTGAAGAGATCAAATGTATATCATTAGTCATCCAGGATTGTGGAAAAACGAGCCTGCCAGTGAATCATAGCAGGATTTCCCAACTGTATAGAGGGCTGTGGAATTTTGTATTCATTATTATTAAAGAGAAATAAGCATGTTTTATATTGGTCCAGTATTAATAGATGCTCAGAAGTTGTATCTTAAGTAGAAAGGTGGTTATTGAAGAAGAGATCCAGAAAGCATGTGTATCCATTTACCTACTATATGCCCACCAGTCTGTTAGGTTTGGGGAAAATAAAATAATGAAATCTGGGTCTCTGACATGTAATAGCTCACAGTCTATTGTGAGATGGACAAGAAACAGAGAGTTGTCACCAGAGGTATTCATTCCTCTAAGCTCTTGGGTAACATATGTTTATTGAGCTCCTACAAAGTGTCAGCCACTGTTCTAGGTCCTGGAAATACAGCAGTAATGAAATTGACTAGATTTCTGCTTCATAATCCTTGGGGAATAAAATTAATAACATCGCCAAGCATGACTATTTTGACCAGTTACATCGATAAAAAGTAAGAAAGAACTATTGGGCTGTGCTATTTGCAGAGTATTAAGGGTATCAGTTAAGGTACTTTGGTCACAAGCAATAGAAGACCACCATGGCAGAGGTCTTAAGAGCATTATTTTTGCTTATTCTAAAAGCCCAGAGGTTATTGATCGCAGAGTGGGTTTACCAATATAGTGGTGTCATGAAAGGCCAAGGCTTTTGCATCCTTCTGTTCCCTTACCCTCAACATCTTGTTGTTTTCCTCAGGCTTGATGCTTCATGGTTACAAGATGGTTGCCATAGTTGCAGACCCTACCATCTCTTATAGGTTTGAAAGCCAGAGGGAGAAAGAGGTAGGGGAAGAGAAGCAGGGTCACCTTTTTTTTTCTAGTGTCACAATCTCTTTTTATCAGGAAAAATTCCTTCCTGGAAGTTCAGTCCTCTCCCAGCTTATTAAACACAAATGATCGACTGTCTACATCTAATTCAGAAGTGGCCAGAATCGATGCAAAATCATAGTGAGTCATCAAACATAGATATTTGGCAACAAAGACAGATTGATCTTGGGTAGGCAAGTGGTGGCTGCCACATCAGGGAATGCTTCTCTGAGAAGGTGACATTTGAACTCAAACTTAAAAAATGAGGTGGTTCCAGTCTTGTGTGCCATGTTCCATGATCGCACAAAGGAGTGAACTGGGCCAGGGTGGTTGATCATGGAAGGAAAGAAAGTGGAGGAGACACTTGAACACGAGGATGAGTCAGCCAGGGGAAGCTCTGGGTAGAAGTGGGCGGAGTCCATTCAGGCTGCAGCGGAGGGCAATGGAAAAGAAAAGGGACATGAACCAGTTTGACATTAGGCTAGAGCAAGATGGACAAGACAGGGCAGGTTTCCACCCTGGTGAAGATGACGTCAGAGGGAAGAATCAGCTTCCAGCATTACAGCGTGAGAGCTAGGGGGATGTGTGCAGAAGGAGGGCTACTCAGTTTCACCTCAGGCTTTGGAGGAGACTTTCTCAGGAGCATTTGGGTTGAATCATGACTGAGGACAAGGAGAGTTGGCCAGCACATGAGGAGGGAAGGTCGTCCTTGGAATAGGGCATGGCACACGCAGAGGCCTGGAGACTTGAAACAACGTGATGAAAACAAGGTGTTATCAATGTAAATATCACATGTGAGTGAAGGAGCAACTGGTTGCCATGCTAGAGCTATGCTTGGGAGCTCTGCTTTATTTAGATGATGCCAGAACTCTCCTTTTAAAAAGCAGGGAATCCCAGTTAATAAAAGCCAAGCTGGTTCTCTGATTTGCGCTTGGGTGAGCTCCAAAAACACTTCCACCTTTTATATTTCCAGTCTCTAGTAGATGCTCAATAAAAGTTTATTGAGCACATAAAGTATGAATGATCCTCAGTCTTTCCTGTTGCCAAGCTTTGCTCATCAATAGGAATTGGATGTGTCCTTCAAAGTCTGGGCCACCAGCCTCCAGCAGCCTTCCCCTGCTTCAGACTTTCTGCTTCAGCTTTTAGTGGGAGAGAAGGCTTTGCACATTTTTCACATTTATGTTTCTTCTCTTCCCAATAAGATTGTAACCTCTTAATGGCCAGGGATCATATTTTATGTAAAATAATATACCCACAAGTATACAGCCCCTTAGGTACATGAAATTTAGTGAAAATAAAGAAATGTCCCACCTGATAGACACCCTCAGTTGGACATAGGCCAATAGGTGGATTCTCAAATCTCTGGGAATTCCCCAGAGCAAGCCATTATGCAAAATGAAGATGAGGGAGCACTGAGAGTAAAAACAGGGGTGCTTCTCCATGTGTTGCAAGAACTTCTTAGTGAAGGCTTTGAAAAATGCCACACCCTAGATAAAGCTGAGTGTGGTTGGTTTTTGAAATCTGGGCTTTGGAAAGCCAGAAAGTCTATGAATGCTAAAAAAAAAAAAAAATTAAAAATTAGAGAGAGAGAGACAGACAGACACACAGAAAGAATTTTGAGTGTTCAAAATTGGAAAGCTGTATTCCTGTCCATGTTGCCTTCCAAGCTTCCTCCTAGTGTCAATGGAGGGTAGATTATGTTGAGTTATAAAATAGCTCCCACATTTCAGCCACTGAGAACAACAAGGAGTCATTTTTGCTCATGCCCGCCTGACACAGGTGCACAGGGCCTTCGGTTTATCACTGTGACTGAGGGACCCAGGCTGATGGAGTAGCTACCATGTTGAGTTGCTGGTTACCATGACAGCACAACCCACATGACCCCATCCAATCACAAGGGAATTAGGAAATGCCATGCTGTCTTGCGCCTGGAACTGGGGACAGCCAGAAACAATTAGAGAGCCATACTACCAGATCCTAATGACCAGGACGCCAGGCAAAGACAGAGTTCCAAGCAATAGGCACGGGTGTTTTCTGTGTTCCATTTTCAGGTCCAGGCAGATTCCTAGGGATGTTAATAGCCACTGCCAAGTACCTCCACCATAGGCCTGGATCGCTTGCCAAAAAGGGAAGCCTTTGCTGTTTGTGAGTCGGTGTGTCACCCAGTGTGTGACTCATCTGTTCTTGGGCCCTGTGCCCCTCCCAGGGCAGGAGCTTCTCCCAGGCAGGACTGGTCTGTCAGGCTGTGCGGTCCCTGCATACAGGGCTGGCTGCCTGTGCCAGGGCAGTGCCCATCCGGACTACCTCAGCATGGGGATGTGCCATTTGGGGCAGGACTGACTGCTTGGCGATACAGGAACCCAGCCTGCTGATTTGTGATGAGATATGACAAAGGGAAGGCACTGACCCCCTGACTCCAGCTGCCAGGGATCGGGGCAGAGTTGCTGGTGACTTGTTGTTGGCCACAGTGAGTAGTCCCATGCCTTCCTTCTCCTGATGATGTTCTTTGGAGAAGAACTTCAGAAATGAGAAGCCAATTATGATTCTACAGTTGCAATGCTTTGTAGCTTGGGGTTTAATAACATATAAAGAATTAAAAATATTAAACAAGGATTTGGTAACTTGGAGGCACTTTATAGAATGTAATCAGTGCACTGGTCTGCTAAAATATTTTTGTTTTCATTGATTACTCTCTGTTCCTCTGACCCTAGGCAACTATGGGAGTCCAGGAGATTAGAATCCTTGAAGGAATTTTTTTTGTGTGTGTGTGTGATCATCTAAAAATGATGTGCCAATAAGCAGGTTAATGAACTCTTTGTACAATATTGTTTCTCTCTTATCAAATTTTGGAATATTTTGTCTACAATTTTGAGTTATTATCAAAGACAGAACCAGACTTACAGTCTCCTTAAACACAGAGGGATATTTTTACGCTTTCACACACACACACACACACACACACACACACACACACACATGCACACACCAAAAAAAACAAAACAAAACAAACAAAAAAAACGCCTTGAATTTTTCTGTGACTACTATTCTATGGCATTAAGAATTCTTGATCCTATACATTATTTTTCACAGATTGCTTTTTCTCTAAAGAAATGTAGTTTGGAGACATTATTCTTGGTTCATAAGCGTGGCTGTATTGTGTCATTCTTTGTACTGGGAAGAGAATGCCCAAATGTCTATATTTTCATATTATTCTTTAAAATACTGTTGTAATTGATACTTAACTCTATTCCTTCCTTTCCTGAAGGATCATTTGTTGTATGTGAATTTTGAAAGTCTGGCTTTGTTTTATAAGTATTTATCCTTTGAATTTTGATACAATATATTTTCCTCCCTAAACTAAACTTAAAGATAAAAGAGCGAGACTTCAATTAATCTCACATTATTTTTGGTTTACTGAATTCCCCCTTTCAAAATTCACTCAGACTCTTATAGTTTGGGAAAACTGACTTATTTTTAGCTCAGGGAAATGACTTCTAGTATATTCCTGGGCAAATTATTAGCCTGAAAATACTGTAGAACTTGTATTTTATATCTTTGAGGATTGTATTCTAAGATCACACAGCCCCAAATCCCTTTTTGAGAATATTTGCATAAGATAGAGTTACTGCATCATTGTATTTTTGCAAAATGAATGAACATTTGTAAACAGAAACCAAGACTCTTCTGCAAAGATAATGAGAGCAGTGGACAGCTGCAAACCTGGTCTCCCCAAAACTGGACTTGGGAGCAAGGACACAGGGGCTGAGGGTAGAATTATTTTCCCCTGGGCCCAGATGATAAGGGGATGCATGATCTACAGAGAATATTTCTAAATATCTATACTAATAAGAAGGTAGTATGCTTAGATGTCTTCCGGACAGCCATCCTGACGTTCTTCCAGACAAAGTCACAGCAGCTGTCTGAGGCTCAGGCAAACTGCCATTGGAGGCTGCTGCTGCCCAGTGCTGGCCCAAGGCTCAGGCAAGCTGTGGATGGCTGCTGCCATTGCAAGGGCCCAAGGCTCAGGCAATGAGGGCCGGGCCAAGTCTTAGGCAAACAACAGTGGCTGCTAAGCCGAGGCTCAGGCAGCCTCGCAGCAGGCAGTGGCAGCAGCAGAGGCATGATGGGGGCATCACCTTCCACTGATCGCCAGGTTGCCTCACACAAAGGAAGGTCAGACTGTGGCTTCGGCCCACTCCCCTAAGCTGTCAATAGGACATCCCCTGAGGGCTCCCTGACTCTGAGAGGGGGCAGACTGGGCTGAAGAACCCCCCACCCCCACCCCACAACAGTGCACAAATTTTTGTGCACCAGGCCTCTAGTAGCTAAATAAATAGAGGCAACTAAAACTCTGCCTGCCTTTTATTATCAGCATGCTGATTCTAAACTACATTATCAGCAGCAAAACATATCTTGCCACTTGGACAGAGCACGCCTGTGGCCCTGCCCCATCCCTTTTTGATACAGCGCCTGTGTTGCTGGGATTTGTAGCTAAGCATGTTGTCTCGTTATCTTTAATCCTATTTTCTTGGGGCCTCATGTGTTTGTTTCTTTGTGTGTATTTGTTTTAATGTATTTCTCTTAACATATTCTCCATCTTTTAAGCCAATAAAGCCCCTGGTTTTATTTTGTTTAAGGGTTAGGCTATAGAATCTTCTTGCTTCTGTATACCATTTCTGAATCTTTTGATTTCCATGAACAAGATGGTACATCACACTACTTTAAGCCCCAAACATTATTTTATTATCATGATTTCAGGGTATGCACTACAGGATCCTGCGTGTCACAGGATCTCTTTTTATGTCTGTCCTGGGTGTATCTGCTTCATTTCGCACTGTCTGTCCTGTCTGTATTTGGGTTGTTTCCCATTACATATTACAGCATCTGGGGCTGTTTTCAATTCTGCAGTTAATATCACCTGGGGAGTTTTTTAAAAAGCCCATTCATCCCTAGATAGTCAGAATTAAGGGTATATAGACATTCACTGCACTCTTTCAACTTTTCAGTAGTAATGAATCTAGTCAAAATACAAAGATTTAGGGGAAAATTTTAGTGTCTGGGCCTTACCACCAGTGGGCCTAGAGTAAAGTCCAGACTGGTCATTTTTTATAAAGATCTCCTGGGAATCCTCATGTGCAAGGTTGGAAATTGCTGCTATGCGATGCTGTCCGCGTCAGCTTCTCTAGAAGAGAGTGGGTCCTTTTTCTTTTTGTTGTCAAAATTTAAAAATTCCCAGAGTCAGCAATGGCTATGTGCACAAAACGCAAGGTAAATAGCATTTTCCAGATAAGTGTAGGTGGGGTATGGGGACAGCTAGGTAATAATAATGATGATAATAATAATAGGTGTTCAATGAATTCCTCCAACAGAAATGCAAATTGAGTCCTGAACTGCTAAATTGGAGGACATCTGGCCAAAAAAGCCAGAGCCATTATCTCTTACCATAGCAATCTTTCAAATCATGTCATTGTTTGAAAAGAATGGAATGGTGGAGAATTATTCTTTGTCAGTTTGAAAGTTGTGTATAGCAAAATACAAATGAAATATATTTGATAACAAAAATAAAAAGTTTGTCCATATCCACGTGGGCCTTACAAATTGTTATGCATTAAATAATATATATTAATAAATACCATTAAGTAAGAGCATTCCTGGGCCTAATGTTTCGATTGTAGCAGGTATACATTTAATTCCATAACACATCTGGTCTTTAAAATTTCTCATATCCATAAAGAAATTCTCTGGATCAGTTAGGCTCTGAGTTACTCTACTCCCTACTCCCACAGTCTTGCAGGAGATTCTATTGCTGTCTTGTCTTTGAAGGGGCTGCCTCATGCCAAGGGTCTGGCAATAATTCTGAAAGTCCTATGCAGTCTAAAATGTCTTGTACTGGAAAAGAATGGCACTCTTCCTTCTGTACAAGCTTGGGCAAAGAGCCTTTTGTGATGGTCCCTAATGCCCAGGACCTCAAATTCCCAGTCCTCCTTGAGTCATCCACAGGAGGTCCTGTCACCTCTAGGGCATTGGGTTACCAATGACCATGACGTCTCTGTGCGTTAGTTGGATGATTTTGGTGGGGAAAACTGGAAATGCATAAAACTGATGCACAAGGGCTGAATGGTGACAAGTTTCCAGCTGGTTTTGAAAAGAGAATGGGGCTTCGTGAAGCAAAAACTGGACTTCAGGAGAGAGAAAGACTCTGTGATTTCTGAAGGAATCAGAGCAGGAAGAGAGCAGAAAAAGAGTGCATGAAGATGGATGAGTTTTCCAGGCCCCTGGGAAGTGGCAGAGACTGGGCATGGTCCAGACAGTCTTTGCTTATTGAGGTGTTAAAGAATTGCTGTGATCTCTGTGGACCTGGTTAGTAGAGAGGAGACTGGGGCACAGATGTTCCAGTGTGGGCCAAGTGGGGCCAAGCCCTGAAGCCCAAAGGCCAGCATTGATTGTCTATCTCAGCAGGAACTAGCATAGAGGGAGGCCTATCTTTGCATGCCTCTCTCCTAGTGTTGATGTCAGAATATCATCATTCCTGAGGGGAATGGAAGAGGGGAAGAAAGAGGAAATGCTGAATTGATCAAAAGAGACCTAGTTTAAACTGACGTCAATGGTCAATGAGTTACCTTGCATGAGAAAAATTACTATCATTGGATCAAATAAGGGCTCTAGTGCAAATTTAACTTAGAGTGCTAAAAACAGTTACATCTGTTTCAAGATTGTTAAATGTGTACTGCTACACATAGGGTCTTTGTGTACTTATCCCAAGTATAGGCTAGAGCCAATTCTTCCTGCACAGATTGATCCAGAAGCCAGCTTCATCTGGCCAGTGTGGCTCAATGGTTGAGCACCGACTTATGAACCAGGAGGTCATGGTTGATTCCCAGTCAGGGCACATGCCCAAGTTGTGGGCACGATCTCTAGTGGGGGTTGTGCAAGAGGCAGCCAATCAATGGTCCTCTCTCATCATTGATGTTTCTACCTCTCCCACTCCCTTCCTCTATGAAATAAATAAAAATATACTATATATATATATATATATATATATATATATATATATATATATATATATATATATAAAAGAAGACCAGCTCGCCTCCAAACTGCTGGCTGTGCCTAAGAACCTTGTCTCTCTCACCCCAACCCTGGGTGTCTTGGTCTCCATGACTGCAGTCCTCCTTCTAGAATCTCATGTTGTAAAAATCATTTTAAAACCTACATGGTACAAAAGTCTCTTCCTACCCAAGAACCAAATTGCAAAGTGTTCTTGGCTTAGACACACTGACACCTTGGCCATTCACTTATTCATTTAACATTGAGAATGAGAGTAAATTAACAATGTTTTCACACATTCAAAGATTAAGAAAATTTGCCATCAAGAAGTCTTCACTAAAAGAAGTTTGAAAGGATACAGCCCAACAAGAAGTAAAGTGAATATAGGGAGAAGGTATGAACTACAAGAAAGAATGTGAAATGTAAGGACCCCAAGGACAAATGGTGTCCTTTTTCCATTGATCTGGATGGAAAATTTCTTTCAAGTTTTAGAAATAGATAGTTCCTTGTTTTTATATTGTTTTTATTTTTTTGTTTTTTGAATATCAACTTGGGGGTATTTTTCTTTTTCTATTTATATTGGGAAATAATTATTAATGGCTCTTTCATATATATGAGTGATGAATAATTATTTTCACATATGTAACATAAATGAGAGAATGTCAAATGAGACAAAGTTCACAAAAATATCATAAAACTATTTCAAAAGTAATCTGGAACTTCAATTTGCTGTCTAATAAAAAGTATGTCTGGCTCAATACATATGCATGCTTTAGTTTGGTTATTAAGGCGTTGAGTCAAGAGGTCCATATTATTAATCTCTTTCCTGCTGTGCTCATCAGAGGGAAGCCATTTAAGCTTTCTCATTTTAATATTCTCATTTTGTGAAATGGAATAGAGTTATTACTCATCAATGAACATAATTATGGGGACGTATGCTACATAAATATTCAAATTTAATGATTTTATGGCCATATACAGGTCAGAAATTATTCTTATGCAAAGAGCTGTCATATAACAGTTACCTTGTAGCCATTATATATATATATTTATGATGGGCTCTTTTACTTCTAAGTCTTCACTCATGCAATGATGTAGTTCTGGGATGCTTTTGCAGAGTATTAAGCATTGCAGCCCGATGTGCTCCATGGTTATCAGTTATGGATAATGAGGAGATTTTAATAGTAAAAAAAAAAATGCTGGAGTCCATTGAAATGTGAACAATGATAGAAGTGCTCTGGGAGAAAATTTGCATTAATGGAAATACATAAATCTTGAAATAAATTTTTCCAGCTAACTGCAACCTAAATATCAGCTTGACTGTCTCATTTATTTTTCTTCATTTCAATACTTACTTCTCCAGTATTTCCTTTCTCCAAATTCACACAGATACTTAGTCTAGACCCGGTAGGGGTGTCGAACTCAATCAGAGAAGGGGCCAAAATCTAAAATTCAGCCTAAATCGCGGGCCGAATGGTTTACTGAGCAGTCATAAACTGACAATGTCATAAACTGACAGCTGAGTGCAGTGATGACAGTGCGGTGCGGGCCACATTGCAAGGCCTGGCGGGCTGGATTTGGCCCGCGGGCCTTGTGTTTGACACATGTGGGAACATCAACATCATCCTTTTCTCTGCTTCCTTTTCTCATATGCTTCATTCTCTAAACTTCTGCTTATTCTTTTTAAAAAAATATATTTTATTGATTTTTTTACAGAGAGGAAGAGAGAGGGATAGAGAGTTAGAAACATCTATGAGAGAGAATCATCGATCAGCTGCCTCTTGCACACCCCCTACCGGGGACATGCCCTCAACCACGGTACATGCCCTTGACCAGAATCGAACCTGGGACATTTCAGTACACAGGCCTATGCTCTATCCACTAAGCCAAACCGGTCTCGGCAACTTCTGCTTATTCTATATAGTTTATATATAAGTCTCTAGACTAACTATCCTGCTCTTCACCCCTTTCTCTTACTCCTTTGGTCATGAGATCTTCTGAATCCATCCCTACCATTGCTGTGGTTCCAGTCCTCATTGCTGTTTACCTGGACTAAGGATAGCATCTTCCCTGGCTTTCTGGATCTTGTCTCTGCCTTCTGACCTCTGTTGGCACTATTAGCCGAATAATTTTTCTAAAATGAAATTCTGTCATTTGATGGATCCTTGTTTTCCTTGGAAGAATCCTATTGTTTTATCTTGACAGAATCTGCCTCACTTTGGCATCAGTGTACCAGTGTACCTTTAGGTGATGTGCTTTGTCACTCTCCTATCACACTTGTTGCTCCAACTTAGTGACCTTCTCAATCATCCCTGAACACATCTGGCTGTTTCACACTCCCTGCTCTGGACCTTCTGTTTCTCTGCCTGGAATACTGTTTTTCCTTCTGTCCTAGCAATGTTCTCACCAAATGCCACCTTATTTGTAATATTTCCCCAAACTCCTTTACATTTCTAAAGTATCTTATGTATACCTCAAGAGGATACCTGTGACATTATGCCATTTATGTTATCTGCTTTCCTCAATTAGACTATATTTTCCTAAAGAGCCAGACCATGTTTTATTTGTCTTCATTACCATTTCTAGAGCCTAAATTTTAATTTCATGAGAAAGGTCCAAGGTATGCCAATGATTTTTTGAGTGAATGAATGAAGAAATAAAGCCCAGAGAAGTTAAGTATCTTACCAAATGTCACAAAATCGGGGGAAGAACACAGGTCTTATTACATGCTCCCTACCTAATGTCAAAAATGTTTGTTTTTCTAATTGCAAATCTAATTATTTATAGAAAAACTAGAGGCATGATGAACAAAATTTGTGCAAGGGATTTGGCCCCCACTGCCACAGCTTCATCCAGAAGGTTGTCTGGTCTTATTGGCATATTATGCTTTTATTATTATAGATAGACTATAGAGAGAGGAACATGTGAAAAAAATATCTTATCCTTTTGGACAATTTGCTAACATTTTTATGTATTTCCAGTGTAATTCATATTTCTTTTAGAAAAACTATTTGGAAATTAAAAAAACCGCAAGTATAAATATGACAATAACAAATTATCCATTTCTACCTCTAGAATTATCTGCTGTTAACATATTTGGTTCCATTCTATTTCTTGCTCACTTCTTCCTTTTTAAACCATTCTTTTGTTTTGGAAGAAATAATACATGCTTATTATAAAATAATTCAAAGAGAGAAGAAAATTTAAAAGATAGAAGTAAAAGAAATTATTCCCAACTTTTCTACATAGCAAGAACCATTGTTAATGATTAAATATTATTTCAGATATTTTCTGTGTATGTTTGCTTATAGTAAGGACATGACAGATTTATTAATAGGTATAAAAAAAGTAGAAAGTAATGCAATTATAAAGAGCTGATTCTACTACATTTGTTATTTTAAATAAAAGTTAATAAATCTAATTTTATTTAATTTAAGTGGAGAAAAAAAACAACAAGTGAAACCTAAGGGATTTTTTTCTCCTTCATAATAATCTCTAGGTCTATTATTTTCTAGACATTTCTAATGCCTAAGAGAAAGATTGTGAAATGTATTGAAGATGAAGACAATAATATTTTTTTAAAAATCCTCAATTTTAAGCAGTGTGGATGTATTCCCTACTAGAAAGATGAGGTTTCAGCACTCTTGTGTTTTTGTTTTCCATTTTCCTTTCATCACTTTTAACACTTACCTTTTACTTTGATATTGACCTTTTCTACCCTCTAAATTTCAGGGAAATGTTCTTGCATCATATCTGAATATGATTGTTCTATTTTGGCTACACTTAGTGTGCACTCTTCTTCAGGGACTGTAATTGTTCTTGCTTTACATTATCTTCCTCTATCTCCATTAATATTACCTACCTCCTCTCTATTTGCATTCTTTTCTACTTTCTTATCAGAATGCCTGCTTCACTGGCTCCCGTCTTTCCTTTAGAGTTATACTTTCCCTGTTGCCTCTTCAGTTGCCCGAAGTCTCTAATTTATTCATTTCATAATATAATTTTGATCTTTGAGGTTTTATCTCAATTGGTTATTTTTGACTTTTTTTTCTTGAAGTTCATGTATAATTAAAAAATCATTCTATAGTAACTTGTTCTATAGCTTGAACTAATTGTGTGTGTGTGTGATATTACCTTTTATGTTAGCCTTTTGGCCATCTTTCATAAGCTCTGCACCTTTGTGTTTTCCTTCAAGACTGATTCTTGATAATTTCTTGAAAAGGATTTAGCTGAGAAGAATAAACTGAAGAGAACTTAATAACGAGATTTTTTATGGAGGTGCAGGCTAGCCAACAGGAGATAATGGGGAGCCAGGGGGCTAGCAAGAGTCTATTCCTAGACTGTAAGAGGCAAGAGGAGGGAAACTCTGGATCCTGGTTCACACTGTAGCCTGAAAGAGAGAATGCCCAACAGGAACCATTCCCAGAAGAGAGCAGTCACTGGGGATGGTGACCACAGATGGAGGTAAAAGAGGGGATACATACCCCCATGTCCCTATTCTCTCCCACTTCCCTAATCTGCTCATGATTTCCATTGGAATAATCCAGCTGAAAACCAGAGGCATGTGCAGAAGTTGGCTGCCAAGGTGGCCTCAGCTCTGTTCCTGAGATTCAGTTAAGTGCCTTGATCTAGGATTGACTCAATTTTTCTGGGTGGTCTACTAATAGCTGATGTCCTTGAGCTCTGGTTTGTTTCTCTGACTACGGACCATTCTGTAGTCTTTATTTCCATCAGAGAAACAGCCTCCATTCCTTTCCCCATTCATAGTATGTCTCCAACACCACATTGAAAAATTCTCTAGGTAGATGAAGAAAAACAAAAGTACTCTCACATTTTGCTTCTCTTTAGATTTTGTGGCATTAATGAGATTTCTGGGGAAAAATTTTACTCTATCGTTTGACTAAAAGAGGAAAGAGGAAAGGAGAATGAAGTTTAGAAGGAGATGTGCTCTGCTTCTACAGCTACTCCACTTCAGCATTTTCAATTCCTTTTCTTCCACAGTTTTGAAGTTATTCCCTTAAGTCTTGCCCGTTTTCTCATGCTGTTGCAATTAGTGTAATTTTTGCTGGTTTTTCAACATTTTGTTAGTGTTGAGCAAAATATTCTATGATTCATTTTTGACCAACCATCTTACCTGAGAAATCCAACCAATGTTTTTCTATGGATGTGTATATTTTACAAAATATCTTAATGACTGTTTTTTCCACAGTCATTTTATAATATTACAAAATTATAATACAATATACTGCTACCTCATACAGATGTTATCAACACTCTTCATAAATGTCTGCAATTTTTTAAATGTTCACTTGAGGATATGTTTTTATAGATTTTAGAGAGAGAGAAAGGGCAAGGGAAAAAGAGAGAAACATCAGTGTGACAGAGAAACATCAATCGTTTGCCTGCTATACACAAGCCAACTGAGGATTTAACCCATAACCTGCATATGGGCTCTGACCAGAAATTGAACTCACAACCATTTGGTGCACTGGACAATGCTCCAACCAACTGAGGCAAGGCTGTGCACTTTTAAATATAGATGTATCGTTCTTTTCTATCCATTTTAATTGTTTGGCACCTATTTTATTTTCATATTCATATCTTTGCTACTTTATATGCAACTGCCATTGGCAAGCTTATATGCTGTGGTTTTCTGAACTTAAGATTCCTACAAGATAGAGTCCCAAAAATGCTGCCGTGCTGCAATAGTTAGGACTTACCTGCTTCTTTCAAGTTCATTTCCAAACATTGTAAGCTTTTACAGTCATTTAAATTTGTCCTGGCTGCCTCTGACTATCAGGTTAGATTGATTCTCTCTTGGTTTGGTGGTGATTCATGAGGTGGGTGATTCTCAGGGACAACTTTGCCAAGTGCCCAACATGAGTGCCATCTGCACATGCTCATTGCTATTTCCCTCTCAGATGTGAAGAATCGACGTTTCTCAGCACTGCTTGAAATCTGCATGCAAAAGAGGAAATTATCTAATTCAAAGAGTTTGTAGCTGAAACCGGTTTGGCTCAGTGGATAGAGTGTCGGCCTGCGGTCTGAGAGGTCCCGGGTTTCATTCCTGTCAGGAGTATGTACCTTGGCTGTGGGCACATCTCCAGTAGGGGATGTGCAGGAGGTGGTTGACTGATGTTTCTCTCTCATCGATACTTCTAACACTCTAGTCCTCTCACTTCCTCTCTGTAAAAAATCAATAAAATATATATTTTTTAAAAAGGCTTTAAAGGAACTGGCCAAGGCTCAGGAGAACCAATAAAAATGCTTTAAAGTTTAAAAAAAAACAACTGGGCTTTCAGAGAAAGGTGAGGGTTTTCTTAAACACATGGGAAGGTAGCTCTATGGGTGTGGTTTGGAACATGGAGAATCATCTTTGCTCCCAAGAATTTGGCCTGTTGACATAAGTCAGTGCCTAACTTTCTACTGTTGGAGAGGTTACCTCTGGAAAAATCTCTGTTTAACTGTGCACTCACCTGGGATTACTACAATTTTAAACATATATACACTTTAACAACTCATAGCTCAATTTTGAAAATGAAATGTATTTTAATAAATACTGCCTTTATAATTATTCAAAGTATGTGCCTACATTTTTGGGACACTATATATGCTCCCAAAAATACACAATGTACTTTTTTTCCTAGACATGGTAATCTGTAATTTTACATTTCCAGTGAGTACAGAAATGAAGGTTGAAGACGGGGACAGAACAGTAGTTAAAAGAGCTCTAGATAGGAGTCCAAGGAAAGTCAGGTTTTCCAATAACTTGGGGTGTGACCTTGGGGAAGTCACTTACTAGTTGGATAACTTCCTCTGTGATAAAAATTGGAAAATGATAACTTCCTTGTCTATCTCATAAAACTGTGATGTCAAGGTAAAAGTTATATGTGAAAATGTTTTGAAAATATGAGCCCCATAAAAAAAATCAGCTCTTTCTTATTTTAGAAAAGCGATATGACATAATGAAAAAGTCACAAACCTGGGTTCAAATCACAAATATGCCACTCAGTGCCTGTGAGGTTGGGCAGGGTAAACTTTATTTTAGAAAATTATAGAAGTGACTTCAGTTGTACAGAATTACTTAGAGGCATTAGAAGAGCTAATGTACACATAGTGCCAGACACTCAGTAAACAAACAAGAGCTATTTGTTTTATTCTCTTCCCTTCCATAATGTCTGCATTCAGGCAGGAGAAACGGGACTGCTCATTGACTAGAAGTGAAACAGTGGGATGGTTAAATGATAGACGTTATGGAATCTTTCACCCCTGAGATCATCTGATGTGTATTCCCACAGTCTGTCTGGGAACCTTGATAGCATTTTGTCGAACTCACTGGATGCCTCAGGAATTCATTACAAAACCTAATTATGCAAGTGGTAGCCTCAGACTGTCTGCTGACAAAGCTGGTGATTGAAATACTCCTGGGTGGCTGATAAAGTTCTGTCTGGAGTTTTGTTGACCTTTGTTTATAAATGCTGTGATTGCTATTTCTTTCTTTCTTTTTTAAAAAATATATTTTATTGATTTTTTTACAGAGAGGAAGGGAGAGAGATAGAGAGCTAGAAACGTCGATGAGAGAGAAACATCAACCAGCTGCCTCCTGCATACCCCCTACCAGGGATGTGCCCGCAACCAAGGTACATGCCCCTGACCGGAATCGAACCTGGGACCTTTCAGTCCGCAGACTGAGGCTCTACACTGAGCCAAACCAGTTTCGGCTATGATTGCTATTTCAATAATTTCTTTCTAATCAAGATTGAAGAGATCAAGTTGTAGAGTTTTTGTTTTGCTTCTGCTTTTTCCAAAATCACTCTATACAATTGCTCTGGTTGCTGTCACTTGTGTGGGTTAATGTGTACCGTTGTGATGAACTAGTCATTACTCATAAGAAAGGAGGACAGGGGGAAGCCAAACATTATAAGCATGTCATTGGGCAGCTTCACCAAGAAACTGCTACTTTGCACTCCCCAGGGAACCACCAGCCTACTTCCTGCAAAATGCTGGGGGAAGGGACTGGGCAAAGGAAAGATAAGCACATGCCCAGTGAAGTTGGGATGACATGGGCTTCGAAGGTACTTGCCTGTCAATCAAACTTGGAGACAGAGATGGTTGGCCAGAAAAGGCATGGCCAACTCCAAGCCCATGGAAAACTTGGGAATGTATAATCTCCTAACCAGTGGTCAGCAAACCGCAGCTTGTGAGCCACATGCGGCTCTTCGGCTCCTTGAGTGTAGCTCTTCCACAAAATACCACGGCCTGGGCAAGTCTATTTTGAAGTAGTGTTAGAAGTTTAAGTTTAAAAAATCTGGCTCTCAAGAGAAATCTGTCTTTGTACTGTTGATATTTGGCTCTGTTGACTAATGAGTTTGCAGACCACTGTCCTAGACAAAGGAATTATCTTTCCTGTTGCTCTGGTTGCTCTATACTCCTGGCTCATGGGTCTCTTTTCCCTCTGCTTCCTTGCATTTGCCTGTGCTCCCTCCATAGCAGGTGGTCCTGTGGACCCCTCATGCAAGGGACTAATGGACAGTACAGCTGGCAACATGTTAAAATAGCCTGATGCTGGAATGGACCCCTTCTCCAACATGGAAAAGAACTCTGGACACTGGCTCTGATTTTAGCTTTACTGAAACCACAGAGACACTTCCATGATTGGGCAAAAGGAAATGGGACTTTGGAAACTCAGGGATTTAATTCCATGCAAATAAACAATCACTCATTCTCCAGTGCAAGTCTTAGAAAAATTCCTTTTATTGGGATATAGGAATAATTCTAGTCCCAGCAGCAACCGGGGGAGAGGAGGCCCTCTCCTGTCCACTAACAACGTATTGTCTTTCTCTCCATCCTGTCTTTCGCTAATGAGCTATGCCAGTGGCCAGTCAACTACATGGCTTTGGGACGAAAGACTTCAACACAGGGTAGGAAGAAATACTTAAAAATTAAATTGCATCCAAAGATGAGAATTGTTTGTTTGCTTTCAATCTGAAACTTGGGAATACTACTTATCATTTCTATTCTACTAGCTTGACTCCTAGGGTCTGCAGGTCACTAGGGAACAAGTCCTATCCAAGTTCCCAATCCCCTGGGGGTGCTTCAGAAGCCCCACCACACTGTGACTTCTCAAGGTGGTAAGGTGGTTTTCATCACATTAAAACGGGGATGAAGGCTCTGGGGGCTGGTGGGGTAGGAAGTGGTCACAATATTGACTTATGCTTCTATTTTGCACCATGGCCTTTTGTTTCATTTAAACACTCTGTTTTCAAGGAGTTGGAAAAAAGAGCGAATGGGAGAAATGCTTAAGGTGAACAAACCTGTAAGAAAAATGGTTCTATTTAAGTTCAGATTAAACTATGCCATTTTCTTTAAAGAGCAATCAGTTTTATAAGCAAGATACAAAAAAGTCAGCTTTAGAAAAGGTTCTTTCTAGTTAAAAGAATTGAAAAAAATGTTAAAATTGCTCTACTTATTAGAGTCACACTAGTGGAGAAATACAACATTCTAAGTTGTAGTCCCAGTTCTTCTTTGAGAAGGTAGACCTGGATTGTAAAGAAAGATGTTAGAAAATTCTGGGCCCTAGGTAGCAGCATAACTATCAAAACAAGCCATTCTACACAGCTTGGTGAAGATCATTACCACATAAAATACAAAGTGCTTATTTTGTCATACACAGACACATAATTTTAGTAATAATCAAAAAGCATTTTACTAAAAATTAAATCTTCAACTATAGTAACAATTTAAAACAAAATGACAAGAAAATAAGCAAATAATTTTTCCCAATACAATATTTTAAGCAAACAGAATTGTTTTCATATTGATTTGTCAACTTTAAAAATAATTCAATGCCTCCTCCTTAAAAAAATAATCTATTGAGTTTGGGCTGAGTAGTGCTAACTCTGAGTTTGTTGTCTTGAATCACTTCTTAAATCATTTTTAAAAATTTGTTTTAGCTAAGAGGAAGGACATTCTGTATGATGAGAATTTTAATATAAAGTTCATGCAATTCAGAAAAACATGGACTCATGCTCAGATTTTATGTGAATCGTGTCAACGAATTCACCATCAGGTTTTGTTTGTTTGTTTTCATCTTTGATTATTTTACCCAAATCAGTAACTGATTTGGTGATGATCCTGCTAAGTCACATTTGATGATTGAGTTGTATCCTGGGAAGTCCATCCATTGAATGGACAGATTAGAATAAAGGTTGTAAATATAACTGTGATTTACTTAAAATTATATGGCCATTTGGGTTGCTACTAAATTCTTTAGAATTGATGATCAACAAAGTAATCCTTTTGCTTAAAGAGCTATAGACTTCAGAAACCTGAACTGACAATGATCTGAATCAGATAATACAAAATATTTCAAATAATCATTAGATTTCAATGGAATTTCAGCTAGGCAAGTATTTCAATGTAAGAAACATGATTTAAAAATACATTTTGCCTAAATCTTTAAAATAATGGCATTGTTTGCTATAGTATTATGCATGGTTGGGATAAAGACTATTCTCTTTTGGCCTTTATTGACATCCAAGTCTTCTGACTCCTTCCATCTAAAAGCAAAGAAACCAAGCCCTTGCCAGTGTTGTTCAGTGGTTTGAGCCTTGCCTGTACACTGGAGGATCTTGAGTTTGATTCCAGTCAAGGGCACATACCTGGGTTGCAGGTTTGTCCCCTCCCCACACACACCCTCACTCTCAGCCAGGTGTGTGTGAGGTAAACAATCAATGTGTCTCTCTGGCATTGAAATTTCTCTCTCCCCCACTCTCCTTTCCACTCTCTCTAAAAATCAATGGGGAAAAATATCCTCACTCCTCTGGTGAAGGTTAAAAAAATAGTAATAAAAGCAAAGAAGCATCAAATGCCTTTCAAAGAAGATCTCACTCAGGATGAAAAATATTAAAATAATTAAAGTTTAGAATTGAAATTTTTAGCTTATGTTAGTCCTCTATAGAGAATAGATCTGATGCAAATTGTCAGCTCTTCCCAACCACCTTCCTCTTGCTCTCCTCCCCTCTTCCTTTATTGAATATAGTGTGTGCCCACCATGTGTACCCCACTCTTCTAGGTGCCAAGGAATCATTTTGACATCAGTTTTGGCAGAAAGAAGTTGTGACCTACCTATGAAACACAGCTCCAGGGTGAGGTGGGAATGAGGATAATAAGCCAAGGCTGGTGCTTAATCTCCTTCAAAATATATTTCTAGGATGAGTCTGCACATAGGAATTCCAACTCACGTTCCACCATAGCCACCCACATGTTTCTCAGCCCTGCCTAACCCAGAGAGTGAGCCATCTTTCCTGTTCCCCGGACATGGGCTGCTATTCATCACACCTGGGCAGGTAGCTTCCTTTGGAGACATTCCCACATGATGCATCACATGCAAGCCGGCAGCAGAGGCTGGAAGTTATCTCAGCCATTGCTTGCACCTCCCAGTGCCAGCTGGCGCTCACACATGCAGCCTCCTAGGGAAGTCAATGGATGGGAAACCACAGGGAGGACACCTCTGGGGCAGGGGCTTCTGAGTAGACAGCGCTAAAGACAGAACCCCATCTGATAGGCTGACTGGATCTGCAATGGCATGGAGTTTTGAAAGCTTCAGATTGGAAACCTTTTTGCCTTTGCCTTTATTTTTACAGAAGCAAGAAAGGCAGCTGCGTTGAAGACAATGACTCATACGTTTTTGCTGTTCTGCTTAGTGTTTCTTTTGCCCACAGAGTCCTGCAGGACATTGTGCCAGGTAAGAGGACGGAGGTGGGGGGATGGAATAGTGGGGAGAAGCAAATGGAAACCTAAAACACGGCTCTAGGTTATCTGAGATGAAGTGTAGGGAGAAGATGGTGATAGAATGGTTCAGCCAGATGAAATTGCAGTTGCATCTAAACATGTACAAAACCCATTTTAGCAAAGAGCTGCAAATTATTTTTCCATCAACTTTTCCTATAAGTTCCTGAGATACAACGAGGCTCAAATGATTTAAGGGTGATGATCTCTTCTTTCTATAATTTTTGATGATGAGGTTTTCAGTTGTTAGTAATTAGAGCCACTTCCTTAGGGACACTTGAAAATGTAGGTGTGGTGAGGGTCACACTGACTGAGAGAGATAGTTAATGGCATTTAGTGTGGGCAGTACCTAGGAATGGTCTGGCACAATAAAGCATTGTCCCACTACAAATGGCATCTTCTTAGAGAAACCTGATAGTGATCACCATGGATGGGCTGGAAGGGATAAAGGGAAACTCAGGTAGTCAATGGCTAATCAAAATCTAACTGGGATGGAGTTTGTAGCAATGTACTATTTTCACATTTTGTGGAGCGGTGAGCCTGATGGCTCTCTCTGGAATATTTTTTTTCTCATATACAAGTCATTTTAATTTTTCTATTAGTTATTTGCTTAATATAAGGTATGGGGAATCATTGAGAAAGAGAGAGAGGGGAAAAAAACATAAAAATAGTTTGAGCTTCTTGAGAAGATAATATTATCGTTGGGTCACGAGATCTGAAAGAGAGCTTTGAGATCAACTGGTGAAGCTACACTCCCTTATTTTATCAATGGTGTGGAATGTGACTTGTTTGAGGTTATATATTTACTAAGCTAAAGAGCCACACCCAGGACCCTTGTCTTCAGATTCTTAGTTTCTTAATCTTTCCATTTTAATATGTACTTGCTTTAAAAAAAAAAAAGTGTGAAAATGTATTATATGCAGCTACAAACTCCCCATCTGGAGGGCGGGGGTGGCAAGAATGGGTTGACTTTCATATATATTTTCTTAAGAAGAGCTTCCTTATTCTTAGGAAAAAATAACTAAAAATTATTTCTGAGTTTCCAAATGATATATTTTTTACTCTCTGAGTACTCTGTCCTTGGGTGGGAATTTTCTCCATGACTCCTCATCCCCCAACACCAAGCTGGTGCATAGTTTCTGGGAGAGATTAGAGACTCCTTCAGAAAGACCTTTTCCAGGAGGCACCCCAACCCCCACAGTGAGGTACTATTTCCTCCCTTCATTTTCTCTTCTACATTTTCCTACAAGACAGAACTTGAAGAATAGTCAGAGTTTCAGAGGTTAGCTTTGTTTTCTTTATTATTGGTGATCACCTTATCAGGAGTATCCCATCCTTTCATTCTGAGTAAACAAGTTGCTGGATGCTACTCCTCTCCTGAACTGACTACTAACTCAGGCAGCTCCACAGGTTTAGCAGGTTGCAGGTTTTGAAGTGTGGTTTGTTTTTTCCCCAATATCATGTTGACAATTGTTTGTAACTGAAGTTAACATAGCTCCTATTCAATGCCACCCAAGAAATCAAATGACCAGGAGCTGTGCATGGCTGTGCTTTGACAAATTAACTAGGAAGAAGTGAATCAGGTCCTTCTCTTAAGAAGGCAGAGTTTCCAGGATTCCTTGTAAATAGCATAGTACAGCCTTGTGCCCACACATCTGATTACTATAATGTGACTTCACTGTGGTCTGTTTAATGGGTCAAGTATTATCAAGAGTGGTCTATCCTTGCCAAAACCAGTTTGGCTCAGTGGATAGAGCATCTGTCTGCATACTAAAGGGTCCCAGGTTTGATTCCGGTCAAGGGCATGTACATTGGCCGCAGACATATCCCCGGTAGGGGGTGTGCAGGAGGCAGCTGGTTGATGTTTCTCTCTCATTGATGTTTCTAGCTTTCTATCCCTCTCCTTTCTTCTATGTAAAAAAATCAATAATATATATATATATTTTAAAAAGAGTTATCTACTTTTATGTGCTTTATTGAGGCATATTAGAGATCTTGACCCTCTCAAGATGGACTTATGGCATCTTGAGACGCTTGTACTTCCATACACTCTCCTCTGCCTTCTCCACTTGGACATGGGTTGGCTTGATGGGAAGAGCAGTATTATAGGAGTAGGAGAACAGAGTTCTAGTAGCAGTTCTAAGAGGAATGCCCTAGACAGCCTTGTGCAAGTCACCTCATCTATCAAAGACTCACTTTCCTTATCCGTACAATAAGGGGGTTGGACTGGTTGATCAATAAGATCTTTCAAAACTCCAAAAATATTATTGTAATGTTCTTGTTTAGTGAAAGGCCTTTAGCTGCTCCATATATATACTAAAACTTTCTCTTGATTATGAAATGAGAAGTCATCTTACATCAGTATTTTGAAGGATTTGTATTCCAAAAATCAGAGATACTTTCCTCACTTTGGACAGACCTGAAATGCTCAATTCAGATTTTCCAGAAATTCTCATTTGGTAGAGAAAACATAAGACTCAGCTTTGTTTCCTGATATCATAGAGAGAAATAATGTTGTGAAGAAGAAAGTGATATGAACTCCAAGTGTTAGTCACACAGCTAAGTCGTTGTATTTCCAGTTTCTTCCCAATGGTTGAGATCTAGGAATGCAGGTTGGAGTAATTGTACCAGGGCTCTTTCCAGGTTCCAGAAGGAAAACTTCTGGTCAAGAAACAGGAATCAGAGATACGGGAGGGGAGTGGACTGACAATTCTCGGGGAAAAGGGGGAGTGGTGGATGCGGGAAGAGACTGAACATAAACTGTGCATCTATGGATGAGGACAATGCGGGGTGGGGAAAGGGCAGAAGGTGGGGTGGGAACCTGGGGGAGGGGGGGGAAATGAGGAACTTTTGTAATAATATGAACAATAAAGATTGATTTAAAAAAAAAAAAAAGAAACAGGAAGATTTAGACTCATTCTCCAAATACACTGACATGCATGTTCATATATGCCAGTATATTCAGACATACTAATATGTATGTATATTTATATGTACTGATCTAGTTACTTTGAGAGATATGAAGCACAATTCACAACCCATGCTAAGGAACTTATAATCTAATTTAGAAAATAATAAGCATATATAAAAATTATTAGATAGTATTACAACAGGCCAGGTGAGTAGTGCAAGTATTGAATGAGTGGTGTGGTAGTATGGATAATAAATTTTTATAGGAGTAAGAGAGGAAGAGATGTACCATCTAGAACTAGATTGGGAAAGACTTTTTGGAGGAGGCAAACTTGAGCTTCATGTGTAATAGCCATTCCCTAAGTCCATTTTCAGAGAATAATAATGATAGCTAAATCTTAAATACCACTTACAACATTGAAGGACCAGTTATAAGTGCTTTTAAATACATGATCTCATTTATTCTTCATAAAAATCATCTGAGGCAAGATTATGAAATTGTAGTACTACATTTCCTACCCTGCTTTATCGAAGAGGAAAGTGAGGCTCAGAGAGATGAACTTTCTCAGGACCTCAAGTGGCAGTGTTGGGATTTGAATCCAATGTTCTGTTCCCAGAGTCACCCATTGACCACAAAGTTACACTGCAGCTCAATGAAGGGTACAGTGTCATACAGACAGATGAGAAAGGAAGGTCTTCTAATCGGAAAAGGTGGGAATGCTCATGGTAGGAGGAAGCCAGGTTTAAGAAGAGAATATAAAATGACAAATACAAAATTTAGGGAAAAGTGAATATTTAGAAAGAATGAGAAAAAGAATCATAACAAACTTCAAATTTAGAATAATTACTCAGCATTGTTCAGTAATAAATTCAATAAAATAACAATATTTTTATTAATGTACCATCCATATATTTGTTCCAAATTTTTGGCTGAATACTTCCTTATCAATAATTTTATAATTTTTTTCTATGGAGAAACTAGGTTACCCGGTCTTTCCTCTAGCATTGCTGATTAACTTTATTGTTCTAGTTTAGAAAAATAGCTTTTAACTTCTGGATTCATTATTAGTAATGCCATGGAAATATGTAGAACTGTTGTGAATTTTGAGAAAACCTCTAGCAAGTATTTTTTTTTTTTTTTTTGTATATGACCTACAGGGTTTCAGGGCTTTTAGAATTTGCTTGTTCTGTGACTAATTGTAAGTACTTCTAGCTAGAATTAATGCCACTTATGTGTTGATGTTCTCATTGTCATGCAGAAATGCTGCAAATTATAGAAGTACTATTAAATCCAGGCTAAATGTATCCCCAAACTCACTTTTACTTGTCCAGATTCCATAAATAGGTATAAGCTCTTTAGTGCTGTCCAAAATGGGAAAATATGAATGGGGAATTTGGAGTGGCAAAAAATAATGGTCTGAGCAGATGCTGGTTAAACAGTGTTGCTTTTGGCGATGTAATAAAACATAGGAGCATGTGAGCCCTCTCTCAGTGCTTCAAATGGGGCCATACAGGCAATGAATTCTGAAGCTTAACCTTCATGAACTTCCCAGTAAATCCGCCTCTGTTCATGATGCTCCTGGATAGAATGTAGTCCATCCTTACCAAAGCGGAACAGGGGATCCTACTGAACAGCCATGGGAGAAATAGCTATCCAGGCTAAAGGGCAGAGGGGGTCAGAGGCCACATGTCCTGGCCTCAGCTTCTGGTGGCATCCTGGTGTCACAGCTGGTGAAGATGCGGTTGTTGGCTTGTGACTAAAGTGAATCATTGGATTGGCTTCTCACCAATTGATTTTGATTTTCTCTCTCTAGGCTGCCAGCAAAAGCAAGGAGAAAGTGTCCGCCAAGCCACACGGTATGTTGGTAGCAGTTACTAATGAAATGAAAGTTTTACTGTCCATCTGTAAACCCTCTGCTCCATCCTGGTCTTGGAATTATTTACTATAAATCCTTTGTATTGAGCCAACTGGCAGATGGGACTCCTTGATGGTTTGCATTGTGACTTCCTTTTTATATTTCTCATATTAAAATGCTCCTTTGACCTCTGCTTCCTCTCTTGCCAGCATCCTCTGTTCCATCCTGGTCTTGGAATTATTTACTATAAATCCTTTGGATTGAGCCAACACAGGCTGGGGCAGTGGCTAGCAGAGGTCTGTGAGAACCCAGTGATGATGTAACTGATTACAAAGTTCCAGAGTTGGGGAGTTTCTTAGAGAACATCAGTTACAATGGCTTCCAAACTGTCTCCTCCTGGAGGGGACTGAGGAGGTACTCAGGGTGTTCCTGTGAGATGTGAGAGGGACCTAGGGATTGACCCATGGGCTCTTCCCACTCATTTCAACTGGGCCAGTTTCACTTTTAACTGTTTTTTTTTTTTTAAATAAGTTTTTATTGATTTCAGAGAGAGGAAGGGAGAGGGAGAGAGAGAGAGAAACATCGATGAGAAAGAAACATTGATCAGCTTACCTTTTGCACACCCCCTACTGGGGATTGAGCCTGCAACCTGGGAATGCACTCTGACAGAGAATGGAACCAGCAAACTCCTGGTGCATGGGACAACGCTCAACCAACTGAGCCACACCAGCCCAGCTATGTTCTACATTTGAGTTCAGGAAAATATTTTGTTGGAAATAATAGTAGTTTGTCACTGAAATATAGTGTGTCCCAAAGAAAGTATGCACATACTTTGAATAATTGTAAAGGCAGTGTTAATTAAAATACATTTCATTTTCAAAATGGAGGTATCACTTATTACAGTGTGTATACATATTTTGGGGACACCCTGTATATGATGGTCACTGATCTACTTCAATCTTCCTCCACTTTACAAAGTCACCTGATGTCCACAGGATTTATGTGCCTTCATGTGGCAACACCTTGAGCCCTGAGTCCATACCGCTCCATCTGATGCTAATGCCTTTTATCTTCCCAGGTGCATGTGATGGGGTCTGTGTGGACAATTCCCACTGCAGTCAACCTTGCCCTCCAGATACTTTGGGAAATATGGGGTTTTTATGTAGGCGAAATAAATGGCACAAGATCACTGATACCTGCCAGACTCTTACCGCCTTAAACATCTTTGAGGTAATAATATCTTTTTTCTCACATGCAAAGTGGAGCCTCAAATTAGCAATGCATGTTGCACTCAATAAGAGAGAGGGACAGGGTGGTAAGTAGAGGAGCTTGCAGCTGAAAAATAAACATCTACCTGTTCTCTGTACATATATATATATACTGGAATGGCGTTCCTAACTTTGGGCATCTAAAAGTCTGTGCTCCAGTCTCCCACACTTTCCATGACACAAAGGAACCAGATCGCTTAGGCCAGAGCTAGCAGAGCTGTCTAGACTCCTCAGTTTACTCCTCCACTTCCACTCAGCTCTTGAATACCCCAAAGCCCAGCTACTCAATGTGTCCTTCACTGGCCAGAAACACAGGGCATCTCTGAGAACTTTCAGACACTGGGCAATCGTGCTCCATTCAGACCTGCTGAATCCATATCTGCATTTTACCAAGCTCTCCATGTGACTTTGGTGCTCAGTAAAGCATGAGAAGAGAGCTGAACCTGGAGGGAAGGACTTCATTGTCAAACAAAAGAACACATTCCCACATATACTTCAATTGTTACATATTTTAAAAAGTCCAATTCTAGTAAATAAAATTAGTTCAAATGGCCTTTCTTCTTCCTTTGTTTCCTTTTCTCCTCTTCTATCAGGATCATTACCTTCCTGAAGGTCAGCTCTTGCTTCGTTCAGGGGAGTCAATGTTTGGCCTCTTTCATGCCCTGGCAACATTCCCATCCCCTGTTTGGGGGTATGGCCGGGGGAGGCAGTGGATGCTATACCTGAGGTTCCCCTACCAGACTTCAAGAGGCTGCCCATCCCTGATTTGAAGGAACAGGGCAAAGTACATATAGAGACCGACATTCCATATGTCCTAATATTTAAATGCTTTCAACCAAATCTACAAACCAGAAAATAGGTCAGATTCTGTCAGCCTCTCATTCTAGAATTCATCCTGCACCTCATGGGTGGTGGAAAGCCAAGGCCACACATCCATAAGCCTGAACACAGGTGTTCCTGTGACACATCTCAGGCCTACAGATGGTCTGGTCCCTCTGTGGCAACACAGACTTAGGGAAGGCCCTGGAAATGGGCTTGCCGTTGTCACATAGAATAATCAGGTGTCTAGAAGCAGGGACATGGGTTCTGTGTAGGCCCATCCTAGGCCATGGGTTCTTTGTCAGCCTGAAGAGGAAGACTGGAGAAAGGGTTCCGCTAACACAAGGTTTGGCAATTTGGAAATTTTGTTCTGTAAAGAGCCAGATAGTGAATATTTTTGGCATTGTGGGTACTTTGGTCTCTGTTGCAACTATTCAACTCTGCTATAGTAGTAAGAAAGCAGTGAATGTAAGTAAGTAGGTGAATGAACAAGCTGAGTCCCAACAAAACTTTATTTACAAAAAAAACACACAAACAAACAAAAACAAAAAACAGATGGCAAACTTGTGGCCATAGTTTGCTACTACTGCTTAAAGTGTGGGACCCAGAGCCTGATCTGTGGGGAAATGCTATCACTACTTTTAGTCGTTCTTCTGTCTTGGTGTTCCAGTTGATTCATTCAAATCCAGTTAAGAATTTCTATTTAAAAAAAATATGTTTATGTTTTGCCCTTGGGAAGAATCATAAGCAAGTTTAAATAAGAGTAGAAATGTACCCATGTGCACAATATATGTATACAGAAGGGGTGTGGAGGGGTGTGTTAAGGATAACAATTGCTGTTTGGATATAGGGATGGGGGTTCAGGAGTAGGCAGCTGTTCATACACCTTGGTGTTGGGCAGGTGGTTCCACAGCAGATGTGGCCTTGACAATGTAACATAGAAAACCATTATGCAATATACATCTGTGTAATAAGGCTCTCCTACATTGTAGTAAAGGTACTTTTACATTGAAAACAATAGTAACATGATAACAAACTTCCTTTTTGCCATTTCTTAGGAGGATTTAAGTACAGTTCCGTCATTTGGGAGTACTGTATACTCAAAGGAATATGTCAAGAAGTCTGAGACCATTGCAGAAAAGTTGATGAAGAAGTGTCCGCAGGATTTGTCCTGTGTCATTAAGAACATCCAGCGTTCTCCCCGGATACCAGGAAACATCGCTGTCATCGTGCAGCTACTACACAACATATCGACGATGCTGTCAACAGATGTGGACGAAGTAAAGATGCAGGTGAGTGGCCTTGAGCACCCGGGAGAACATTTGTGTTTTCTTTTTTCTTTTTCTTTTTTTTTTTTTAAGGGGGGGGGGGGGGGGTGGAAAAGGAATGCAGGTTTAGTTGCAGCTTTTGGGGGTTTGAGGGTTTGAGGAGACCAGGTCTTTCACTTCAGTATTTCCATTACTGGTAAATGTTTAAAATAAATCCTTATTGCAGAAAAAAAATTAATGAGAAAAGAGAATACATTCAATCAACAAGCATTTAAAAGAACACTTACCAAGTGCTGGATTGGACATTGAAACAAGCTTTTCCAATGTATGTTTTGGCTACTGTGAATCTCTAAGAACTGTTCTAGGTCCTACAGAGAGGAAGACATTTATTTGTGAATCAGGTTGCTAAAATGGAAAATAACTGGGTGCCCCCCCAAAAAAAACAACCAGATAGGGCTGCTGCAGAAATGTGAAATGAAATAGGACATGCTTCCTTTGTGTTTGACCTTCAAAGTAGAGGATAAGAAAAAGGAGGTCCAGCCTCTGGGGTCAGCTTCCAATGTGTCAAGTTGCCGTACAAAGCCCTGCACACAGTTGGGATTTAGTAGATACTAATTACATAGTGGGTGCTCTGGGCAGGGTAGGCAAATTGCTAGTGTCACCTAGGTGTGAAGTGGAACAGATGATGGAAAGGAACACGGTGAAGGCTGCCCATTTGCCTGTCTCACAGGAAAGCATCACACAAGCAGGGACAGGGCGCTCCCTTGTAACTTTATCCTCCAACTCAAACTTGAGCAGCATGTGAGTCACGTGAGGTTCTCATTAAGATGCTCATTCTGATTCACAAGGTTTGGAGTAGGGCCTGAGATCCTGTATCTTTAAGAGGTTCCCAGGGCATGCTGTAACTGGTTGAAGGAGTACACTTTATAAAAGTGAAAATTAAACATGGAACTGCCATTTGACCCAAGGATCCCATTTCTAGGAATATATCCTAAGAAACCTGAAACAACAATCAGAAAGAATATATGCACTCTTATATTCATAGCAGTCCAATTTACAATAGCTAAGATCCGGAAACAGCCCAGTGCCCATTGGTAGATGAGTGGATAAAAAAGCTGTGGTACATTTGCACCATGGAATACTATGAAGCAGTAAAAAGAAGGATCTCTTACCCTTTGAGATAGCATGGAGGGCCCTGGAGAGCATTATGCTAAGTGAAATAAGCCAGTCAGAGAAAGACAGTTATCGCATGATCTCCCTCATATGTGGAATCCAATAAACAAAATAAACTGATGAACAAAATAGATCCTGAGACATAGAAGCATAGAACAGACTATGGAATCTCAGAGGAAAGGCAGGGGAGGGTGTGTGGGCAGATGGGAAGAGATCAACCAAAGTACTGTATGCATATATGCATAACCCATGGACACAGACAATAGTGTGGTGAAGCTCTAGGGTGGGCTAAAAGGGGTCAATTGGGGAAGAAGGGGGACATATATAATACTTTCAACAGTAAAGCTTTTCTATTTATTTTTTTTAAATAAAGCTTGAATGTCCTGGCAGATTCAGACAGTATCTCAATACTAATGCCGGTTCTTCATTGACAGAGTTACAGCATCATGGCCAACCACATTCTTGACAGCAAAAGCATCTCAAACTGGACCTTCATCCCTGAGAAAAACAGCAGCTGTGTGCTCCTGCACTCAGTCAATAGCTTTGCAAGAAAGCTACTCATAAATAAATATCCCATCGACATATCGGATGTCTTTATTCATACTATGTGCACCTCCATAACTGGAGATACCAAGGGAAAGAATTTAACTTTCTCAATGAGAGTTAATGACACCGGCAGTAGAGTCACTGGGAGGGTGCTGATCAGCAGGGATGAAGCCCAGAAGGTACGTTCTCCTTCCCAGGTAGTCAGCATTGCATTTCCAACCCTTGGAGCCATCTTAGAAGCCAGCCTTTTGGAAAACGTCACTGTGAACGGACTTGTCCTGTCTGTCATTTTGCCCAAGGAACTTAAAAGAATCTCACTGGTTTTTGAAAAGATCCAGAATTCAGAGGACAGGAGGACACAGTGTGTTGGCTGGCACTCGTTAGAGAGCAGATGGGACCAGCATGCCTGCCAGATGATTCAGGAAACCTCCCAGCAAGCTGTGTGCAAATGTAGGCCAAGCAAGTTGTTTACCTCCTTCTCCATTCTTATGTCACCACACACCTTGCGGAGCCCCATCCTGACTTACATCACATACATAGGCCTGGGCGTTTCTATTTGCAGCTTGATCCTTTGCTTGTCCATCGAGGCCTTGGTCTGGAGCCGAGTGACGAAGACAGAGATCTCGTATTTACGCCACTTGTGCATTGTTAACGTCGCTGCTACCTTGCTGATGGCTGATGCGTGGTTCATCGTGGCTTCCTTTCTTAGTGGTCCAAGGACACACCACAATGGATGTGTGGCAGCAACGTTTTTTGTTCATTTCTTTTACCTTGCTGTGTTTTTCTGGATGCTCGCTAAGGCACTTCTAATCCTCTATGGAATCCTGATTGTTTTCCATACACTGCCCAAGTCAGTACTGGTGGCATCTCTCTTTTCAGTGGGATATGGTTGCCCTTTGGTCATTGCTGTTATTACAGTTGCTGCCACTGAGCCTGGCAAAGGCTACCTACGGCCTGAGGCTTGCTGGCTCAACTGGGACATGACCAAGGCCCTCCTGGCCTTTGTGGTCCCAGCTCTGACCATTGTGGTAGTAAACCTGATCACCGTGACACTGGTGATTGTCAAAACCCGGCGAGCTACCATTGGCAGTTCCATGTTCCAGGAGGTGAGAGCCATCGTGAGAATCAGTAAGAATATTGCCATCCTCACACCACTGCTAGGCCTGACCTGGGGATTTGGAATAGCCACAGTCATCGACGATAGTTCCCTCGTCTTCCACATTCTCTTCTCCTTGCTTAATGCTTTCCAGGTAAGTCCAAAAGCCTCTGACCAAGTCAAAAGTGAGAGAATTTGGAAAGAACATTTGTGATCAGGAGGGTGTGCCATCATATCTGTACTAATAAAAGCATATTATGCTAATTAGACTGGACAGCTGAACGACCTTCCAGACATCATTCTGGATGTCCTTCCAGACAAAACCACTGTGGCAGGGGCCAAGGCAGAGGTGGTTAGGGGTGATTGGCAGGCAGGCAGAGGCAGTTAGAGGCTATCAGGTAGGCAGGCAGAGTGGTTAGGGGTGATCAGGCTGGTAGGCAGGTGAGTGGTTAAGAGCCAGCAGTCCCAGATTTCAAGAAGAATGTCCAACTGCTAGTTTAGGCCTGATCCCAGCAATTGGATGTCCCCTGAAGGGTCCTGGATTGGAGAGGGTGCAGGCTGGGCTGAGGGGACCCTACCTTTCTGTGCCCCCCCTCACCCTCCCCCGTCACCCTGTGCATGAATGCATGAATTTCATGCACTAGGCCTCTAGTTTATTTATAAAAGACAGTGGATTTGGAATAACCTATTGAGTCATAAAATAAACTTTTGTTTCAGAAAGGCCTGGATTCAAATCTTGACTCTCCCATTTACTAATGTGTAACATTCTCCTGGGATATTTGCTTAACTTTTCCAAATCTTATTTTTCTCACTTATTAATTGAGTATAATCTGCTCACTGTATAGTAGTTTTTGGAAAATAAAATAAAATAGTGAATGGGACAACACCAAATAGCCTAACAGTAAGCTGAGTTTTAACTAGTTTAGAAATGAAACAATAACACTTCCTCCCAAATCTAGTTATGTAACTGAAAGTATTTACATATTCACATTCACATTTTATTCCATTTAGAATGTTTAGTTATCACTGGAAACCATCGTAATGGTATTAAAGATAATTCCCCCTATCCTTTCCTCTCTTACTTCATCTCTGTGAATGAAAAAAAATGTCCACAGTTTCATGCACATCTTTGCCAAACTTTCTATACTTACATATAAGCATATTTTCACATAATATAAGAGTTAAAAAACAATGCATAGTATTTTGAAACTTACTCTACCACTTAAAAATATATCCTAGCATTTTGCCAGGCTATGTCTCTTTAATGGCTAAATATTATTTAACATTCAACAATTCCCTTCTGGAATGAAATTTCTTTTTCATTTTTTTTCTGTCACAGTGCACTAATGAGTCAAAGTTTATTATATTGAATGCTAAATATGTAAATAAAAACTAATTAAAATGAAAGCTTTTATTTTTATAGACTTCTAAAATATTTATTTTCCTGAATTTTTTTTATTTGGAAATTATAGAGATTTTATGTCAAATTTTTTTTCACTTTTCTCTTAAACATTTAAATACACATGGTTTTATTTACAATACACATTTTAATGTCTTAGAGAACAATGCTAACAATAATAGGGGTGCCTAATCATTTGAATCTCTGTTGTCGCTTTTGTGCATTTCCATAGAGTATATTAATTGTACCCTACACTTCTTATATAGCTCTTAATAATTATCAATTCCCTTGCCTATGTTTATGCAGCTCGTCGCTGATAGAACTGAGATAAAAACCTAGTGTTCCTAAATTTCCGTTTGGCATATGCAGGAGCTATTTGTCATCTACTTAATGAGTTCATGTCTTAGTCCTCACATTTTCCTTACCTTATCTCCCTTGGGCCATCTTGACTGTGTTTTTCATTTTGTACTAGGTTGTGAGCACTTTTATTTTGGTATCATAAGCTTTTTTCCCTGTCATAACAGGATCAACTTGTAATTTAAACTCAGTTTCTGCCTTGCTACCTGGCAAGGAGCGGGGGGGGGGGGGGGGGGGGGGGGCGGGGGTCGTCTAAATACCAATTACCCATGGGCCAGTGAGAAGCTCAGAGCAGGGTTTGGGTCAAGGCCAGACTCCAGGGCAGGCAGGAGGCAGTGGTGTTCTGGAGCTGGCTTGTATTGACCAGGAGAGCTAACTACTGTATTTTCAACAAATTTTCAAGGTGTTGTAAACACAGACATCATTAAATTATGTAGAATTACAATTAAGTAAATTAGATTCAAATTGAAGGTCAAACATCCTCCAAATGAATCCCTCCCTAATTGTTTTTTTCTACATTCTGCTATGCTCTTGAGGTTATTTGAATCTGCTGTATCTGTATGGTAGAAACACTGAGAGAATGGATGTGTCCATCTCTTCCTGACTCCATGGTCAGCGATGTCATGTTGCTAGATTTAAATCAACCATGGTGGGAGCCATGTGGACCAAGGTATTCTTGGGAGAAGAGAAGGAGAGCCACAGGTCCCGAGAGGTGGGAGACAGAAACTACTGAGCAGGAAGAAGTGGGACAAGCAGGGTCTTAGGATGAACCGAGATGAGGGGCAACTGTGGCTGACGGAGCAAGCAGAGAAGAAAGACCATAAATATCCCAGGAGACCCAGAGGTGTAGGAGAAAGGCTCTTTGAAAGGTTCTTGGTCCTAGGCTTGTGGGAGCACATCCACTGGTTTTTAAGCTCAACCATCCACTTTACTAGGGAAGGATTATTACACATGGTGGAAGCAAACACAGTTTACAGCTGTGAGTACTTGAAACACAGAATTTGTTCTTATATTATCACTTATTAATTATTGTATTATGGTCCATATAAACACTGTAAAGACACTTTGGCCCCACCCTGAATAGTCAGTTGCTGCATTGTCTCGGTACCACTTCTAGTTGGTATCTTCTCTTGTCTTTACTGAGAGTAATTGTGGGCTCAGTAAGATTTGCAGACCCATATAATACGGGGTGGCTTATAAACAACAAAACTTATTTCTCAAACTTCTGGAAGTTTGAGAAGTCCAAGATCAAGGCATGAGCAGATTCAGTGTCTTGTGAGAACGTACTTCCTGGTTTCTAGATGGACAGCTAAGAGTGTCAGACAAAAAAGCAATCTAAGAGAAGCACCCCAAGCTTTGAGCACTTGCTGGACTGGCTGAATGGAGAAGTATAATTAGTATGTTTGGAGGAATGAATTAGCTTCATGGCCATCTAGGCACTGGTCGCTGTGAAGTCCTCCACCTCTCAGCTAAGCTTTTGCAAATCGTGGCAGCAGTGGGTTTGGTGTCCTTCCTGCTGATGACAATCTGGCTATAACATCTTTATTATTTTGTATGTCACCCATGTGCCTCAACAGGCCTCTGCCTGGGTAAGGGTTCATATTTGATTATGCAATCAGAGCAACTTAATAAGGATTCGTAAATCAGAGGTCATTATCTTATTTCTCTTCTCTGATGAGTAAAGACCTGAGTATTCACACTTTTAAGAGAAATTTTGTCTAATCAATATTGCTGTCTATCACATTTTGAAAGTTGAGTCTGAGCTTCCCTCTCCTTATCTGCAAAATAGAATGAATACTTTTCCTTATTCCCAGATGGTTTTGTATGGCTACATATAAAAAAGACAAAAACTTAAATGGACTATAATGATGGAGGAACAGCCTCCATCATTATATTTTTATGGATGATAAGAGATATGAGAGCTAATTAATTTCCTCTATATTATATTTGAATCACTTATTTATGAGCACCCATTATATGCTTAGAAACTCAATCTGTTTGGAGTCTTGGTTTTTCTGATAATCCATGTACTTAATTTTTCTTTGCAAATTTTATAACAGTTTTTGGTTGTGGTTGGGGTAAGGAGGTTGAGGGTATTATAATAAATAAAGCTGAGCATGGATACTTTTTATTTTATTTTCTGTGGAAATATCTTTACTAATTATTCAGGGATTGTAAGGCTGCCATCCATTGCCTAACATCTCCTGGCTATTGCATGGGCATTATATTCTGATGGGATGCACAGCTCCTGATAAATGTAAATCACTTTTATTTTGCCCAAATTAAAGAGAAATTCTTATAATATGTTTATACGAATTGGGGACCTTGGTCTGTTTGGTTTTTTGGGGTACCCTAAGTGCCTAGAACATGGCTGGCACATGGAAGACACACTATTGATATTTGTTGAGTGGAAGAATCTAGGTATTGTGACCATAAAATGAGTCACAGATTGAATCATATGGTCTGCATTTTTTTTTTGTTTTGTTATTAGTTTTATCAGTTTCAGAATAGGAATTGATAATGAATGCTGGTATTTCTTGTTATTATCAATATTACTTTCTAAATTGCTCTTCTCCACTCATCTCTTTTTCTCAGGGCTTCTTCATCCTGGTGTTTGGAACAATCCTGGATCCAAAGGTACCATTAATTCTTCTTGTTTTGTTTTTTCTGCATTAACAATACTTGACCCTGAAATGCTCATTTGTAAAGCCAACCTTTTCAGGGTCTTTCACCTCAATTATTTGTACAGACACTTGAACAGGACATCACTGCTCTTTATGATGCAAATAATACCAGCCATCTTTCAGGCTCTTATGGGGCTAAGCATATTATGTACATTAGCTCTAATCTTTAAAATAATCTTGGGCACTCCTATTTTCGTTTTATGGATGAAGAAACAGATTCAGAGTGATTAAGTAGTTTGCTTCAGAAACCCACTCTAAACTAGTTGAAGCAGAAAGGAATTTACTAAATCGCATAATATCATCTTTGGGAAGGTATCTCTTTGGATTGGAGACATGGAGGTTACACACCAGGAATAGTCCCCAATTTATAGCACAGAACTGCTTCACATGCAACCCTTTCTCTACTTTGCTGGACACAGAAGCACAGGTCGCCAAGCCAATGTCAGACTTGGATGCTGAACTAGAGTTGATGCTACTGCTGTTTCAGAGATCACCTCCATCCTGCCTGCTGAGGGCCACTGGCACTTGTTTTTTGAGTTTTCAGGTCTGATTGGCTGAGCCCAGGTCACATGGCTGAATCTTAGCTGCAAGGGAGACTGAGAAAGTGAGTTCATGTCTTCTACCTAGAAGAGCAATGGATTGAAGGAAGGGGATTCTCCTAGTACAGAGAGTGTATATGTAGTGGATGGTGAAAACAATAAACCTAAACAAATGAACAAAACACCAAATATTTGCTTAGACTTCTAAAATTACCCTTTTCAATTGTACTATTCTATCTCTAGAAATAAGTAAAGCAAATAACCCTCTCAGATGTAGATGCAAACATCTTCACTACAGGTTTTATTGTTTACTGTTTAATTAATTAATTGTATTTTCTACTCTATTCTACTAACAATTTAATATGAACGGTTTGTAAAAAAAAAAAAAAAAAAAATGGCATTTCACAACGGTCCTTTCATTTTTCTCATGGGGATACTATAACCTGATATTCAGAGGTGAAAGTTTGACTATTTGTCTATTAATATTGATATTTGTTTGTACTAGTTGCTTGTAATTGAGAAGTTTTTTTAACTCTCAGGAACCTCAGATTATATATATATATATATATATATATATATATATATATATATATATTTTATTGATTTTTTATAGAGAGGAAGGAAGAGGGATAGAGAGAAACATCAATAAGAGAGAAACATCTTTCAGCTGCCTCTTGCACACCCCTGCTGGGGATGTGCTCGCGACCAAGGTACATGCCCTTGACCGGAATCTAACCTGGGACCCTTCAGTCTGCAGGCCAATGCTCTATCCACCGAGCCAAACTGCTTAGGGCAGATTATGTGTTTTTTTTTTTAATTAATCTAAAACAATAAATAGTATTTGTAGCCAGAGCATCAGAAACATTATTATTAGTAAACATGTATTAGGTATTATGAGGTGTGCAAAAACCTCTAAGACATGGAAGCATCCATCAAGAGCAAAACCTTATCTCTTTAAAATTATAATGTGAAAGGTAAATACTAAAAGGTGTTATATTAATTGACAAAAAGTTATACTGTAGTCCCCCATATTAATGGGGAATGCTTTCCAAGATCCCCAGTGGGTTTGTGAAACCATGGATAATATCTATTCCTACTTATAGTCTGTTTTTCTCCTATATGTACCCATATTTTAATTTACAATGAAGTTTAATTTATAAATTAGGCACAGTAAGAGATTAACAATAATAACTAGTAATAAAATAGAATAATTATAATAATATATTATAATAAATGCTACATAATATGACTTTTTCTTTCTTTCTTTTCTTAAATATGTGTTTGTTTGGCCCCAAATTGCATACTTTTAATCTCAATACATTCTACTTATTGAACACAAATTATTTTATTTTTCCTTGTAACTATGTAAGGGATACAGGAAGCTGATTACAGACCACAGGGCACCTGTGTTAATCTTCCAGCTCTAGAGACAGGAAGTCTGAGATCAAGGTGTTGGCGGGTTTGGTTTCTCTTGAGGACTCGCTTCTTGGTTTGCAGAGAGCTGCCTTCTTGCTGGGTATCCACATGGTCTTTCCTCTGGCACACATGCCTGGTGTGTCTTCTTTTTATAAGGACACTGACCTATTTGATTAGGTCCCTACCCTTATGACCTCATTTAATCTTTTTATTATTATTTTATTCGACTACCTTATTATAGTGTACTGACTTTTTCACTTAAAGGAAACACTTTATGGCTCTCTTTGGCATATCTGAATCACCAACATCACTGCACATGCCTCTTGGGGCTATTATTAAGTAAAATACTGCTTACTTGCACACAAGCACTGTGATACTGTGACAGTCAATCTGATGACTGACATGATTAAGTGACTAACGGGTAGATAGTGTATAGAGCACAGAGACACTGGACAAAGAGATGAATCATATCCCAGGCAGATGGAGCAGAATGGCTGGAGATTTCATTACACTACTCAGAACAGCACACAATTTAAAATGAATAAATTGTTTCTTTCTGGAATTTTTCATTTAATATTTTCGGATCTTGGTTGACTGTGGGTGACTGAAACTATGGAAAGCAAAACCACAGGTAAGAGGGCACTTACTGTGTATACCAACAGTCTTTACACTTTTAGGATCAGTAAAAACCAGTGGGCACATATCCCCAGACATGCTTAGAGGGTATGTATTATACACATTATGAAACATAGAGTTGAAAAATAATAAGAGAAAAGAAAATAGAGGCTCCAGTATGTCTTTACATATCACAATGGACTTTAATTTAAGTACATGGACTCCACTCCCACCCTGGGCAATGCTCTTACATCTTTGGAGCCCATGTATGACAAAACCACTACATTTCAGGGCAGGGTGAAGTAAGTATGAGCTAGAGGGCTTTGGTATATATACACTGTGAAGACAAAACTTCTATTAGGCCTTGGAAGGTGAGTAACACTTTATAAAGCAAAAGGAAAGAGGGAGTAGAAATAACAAGAGAGTGCCTTGTGCAGTAGGAGAGTTAGGGAAAAGGAAAGGATGATCTGAAGTCAGGGGACTCAACTCCTGGCTGGCTCTGTCTCTTAATAGTTGACTGACTGCATGCTACATGATCTCAGAGTATTAATTTCCCTGTTGTACCTATTGTACAGGATTATTTCTTGGATAAAATGAGATGACAGGTGTGAAAAGCACTTTAACGTTATAAAACAAAATATAATTGTTACTTACTATTCTTATTTTCTTGATTCCATAGTTCTTTGCTATGTTTCCCCTCTCCCCCCCCCCCCCTTAAACCATGGTTAGGGCCTCTAAAAAACGTAAGTTTAAATGTAGGAAATGTTCAACTCTTCAAGTACTCCCCTCAAAATACTTCCAAAGCTAATAATCCTCAAAGTGGTGGCAAACCGTATTTCTTAGCCATTGGGTTCACGTTCAAGGCCCTGATTATAAAATTCCTGTATAAGCTCCACTTTGCTTATATATCTCCCACCTCCCCACCTTTTCCCAGACCACTTCACCAAGTTACTAATCCCTCCATTTTCCTCCAATAGGACCTGGTAACACACTAAACTATTAGCCATGCCCCAAAACATGTTTATTTCTTATCATCTTTTAATTCTTAATTTTTAATTAACTATCCAGATAAGAGAAGCCTTAAAAGATCGAGTAACCTCTGCAAAACGGATCTCCAGGATATCAGAGGTAAAGCCTAAATGTTCATTTTCTCACCTAAAGGTTTGACAAGATAACAATGCTGGAGTCTCTGACATATGGGGTGTTGCTAAAACTATCCTTTAATGCTCTGTGGTATGGAGTTTTTAAAAGTCCCAGGTGAAGCTATTCAAATTTTTTCTCGAGTCCTGGGAACACATCCAAAGAAATGAAACTCGACTTCAATGCATTCAGAGGAGCGTGACCCAGCATCAGGGCCATGAGGGGCGAGCTGCACACCACACAGCAAGAGAGCAAGACCTGAATCAGACAAATGAGAAAAGATTGAAGTCTCAGGTTCCCAAGACAGCTCACTAGAGTCCCGATGACTCTAATTGGTTGAACCAAATCCGAAGTGTGAAAATTCAGGGAAATAAATTCTGATCCTCCACAAATATCTATTTAATAGCTTGGCTATCAAGAGGGGCCACCAGCCATGATTACTGGACTTGAAAAGTAAGGTTAGGGGCCTGTTCAGTCCTTGGATGGTATATATGCCCTTTCATTTAGCATCACTTCCTATAATTTAATAACCATGTGGTATTGGTATGCAAGGTGCAACCTGGGAAAAACTGAAAAATAAATAAATAAATAAACAAACAAACAAACAAACAAATAAATAAATGGCTTCACGGTTGGTCCCCCAAAAGAGGGGCTTCAGGGTTGGCCCAGGGAACATTTCCAGAAACAAGGGAAGAGACCATATGGAGTTTCCCATGCCAACATCTGGTGGGATTCAGGTGGGCCAGCATGGGCTGGTGTTGAAGGGGATTTTCAGGCAGAGGGCTGACAGGCCATTTGAGGGGTTGGACATGCTGGGACCCTGGGTAACAGCATTGCCCACTTCCTATAATCCTTGCCTTTCCATTCCCTCTCCTTTGCTTTCCTTAGCCCTCTTCTTTTCCTTCCCTTTATTTTTCTATCCTCCTTTGCCTTACTCTTACCAAAGCTTTGACCTTATTTCCAGCCCTTGCCCTTTATACCTGGGAGATACCTTTCTACATTCCTTTCTTTTAAAAAATAAACAACAAAGTAAAAAATATAAAATGACAAGGACCTGCCCCTCCAACCTCATGCCAACACCACCATGTTTTTCTGAGAATAAAGCAGTGGTAATAAAGCAACAGTCCTCTAAAATAATCACAACAACAATAATGGTATTCTATCTAATAAAAGAGTAATATGCAAATTGTTCTGCTATACCCACAAGCCACACCCACCATCCAATCAGGAGTGAGTATGCAAATTAACCCAACCAATACGACTTCAACCACAGAGTGAGTAGGAGGCTTAGGCTTCCTGGGGAAAGGAGGAAGCTAAGCTTTCTACCTGCTCTGGCCAGCCATGGACTCCACTCAAGCTACAAAGTTACAATTATAGAAGATAAATAAATCCCAGATACCAGGGCCTCCACTTGAGTCGCCGGTGGTATGTGGCCAGCCTTCAAACCACCACAGGCCCCTTGCCCAGATTGCCCCATGCCCCAAGGGAACCCCCACCCTGATCCAAGACACCCTTCAGGGCAAACCAGCCAGTCCCCTCCCATGCATCAGGGCTCTATCCTCCTATCTAATAAAATAGTAATATATAAATTGACTGTCACCCCAACACACAAGATGGCTGCCCCCATGTGTTCAAAGATGGCTTCTCCCATGTGGACACAAGATGGCCACCACAAGATAGCCAGCAGAAGAGGGCAATTGGGGATGAACAGGCCTGCAGGAGAGGGGAATTAGGGGGGGGACTAGGTCTTCAGGGGAGGGCAGTTAAGGGTGACCAGGCCTGCAGGGGAGGGCAGTTAGGGGCAATCAGGCTAGCAGAGGAGTGGTTAAGGGGTTATCAGGCTAACAGGAAGAAGTGGTTAGGGGCAATGAGGAAGGCAGGCATGCGAGCAGTTGGGACTCAGCAGTCTTGGATTGTGAGAGGGATGTCCAATTGCCATTTAGACCCAATCCTAAATGGGCAGTCGGACATCCCTCTAATGGTCCCAGATTGGAGAGGGTTCAGGCTGGGCTGAGGAACACAACCCCCATGTATGAATTTTATGCACAGGCCTCTAGTGTATATATAAAAACCTAAGTGACTGTTATGATCAGATGATCAGACAACCTGATGACCAGCTGCTAGCTATGACATGCACTCACTACCTGGGGACAGATGCTTAATGCCGGAGCTGCCCCCTAGTGGTCAGTGCACTCCCACAGCTAATTTCCCATGACTGGCCAACCTTCCAGGGTCCCTTTCTCCAGCTGCCCCGATCGCCAGCCAGGCCAAAGGACCTGACCTCACCAGTGCACAAATTTGTGGACCAGGTATCTAGTAAAATAAATAAGAGCCCAGACTATGTGGCTCAGTTGGAGTGTCATCCAATGCACCAAAAGGTTCAATTCCCAATCAGGGAAGATACCTAGTCTGGGCATGGAAGGCAACCGATTGATATTTCTCTCTCAAATCAATGTGTGTGTTTTTCTCTCTCTCTCCTTCCCTTCCTCTCTCTAAACATATTATCTGATGAGGATTAAAATAATAATAATAATAATAATAATAATAATAATAATAAAGCAATGGTACTCAAACTTAACCAAACATCAGAATCAATCAGGAAGCTTCAAATAATGCTGCCTGGGTCCCAGTCCTGGAGGTTCTCATTGACTTGGTCTGCAGTGTGGGTTGGGTTTTGGGTGATTTTAATGTAGTCAAGGTTGAAAGGCACTCAACTAAGCCTTCCTGTAGTGTCTTAGGATCATAAATATTTTCTTCACACCAGTACACCTGCTGTAAGTATTCCCTACTACCTCACTCTGGTCTGCCACTGTGCTCTCAGAAGAGAGGCATGACTTTTCCAATCCCTTCCCATTTAGCACGGCTCCTATCCTTATGTGTTTTCAGTATTGATCCATTCAGCCACCTCAAGGAAATTCTGTTCTTCAATGCTTTGGAAAAACAGTAAATATAAATATTTTGTATTATTTTGCATTATTGTATATATACTATATATATATATTATATATACAATTATATATATACACACTATTATATATACTATATATACTATTTTGTATTATTGTATATATATATTATATAATACTATTTTGTATTATTGTATATTATATATATATATAATATTATTTTGTACTATATATATATTGATTTCAGATAGGAAGGGAAGAGAGAATAATTGATAAGCTGCCTCCTGCATACCCCACACCAAGGATCTAGCCTGCAACCCAGGTATGTGCCCTCACCATGAATGGAACCATGACCTCCTGGTTCATAGGTCGACATTCAACCTCTAAACCACTCTGGCTGAGCAAAATAGTCATTTTTTTAAAAAAGATATGTCAGGATCATATCAGAACTTTATTATCAGCTTTTCTTTTTATTGTCTGAGCCAGTGGTATTCAATGCTGGTTGCGCCTAAGGAATATCTAGAGAGTTTTTTGATTTTTTTTTTTTTTGTTGTTGTTGTTTTGTTTTTTAAATACCATTGTTCTGACCAAACCCACGAGAATTTAACCAGAAAGTCTCAGAGGTAGAACCTAGCCTTTTTTTTTTTTTTTTTTTTTTAAAGATCTCCAGTGATTCTAAGTGCTGCCAGGGTTAAGAACCACTGGTATATGTACTAAGTAAATTTATCCTAACCTCTTGCAGTACTTCCCTCTCTCTGACCACTAGTTTTCTGTCATTGGAAGTCAGTTTCATAAGCCTTGCTCAGAGCAAGTAGGCTTGCCATCTGTTTTCTCCTCCCCTGCTTTGCAGACCTCTGACCCCTAGGTGGCAGTCCTCTACAGTCCAGGTTGAACTTGTGAGACCTGCCTGGAGTGTCAGCCCATGTTCTCAGCCCAGGCTAATCAATGTGCTTGTCTGGGTTCATTTAATATTTGATGTGATGAGTTAGTCTATGCTCATGTGGTAATAATTCTATCAGTCAATTATTGTATTGCTTATCTTAAGCAACATATGCCTAAAGCACAGGGTATTTTAGTCTCAGGCCCATCACAAGGGGATAACAGTAACTTAGAGGATTTCAGCAGGTCAGCTAAAAAGAAAAGATTTAGGTGCTAGGAAACACATTTGTGTTTATCTCTCCCTTTAGTTCACTCAGCTGTCTTCTCTCATTTCCCTCCCAAGCTTGAGACTCCTTCTTGAGAAGGAGGGGGTATCTCTCCTGCCAGCCTATTCCTGTGTTGTATTCAGCAGTTCGAACACAAACAAGGAGAGGAAGTGAAATGATAAAATAACTTGCTGTAGGTTACAGTTCTCCATGTGCTTTGGATATTGTGATCATTGAAAACAGAGCAATAATAACTGAAATTATACTTCTGTCTTCAACAGAACCTTTCTTCTGATTTCTCTTGTCGCCACACCAAAGGGCCAAGCTAACAAAGTAGGCCACACTCCTAACTTGGGAGGTGAGTGCAAAGCAAATGAGGTCCTATATACATGCTACACATAAGACATTTCTTTGGTGGGGGGGAATCCTAATTTGATTAGTTCTGATTAAAAATGATTTTTGTCTTGATTGAAAGGATTCACAATCTGTTCTCATCTAGCTAATGTAAGAGGTACATTCACACTTCTAGTTCTTCCTGTGAAACCACTGGGCCTATCAGAGAATGCTCTTAAATCAGCATGGGTGTATTTAAGAGGAGAGTGAGCAGGGGTGCTGGCTCCTCATAGCTGCTCTCCTCAAACCCCCTTTTCTAGTTCTCTAGACCCAGGAGATCCTCTGTGACATCAATAATATTCCCATGTTTCCCATTGTGAGAAATATTTCCCCTTGTGTTAAATAATCAAGGAATTATGATACACACTATCTATGTAAGGCCTCAGGGATAATGTAAAAGCCTCCACATTTGCATTTGAGGATAGTGTCTGAGAGATATACAGAGACACAGAGAGAAACATTAAGAAAGGGAACCATGGGCAGGAGGGGGAGGGGAATAGAGATACTAGCACTTATCAAGTGGCATGGCAGCTCACTGTTGGAAGAGAGCTGTCTAGATACACAGACCTGTGCAAAGGGTCTTCCAATTGCTGGATCCATGGCCCTGTAGTTCTAGAGAGAGAAGACCAGACAGGGAGAGGGAGATACCCAAACCATGACACCCACATTCACAATCAGGGAGAGAGAGGCACTTAAATGTATCTAGAGAGAGCCCACCACTCCTACCCCAACACATCTGGGTTCCCACAGCCTCTGGTGCTGAGACCTTCTTCAACAGCCCAAGGCCTTTTACAAAGAAAGAGATATTTTCCAGGAAGAAAGGAAGTGGTCCAGCTTAAAGAAAAACAAGGTTTTTAACTCAGCACTTGCAGGCAGTAGAACAAGCCTGTTTCCTGGATTCTAACGGGACTTACAGGCAAGATCATCTCCATCCACCAAGGAGACTCTACCCAAAGGGGGCTTGTCATACCAGAAAGAATGAACCCACAGTACAGTTGGTGTGGGGCTTTGGGGTCTTGCTGCTTGTACATTAAAGTTGTGATTCTCTGTTCTTGACAAGGTCATACATTCCAGGAATGGCAGAACCCCCAGGAGAAGTGTGTTTGTTCCTGTCGTCTGGCCTCCGGGGAGTATGAAGACAGCATGTAGTGCTGCTGATTGAGGAGGGTGTGACATACAGAAAGGATGGAAGGCCCCTCTGTCTACTTCTGTGCTGCTAATCGCTTCTCCCTCATCAACTGTAAACATAATAATGCCATTCTGGGCATCTACAGGGAACAGAAAGACAACGTGGGCCACAGCAGGACCTTAGTCTTGTCGAGGCCTCCGGAAGAGCACTCTGGCTCATCTTGGCAAAGGTGTCCTGGGATGTCGCCTGGCTGGATTCTGTGGGCTGCTGAGGGAGGGGCCCTCACCAACAGTTGGGCTGACACTAAGTAGGTCATTGCTGGTTCTTTGTACAAAAGGAATCTTACTGCCAGCATATTCCACTCCTCCAAATTTAAATGGGTTGCATGGTCAACCGGGCTTGGGTTTCAATGCAACGTTTTTGGCTGTGAACCAAGTGAAATAGGTAGAACTTCTGAACCAGAAAGATGCTCATTTTAAGTTAAAGAGACTGAAGCCTAGAACAATGGGTCACAGGTAATTGAGGCTTGAGCCAGAGGCCAAAACCCAAGTCTGCAGGCTTCCAGTCCTGGACTTTCTCTAAAAGCAAGGCACTGCTGAAGGACTCTGTCTACTCTGACAATATGATTAGCCCTCGCCAACAAGTTGGGTATTTTTGTTTTGTTTTGTTTTGTTTTGTTTTGTTTTGTTTAAAACCTGAGATGAGAAAGGGGAAGTATCATGTTTCAAGTAGAGAGCTGCTCATTTTCTTATCTTTGTATATAAACAAATTCATCATTCAAATCAGGTTCGCCTGATAGGAGATCAGTATTACAGATAGAAGCCCTTTTAAAAATAAAATAAAATAAAATAAAATAAAATAAAATAAAATAAAATAAAATAAAATAAAATAAAATAGAATGCTCCTTTATTAAATGAGTATACAGGTTGATGCATCAGAAGAAAATGAGTGGATAAAGAAAAGGGGTCAATGGGTAAGTCCCTAATTATTCTACCAGAAGCCTGCATTAATGATGTTACATTCATAAAGACTCACTTTGTGAATGAGTGGGGCCTCGCTCTCTTCCTCTCTCTTACAAAATATTTCCTCTAAGTAGGAAAGTTTGATAAAGTAAAATTGTAATAAAGAGGTCCATCAAAAATACACCAACCTGGAGAACGAGCCATCTTTCAAGTGGCATTACTCATGTTGGGACGACAATTGCCCCTGTCTCAAATGAAGTCAGAAAGGACATTCCCAGTATTTCTGTAGGGTCTCTTCAAGGCAAGGGTGTGGGTCAGGCACAGTGTGGGTTCTCAATGCACAGATTTCAGTGTGAAGAAATGTCCTTTATGCAGAGTGGATATATGGAAGTGAGGAGGGAAATCTCATGAAGCCAAATAGCTATAAGAATATGAATCTGGAACTTTAAAAAGGACTGGGTCCAATTTTCTCATTTTATAGATGAGAACTCTAAGCATAAGAGGGTGGGGGGAAGGGAGAAAGAGAGAGAGAGAAACAGAGAGAGAGAGAGAGAGAGAGAGAGAGAGAGAGAGAGAGAGAAAGAGAGAAAGAGAGAGAGGACATTTATCTGCATTATGCATTGAGCAGTCACATCTAGCATGAAAGCACATTCTACTCCAACGTACTCACACCCTGCAATAGGATGGCAGGAAAAACATTCTACGTAGGGCTTATTATTAACCAAGAAAGGCCCCTGGATGCTAAGAGAGAAACTCCAGAATTATTTGGGAATCCCTTAAACAAGCTGTGCACTCTTCCCTGCAGCCCACCCCCAGTCTGCTCCATCCTGAAAGATGTCAACACACTCGCACAGACCAGCTTGGTTGTGGTTGACCCTGGGTGGAAATGCATCCAATGTCCTGTCCACACCTCACTGTGTGTGGTCCCTGGTCAGGTGGTTTAGGGAGTGACTGACTGGTCAAGTGGCTCAAGGAAAAATTGGTGCTAACAGTGTCTAAGACAGATGTATGGTGAAACTGCTTTGGCAGTTGTTTAAATTTCTTAGACTTTAATTTTCTTACCTATAAATTGAGGGAACTAGAGCATACCTCACAGGGTTGTTGTAAAGATTAGATGAATATTTGTAGATAAAGAGTAGAAGAGTACTTGGCAACTAATAGTTGGCCATTAAAATGTTAGCAGTTTTCATTAGAGCACCTGTGAATTCATGCTCATACATACAAGCAAGCACACAGCTATGACCATGAGTTTGATTGAAGATACTGCCATGGGAGTTAGTCCCATGACTTCTAAATAAACGAGTAAAATATTTGATTCAGCCAGTAAAGTCTGCTGAGCTTGCCATTGACTGACCCCTTTCATCCAATGTTACCACGGTTATAAGATTTAGTGCCTTGCCCAGGAAAGAGTATACACAGTGGGTCTACCCAGGGCACCTTGCATGAGTTCTGCTTCACTCTTTTTGCCTTCTCTGTGAAGTCTCTCTTGACTCGTCCAATCAGAGTGCTGATTCTCCTCTCCTGGTTTCCTGTAATATTTATAATCTGTGCCATTCACTTCCTGTCTAGTATTTATTGTTTAATTTCAGTATTTTTTGTGTGCATATATTTTCCAGACTGTAAACCTTTGGCGACAGGATTACTCATCTTTGTGATTTACCATGTTACTCGCTTTTGTATGTCCAAATGCAGAACAAGGTGCCATGCCCATACAATGTGTTCAATAAAGCCCTTTGATTACACAACCAACGGTTTGATGATACTGAGTTTTCCAATTACCACATGGCCTGGCACTAAACTGGCAACCTCAATGAAACTGACCTATTTCCACAAGCGTCACCTCCCTGATCTTCCTCACTATAAAAGATAGAATCACACACCTTTCACTTCCCCTGGCAAGATTTAAATGGTGATTTGCATTGAATTTTGGTGTCAAGAAGATATGTAAGTAGAAGACACTAGAATAGGGATGTATGGGGCTATTTGGTGATGCGAAGGACAATACAAACTGGCTACCTGTCTGAAGTCAGGTTATATGGCATTTCCTGACTTTTCCTTCTGGTCTAAACTCTCCATGGCCATGGCCCCAGGTAGAGGCTCAGCAAGAATTACTTGGTGCTGAAACCGGTTTGGGTCAGTGGCTAGAGCGATGGTTTGCAGACTGATAGGTCCCAGGTTCAATTCCGGTCAAGGGCATGTTTGATTCCGGTCAAGGGCATGTACCTTGGTTGCGGGCACGTCCCCAGTGAGGGGTGTGCAGGAGGCAGCTGGTCGATGGTTCTCTCTCATCGACGTTTCTAACTCTCTATCATCTCTGTAAAAAATCAATAATATATATATATTAAAAAAAAAAAGAATTACGTAGCCCGATCACTAAAAAAATAAAACAAAAATCTTATTTTTGAGATTATTACTGATCAATTGCCTAGGCTTTTTTTTTTTTTTTTTTTTTTTTTTTTTTTTTTCAAGTTCAACATCAGTACAGGCAAAAACATGATAGCCTTTAAACATTATCAACAACAGTGGCAGGACCTTTGCTTTGTATCCCCCGAGTTCTAATTACTACCAGTGCCATGGATGCAAACAAGAGTCTGATCATCTGAGATAAAGGCGAGAAATTAAAGGACAAACAAGTGACTCATTATAATGGCTCTGCTTCAGACAAGAGAAACCTGTAATTTCTCTTAGGCGTGCTTGACGGACCCAGGCGGAGTGAATCACAGACTTACACAAGACTTGAAACCACGGCCAGTTTTCCAGTTCTCACGTCGGCCTCTCACCACGGGCGGCGGGTGTGCACAGGGTCTCCTGGATTTCTCCTTCAAACCATGGAGAAGAAGGACCGCAGCCCCTGAAGGGGGACCGTGGGAGGTGCCGAGGCAGGTGCGCGTGATGGTGGGGCACGGAGGTGGGAAGCTCAGCGCCGACCTGCCTGCCGGGCTGCCGGATCTCCTGGAGGCCGTGAGTACACCTGCCACGCCAGGATTGTCTTTACTCGTGTTCCAGAGCAGTGAAGAGTGTGATTCGGAGTGGTGTTTTCTGAAATGCTTGATTATGTAGGGATCTTTCCTGACATTCTGTAGAGATCAACTAGCTCAAGGTTAGAATATTTCCTGTCTCCTTTACATGTGTTTTTCTTTAAAAAGCCATGTATAGCCCAATTGGTGTTAGGGCATCATCCTGATTGGATCCCCAGTCAGGGAACATACAAGAATCAGCCAACGAAAGCATAAATAAATGCAACAATAAGGCGATCTCTCTCTCTCTCTCTCTCTCTCTCTCTCTCTCTCTCTCTCTCTCTCATCAATGAATACAAAAATTAAATAAGTAAATGAAATAAAAAAAATAATTTGTTAGGCTCTAATTGCTCAGTCCTAAGAGTGAAAGTGCAAAACACCTTGTCAGGCAATTAAACTGTCTGTTCTCCGATTGCCCCCTTGCTTGAGCAATTGGATGAGCAAACTAGCTAGCAATTCCCTTCCTTTAGGCTGAATGTAAGCTAGATTTTTAATTTTTATTTTTTAATAAATATTTATTGTTGAAAGTATTACATAGATCCTAGATTTTTAAAATAAAGCACTCTCTATTAGCTTGTTCTTAAATCCTTGCAAGTTGATCTAAGGATGAAGCTGTCTTTATATCAACTTACAAGGAAATATTTCCTACAATTCAAAGTTGCTAAAAGGCACCCTCCTCCTTTTGAGTGGCCTCTAGTGTGGCACTTGATGGTTTATGTCTCTTATCCTCTGAGGTCAATCGTGGGAACGCAAATATGTTGCATCAAAGGGTGCGATTTTTTTAGTGTCAGCACTCGAGTGACGCTTTGTTCATGGAGCAAAGCAATTGCTTAGTATGTCAGTTTCTTTAAAATCATCTGAGCATCACCATAGTTGCTGAAACCATGAATGCCTTTGAACCCCGAAATTATGTGATTCTTCAAACTTGTCAGGATTTAAACCCACACTGCAATTCTCAGGAAAGGTACTGAGCTACAGAGAGATTGGCTGGAAGCCGTCTACAATAGCCCAGGATGCGAGGATTCTGGTTCTAATAGATCATTTACATCTTTCTTTCCGCCAAGGCTCGTTATGAACCGGCTCCTCCGGGGCCGGGGAGGAGTGGCTGCCTGCATTCTGTTATTGAGGCCAACAAACTCAGCAACAACCGGCTTGGCCATCTGGCTATAGAATCAGAGTTCTAATTACACTAGTGGCATGGATGGGACATACAGTTATGAAATTAGGCTGCAGGAAACGAAGCACAGATACACACCCCCAAATGTGGGTCACCTAACTCTTCCTCCAGTTAGCCCTTTCAGAACTGGTCCTTCCCATTCATGAGACTGGCCAAGAAGTATGAGGTGAGCTGCTGCCTGGAAGTTAGCAAACAATGGGGAATGTGCCCTCCCTGTCACCTTGGGGTGAAGTTCAATGAGGAGAAGCACTTTGGGAAGTTGTCCACTTTGTTTACAGGAATTCCCATCGAGGTCCCCTCCAGGTGTTGTTTTGCATGAAGAGTTTTGAGAGGTCAGACCTTGAGAGGTCCTCCTTCCTCCCTGACTGCTGTTACAGTTCCCAGGCTGTGGCTTTTCCCATTTTCTTTTTGAGAGTCCTGATGCCAGCTCTCACTCAGCGTGTTGAGACAGGCCGGGGGCCTCCAGCTGGGTGAGTCATCCGAAGAAGCTCCGGGACCCACGCATACTAAGTGTAGTTCTGAATTCCAACTCATTCAGAAACTCAGCTCTAAGTACAAGGAAGCTGGGGCCAATAGGAGCTGCTTGCACTGCATGCTCATGGCAGACAACACTCACCAGGCCTGACGTTGTTGCTTTCTGCCCCTAGGCGGGACCTTAATCCTTTTTAATATAAGCTCCAGGTAAAAGGAGGTCCATAGTAGGCTGGGAGCATTTCAACTCAAATTACCACATTCCAAAATTATCTAGAGTTGCAAATATGTTTGCCTGCCTCTCTGAGATTGAACAGTTGCCCTGTGGTTTTAAAATGAACACTTTAGCCCTGGCTGGTTGGGCTCAGAGGGTAGAGTGCTGGACTGTGGACTGAAGGGTCCCTGGTTCAATTCCAGTCAAGAGCACATGCCTGGGTTGTGGACTCAATCCCCAGCTGGGGGTGTGCAGGAGGCAGCCAATAGATGATTCTCTCTCATCATGGATGTTTCTATCTTCCTTTCCTTCTCCCTTCCTCTCTGAAATAAATAAAAATATATTTAAAAAATAAAAATAAAACCAACACTTTAGAAGCTGCCATCCCTTACAGTCATTCATTCTTTCTCTTGTCCACAAATGTATCTCTCATGTACCTTATGCTCTGGAAGGTGCAGGGGACAGAAAAACTGTCCACTGTATTCACATCATGACAAATGGTATCATGATTTATTTTTATGTTTTATTTTTGCCTATTCCACTAACTGCAGCCCAATTCCTCTTAGGCTCTGGGGCTAAAGTAGTGAAGTCTTGCGCTCTGTGGACCTACTGTCATTTTGGCTTAGGGCAGCGTTTTTCAACCGCTGTTCCGCGGCACACTAGTGTGCCGCGAGATGTTGCCTGGTGTGCCGTAGGTGCAGACAAGACAAGAATTTTATAATTTTTCACTATTTTGTTTACTTAATATTTCATAATAAAGTAATTATAAAATACTTTCTTTGTGTTTATTTGATTCCTATTCAAGAGAATTACTTTATATATAGTCAATATAGGCACAGAGTTAAATTTTTTAACATTTTCTAATGGTGGTGTGCCTCGTGATTTTTTTCATGAAACAAGTGTGCCTTTGCCCAAAAAAGGTTGAAAAACACTGGCTTAGGGTCTCAGCAGTGGTGTGGGAGGCACCCGTTGCTGGGAATTCCCTGGAAGGAAGATACTGAGATACATTTCTTCTGGGACGATTGTATCTACTTATATTTTTCTTTAAGTCTGTGAGGCCAGCAAATGCTATTTTCTCTCTGTTAGATCAGGGAGCCTGGCTTCCATTCAGTAGCTTAGAATGCTGTTTATTATCAGGTTAAGAGTCATAAGTGGGTGGTAGTGGATAATCACACATTTGGTGCAGAGAAGGGCGGGGGGGGGTGGGTGGAAGCAGGGATGAGGAATTCAGGACGTTATTTTCCTAGGTCCCGAGAAGCTATCAAACCAGGTTGCTTGTTGCTTTTATGGCTGAAATGTCATCTTTCAGACACTTTGGAAACGAAATGCAGAGTTGCCTTTATCAGGTGACTAGCCAAGAAGCTGGAGGGAACTTCTTTGTAAAGGTCAGATACCTCATTATATACAAAACTACCACAGGGAGTCCTTTGACATCTTGTTTCCTCTCCCTCATTTTTATTCTCGTTTGTGAGTCTGTCTTCCCTTCCCTGCTGATCATTCCAAACTTCTGATTGCCAAGCCACTTGGTGCCTGCATTCCCTCACCTCTCCACTTGGAGCATCACGTTTCAGTATACCTCTGCCTCGTTTCACAGATTAAAGATGATCTGTCCACAGCCCCTTTCTTTCAGGATTGACTAAAGCCCAGACTTACTTGCTAGTGGGCGACTGTGGTCCAGTGTGAGTAGCTTAGGAGCTCACAGGGAACTGGCGTGTGGTAGGTGCCCAATAAATGTAATGGAGTCAGAGCCTGGCTAGGTTAATGTGTTACACTCCATGGTAGCAATGTGTCCTCAAATAGCAGCCTTAAATTCCCCAAAGTGCTTTTGATGATCAACTAAATTTGGCAAAACCTGGGTCAGTCTTCTTACTGGAACGGCTCTCAGAGTCTATGCTATGCATCTGTGTGGGTGAAGGGGCAACTGTGATGCTGGTATGCGATGTTTCCCAAACTGATCTGATCTTGGAACCCCTCAGGTCTTTGTGAGATCAGTGATCCAGAGAACCCACTTTAGGACACATGTTGGCCAATATAATAGACACAAACTCTGTATCGTTTTCTTACTAAGAGTAAAGCAGGTAAACTTACTGAATTCAGAGAATATTTAAGTCAGTGGGTACCAATGTCCTCATTTAAGGTTTTCTTCCTTTTTTTTTTTTTTAATTTAAGTTTGGTGGGTGTTACAAACCGTTGGCAAACAACTGGTGGGTCCTGGGCATAAACATGCATATTATAGCACTATCCTACCAGAATTACTAGTTACTGTTTTTATTTTCCTCCATTTGGGTATGAGGATCTTCATTGACTGATTGACTGATTGATTGTTAATATCCAAAGTTTATTTTATAAATGTACATATGGGGGTCCATAAAAATATGAGACCCTGCCAAAACCGGTTTGACTCAGTGAATAGAGCATCGGCCTGTGCACTGAAAGGTCCCAGGTTCAATTCCGGTCAAGGGCATGTACCTTGGTTGCAGGCACATCCCCAGCGGGAGGTGTGTAGGAGGCAGCTGATCGGTGTTTCTCTCTTACCGATGTTTCTAACTCTCTATCCTTCTCCCTTCCTCTCTGTAAAAAATCAATAAAATATATTTTAAAAAATATATATGAGACCCTAGGACCTTGATTTAAATAGCCAGTGACAGTTCCCCGAACAGTATTAAGCCCAAGGAATTTGTGGAAATAGGGATTTCACAAAGACACAGAGTTTTTGCTGAATTGAACACACTGTAGAATCAGAGGTTAGTGAATGGTGTAGAGGCCATTTGAGCATAATGCACATGGAGCAATTCTGATTCTCCGTGTAGGAGAGGACATGACAGTGACTCCAGCCACTCTTCTCTAGGAACAAGCAAACAAGCAGGAGAGTTTATTTCTGTGAGATTCACATTGAAAAGCTTCTTCTGATGGCATTGCCATGTTTGCTGATATTCTCTGGGCAATCCACACTCCTCTTGTCACAGTTAATTGAATATATTTAGATCTTGTGTCCTTGTCCTTTTATTTCCCTCATTATTTCAAGAGACAACGTACTATATGCAGGCACTGTCTTAGGTATTAGAGAGGCACCTTATTTGTATCTGAAGATATTTTTCAGTTTGGAATCATGCAAAACTCAAAGTTCACTTGAACCGCTAAATCTTTAGCAGTGATAAATCTAAGAAAGTGTGCTTCCTTCACTCTCTTCTATAAAATACCAACCTCTGATTTTGGATTACGCTGGCTTCTTTTTAATTTTTAAGAGGTTTCCATCCTCAGAACCCTCTGCTCTGCTTGCTCTCTGCTCTGCAGAGCGCTCTGGCTTTTGGCCTCAGTCATTATTGGATTCTGATGGGAGGGCTCCCATTCAACTCTTTCTGGTAGAAAAAAAAAATAACATAATTGGGCCTAACTTGAAAACATCTACCCATCTGGCCCATGCTTGCCAATTAAACTGGGCAAAAATAAAAATGTTATAACATCATAAACATTTACCACCCCTCCCCAACACATTTATAATAACTGAAGGAAATTTACCATATAATTATCATACCGAATGGTATGTGGGTTACCTACAGTAGACTATAATAATATGAATGATCAAGTAGAAAATTCATTAACTCAAACCCCCCAAATACCCAAATGTACTCAGTTCCAAGTTTGTGTTTCTTATGGTCATGCTTATGATTTATTTTGCATATACTATATTTCTGCTAGTATACGTTGCCGCAACCTTTTACAGTGGGTTCAGGTCGACGCACAAATGAATACACTATACAAGAAATATGAATTTAGAAGGCATGGGGGCCAAGTGGAGACCTCTCTCTTGGAGAGGCACACTGAAACCTGGCCTTATTCACTTTTGATTCAGTTTTGGATACACATCTTGCCCTCAGAAAAGCACAGCAAACAGGTCACAGACAGACCTCTCTAAGGTCAATAAAGATCAGTAAAGATCAGTAAGGTTCAGTAAACCTTTACTTTGAGGCTATTAGGTCAGGAAATTGCTTCAAGCAGCCACTATCTCAACACAGCCCTACTAAGTCCAAGGTCCATCAGCCTTCTGAATTCCTTGGTGCACTCTTATGACAGTATTGAGAAAGCAGTGGCTTTCTGCATACATTTTTAGTTTATGTGAATATATAAAATGCATTATTATTTCCTAATGTTCCGAAAAGAGTATAATGATCTACATAAAATCTCATGACTACTGGTACTTGAATCCTTTCAGGATCTTCACACCTTGAGGCCCTAGCACTGCTTGGGGAAACCTTTTTGGGCTCCCTAATTCACACAACATCTAATCACATCTCTAGCAAGATTAGCTTATGCAAAGTTCCTATACTGGAAACTTAGAGTAAAAGTGGCCCTTCTATGCAGCCTTAGATAGAAGGTACCATTGCTTATAAATGCCTGCCATTGGCTTTCCTTCCCTCATCTAACTGCATTTCAAACCACAGTCTCCAGGTAGAGGAGAATTGCATTTATCTTCAGCATCATTCCTATTATTTGGTTCTGAATATAGGTATCTTTTCTCCCTGATACATGTACCCAGGCAAGGAAATTTCAACATAATTGTAAAGAATAGCAAAGAGAAAGGATCAAAATTACCACTTTAATGGGAAAAGTGAACAATTTTCAACTAGGTAATGACAATAAAGTATTGTGCTAGTTGTGTGGCTCTATTTTTTTTCAGTTATATATGGATATATATATATATATATATATACACACACATAAACATATATTTATCAGTATACACTGAGTCACAATATAAGATCTCTTTCTTATTGTGTCATATTAAAAATTTGTGCAACCTACAGATACACAGATGAAACACATGGATACATTTAAGACAATCTATACTGGTTTTTCAGGTACTTCTTTTTGTGATCATCATTTAAAAATTCATCTAAATAATATTTACATTGCAAATTGCTTAGTGTGCCCATCCATCAATGAGAACTATATAAATGAGATCTTCTTTCCACCTACATTATAAGATCAGGAATTCTGCACACATATCTCAACACTTATGTAAGTCTATTATCGCATTTTGCCGGTCAATCATTCTGCCATATTTACTTTCCTCTGCCCAGACTTGCTCTACAAGACATTAGTATAAATCAAAATACTTTCCCCTGTTCAATAGTTAGGAACTCAAAGATGATTTTAAACTCAAAGACATTTTGGAAACTTCCATATGAGTGCCTGTGTCTCATCATCTCAGCTGAAGGCTCACTGGAGTCATAAAAACCATCTTAGTCTTGACTCCACCCAGGAACTGTTTGACTGCAGATCAGTGAGTTTCATCTGCTGCCTGGCCACAGATTGCCTTGGGAGCCTAGAGAGATCAAAGTAAGTTAATGTCCATTTGACCATAAAGGGATTTTTCTTTTCTGAAGGCTAGGTGTCTGCCAAGCCTTATTCATTAGGTACGATATATTGATAGCCTCTCTTCCCACCATCAGTTTGACTTTTCTTTGTTCCCCACTGGACACCCTTTAAGAATAAAGAGATTAACAGTTCTCCACCCAAACTGAAAGATGAGACAGAGGGCCGAAAACCAGGACTACAGGCTTTATTAGAAGAGAAGGACTCCTGCCGGGCTGTCCCACAAGAAGGGAGTAGCCACATGTGCAGAGGGGAACACACCTTTTGAGGGAAGGAATGGGAAGGGATGGGGCTTAAGGTACTCAGCACACGCTGATTGGTGGTCCAATGTACAGTGCATATAAGGTGTCTGGTTAGGTGCTCAGGAATATCCAGGCCACAGGTGCAATTTAAGTCATACTCCATCCATTAGTTAGGGGAAGGAGGATCTATCACAAACCTCCTGGTTGAACTCTTGCCTCCACCATTTTTCATATGAGTGACTTTGGTTCATAGTTGTTCAAGTCTTGTGCCTTAGTTTCTCCATTGATAACATGAAATCGGTAATAATATACTGTACCACATGATTACATAAATTTACTGCAGTGAAAGTGCTTAGAACAGTGATTAGCAAATAAAAGTTCTTGAACATTTTATTATTAAAGAAAGTTGTGGGTTAAATAAGAAATGCTGCCTTGGTGAACACATTTTTCCTGGTATTTCCATCATTCCTACTACTGTTTGTATATAGGTCAATAGTTAATAGACAGTCTGTTTTTTCCTGAGGTAGGTTGTTTGGTATAAATATCTCAAAGTACCGAATGGGATTACTCAGTGGTTGGTTTTTCTGTGAAGCATTGTGCTAGTTGGGTGGCATTATCACCTTCAGCAGGCTACACCTTCTTTCTCTATTGCAGGTGAAGATCCTAATGTGTGAAAATGAAGTCCCAGTCAACCATGATTTGCTGTTTAATGTTATTCCTGACCACAGAATGTTCTCTTTATAGGGCCAAGATCCACATAAAAGTAAGTAGAATGTTCTCACTGTAGATCCAAAATCCCCATGGGAAAACTGGCAGTTCGTCTAGATGGCTAGTTTTATGATAAATAACATGCCATATTAAAGACATTCCAAATGACTGCCATTTTACTCTTACTGACAGTAGTTTTCTAGAGACAGGAAGAAAGAAAATGTGAGAGGTGGCTGGGACTTGCAACAGTAAAGTTTGGAGGTACAATAGGGTACAACAATATAGTAGAAAAATCACTTTCCAACCGTAGAGAATGTAGAGAGGCAGCAATTAAAAGAAGAAAGTACAGTCATGAGCTTTTTAATGATGGGGATATGTTTTGAAAAATGCATCGTTAGGTGATTTAAGTCATTGTGCAAACACCACACAGGGCACTTACACAAACCTAGATGGTACAGTGTATTACCCACCTACGCAAATAAATAAATAAATAAATACGCTACATGGTGTACCACAGTCATACACATGGTCCATCATTGACAAAAACATCATTAGGCAGGACATGACTGCACTATCCTGGCAGCTGGGTAGTTGAAAGATTTAGATTCAGACCTTAACTTTGTTTGATTCTTGTTAATTACACAAGTTGATTCACTTTTCTGAATTTTAATTTATTTATCTATAATATGAAGGGTATTTTTTTCCCTTTAGATAAACTTTATAGTTCTTTATAGCTATACAATAATTTGTGATTCCATTATTACAACCTAATGCTTACTTCTAGTACCAGTTCATTTCTATTTTTCTCAATATACGCTGGAGTACATTCGCTGCATTTCACAGTTACAGTGAAGATAGGCAGAGGAAAGCTTAGTGCTGAAATTGTCATCTGTGTGGTCTCTCTGAATACTTAGACTTTCCGAAAGATGGATGCAATCCACTAACTTGACCTTTAGAGCCCAGGTGACCAGCATCAAGGTTCTAGCCCTTCTTGGAGGGCAGCGTGCTCCTTCAGCAAGTTCTTGCGGTATCAGCACATGAACCTGCTGCATTTTTCTTCCTAGTCCTGAACACATTTTCTCTTCACATCCACGTGGAGCCTCTAAGTTAAGATGAGTGAGGAGAATTCCACAGTAAAGAGGACCTTTGGGAATTTGTGTTTTACAGGATGGAGATAAACAGCAACATCCTGAAGAGAAACCCAAGACTGGAAGGAAACAAGGTATGTGGCTACAGAATAGTCTTCTTCTTCCATTGCAAGCATGTCCCCAGACCATGAGTGTTCCAATAAAATATAAAAATCTCTAATAAGTTGTCAGTGTTTACCAATAGTGATAAATTTTCTTACAAATATACCATTATCCATAGCATAGTCAATGAAGAAAGTTGACAAATATTCACAGATTCTAGAACAGTAGATAAGTATTCATTTAAAAATACACTAGGAAAATCCATTGGAACTAACAAGTTAACAAGAGGCAGAAGAGGGAAAAGGATATTATTCATTCATTTTTTCATCCAAAGATATTTTTGTATTGCTTAACCATATGTAATGTTTTGGTGCTAAGAGATATGTTGAAGTGATGTCAGATAGATATTGTATTAGCGAGACTGGTCACCCTTGAGAAGTGAAAGAAAAAATATAAGTAATTATTAGTCATAAAATAGTGAAATCACGTGATTCTCGCCCAAATAATAGGAATAAACTGGATTCTGCACATTATGACCAACTCTATTTTGGTGGCAGATTAATCTCTACTTAGATATGGAATTGAAAAAAGAAAGAAGAGAAAATTGGAGATACTTTATTGAGCATTTTTAGTCGAAGTGCTGCCCAAGATGCTGTCTCTCATTTAATGTTTGTAACAACACCATGGTATCATCTCCAAATCATATAAACTGACAGGCACTCAGTTTAAATAACTGCCCAATTGATGCACTGGGTAAAACCACTTGTTTCCTTTCTCTGTGAGTGGAGTCACCCACAGAGCCATCCAAGACGAAAATGTGGGTGTATTCTTATCTCACAGCCAAATGGTCACCACATTATATTGATGTCAACACCTTCATAGCTCTCAGCCTCATTTACTTTTTTCCATTTCCCTGCCATCCTCCTAGGAATACTTCAGCAACTTCATTCCTGGGCTCTCTGCCTCAAGTCAATTCTCTCTACCCATGCGCCAAAATAAGCCTACCATCACGTTTTGTAAATAAAGTTTTATTGGAACTCAGCCATGCCCATTCATTTGCATATTTGCATAGACTGTATAGCCCATAGTGTTGAAACTATTTACTCTCTGGTGAGGATAGTCTTAGTTAGCAAATAAAAATATAGGATGTCTGGTTAAATTTATATTTCAGAAAAACAATGAGTAAGAATGCATGGGCCATATATACCCTAAAACATTATTCATTGTTTATCTGAACATTTTCCGTTGTCAATCCTCATGACTAGTGGATTCTGTATTTGCAAATTCCCCTATTCTTTTGATATGTATTCTTAATCTCAAAATTAATACTCACAGTCCATTCTCCATCACTCACAAAACAGCAACAACAACAACAACAACAAAAAAAATTGAGTCGGCCAGGTGCATGTTCCCAGCTGAGGTTAAACAAGTGATGCTCTGCCTTCTTGTTCCAGCTCTCTTACCATACACATTGTTTGGGTGGCCTAAGTAACGCCAGCTATTTTGCTTTTCTGTTGTTGATCTTGCTGTTTAATATGGCCCCAAGTATAGGGCAAAGTGCTGTCTAATGTTCCTAACTGAGCTGTGATGTACCTTCTGGAGAAAATACCTGTGTGCCCTAAGCTTTGTTTATATGCTACCATGAGTTATAGCACTTATTGTCCATGAGTTCAATGTCAGTAAATCAGCTCTTTATTATATAAGGTGACTTTAAATAAAACACACACATAAAACAAACATATAGCTGGAACCGGTTTGGCTCAGTGGATAGAGCCTCAGCCTATGGACTGAAAGGTCCCAGGTTCGATTCCAGTCAAGGGCATGTACCTTGGTTGCGGGCACATCCCCATTAGGGGATGTGCAAGAGGCAGCTGATTGATGTCTTTCTCTCATCGATGTTTCTAACTCTCTATCCCTCTTTCTTCCTTTCTGTAAAAAATCAATAAAATATAAAAATAAATAAATAAATAAATAAATAAATAAATAAATAAATAAAACATATATTGATACTGATCTGTTGAAAATTTTGCAAGCAGAAGATCCTAGAAACCTTGTATTCCCCTAGGAACGATGGGACGATGGCTCAGTATTTGTTGACTCAGTGTTTATGGCAGCAACTTCATAGAAAATAACTATTGCAAATAATGAGAATCAACTGTATCTGAAAAGATTAACATATATCTGAGCTTCCTGTGTTTTATTTGACATTTATATGATCCTTTACAGAAAAGTGTACAGATTCCTGCTCTATGCTACCGTTAATTATTTTTCAAAAACGAATTTATCTTGTTTTCTGGTAATGCACATGTTAGCACAGCATTCAAGGTCCTTTAGGAATTGACCACTGCTTCCCTCCCCCTCCTCATCTCTGGCCACTCTCCCCTCAGATGCTCTGAGGTAGCCTTTCTGAAAGACCTGTGACCCTCCTTTCCACCCACTGCCTAGACATCAGCTTCACAATCTGTCTGGCAGGTCTGTCTTGTTGCTGAGGACCCAGGTTAATATCACCTCTTTGGAAGCAACTTAAAATCCTCAGTATGAGTTTGATGCCCCCATGAAGTATGGAACTGTTAATTACTCTTTAATTACTCTCTCTCTCTCTCTCTCTCTCTCTCTCTCTCTCTCTCTCTCTCTCTCTCTCCTCTTTCTTCAGAGAAATGCCATGGACCTTGCATCACTTCATCCAACTGCAGCCAGCCCTGTGCTCAATCTTTTCGTGGAGAAATAGGATTTACATGTAACCAAAACAAATGGCAAAAATTAACTGAAACGTGTACAAGTCTTTCTGTGGAAACGCTCTTTCAGGTGATGTATTTGCATTTTATTAGCAATAGGAGCCAATCCCTCAGGAGGTGGTAGAGGCATTTTTAACATGTCATATAGAGCATGAGTCTCAGATTTAGGAATATCTACAGAATAGGTTAAATTTGTCTCTTCTTCCTTACCCAAACTCAGGTTCTCTCCTCACTCCCCACTCTCTCCCTCTCCCTTTCAGAATCGTTTCTTAAAAATCAGATCTGGCCCTGACTGGTTTGGCAAAGTGGATAGAGCATCGGCCTTCAGACTGAAAGGTCCCAGGTTCGATTCCAGTCAAGTGCATGTACCTTGATTATGGACTCATCCCCAGTAGGAGGTGTGCAGGAGGCAGCTGGTCAATGTTTCTCTCTCATTAATGTTTTTAACTCTCTATCCCTCTCCCTTCCTCTCTGTAAAAATTAATAAAATATATATTTTTTAAAATCAGATCTGAAACTCATTTACATAATGGTAAATGCTTGGAGGATAAAGTTTTAGCCCTTTTTTAAAAATATGTTTTTATTGATTTCAGATAGGAAAAGAGAGGGAGGGAGAGATAGAAACATCAATGATGAGAGAGAATCATTGGTTGGCTGCCTCTTACATGCCCCGTTCTCCTCCCCACTGAGGATGGAGTCCACAACCAAGCATGTGCCTTGACCAAGAATCAAAACCTGACCTCCTAGTTCATATTCAACCATTGAGCCATGCTAGTTGGGTAAAGTTTTTGCTCTAAATGTGGATTTGCATGTCTCTGGACTACCTAATTAATGAACTAAATGTGTCTAGAACCCAATTCATTTTTAATTTTGTTCTAATACTTTCAATAAGTTGCCCAGAAAAAGGAGTAATGAGTGACCCAAAAGGAATAGTAATGCAGTGGAAATAAAAAAACCTGAGTTAAAATGAAAATATCCTGTTTTATGTTCTTTCACTTAAGCACCATGTAAACCTACCTTTTCTCTAATCCCATAGAAGCACATGGATCTCTGCCTTTCATAAATCTTCAACTGTGACTCTGTAAGAGTCATGGAGGCCCTGCCACTTAGCATAGGTAGAGGTCTTTGCAACCCTAGTTGCATTCCAAAGGGAATTAAATGAAGTGTATTATTGCTTTGACTTATCCAAAGTCACATTCTGGGAGACTCTGGGTAAACATATGAGGGGAAAAAAGAAATAATTTATTCTAATTAGTGAACTCAGCTTTTTGAAATTGCAATCCCACTGTGTTCCGTGTTTGACTTGCCAATCTTCAACACCACCCTTGAAATTCCTCTTAATGTGGCTCCTCTTAAAAATATAATAATTACTGGACCAATTTTTTTCTAGAATTTCTCCACATCTCTGGGGAAAACTCTTAGAGTCTTGAGTTAAAGCCTCGGTCTTCAAAAGCAAACTCCAATAGGAAAAGAGATCTCTGTGGGAATTTTTATACAATCTCCTTTCTGTGTGAGAATTTCACCTTAACCTGTCTGTAACTCTCAGCATCTAAACCACATTTTAGGACCCCTTGCTTCTGGTCTATTTTCTTCATGTTGATCATTTTTGTGCCTTTATCTCATTCAGTCTGAGGCATGTTAGGTGTTTATTAATTTTTAATAAAACATCATTTTTTAAAAACAGGACTCGAAAAGTGTACCACGTCTTTCCATCGCAGCACCTTCCATAACCCTGCCCATTCTTGACATTCGCGCTCCTCCGGAGCCCCTGAAGAGCGTAGCGCAAGGAATCCTCAGGAATTGCCCGCAGGACTATGCTTGCATAATTGAAGCTGTGAAATCCTCCAAAGCCACGTCTGGAAATATCGCATTTATTGTGGAGTTACTAAAAAACATTTCTACAGACTTGTCTGTTAATGTTACCCACGAGAAAATGAAGGTAGATATTCTTTGTTAAACACCGACCATGATCTCCCCGCAAAGCTTGCACTTTAATAACAGTTTCAAATATATTTGCAGGGGAAAAACTATAACCACCACAGCAGATATAACATTAACAATTTTCACTTCAGTTTTTCACATGAATTCATTCAGGTTTATGGAAGTTGTCAAAAAGTTAGAACATCCCATATAATAAAACCCTAATATGCAAATAGACCCAACAGTGGTATAACTGGTTGCTGTGATGCACAGTGACCACCAGGGGACAAATGCTCAACGCAGGAACTTCCCCCTGGTGGTCAGTGTGCTCCCCACAGGGGAGTACTGCTCAGCCAGAAGCTGGGCTCACAGCTGGTGAGCAGTGCTAAGGACCCCTCAGTGACATCCCATGAGGGATCTTGGACTGTGAAAGGGCACAGGCCGGGATGAGGGACCCTCCTTCCCCCAGTGCACAAATGTCATGCACCAGGCCTCTAGTTTTTTACATATGTTTGTTGTATAGGATTAATATTTGCAGGAACATATCACATGGTGATAGCAGTGAGCAAGATCGTGTCGACTCTAGCATTTCCAAAAATTTATTCTGGAGAACATAATTGTTCTGAGAAATGTTAAGGGAGCTACCATTTCTAATAGGGAGATGCAACAAGTATAGGGACTCTAAATTAAAGTTAAGCAGATTTCCTTTTTTAGACCTTTTAATAAATAAATGAACTTTGGCACACTTTATAGGAGTGAGGGATATAGGAATATGTATTTCTTACACTTAAATTATTATATAATCTATCCCCAATCTCCTTCATTAAATAAACATTAATATCATATGGGAAGCTTGCGTTATATAGACTGCAGTTTGGAAATGCTGCCCTGGGCACATAAAAAAAAGCAGATAAACTTTATCTGTGATACATTTTATTTTTAGCATTCTTTTACTTTATCTTCCCTGCAGGCTTATCAGCATGAGATTCAATAAATGGGAAATTCCAAGAGAAATATGTCCAATAAGATCAGATCATTTGCCTCAACATTTTCAGATTTTAGAAACCAACTTTGTGAGAAATAACGTGTGAATCCTTGCTATCATATCCACTTTTCTCCATTGCAGAGCTACAGCGAGGTGGCCAACCACATCCTCGACACAGCAGCCATTTCAAACTGGGCTTTCATTCCTGACAAGAAGGCCAGCTCAGATTTGCTGCAGTCGGTGAATTTGTTCGCCCGGCAACTCCACCTCCGCAATGCCTCTGAGAACATTGTGGATGAACCCTTCATTCAGACGAAAGGGTTTCACCTCAGCCACAATACGTCGTTGGAGGAAAGTTTCAGATTCTCCGGGAACGTGAACAATACACCAGAGGAAATCTTAGGAATGATAGAGATTCCCAAGCATGATCTGTGGAAGCTACCACCAAATGCCTCCCAAGCCATCACCATAGCATTTCCCACCTTGGGGGCTGTTCTGAAAGAAGACCCCTTGCCCAATGTGAGTCTTCCCAGGCTGGTAAATGGCCTGGTTCTTTCGGTGATTTTACCAGACAGATTAAAGCAGATCATACTCACGTTTGAGAAGATCAATAAATCCCAGAGTGCTAGGGCTCAGTGTGTTGGCTGGCATTCCAGGAAAAGGAGATGGGATGAGAAGGCGTGTGAAAAGACGTCGGATATTAAGAACAGTGTGAAATGCCGGTGTAACTACACCAATGCAGTGATGTCTTTTTCCATTCTAATGTCCCCCATATCGATAGATGACAAAATCCTGGATTACATCACCTGCATTGGGCTCAGCGTCTCCATCCTTAGCTTGGTTCTTTGTCTGCTCATTGAAGCCATGGTGTGGTCCCGGGTTGTTGTGACAGAGATATCATACATGCGCCACGTGTGTATCGTGAACATAGCCGTGTCGCTCCTGACTGCGAATGTGTGGTTCATCATATCCTCCAACTTTAGCAAAAAGGCCTGGGACCACAAGTGGTGTGTTGCAATGACATTTTTTAGCCACTTTTTCTACCTCTCCCTGTTTTTCTGGATGCTCTTCAAAGCTCTGCTCATCATCTATGGAATATTGGTAGTTTTTCATAGGATGATGAAGTCCCGCATGATGGCCATTGGTTTTGTCATTGGCTATGGGTTCCCACTGATCATCGCTGGCACCACAGTTGCTATTACAGTGCCAAAGAAAGGCTACATGAGACATGATGCCTGTTGGCTTAACTGGGACAATACCAAAGCCCTTTTAGCATTTGCCATTCCAGCCTTGGTCATTGTGGCCGTGAACCTTCTTGTGGTTTTGGTTGTTGCCATCAACACTCAGAGGCCCTTTATCGGCAGTTCCAAGTCTCAAGATGTGGCCATAATTAGGAGGATCAGTAAAAATGTTGCCATCCTCACCCCACTGCTGGGACTGACCTGGGGTTTTGGGGTAGCCACTCTCATCAAAGGCAATTCCTTGGTATTCCACATAATCTTTGCCCTGCTCAATGCTTTCCAGGTAAGTTCCAAAAGGGAGACTTACTTTATTAATTAATGTTATTGATTAATATTTCACTGACAAGATGTTATTTTCTACTTTGTTATTCCAACAAAAATGGCTATGTTTTAAATACATAGAACACAAAATATTTCTTCCATTTCCCTCCATATCTTAGAGACATTTAGATGTGGCATCTCTCACCCTGTTGTTTATAAAGTTACATTGAATTTGTCAGGCTCTGGTTGGGTGAAAATTTCCTTCCTTCTCTCCTTACTGAGCCACCTGTATCCCTCCTAAAGTTTCCATGGCAGAAAAAGTTAACCCACACTTATGGATGTCAGAGATGTGTGAGGCTATACTCACGTGTCAGGCCTCCAAGCAAGCACAATGTGTATCCTTTCTCAAGTACTTTGAGAACTCAGTGAAATGAATCATTTCCCATAGTGTGCCATTCTCTTTGAGTGTTAACCAGTCAGGGGTTCCCATGCCTCTCTCCCCTGGGATGTAATTGTAGGTTGCCATTCATAGGACTGAATCCTACAATGTTTTACCTGATCCTAGGAAAGTCACTTCTCTCAACGTTCCATCTGTAAGATAAAAAGATGGATCTAATATGATCTCTATTGTCTTTTATTCCTTCACATACTTGATTGGCATGATGATCCATCTAAGAGCTGTTTTACTTCATTTGGCTGCTAAGCTTACACATGTGGGAAACTGTCATTGGCCAGACTACTTCCCATACCTATGGGTAACAGAAAATCTGGCAAGTTTATATCCTTTTTTTAAAAAAATATATTTTTATTGATTTTTTACAGAGAGGAAGAGAGAGAGATAGAGAGCCAGAAACGTCAATGAGAGAGAAACATCGACCAGTTGCCTCCTGCACACCCCACACAGGGGATGTGCCCACAACCAACGTACAAGCCCCTGACCGGAATCGAACCCGGGACCTTTCAGTCCACAGACTAACGCTCTACCACTGAGCCAAACCGGTTTCGGCTATATTCTTAATTATGTTTTAAATCAGGGGTTGGCAAACTATGGCATGTTGCTTGTTGTAAATAGTATTATTGGAACACAGCCATACTCAATCATTTACATTTTGCCCATGGCTGTTTTTGAGCTACAATGGCAAAGCTGACATAGTGGTAACAGAGATTGCATACCCTGAAAGCCTAACATATTTATTATCTGCTTGTACTAAGCAAAAAGGAAAAAAAAAAGTCTGACTAGTATTTAAATAATAACTGCATAATACAGTGTTCCTATTAACATGTCATTGCTACTATATTTAGAAATTTGGTACAAAATACATATAAAGCAATGAATTATATATCTTACTCATAAATATTTAATAACTATAGAGACTATTTGTTTCACTTGTTCCCTTGCATTACTTTAAAGAGAAACCTTTGACTTAAGTGTTGTTTTGTTGTTGTGTTGTTTATTTATTTGCTTGTGATTTGAAATCAAAAGCTCTTACATTCACATTATACTTCCCCAACTCTGGAGGAGAGAAGGATTTTCACCAGTTACTCTGGTGACAAATGACTTCATCCTATTCTTACTTTGCAACTTAATTAAACCTCAGAATGTTCTGTGGTTTTGTTCAGATTATTTATCAGTATTTTTCTCATTTCTTGATAGAAAGAAAAATACTAAGGCACTTGTGACTCACATTTTACAATTTCAGTCTTCTGAGCAGTGGTTTTTCACCATGAAAAAACCAGATTTACTCTACTCTCATGGCAAGATGCAGATTTTTCTTGGATATCAACTCCCAACATTTAAAAAGATTGGCTTCCAATGATTGTGACTTTATAGGTGACCAAGTGTTTAAATTTGAGGAGACTCTGACCATATTGGTTTTTGTAGTTTCTCTTTTATTCAGAAACTTCTTCCACCAGCCCAGAGAATTTGGTGTGAAAATAGTCTAGACTACAAGTTTCATTTTCTCAGGATACCTTTTATTATAGTGACTTTGAGTTGCAAGATCCCATGTCATGTCTCATTGTCATCATGAGGAAGAACAGCTCACTTAATATTTGGGAAGAAAGTAAACAGATTTAATGAGGTTGAAAACTCTATCCTACATTGATAGCCACTTAAGAAATACCAACCATTATCATGCACAGATATGAAGGTAATCCTCTTTCTTTGAGGTGCACTCAAGAAAATATACATCAATACATTTTTATCTAAATCAGTGGTAAGTGAAGTTTTCAATACCTGATAACATCCTAGAGATATCAAAATGTGTGGTATGAATATAACAGCTGGGATGTTGACCGCAAAACTCTCCCTCATACTTCTGTTGAATTTTGCCACAGGGGTTCTTCATCTTGCTGTTTGGAACCATTATGGATCACAAGGTAATTTGAATTTGTTTCACTCATTGTAAATGATTTTCATATGACTGAGGGAAGCAGGAGGAAGAAGCAGGTTTAATCAGAGAGCAGGGTTCAGGGGAGTTGAGTTAGAGGGCGGGGTTCAGGGCATCAGCTAGGAGAGGGAAAGGAAAGAACTCTATTCTCTCATTCCCAGCACATCATCAAGTCAACAGGAGGCTATATGTGAACACAGCTGATGAAAAACAATTAAAACCATACCTACAATTTAAATCTTAATAGTAAATCTCATTACACCACACCTTTACAATTATCTAAGCATTATTATTTGCCAAACATGTGCTAAGCCAGCTGATGCTGCTTCTGCCAGTGTGACTGGTCCCAAGTTCTAAGGCATGAACTGGGTATTGGGGATATTGTCATTTCTTCACTGTCATTGGTTCTGCAGATAAGAGATGCTTTGAAGATGAAGATGTCTTCACTGAAGGGGCCAGCAAGAGTAGCAGAGGTAAGCCTCTCTCTTTTGGTCTCAAAACTGGAGGGTCAGTGTCCTCAAGCAGAGACAAATATTATAGGTTAGTATTCATTATTTTACAGCATAGAAAATCATTAGGTCTACCTTAATTCATTCATTTCTTCATTCAACAAATATTGCAGTATCCTGCTAAAGCTTAAGTGAAGCAGAATATACTCAAGAGAATTTTCCACATTGGATGTACAATATTTCAACCTGACATTTGGACCACTAAGTTGAGACAACATGGACCCTGTATCATAGATTCATAAAATGCTAGTGGGTGGAAATGAGAAATAAGTCAGCTTACTCATTTCATAGGTAAGGAAACCAAGGCTCAGAGAACTTGAGACTTGCCCAAAGCTATCCAGTAAACCATGGGAATTAACATTCTGCTTGCTCAGGATTCTTTTAGTAAACCATACTCCCTTGGATTAATGTGTCTGTGTTCTTATAGATTTTGAAGATGACTTTTGTCCAAGCTACTTGTCTTTTAAGATACCAACTTGCTACATTGCTATATTAATTATAAAGAAGCCATTCATTCAACTAACAGTTTCTCAACAAGAACTACTTCCTTAAAAACAAACAAATAAATAAGTTTCTGGACACAGTAGGAATCAGCATTAATGGTTAGCTGATATTGAGTATAACTTTTAACATAGTTCACCAATTCTATGATAGACATTCTCTTCACCTTTTAACATTTCTGAAATTGGAATGTATTTTACTGTCAGTGGGATGTTATAGTTTAATGGGCAATTTCTTTTTCTTTCTTGGTGGGACATAAAAATAAAAATAATGATGTAGCTTCCAAAGTTAGATTCAGTGAAAAATGGTAACTTAATTCTGTGTAAATGTGTCAATGTAGGTCCCTCTCTGTGTGTCTTCATTTTTACATGTTTATGTCTAGGCAGGCATATACATACATATAAATATATGTGCATTTGTGTCAATGCAATTACTCATTGACATCACTGTTATTTTTGTTCGTATTTAGAATGCATCATTAAGTCCAACCAATGGATCTAAATTAATGAATCGTTGAAGATGAGATGTGAGTATTAACAACTCAAGGAGAAACTTCACCTGCAAGTGTGACAGACCACTCACTGCCCTTTGTGAGCACACTCTTTCCTACTCAGTGATGCTGGAGTAAGGTGGGAAGGAAATAGATGGACATAACCTTTCAGAGATCAGAAACTTCTTGATCGACCAGCACATAAATGGAAATATGCACATCTTCTTTAAAACCTACAGAATCAACTCCAAGCACACTTGTTTCTGTCTTCAATGAAAGGATGCTGTCATCATATCTGCACTGATACAGGATACACCCTTGCTGTCCACAGTGCTCACACACCTAATTCCATTTGGCCAGTGAGTGGTGACCTGAACAATAAACCGATTATCCAGAAGAAAGACTTCATTGATTGAAATCACAAAGCAACAAGCCTGTCTCTCCATAATGAAGTTAAGGCCAGAATCATTCCTAAGCAGGCCTGGGTGGAGTTATAGCAAATTAGCTGTCTACTCACAGTCAACCCATGAGACATTTCTACACAAGGAAAAACAAATATTAAGCATCCATGAAGGGAAGAAGAAGTGACAAAATGGCAGACTAAAGCCTGAGAGGGATAGGGAGATGTGGGCAGGAAGGATCAATCTTGGTATGGTTTCATCTTGGCGAGTTTCATGGCTTTTCTTCATGGATATTCATGGGTCTCAGGTTTTGTTTGTAAGAGCCACCTGGCAACAGGCACATACTCTTTTACATTCCTTTTCATTCTCAGTCATGGCCCATATATTCAGCAATGGGGCAAGGCAAAGGCAAATCTTAGGGAACTAAAGAACCCTAAAGGGATGCCATCTGTTCCAGATTCTAAAAACCTGATGTGCTGGTGTTCAGAGAGAGAGAGGGAGAGTAAGGAGAGCTTTGTTATACACATTGACTGGCATATGTGGGTGCTGGGAAACCAGAGGGAAACACTGGCATATTACTCTTAATTAAGCATCTTTACATTTGAGTTTTTATCTGAGCACTTTAAAAGGGAGGAGGGAGGATTTAGTAGAACTTTACAAAGGTTAACTCTCCCCCATTTTCTAGCCTCTAGGGTGGGATATTATTATTACATTTATTGATTACATTTATTGATCATCTGAACTAACTCAATTTACTATTGAGAGTTAGTTCAGATGATCAATAAATGTAATCAATAAATGTAATAATTTATTACTGAGAGTTAGTTCAGATGATCTGTTAAAGTTGACCTTTCCAATTAAGTCCCAGTTTGAGCTGTTAGGGAGTTCATTAGATTGTCTCAGCAGGAGGCCCTTTCCTTCTGGGCATTGTATATCCAGCCATTCTAGAGAAGAGGAGCATGGTTGTGGTCTTATACCCAGCTAGTGGCTTTAGTAAAACTTGGGGGGAAAACAGTAGAAGGCAAGATCAGGAATTACACTGCTTAGTAGTACTGGGGATGTGCACAAGGCTTAGACCCATATTAGGAGGAAGTGTAGAAAAGAGATAAGAATGCACTAACAATTCTCCCCAAAGAAATCCACAAAAATTTCCAACGTCTATTTTTGAACCTATGAGTGGGGGGTGGGGGGGGGGAGGTGAATTAAAGGTATCCTCCTCTCATCGCCCAGGGCCTCATAAATTGTAATTGGGACTATGCTTTCACATCTGGATGCATGTGATATCAGAAGAGTTCAGAAACAATAGCTGGCACGATGGCAGACCATGCTGGGGCCCAACAAGCATTAGAGGACAGGGACAGAAAATTCATACTAAGTGATCCTTCCAAGTCCAGAATGGAGAGCTGACACCATGAGGAAGGTCTTCCAGTAGAAATCAGAGATTGGGCCTCATCCACAGTGTTTAGAGTGGGATTACAGCTCAGTGACATGGGGTGTATGGTAAGCGCAAGGCAGAATCACAGTCCAGTACAAGGCTAAACCACAAGGAAAAGGTCATATTTCAGACCTTAATTCAGAATCAAAAATCAAAAATTGATGGGGTTCTTCTAAGGTGAGCAGAATTCCAGTGGCAAGAAATGGGGAGGGAGGTCAGAAGTGAACTTGCAGAGAATTGTTCCCCCTGAATATGAGTGGTCACTTTTTAGATCCCGGTGACCTCAGGTCAGATTGTTCTAAGAAACATGGTTGGGACAGGAGGGGCCAGGGTCAGGAATAGACTGCAGAGGTGTGAAAACCAGGCAGTTTGCTTCAGGTATAGATTCTAACTGGGAGACCCCAACCTGGGAGGTGTCTGGATGACATTTTTATGATGAGGTGATAGCCACATGGAACCCTCTGCCTATTAAAGGACTAGCCATTCATTTAAAGGGTAGTCCTTTAATATGACCTGAGCACAGCCAGTTTCATCCAGTGTGATTTCAGGGTCGAGGTTCTGTTCCTCTAAAGTTTCTTCCACATATTTGCTTATGCCTGAAATTCACCTAAAAGATTATAGAACTCTTCATTCCACTGTGAGAAATGTGACATCGAACATATACCTGGAGAGAAGCAATGCTGTTTTCTATGTAAAGTTGTAAGTTCAGAGCTGCAGAGTTATTTCAGAGACCAAGCTTAGGTAATAGAGGAGGGTGAGCAGGTGCTGAGCACTTAGTTTAAGGTTGAGGGAGAACCTTGGAGAATGCCTAAGGCACAGACCAGTAAAGCTGGGAGGCTAACCTTTCTACTCTGTGTCCTCAAGGAAATTGCAGAATACCCCTGTGCCTCCATCCACTCCTCCGTAAGTGAGTCTAATAATAGTCCATACACAGCCCAGGATGGTTTCTGGAGTTGGTGAGTGAATACATTAAAAACTGCTAGAGTAGCGTCTGGTTTAAATTAAGTGATCAATAAGCACCAGCCATTATTCTTTCTGTTAACTAGAGCTTCCACTGTTTTGCCTAAGCTTCCCCATTTCTCATGGATGCTTGCTGCCCTACACTGAGAGCTGAGTTTCAGGAGAAGGGCTGGCATGAGAGGAGACAGGTCTGCTTCCTTGGGAGACTTCTCTTCTTGCCTGGAGCAATACCTGAATTCTCAGGGTGTTAATGTTTGCTGAGGAAACTTGGCGGTTAACATTTGGTGACTAGTCTTTAAAAAAGCTATCTATTGACCAATCTTTGACCTACCCTTGACCTGAAAGAATCTGGATTTCTGGTCAACCTTGACAAGATTAAGAATTAATATGCAAGCTGTTTTATAAACTCTGGAAAAGACTGGGACTATCAAAGTCCTGCAGGGTTTGATCAGCTTTCCTTCCTGAGGCCTACTCTGTGCTCAGCCATCCATCTCTCTGAATAGATCCTGCGCATGATGAGGGACCTGGTTAGATCTGGTTTCAGGGGTGTGGTTGAGGGAGTAGTGGGAGGTAAGGTGGCAAGAGAAACATTTAATCTACTTTGGAGAAAATTAAGTCATACAGCTTTCCTGAAGATAGGGAACAGAAGAAAAATAAGAGGACTTCTTAACTTGTTTATTATTGTAGTCTATTTTAGACCTTGAGTAAAATTAACTCAGCTCTTAGAACATTAGTTTCCTCATTTGTGAAACAGGAAAATTATTATTTTAGGTATTATTATTATTAGTGTGTGTGTGTGTGTGTGTGTGTGTGTGTGTGTGTGTGTGTTTAAACTACTGTATATAAAAGAGTCTGGTTATTATTTTAGAAATAAAAATAAAAATATTTACCTTTTACAACATGCTCATGTGTGAGTTCATTCAAGGTGGACATCCCCATTGGTAACACGACATTCTTAGGTCAGTCAAGGAGTGACATTGGTCAGCCCCTTGGGATGGATTGTCACTGCTTATTCATATTTAGCTGCTGACACTGTGCCATATGCTAAACCCCTTAGATGTACTCATGGCCCAGGTTAAGCATCAGGTGCCCAGCCCAGCCTTGCTTCTTCTCCTTTTCCATTGGCTTCTTCTGCTGAGGTCTCAGAATACTTCAGGAAGAGCTTCTTACTTTTTATATATATATATATAATTATAGTTGAGCCTCTTTAAAAAATATATATATTTTATTGATTTTTTACAGAGAGGAAGGGAGAGAGAGTTAGAAACATCGATGAAAGAGAGTCATTGATCAGCTGCCTCTTGCACATCTCCTACTGGGGATATGCCCGCAACCAAGGTAGATGCCCTTGACTGGAATCAAACCTGGGACCCTTCAGTCCCCAAGCCGACGCTCTATCCACTGAGCCAAACCGGTTTCGGAAAGAGCTTCTTACTTTGAACCCGCATCGTTACCATCCCACATCCTACTGTTGCTATTTAGCCCTACCACTGATGGGAGCACAGTAGAGAAGGTCTCAAAAGTAACATTTCCTGAGGGGTCCCAATTGGAGAGGGTGCAGGATGGACTGAGAGGACCCCTCTATGAAACAATTTCATGCACTGGGCCTCTAATACACACACACACACACACACACACACACACACACACACACAAGTTCTTCCAAAAAAGGTTTGTTAAACAGAAAAAAAATGTAACTTATCTCTTAATTAGTGTATATAGCAAGGGTCTCCAATATGTAATGGACCTACTTGGAGCTCAATGTTTTTCCTCAGCTGAGGTCTTAAATTTGATCTTAAACTTCAGGATCAGTCCTGCCTTATGCTTTAGGATTGATTTTGAACTTAATCAAAAGGAAATATAAGAAACCTTATTTGGTGTGAGCTAGATAATTCAATAGCTAATTAATTTTTTTTTTTTTTGATCATGTGCCTCAGCTGTAACAGCTGGCTTCCACTTTTCCCCTGGAGCCTGCACCTTTCCATATTGCACCTGCCCTGTAATAAGACTGTGGTCTGTGTTGATAGACCTCTAATTTTAGATTCTCACAAGCTTGGGTCTGAACCTTGCTCCTACCCCTCTATTTTCTCTGGGACTGATTCTCAGACCGTCCCTGATCTTAGCCAATGTCTGCTCCCAGATGACTTATACCACATTCTGCCCACTTAATCAGAAACCTTCTTACCTTCTGGAACTCCCTCTTGTCCAATACTTGCTTGAACTGCCATCTGTTTTTCTATTTCAATAATTATAAATGCATTTATTGATTTAATATTTGTTGAGCACCTACACTGGTCTTATAATTGTCAATAAAATAAAATAAAATAAAATAAAATAAAATAAAATAAAATAAAATAAAATAAAATAAAATAAAATAACAACCAGTCCCTGTCTTCAAGGAGCTTACAGTTTGCCCAAGGAGAGAAATGATTAAATGGGAAATATTTGTAGCAGATAACTGTAAACAATATTATCTAAGTAAGCCCATTTTATCCTCAAAGGAAGCTTATAAGGGCTATATTATTATCTTCATTTTACAGACATAAAATTGAGGTTAAGACAGTAAGTAGCTTGGGCCAGATCACACAGACAGGAATGTTTGGTTTAGAACACAGGTTAGCCTGACTTTGCTGTACTATTAATCCTCTCCTGTGCTATGATGGGTCTAAATACATTTAGTCCATTGACACACACACACACACACACACACACACACACACACACAAAATAGCATGCTGAATTTTTGTTGAAATTATCTTGACTTTACAGAGAGTTAATAGCTTTGCCAGATTGTGTCTTCTAATTCATTAACATAGTTGATCCTCCCATGTTAATCTTTTGATCCATGATTCTTTAAATTCTTGACATGTTTTTTAGTTTTCTATGTAGGAGTCTTGCATCTTTTTCATTAGATCTATTCCTAGGTATTTAAAAAAATATTTGGGGTATTATTTTTTAATTATTAATTTCTAATTGTTTATTGATGTTATCTAGAAGTAAAAGATAATCTTTGTGTTTTACATGTACATCCAGCAACCTTGCTATATTTATTTATATTTCTAACAGCTCATCTGTAGATTTTTTTCTGTGTATACATACTAGTTATATGTAAATGAAGATACCCCTTCTTTTCTAATACTTGCATCTTTTATTTCTTTCTTGCCCTACCGTTCTCTTTTTAAATATATTTTTATTGATTTCAGAGAGGACTTAAGTGGGAGAGAGAGATAGAAACATCAATGATGAAAGAGAATCATTGATTGGCTGCCTCCTGTGCACCTCACACTGGGAGCGAGCCCGAAACGCGGACCGGCATGTGCCCTGACAGGAAATTGAACTGTGACCTCCTGGTTCATAGGTTACGCTCAACCACTAAGCCACATTGGCTGGGCTTGCTTTACGGCTCTTATATCATTTCATTATCTGAATAAATTAAGGATAATTAATGTGACATAGGATATATTTTTCTCTGAGTAATTTGACAAGTTTCTGTTGTCTTAACCATAGTGAGGCTTATTCAGCAGTAGCCCTTACGTAGCCAGAGTTGGGAGTGGCTGGCACCAGGGTTGCTCTGAGTTGAATCTGTGTAGCTGTGTGAGACTATGACTCATCTATTAGTAAGGGTTTCATTCTATTCTACATAATGCACAGAAGACTTGTTAGCACTGTTTGTATTTACTTCTTATGCACAGACAACACCTCAGAAGTGTGAGGGAAAGAGAGAGGAAGGGAGAGAGATTGCATTTGTTAAAAAGCTGTCCCAAGCTTTGTGCTGTGTTGCAGCCATAACACTTTCAGAACCTCTTTAATATCCTCTTAATACTGCTTTGTGATCTATACATTCCCTGTAGAGGCTGGAGAATCAACTAATGGTTAGCTTTTGTCAAATCTAAGGCTTACTTTATTCCTACACTGGAGAGGCCAGTGTTACAGGGGGCTCACAAATAGCCCGCAGCCCCCAATTCAGAGAGCACGCCATCATTAATCTTAGTACATACAACAGTCCCTTTTATCCATCCATGGGGTTGCTTTCTATGGTTTCAGTTACCCATGATTAACTGGTCTGAAAATATTAAACAAAATTTCCGGAAATAACCAATTCATAAGTTTTAAAGTGCTGTTGTAGTGAAGAAAGATCATGCCGTCTTCCATGGGTGTGAATCATCCTTTGTCCAGCGTATCCATGCTAAATATGATGCTTGGAAATTAGTTTCTTAGTAGCCTTGTCTGTTATTAGACTGACTGTTATGGCAGCTCAGTATTTATGTTCAAGTAGCCCGCATTTTACTTACTAATGCCCCCAAGGTGCAAGAGTAAGTGATGTTGGTGATTCAGATATGCCAAAGAGAAGCATAAGTGAAAAGATACGTGTGCATGGGAAGAAAACAGTGTGTATAGGTTTGGGTACCATCTGAAGTTCCAGGGATCCACTGGCGGTATGGGAAATATCCTCTGCAGATAAGGGGGACTACTGTACTTTTCTTGAGCTTCTCTTTGGGCACCAAATGCTGAAACCTCATCCCAAATGATAATTCTGATCTTCACATTTCAGTCTTTACTTCTTACTTAGTGTTAGTGGAGTAATTATGAAATACATAGGATGAAGATTTTCATGTAGTATAAGGCTATATACTTCAGATTTTTAAGTTTGTGGGCATCATCAGGTAGGTACTCTCCAAAAAACTTTTTTTACTTTGTGGCTGACATTTATTGACCAGTAGAAACATGGGAAAAAATGGACATAGACATCAACATTTCTTCCCATGAAGAAGAGGGTAAACTCTATAGAAGGAATATCAGGGCTAGTTAGTGACTGGAGATAAAAAAAAAAAAAAATCAGATTTTTAACTAGTAGAAAGCTTTCTCCTGTGTATCAGTTTCACCTTGTATGCCAATGTTATTGTATAGTTTTGAATAACTAATTGTGACAGTGTACGGTTTGGTAGTTCTTGCTATTTATATGGATATCTGTCTATTTTATATCTATAGCTAATAGGTATATTGCTTCAAGTTACATACTCAAATGTATGAGAAATAATTTCTTCAAATATTTTAATTCAGTCCTCATTTTTAGCCTTTGTTTTGTCTTAAGCAAAAAAAATATATATATGGTATATATAATTTATATTTTATATAAATAATATATTATTATAGTAATTTTATGTATTATATAAATAATATATAACAAATTTATCATCCATGATATATGTATGTATTTTATACATATCATATATTACATATTCTATATATTATATATGTGTGTACATATATATGTTTTTTCATTCAAAGTAAACTTATATCCTCTTGGTCAATTTCAATCAGTTCAGAATATATCCCTCTTATCCCATTCCCACTCCAATCTTGCTGAGATTGCATTTAAGTTCTAAGGACTTTCACAGAAGTCATATATCACCAGAAAGGAGATGCTGAAACATGGGCATGCCTATCACATATTGACATCTTCTTCGGACCATCAAGTTCTTGGGCACAGTTATCCCTCCGTGCTGGCGTGTGCTGAGATTTCTGTGAATATATTTGATCCCTGGCCATATGGTTTGTCTCACTTTCTTTCTCCTGACTTCCAGGCCCTTTTCTCATGTGTATAAAGAGAGTTCAGCTGTCACTCCATGACTGTGAAGTCATGCAAAACCTAACAATTTCCACTCTATACTCCTTGACAGTATAGCATAAAGAATGTTTACAAGTTTTCTACTTCCCAGAATTCCATGTCAGAGTGTGAACAAAATCTTCTTTTTCTTGGATCCAAACTTATCTTCTTTTTCCTTACACTCTCTACCAATCTGTCTAACCCAAGGATAAAGGACCTGTCTCAGACACTTTCAACATATTAAATGATCTTCCTGCTTCCTCCTCTCTTTCCCACAACAAGAATCCCAGTCTATTTTGTGGATGGAAAAACCCATTCTGAAATTGGGGGGAAAAAAGATTCTTCAAATAAGTGGCTTAAAAAGCTGTGGTACATCGACACAATGGAATACTATGCTGCTATAAAAAAATAACTTTTACCATTTGCAATAGCATGAGTGGACATGATGAATATTATGCTAAACGAAATAAGCCAGTCAGAGAAAGAGAAATATCACATGATCTCACTTATTTGTGGAAAATAACGAACATGAACTGATTAACAAAAATAGGTCCAGAGACAGAGAAGGATTGAACAGACCATTAAATTTCAGAGGGAAGACATGGGAAGGGGAGGGGTGAGGGTTAAGAGGTCAACCAAACGACTTAAATGCATGTATATAAGCATAACCAATGGACACAGACATTCGGAGGGTGAAGGCATGTGATGGGGTTGGAGGTGGCTCGGGAGAGGTCAGTGGGGGAAAAGGAGACATATATAATACTATAATACTTTAAACAATAAAGATTTTTTAAAAATATATTTTATTGAGTTTTTAAAGAGGGGAAGACCAAGGGATAGAAAGCTAGAAACATCAATGAGAGAGAAAAATCGATCAGCTGCCTCTTGCACACCTCCTACTGGGGATGCGACCGCAACCAAGGTACTTGCCCTTGACCAGAATTGGACCTGTAACCTTTCAGTCTGCAGGCTGACACTCTATCCACTGAGCCAAACTGGTTTCGACAACACTAAAGAATTTTAACAAAAGATTCTTCAAGCCCTAACTGGTTTGGCTCAGTGGATAGAGCATTGGCCTGCAGACTGAAGAGTCCCAGGTTTGATTCCGGTCTAGGGCATATACCTTGGTTGCAGGCACATCCCCAGTAGGGGGTGTGCAGGAGGCAGCTAATCCATGTTTCTCTCTCGTCGATGTTTCTAATTCTCTGTCCCTATCCCTTCCCCTCTGTAAAAAATCAATAATATATATTTTTTTTTTAAAAAAAAGATTCTTCAAGTACTATTTTAAGTCTTTCAATTTTATCCACAAAATAGGTTTTTAAAACTAAGGTGCTAGGAACATGATATTTGATTCCCTGGCAGTGATTCTAACTCTAACTGATGTCCACTTCATTGTAAACTCAAATGGAATGAAGAAAAAGGTCATGAAGTTAAAAGAGTTTGTATGTTTAAAAAACATTGATTAATGCTTCACACCTATCTAAATATCCATCTATCCATCCATCACTTTATCTACTGATCTTCTGAATTCTCAGAAAATAATGTTGAAGATGCTGCTTGACTTGGAAATGACAGAAAAAAGTATTAAAAATTGAGGCATGTTAAAAGTTTCAGAACATATGGTAGGTAGCATTGTATAATGGCCCAGAGGATATATATGTCCTGTCCCTGATTCTGAGTTATGTTAGGTTACCTGGCAATGGGGAATTAAGTTTGTAGATCTACATTTGCTAAGGAGCTAAGCTGAGATGGGAAGATTATCTTGGATAATCCAGGAGGGACAATGAAATCACAAGGGTTCCTATAAATGGAAGAGAGAAGTCAGAAGCAGAGATTTGAAGATGCTGTCGCTGACTTTGGAGATGGAGGAAGGGGCTACAAACAAAAGAATATAGCAACTTCTAAAAGCAGGAAAAGTAAAGGGAATGTATTCTCCCTTACAGACTCTAAGGGAAATGCAGCCCTGCTGATAACTCGATTTTAATGCAGTGAGATCCATTTTGGACTTCTGACCTTCAGATTTATAAACTAATACATAGTGTTGTTTTAAGACAATAAATTTGTAGTAATTTGTTACAGCAGTGATAGAAACAAATATAGTAGCTGTAACTATAATATAAAGTCATAAGTAATTTACTGGCAAATTAATTTAAAACTTAGCAAACCAATACTGCAAGCAATTGATTTTAATAAATTAAACACTTAAGTGTTACTTGGTGGCTGAACTCCTATAGTGATTAATTTGCAATGACATCAGTTTATACATATCTAGTAAGAAGAAGTACTTACTCAAGCATGATACTATGTTTACTGTTTGTGATCAAATACTTTTTAAAATATTGAAATAAATCATTTAAATTAAAAATAATACATTGTAAAATGAAACTCAACTTGTATACATTCAGGAATACAACATCTTATTGCAAGGACAGGTGATAGAAAATAGGCAGCTAGTGAGACCAGGCTAGGGAGTGACAAGGATAAGTATGAACATTGTTAAGTAAAAAACCAAAACAAAACAAAACAAACAAACAAAAAAAATCAAGGAGCAGTGTTCATACATATATAGTATTAAATCTTTTGTGTACGGGGAAAAAAAGCTAGAGTAAACACATGTATTTGTTTATTTAAAATTAAACAATTTTAAAGGATAAAGCAGAAAGTGGAAAATATGGTTACCGATAGCAGCAGGGCAGGATGGGGTGGGAAATGGTTGGACTTGGTAAGCATGTGTGTTAGTTATGGCTGCTATAACAAATGGTCACAAATTTAGTGGTTTAAAATAATACAAGTCTATTATAAGACAGTTCTGGGGTCAGAGTTCTCAAATGGGTCTCATTTAGCTAAAATCAAAATGTCAGCAGGGTTGGTATTTTTTTCTGGAGCCTCTAGGGCAGAATAGAACTCCTTGGCTTTTGCTAAGGCTGTTCACATTCCTAGACACGCTTCTTCCATTTTCAAAGCCAGCATCCTTCACCCATCAGTTCACTTTGATCTTGTCTTCTATAGTCAAGCCTCCCTGTGCTATCTCCCTTTTCTACTTTTAAGGAAACCTGTGATTGTATTGGGCCCATTCAGATAATACAAGATAATCTGTTCATATCAAAATCCTTAATCATATTGACAATGTCCCTTTTCACATGTATAGCAACATATTCACTTGTTCTTGGAGCTCTGATATGCACAATTTTTTATGTGTATGTGGGAGGTAGAGGTGAGCACATTTCTACTTCTCAGAGTATACAAATGATATTTTAATATTTTAACTTTGCAAATATGTAAGTGTTTTTCATATTAAAAACACACACACACACACACACAAAGAAAGTAAAGTGTAAACATTAAAAGAATATGTACCAGGTACATTTTTCATGATACAATCTGCCCTTCTATCTAATCTTCAATAAAATATAGGAGGTGGTGTTAACATGTACTGGTAACTGAATACCTTCGCTATTTAATAATTTTTTAAAAATTATAAAGCCAGTTGATGGCAGAATTGTGATTCAAATTCACGTTTTCCTGATTCTAGAATATTTCTCAAAGCTATTTAATTCAACTAACATTTAAAATCTAAACTAATGATCTTTCTGTTTTCATTGCTGCCCATGGTCAGTTGTAATTCTCACACAAGTTTTTCTTTTCTTCAATCTCTTATTTATATTAAGAGAATAATAAAATCTCCATCACTGACAAATTAGAAAGTGTCCTTTTTATATTCTTTTAGAAGTGTCAGTATGGGTTTCACATGTAAAGCTCTCATAGCTGTGATCTGGTAGCCAGAGACCAGGGACCGATCTGGTTTTAGAGAATAGCAGCTCTGGTATCAGGTGGAAAGCAAGAGCCAATGATATAGAGCTGATGAGTGGGCAGCATCAATGGTGAGAGGCTGCGAAAGTTCCTTACTTGGCTGCTACAGTTTTCTCAGAGAAATAGAAAGACCAGAGTGGGGGAGTGAGAATGAGGAAGAAGATGTTGGAATTGTGGAGGAGAGAAAATGTCATTTTGGAGAGTGGGGTATCCTTTGACTTCTGGACAGTATATAGGAGCCACTTCACTGATGACCATAAAGTAAAGAGGATGTAGGTGAAGAATTCTGTGAATTGACTTTAACCTAACTATGGTTTTCCAGTCATGTAGGAAGAACTGAGAGAAGGAAGAGAGAGTAAAGAATGAATGACAAGGATTGGATTTCAGCCTGATAAAGGAGGGCAGTGAGCCCATCGAGGAACAGTAAAGAGGCTGAGAATGAAGAATCAATGATTGGAGTTGTCAGTGGGGTAGAAAGATCTTTGGTTCAAAGCACTAGAGAGGAAAGTGAGGGATGCACATGTCTGAGGTTATGAGGGAGTGCAGATCTATAAAGTATGGTCTAAGACTCTGACCAGAGGAGTAGCTCAGGGAATGGAATTATCAGCTACAAGTGTGCTCAAATTACTGAAGATTAGGACCAAAGTGAATGAGTAGCAGTGAACCCGAGTCCCCTTGGGAAATGAGGAGGAATGACTTGGGGTCAGTAGATGACAGTTACAAGGTGGTTCAGAATTAAGGGGAGGGGAAAATGGCCTGAAAGCAGCATGGAGGGGGGCGGGGGGGAATACTAACTCCCTTCTAGGTCCAGGGGAAATGACCACAACTAGAGATAGATTCAGGATACACAATGTCCCCCTGAGGACCAGGTTTCTCTTGGAACAAACAGTAAGAAAACATTTGAAAAAAAGGATGAGAATAGAGGGGCTGTCCTCTATGACTTGCTGTGAATCTGGACAGCACAGCAACAATCTCGGGATCTGGGAGGAGGTAGAAGGCAATCACAAAACTAAGGATATGGACAGCTATGAAACTACAGTATGAGACCTGAGGGATGACCTGAGGTTTGGGGCTTTTGAGGAAATTCTAATAATTGGGGATAAAGTGAATGTAACCAAAGGAGGGCGTACAGGGAAGGTTTTGAGTAGAGGGTTGGATAAGGTGGGTTTCTGGAACACCATCTCTATCCTCCATGGTGGGGGTAGGTGGTAGAAGGAGACTTGTTCTTAGACAAAGTATGTCAGCTCTCCCTTTCTCTACAGAGGGAGATAGACTCTCCAAGAGAGTCTATCTGTCTGACCCCCTTTCAAATATCCTGGGAGATTTCTGCAGATGCAAGTGCAATGTCAATCACACCTCTCTTCACCCATAATAATAAGGGATGAAAGTTTCATCTTGTTTGTATAACAATAGAGTCTGAATCTCAAAAAGCAATGGGCCAGGTAACAGAGTTAAGTTCCCTTAAAGAGAGGGAAAACCTAACTGAGAGTACCTGCAAAAGTGATGAAAGTTTACATCAAGGTCACAGGAAGCATTCAGAGGCAATGAGAACAATAGAATCCTGAGTTCTTTCTCATCAAGTGATAGTGGGTGTCTGCTCCTGGCCTAGCACTGTGCGGGGTGCTGCAGGGCATACAACAAAGGAGTGAAGCACAGTATGCCCTTGAGGTGACTCAGTTAGAAAACAATGTAAAGCATTATATATACAGGCAGTGCTGTTCTAAGGACACAAGCCATACAATGAAAATCGTTGGCATTTATCTTCATTATTTATCTAGAGTTTGACTTTCATGAAGTATCAGCAAAACAACAGGGGGGGGGGTGGACACAGAGATTGATTTGTTTCTTTATATTGTATTCCTGTAGGCATTTTGGAATTTTAAATTTATTACTAGAAGCCTGGTGCATGAAAATTGTGCATTGCAGGGGGGCGGGGGGGGGGTCCCTCAGCGCAGCCTACACACTCTCCAATCTGCGATCCCTCGGGGAATGTCCGACTGCCAGTTTAGGCCCAATTGCGGGGATCAGGCATAAACCTGCAGTCTGACATCCTCTCACAATCTGGGACTGCTGGCTCCTAACTGCTCACCTGCCTGCTGGCCTAATTACTCTTCAGTGCCTCTGCATGCCAGCCTGGTCACCCCTAATTGCCCCCCCTGCCAGTCTGGTCAGTTCCCCTCAATTCCATCTCCCTCTGCCAGCTTGGTTGCCACATGCAGCCTGCTTGTTAAGTTATTTGGTCATTCCCTCACTAACCTCCCTGCCAGCCTGGTAGTAGGCAGCCATCCAGTGAGGGTGTGATGGTCAATTTGCATATTACCTCTTTATTGTATAGGATTATACAAATTACATATAAACTACAGTCAGAAATGCTGTAGTTTGTACCACAAATCAAGTTTTTCTGTATTTTTAAGATTGAAATATTAAGAACTGAATATCTTTATTTTATATTTCTATCCGATCATCACAAATAGCTAAAAAATTGTAGATTGGGAATTTCAATTAATTGCCTGTTTTGTCTATTTTGTCTCTCCTGTGATTATTTTTTTCTTCCATTTCGATCTTGCCCTGTACCATCATCTCTCTTGATATCAATTATATTGCTGAATCACTATCAAATATAGGGACTCATCTGAGTAGGTCATTTAGAAACCATTGTCCTATTTTAAGAACAAATTAAAACTTGCTTCAGTTGATGGTGTCTAACTGTTTAACTTAGAGGAGAGAAAATATTAATAGGACTCAACCCTGCCTATTTAACAGGTTGAGTTGGTCTGTGATGTCGGCAGGGATGCTTGAAGACAAGCTGATTAGCTCTGAGATGTGTGAAAGCAGGATCGATAGCTTTCAGTCACTGAGGAAGATTACCAGAAATCAGGGGAGCTGGACCAGGGGCAGTGCAGCTCCCAGCCAGGCCTGTCAAGCACTTGGCAGGCGATTGAGAACGTCTAATTGTGGCTGATGATGAGTCACTTTACACTATTGGCACACCTTCTTTCTCCTTGTTCCATTTTAGGAACAGTATAACTGGCCCGGCCAGAAACTGCCTAATTTAAACCCAGACTCTCATCTATGTGGATCAAAATGACTCAGAAAGTGCAAACACAATATTCTCGAGAAGGCAGTGTCTGTTTCATTTTTCACATAGCATCTCTTCTCAGAACTGAGCCCTCGTGTGCAGAAGAGACACAAGTACTCAAGCATTGAATTTGGGTGGGAAGGGGAAGGAGAAAGTCCCCCAGGACAAGAAATCAGATCTTACATGTTTCTCTTTCATGAGGGTACAGGTTAGGCTGCTTTAAAATGGATGGTCAAAGTTTTAATTATACAAAACATAGAGTATTGATTCTTTTAAAAGAAGAGAGAACTGGTACCCTTTTAGTGTAATTAAAACATTGATAGTAAACAGAAATAGAGGTGTAGATGTGTGTACAGGCATGCCTTGGTGATATTGTGGGTTAGACTTGAGACCACGGCAATAAAACGAATATCACAATAAAATAAGTCACATGGATTTTTTGTTATTGTTGTTTCCCAAAGCACATAAAGATTATGTTTACACTATCCTGAAGTCCGTTAAGTGTGCAATGGCATGTCTAAAATAACTGTACCTACCTTAACTAAAAAATACTTTATTGCTAAAAAATGCTGTCTTTAGAGTTTTCAGCAAATGATGATAGACTTGTTCAGCACAAGGTTTCTACAAAGCTTCAATCTGTAAAAGCTGAAGTTCAATATCCCTGACCAGTGTGGCTCAGTTGGTTGGGCATTGTCCTGTGCACGGAAAGGTTTCCCATTCAATTCCAAGCCAGGGCTCACACCTGGGTTTTGGGCTCAATCCCTGGAAAGGGCCATCAGGAGGTAGCTAATTGATGTTATACTCTCATATCTATGTTTCTCTATATCCCTCTACCTTCCTCTCTATATATAAATCACTAACCTATTTTTTAAAAAAATCCTGAAGTTCAATAAAGAAAAGCACAATAAAATGAGGTATGTTTATGTACACACACATGCACATATACAACACACACACAAACTTTAATCCTCTATTTTCAGCTCCTATATGCCATCCATCTCTTACTCTCTACGTCTCAACCATTCCCCAGTGTCCAGTGGCATTAGTAATTCTTGATGAAATGAATAAGACTAATCTACGGTTTATGGCTGATTCACTTTGTTCTATCATTATTTATTTAACTAGAGGCCTGGTACACTAAATTTCTGCACTCAATGGGGGAGGGGAGTGTCGTCCCTCAGCCTGGCCTGTGCCCTCTCGCATTCCGGGATCCCTCAGAGGATGTCCAACTCATGGCTTAGGCCTGCTCCCCAGGCCTAAGCTGGCAGTCGGACATCCTAGGAGCTAGCACAGAGGCGAGAGAGGCTCCCACCACTGCTGCTGTGCTTGCTAGCCATGAGCCTGGCTTCTGGCTGAGCAGCATGACCCCTGTGGCAGTGCACTGACCATCAGGGAGTAGCTCCTGAATTGAGCGTCTGCCCCCTGGTGGTCAGTGCGCATCATAGTGACTGGTTGTTCTACAGTTTGGTCAATTTGCATATTAGCCTTTTATTATATAGATTCTAAAAAGAAGACTCCAGAATTCATAAAAGCATGGCATATGAAGTGAAGAGCAGGTAACACTGAACAATTAGACAATTCACAAGACACCATTTATCCAGCATCCAACAAGCATTGATATTTACAATAACAGCCTTGGATCACCTAGAATGCGATAGCTAACATTTATTTATTTATAGTAAAATTCAGTTTTGAAAATTCACAAGGTGGGGGACATTAAATGAAATAATATATAATTATATATTATTTTTGCAGCTGCTTTGATATATAGATGGGGGGAGGGAGAAGTGCAGCGGCAGGCCTCAGGGTGCCTCGGGGGGGCTGATGGGTGGTTTCCGGAGTGCTATTGTTGTGGGCGCCCCTAGCAGGGGTGATGGGGGAAGAGATCAGGAGTTGGAGGTGCAGGCTGTAGCCACTCCAAGGCTGGATCTTTTCACTGTCCGGCCAGCCTCCTTGTCCCTCAGGTTGTGGGGGCTGGGGTAGAGTGTCCCTGCAGGGGGGTTGGAAGAGCTCCCTGTTTGCAGTCTGGGCTCCTGTCAGGCACTCCCTCAGAACCCCAGGAACTTGGCTCCACTCCCTGCTCCCTTATGGGGAACACAGTCTCCTGCTTGTCTGTCCATATGCAAATTGATCGCTATTGGAACACAGTAATGGACAATTAGTGTATTACCTCTTTATATTATTAGATATAACAGTTATATCTCAATAAAAGTGAAAAAAACCTTTATTGTTATTAATACAAAACCTTTAATAATACTAATACCAAAAGATATAGCAACCTTCTGACTTTAAAGAGTCAGTTGCTAATTCTAAATATCACTACTATTCTGAAAGTAGCCTATTTCCATGTCAGTAACATAGGGACAGTACAGGAACCATTGTGGGAAGGTGTCCAGGCCTGTAGTTTCCCTGCAGTAGGGTAGCTGCAGGTAACCATATATATTTTGGCCCATTTACCTTTGGAAATCAAATACGGATCTTAAAAGAAAAGTATCCATTTAAATTTCTAAAAGAAATATGTTAGATAGAAGATGATTTTCTGAGAAAATTGGTTATGTTATAGGATCCTGATGATAGAGAAAACAGGCATTTGAAGATTTATTTAAACTTTTTATTTCTTCACTCATGGTCATGCTATTCCACAAAGGATCTGAGGTAGCTTAAAGAAGGAAGAGAATAAAATAAAAATATAAATTTAAAAATAAGTTAGGAAAATATTGACAAATAGCAAGGCTGGATGAAGGAAAACTTAGAAAATAGAGTAATTTGTGTTCTTCACTGTCCTGAAGTTACAGGGCATGAAGAAAAGCGTGCTTCGGTTCTCGCTACAAAGACTTTTAAGGTGTTAATGGGAGCCTGGTGCTCTGGGGAAGTTTACTGTAAGTCACTCTCCCTCCTAAACCCATTTAATATTTTACCTTTAAATAAATAGAGCTTTTGGATGGCTCCTTGTTTATTATCCTTTGTACTTATACTATTGAACTTTCTGATTACTGTGAGTGATATTTTTTTAGCATCCAATTAAAAGTTTAGACCAGTAGGGACTTTGTAGAGCACAGCTCTAAATCAGCCAACTGGGTGGACAATATTCACACGTTCTCTGTCTTTGTAAAACAAGTACTGAACGTGCAAATATAAAAGAAAGTGTCAGTTTCTATAATGGCTTGTTTTCTATCCTATTTCTGCATGCATTGAACCCAAGTGAACTGGAATGGTTCGTTATTTTTCTAAAAGTAGTTTCTGTTTGATTTTCTAAAATAGAAAAATAGATGAAGTAGAGGGAGGAAAAAAAGAAAGTCTTTTTCAACTATCCACCAGTTCTCCCAGAAATTAAAGAAAATATATATTATCTACTTATAAATCATAATAGTTACTTTGTTAATTATATCTCACAAAGCAAAGCCCACTATTATATTTCAGCAGCAAAAAGTTCTGCTACTTTGTGGATAAATACAGAATTAACATTTCAGAAGTCCTACCAGTGTGAATGAAAAATTAAATTGAACCTTAAAAAAATGTAATTATAGTGCTACTCATCATGCAACAGTCTTTCAAGTTGTTGTTTTTGTAACTCAGCAGTATCATTAAGATCTCATTTATTTCAAACTAAAAAAAAATGCATGTTTTAGAAAATGTTTAAAATATAGTCTTATTATTTTAAGGAAAATAATATCTAAATACCCTCTAAGGACCTTCTGTATGATATTTATTTTTTAAATACACACCATTTACATCTGTGTAGGTATATATAGACATATAATTTTGAGTTTCATATTTTAAGAAACATTTGTTTCTCTCATGTTTCTTTGTGTTCTCCATATTTTCCATTTTAATGATCGCATGATATGTGACTATTTAACAATCCCAAAGTCTATATTCCTGCATTTTTATCATTAGTTCTTTGTCTTTCCTTTTTTTTTCTTTTTTAAAAATATTTTTATTGGTTTCAGATGTTAACGAAAAAACATTGAAACCTGTAAAGAATTTTTTTGTGAGTTTATTTGAGCCAAAATTGTCGACACGTGCCGGGAAGCAGAACCTCAATGGATTGAGATAATGCTCCGGAGAATGGCAGGTTACATTTCTATATTTATACATTGCAATCAAAGGAAAGGGACGTAGGTGAGTTACATGAAATTCATTGGTGATAGATTAGGGAGGTGGGACAGAGCGAAGCGGGGAAACCTCTGGGATAGGGTAAAAGGTTAAATGATGGACATGAGCTTCTTTCACAGAGATGGATACAGGATACTCTAATGTAATTAACAGTTGACAATTAACTTGATAACAATAACAATGAGGAATGTCTCGAGGCCATTTGTTGTGCCCTGAGGAGTCAGGGGTAAAAAGGAAGTTACAAGTTACCCAGACATCTCACAGATTTGTTATCTTAGATGCAGGAAGGCAGAGGGGCTCAGTAAAAGATCAAAGTTGATCTTTGTCAGGTGAAATCTCTGGGACATGACTACCTACTATAACCTGTTAGATATTTAATTTTCAAACCATCTCTTGTGGTTATCTTAGGTCTCTGGGTTTGCAAGACCGCCACACAGGCCTTCCCTGAGCTTGTCAGGTTAGCTTGTGGCTCTTTTCTTTCACACAGAGAAGAAAGGAGACTAAGAGAGAAATAGAAATATCAATGATGAGAGAGAATCATTAATCAGCTGCCTCTTGCACACCCCCTATTGGGGATCAAGCCCATAACCCCGGCATGTGCCTTGACTGGGAATCGAACTGTGATCTCCTGGTTCATAAGCCAGTGTTCAACCACTGAGCCATGCTGACTTAGCTTTCTTTTTTTCTTGATATATATGCCTGCTAATTTTTGACTGAATATCAAAATACTGTAGAGGCGTATCTTCCTCTAGAGAACAGCAATCATCTTAATTCAGTCAGAGTTTAAACTGATTCTAAGCTTTATTTTGGTCTTTCTAAACACATGATCTATTTCCACCTTACCTTCATTAGGGCAAGTCCTTTTGAAGCCTTGAATTAATTATCAGCATCCTTCCCAATAAGCAGACACATAACTCCAGTTTTTATTTGTTCAGCACAATGAGATTACCAATAGTCTTGCTGAGATTTCAAGCCTATTACCAGGCATTCTTTGTTGACCATAAACATTAGTTCACTTTCCTGAGTTTTTCCTCTCTACAGAATTTTGGTTGCTCAAGTTCTGATTGCAATGGTAGCTCTAAACTTTAAATATATCTTTCCAGCCATTTGAGACTGTTGAAAATTATACTTTAAAATTCTCCTGTTATTCAGTTTTGCTCTACTTCTAAGCTCCTTGGCCACATTACTTATGAATTAGCAAATGCCTTGAATAGCAAAGCAAAGAAGAATGTCAAGCTGCTCTGGTGGTGTGTCTCAGATGGCTGAGCATTGTCCCATGCACCGGGGGTCCCTGGTTGATTCCAGGTCAGGGCACATGCCTGGATTTCAGGGTCAATCCCCAGGAGGGGGAGTGCAGGAAGCAATTGATAGATGTTTCTCAGCCTCTTATGTCCTGGCTGCCTTGATAGCATTTTGATACTGTTATTTAAATTAATTTTTTGTTTGTTTCTTTGTTTTGCAAAATTCCCTTTTTTAATATTTTTATCCTTAATGGGAAAATTGGCTTTCTCCCAGTTAAACCTTTATAGCTGGAAGCAGGAAACTTTCTAATCCATAGAAACTAGAATTTACTGTAGATTTTCTTTATTACACAAAGAATAAGTATTTGTTTTAGCAGATATAGATAGGAAACCCAGAACATATTAAAAGAAGTCATTCATCTCTCTGATAATTACTTTTAACATTGATGTATACTATGGGCTACACGTTTATTTTTACAAACGTGTATCCATCCAACATTTATGTGCTGATGCCTTGATCCCCAATGTGATGGTATTTGGGGATGAGGCCTTTGGGAGGTAAACAGGGCAGGGGGCTGAAAGATGGGCTGAAAGAGCTGCATCATCTAAGGAAACATTTTGCTGCATTGAGGGTGGAAGCAGCTGAGACTGTCAGGAAGTAGATAACAAATGAGACAGCCATCAGTGTTGGAGACTGAAAGATCAGATGAAGAGGAGTTGGAAAGGGTCAATAAAGCAGGCCGGATCGAGACTGGAAAGAACCACCAAAGAACTGGATCTAAAGGGCAGCATTGGTGCGAGTAGCATGCCAATGTGACAGGTGCTCATGTCATTGGAAGCCTGAGAAATTGAGAGGTGAGGGAGAAATGCAGGCCCTATTCCTCTAGGTCACATGTGTCAAACACAAGGCCCGCGGGCCAAATCCAGCCCGCCAGGCCTTGCAATGTGGCCCGCACCGCGCTGTCATCACTGCACTCCGCTGTCAGTTTATGACATTGTCAGTTTATGACTGTTCAGTAAACCATTCGGCCCGCGATTTAGGCTGGATTTTAGATTTTGGCCCCTTCTCTGATTGAGTTCGACACCCCTACTCTAGGTTTATAGCCTAAGCTCTAGATCCCCCCCCCCCCCAACCCTCTATAAATAATGTAGCTGAGAGAATCATATGGGTTTTTTGCTGTTACTCATTTTATTCCAAGTAACTTATTTTCCTCCACTTGGAATAAACATATTAACCATGAACAAAATAGGGCCATCTTGCAAATTAGCCAAGAAATCAGATTGCTGAATCACGCTTCTAGAGCCTTCTCCTAGAGCAAAATAGCTGCCCATAATCAGTAAAACGCACAAGCAAAAAGTAAAGCAAAACAGACTACAATTCAAAAGAAAGTTACAAAGGTTGGGGAAAACATCTCTGATCGGGGAAGCTGAATGTACCTCATGACAAGTGGCTCTTGAAATGAACCATGAATGGCATGTGTTATAAGACTAATGATGGAAAGAGCACCAAAGCTTAGAGGCACAGAACACAGTGTTGGTGATTAGGCATCGATGAGCTAATGGTTAACTGGCAATGGTTAATAGCTTTTCCATAGGAAGTAAGAATCCGCTAGAAAGCACATTTTGAAGCCATATAGCATGCCAGGCTGAAAAGACTGCAATGAAGCAGGAACTAGGGAAGTTGCTAAATAACATTGAGAAAAAATTACTTTCTTTGATTTCTCAGAATAGCCTAAAATCCCCATCCTCATTTTTTTTTTCTTTAAACATTTTTCTTTGGTTTAAAAATCATTAATGGACTATAAAACATTTGGGTAGATAATAAGAATAGAAAAAATAATGCCCATAATTTTACTACCTGGAATGAACCTTTCCATATATTTTTTCTACAACTAATTTTTATATATTTTCATTCATAAAGCTTTAAAAGATTAACACGTATATAGAATGTTGCACTACATAAGTATTTTTATGCTATTATACATTTTCATAAATACCTATTAATGACCTCCAGTGTTTCATGATATTGATATATCATAATTTAATTCATTTGCTTCCTGTTGAATTTATGGGTTACCCCCTTTTTTGGGAGGGTAGTGAGCTTGCCAAACAGTAAGTAAAAAAAAAAAAATTGCAGTTTAGAATAATAACTAGAAACAAGAAAATTTAATAAGGATATATGTATAATCCTTTTAATACATTAATTTATAATTTTAGTTTCAAAAAAATAAAAAGTACTCATAAAATTCCAGAAGAGCTGACATGAAAAGGTCTTTAATTTAATTGAACTCTCATTGAAACGTTAGTTCTGACCTGTGACATTGTGATTTATAGTAAATATCTATTTGGTCTTCCTCACCCTCTGGCACAAGACTCATAAAACCCTGGGGATTTCCGAAGTGATGACAGCAATGAAGAAGTCTTTTGTTATGTTAGTGAGGTGACTTTTGGAAAACCTCTAAGTCAAGCATGTCCAACTCAAAGGCAAATAAAAAAAAAGTTTAAGTTTATGTGGACCGTAAAAACACAAAAGCTTCAATTTTCATAGAAACGTAGGTTTATTTCAATAGACATGCTGAATACATAGGGCTGAAATAAATGAGTAATCATTAGCATAAAATAATAGGACGTCTATATAATAAAGAGGAAATAATGCTAATTGGTCCTAATGGTGTCCCAGTCACTACCAGTGAACAGGCTGCATGTGCATGCGAGCTGGTGGGTGGGAACAGGGCAGAGACTTCCACTCCCAGTGGAGGCACGTGCAGGCCTGCCCAGCGCTGTCTTGGAGGCGGAGGCTACTCCTGAGCGAAGCACACACAGGCCAGTTGTGCCAGCCAGCCTGGAGTAAGGGGGCATCAGGATGAAGGCAGCCCCCTCTGATGGAGGTGTGCGCAGACCCGTCCTGCCACCTGGCATGAAGGGGGGTGTCAAGATGGGGGTTGGGTCTTGGCAGAGAGTTCTCAGCACTCCTGTACCAAGGTCTGAAGGTGCAGAGAGGAAGGGAGAGCAGATGGACAGTTAGGGGGTTTATACCAGAAGGGGAGAGAAGTTAGGGCCATTGAGCTGGCAGGGGAGCAGTTAAGGGCATCAGGCAGGCAGGTGAGCGCTTAGGAGCCAGTGGTTCTGGATTCCAAGAGGGATCCCAGATTGGAGAGGGTGCAAGCCAGGCTGAGGGACTCTTCCCCCCACCCCATGCACAAATTTTGTGCACCAGGCCTCTAGTCTATAATAATAAAAGGGCAATATGCTAATTAGACTGGACATCCTTCCAGGTGTCCTTCCTTCTGGACAAAGCTGCAGCAGGTGGGGGCCACGGCAGAGGTGGCAGAGGCTCCTGGCTGCAGCTGCAGCAATGGGCAGCATCAACAGGCAGGGGCTATGGCCAAAGCCTTTTCACGGGTTTTGTGCATCGGGCCTCCAGTTTTAATAAAAATTAATAGTTTTTCTTGAACATTAACTTAACAGATACTAAATAACTGCACAAATTAATATGCATAGAGCAAATAAACCTATTTTTCTTATTCTCTGAAAGCAAAATATTTCCTGTTGCACACACCAAACAAGTCGGCACAAGACTAATGAGGTGGCAATCGGCTGCTAAAATATTTGCTGCTAGTATTAGTGGAGAGAAATGGTGCTCCTGTGCCTAGGTGCATAAGGGAAATGAATGCAACATGATTATAGTAATCAGTCATTAGTGAATGTTGTAGTTCATTATTAATAACTAGAGGCCCACTGCATGAAATTCATGCACTCAGTGGGGAGGATCCCTCAGCCCTGCCTTTACCCTCTTGCAGTCTGGGAGCCGTAGGGGGATGTCCAACTGCCATGGAGTGGGAGAGGCTCTCACCACCACCACTGTGCGCCATGAGTCTGTCTTCTGGCTGAGAGGCACTCTCCCTGTGGGAGCTCACTGACCACCAGGGGGCAGCTCCTGTGTTGAACATTTGCCCCCTGGTGGTCAGTGTGAGTCATATCGACCCATTGTTCCGCTGTTTAGCCGATTTGCCTATTAGCCTTTTATTATGTAAGATTATATATAACAGAATATTGTAAAAATTCAATTACAAAATTTTTATTAAAACTTTTCTTACGTACTGTTATGTTGACTGAGCCACAAAAATATTTATTGTGGGCCATATATGGCCAGTGGGCTGTGAGTTTAACATGCTTGCTCTAACTAAACTAAAGGTGTCAGCTGTTTGCCAGTGGAGCTATCCACCTGATTAGAGGGTTGGAACTTTCAGTCATCCCCACCTCCACCCCCAACCTCTGAGTTGGGAATAGAGGATGGGGGCTGGAAAAAAATAGTCTTATTTACAAAAGATCATATTCTAGCTAAATAACAAGCTGTGCTTGAAAGTAGATAAGTATATTTCAAAGGTCTTTTTAATAACCTGGTTGAAATAAAGGAGGTTTTCTTCCTTTAGTTAGTCAGAAAATTATTAATAATTTTGTTGAGCAGTGTGTATTACAGGACAAATCTCCTTTATTCTTCACTGCAACCAAGTACTAACATAGGCATTATGTTGTTATCCCCATTTTGCTTTTGGTGAAATGAGGATTAGAGAGTTTCAGTATCTTCTTTAGCTCACCCAGCCTGACCTGGTATTTGAATCCATTTTTTCAACTGCTGTTTGTTTTCTAATCATTCACACTTATTTTTTTGAGCAGATGTGTGTGGGTGGATGCATATATACAATTATTGTTTATTATTACCTGACCACATATTCATTAAGCCTCACTACTCTCCTATTTTAAATTTGACAGCAAACCTTTCTATGCACTGTTCTAAACATTTTGCTGATATTAACTCATTTCATCTTAAGTGACTTGTCCAAAGGCACAAAACTAGTAGCTACCAAAGCTGGGATTTGAACCTAGGAAGTAGGATACATTTTCTTTTTTATTTAAATACTAGAGGCCCAGTGAACGAAATTCATGCACTGGGGAGAGGGGAGTACCCTCAACCCAGATTATGAGGGGGTACATGCCAGGCTGAGAGACCCCACTGGTGCACAATTGGGGCTTCGGAGGGACACAGGAGGTTGGACAGCCAGGGAGGGACCACAGGAGGGCTCCCTGGTGCAAATAGCCCATCTTGCTCAGTCCCAATCAGATGGACCCCAGCAGCAAGCTAACCTACCAGTTGGAGTGTCTGCCCCTTGGTGGTCAGTGTGTGTCATAGTGACTGGTCAACCACTCTACTATCTGTCCCCTGGTGGTCAGTCACAACATAGCGAGTATTTGAGTGGCCTTAGCATATCATTAGCATATTACACTTTGATTGGTTGAATGGCCAACCAGACAACCGGACACTTAGCATATTAGGCTTTTATTATATAGGATATTCATCTGACATATAATTATGTATAACATAATATTAAGATATTTAAGTAGAATTCTATTTAAATCTTAGTTAATCCTTCAAATCCTTCTTGAAGTCATCTTGAGAGGATTTTAGAGACAGGCGAGGCAGTTAGGGCAAAGCAGGATACATGGAAAGGAATGCATCTGTGACAGATGGAGACAGCTCCGAGCCACCAGGTTGTTTACTCTACATACACAGAAGAGAGAAGAATGTTACAAGATAAGGGGAAGAAGAAGAGGGGGGCACCAGGTGAGCTTTCAAACTTTGAAACTGATAGCATGCAGGGGGAAAGTGGTCAATTAGGAAAAGCACAGAGGAAGGGTCCAATTAGAAAGTGGAATGAACATACAAAGAAGCTGCCAGCATTTATAAACCCTTAGACAAAGAGACTCACAATTTTTTAAAAAACCATTTTGGGGATTTCTCCCCAGAGAAGAGTGTATATAAGCTTACAGTAAATTTCCATGCTTTTGTTTAAAATCTTGTAATGCGTGAATTTTTATTTTTCCAAGTTCATAGGACAAGAACCTGGGATAGGATTCCACATTGTTATTTGGGGCATCAATCTCACCTATTAAGCTGTCTCCTATGGTCTTGGGCTGAGCTCCCCAGCCTCATATAGATACATAACTTACAGCACTCACTGCAACCTTTTTGCATTGTTGTGTAGTTATTACACTACACATTTCCATTTCTTTGCTCTTACCAGACTAAAAGCCCCTAGAGGTAAGGGGCTATCAGTGAAATCACCCTAAGCCACATCTTCTCTCCCTGTCACCTGGAAAATACTTAATAAACATTTGTATAATGACTAAGTTTTGTTCATAATTATGAATATCAGTTCATTATTATAGGGTGCTATAGAACACCCTGATGCTCCCATATGCTACCACCATATAGAGAGCTGCTTATCTTGACTCTCAGTATATTTGCATTTTAATGAATTCATTATTTTGTTTATTATATACTACAGGCCTTGTGCACAGATTCATGCACTGGTGGAGTCCCTTGGCCTGGCCTGCGCCCTTTTGCAATCCAGGACCCCTTGGGGGATGTTGGAGAGCCAGTTTCAGCCTGATCCCCACAAGCCAGGCAGAGGGACCCCACTAGTGCACAAATCCATGCACCAGGCCTCTAGTATGTGTATAAGACCTTTGGTTAATCTCTTCCTGCCCTCACCCATCCCCTTTTCCCTCTTAGATTCATCTGTCTGCTCTATGTTCCCATGCCTGTGCATTGAGCATCTGCCCCCTGGTGGTAATTGAACATCATAGCTGCCAGCCAGTTGGCCAGTCCCTTAGGTTTTTATATAGAGAGAGGTTCTTTTTGTTTGTTTGTTTGTTTTTTAGTTTCTCTTGCTGGCTTATGGTCTGCAATCCCCTCTTTTTAAATTAATAAACTATATTTTAGACCAGTTTTAGTTTCCCAGCAAAATTGAGAAGGGAAGGGAATTCTCATGTAACTCCTGTTCCCACACATGGACAACCTACTAATAACATGTGTCATCACTGATGAACCTACCTTGAGACATCATGATCATCTATCTTACATAGTTGACATTAGGGTTTGCTCTGGGTGCTGTACATGCTATGGGTTTTGACAAATGTATAATGTCTTGGTGCTTCCAAGTCTTGGCAATTATGAATAAAGCATTATAAACATCTGTATACAGGTTTTTGTGGGAATATAAGTTTTAACTCATTTGATAAATACCAAACAGTGTGATTACTGGATCATATGGTAAATGCATGTTTAATTTTGAAATAACTGCCAAACTACATTCCAAAGTGCCTATTGCTTGGCTGTTGAAATACATTTTCTCTGGTTTAGAATTTTAGGCAAATGTCCTCTCTACCACCTCATTTAGCACTTTGAACACTCTGGTCCATTGCTTCTTGTTTATGTCTGTGACATCTCCAGTTTTCCTCTGAACTTTGTTTTCTATTGAGATAACACATAACATGAGATTACCCACTTACAATTTTAAGTGGACAGAAGAGTATTGCTAACTATATACACTTTGTTGTACAGCAAATACCTAGAACTTTTCATCCTCTGTGACTATTTAAAGAACATATCCTTGGGTAAGGATCTTAAAATATATAACGAACACTACAATAATAGTTATATAATATTTGTATATGAAATCTATTATTAGGTAGAGGTCCCTGATGCCTGCCATCATTAGCTGACAAGCTGTCATATTTATGCCCTCCTTGACATGAGAGAGGCTGGAAAAAATTTGTTTGCTGTTAAAATAAATTTTGAGGGTTGATGTATTTTAAAAATTTGGTCCTCTTGTTATTATAATATTCTATTCATTGCATGAAAGTGTTACCTGTTATTATAACATTCTATTCATTGCATGAAAGTGGTTCTCAAATTATTTCTGAATGAAAATTTCAGTTGCTACTAAAAATAACTACTGGTATGTCTTACAGGGGTCCTCAAACTTTTTAAAGTGGGGGCCAGATCACGGTCCCTCAGAGAGCTGGAGGGCCGGACTATATGCCCTACTAATTCCTACTGTAACACCTCGGCTGCGCTCACTGCCCAAAAAACCTGGCAGGCTGGATCAGACTCCTCTGAGGGCCGCATGTGGCCCGCGGGCCATAGTTTGAAGACCCCTGTCTTAAAATATCATCTGTTTCACCTCATTCACTTTCCTCTCTCTTTGAAACTTCCTGTGAATGGATGCATGTCTGCAGTTTGCTCCCTGTAAGTCTCCAGAGTTAATTCAATGAAAACTTTCTTAAATTCCATTCAAAACACACCCACATGGCTCTTTTTTGAGTTTTCTTATCTAGTAGGCCTCTGTGTTTCATTTGAGCACAACATTCAGCATTTGCACACTTTCCAGGATATTAGAGTAGAGTTCATTAATGTGCCCAGTCATACTGCTGCTGGTTTTGACTCCTCATTGTCCTCACTGCCTCATTGGGGCAGGAAGCCTTGCAGAATGCAGCATTGGGTCTCCAGCTGATCACCCAAAGGTAGTTCATGGACTTGTATAGGTTCAAGCAAAGAATAACAACTTTTAATAACCTAAAATATGGTTGTGATGAGCACTCATGGCTTGTTGAACCTGAGATGTGTGTTTGTCAGTTACCAGAGTTTTTTACTTTTAGCATGAGAACCCCACATTATACTTCTCTCTTGTCACTTCTGATTTTTGTAATGTTTTTATTTGCTTTGCTTTTATATATACTATACATCCCATATGACATTTTATTATTTTGGCTTAAACAGTTGCACTTCCAGAAGATTTAAATAATGAAAAGAGCATTTACATAATTACCCACATAATTATATTTCTGTTCCTTACCATTCCTTTGTGAAGATTCATATTTCAGCCTGGCATCATTTTTCTTCTGCCTTAAAGAATTGCTTGAACATTTGTAGTGTGGGTCTGCTGCTGCTGAATTCTTTTGGCTTTTGTATGTTTTTAAATGTCTGTATTTACCTTTGCTTTTGAAATACATTTTCTCTGTTATAGAATTCTAGGTAAATGTCCACTCTACCACCCCATTTAGCACTTTGAATACTCTGGTCCATTGCTTTTTATCTTGCATTGTTTCTGGTGATAAATTTCCTGCCAGCCTGTATTTGTTCCTCTGTGTGTGATGTGTCTTTTATCCTCTGGCTCCTTTTAAATTTTTTTTCTTAATTATTGGTTTTAAGCAAATCAATTATGATGCACCTTGATGTAGTCTTGTGTGTGTGTGTGTGTGTGTGTGTGTGTGTGTGTGTGTGATTGTTGAAGTTTGTTGAATGTCTTTGATCTATAGGTTTAGAGGTTTGTTTCTATTTTCTTAAATATATTTTTATTGATTTCAAGAGGAAGGGAGAGGGAAAGAGACATAGAAACATCAATAATGACAGAGAATCATTGGTTGGCTGCCTCCTGCATACTGCCCTTTGGAGATCGAGCCTGCAACCAGTCATGTGCTCTTTATAGGAATCAAACCCAGGATCCTTCAGTCCACAGGCTAATGCTCTATCCACTGAGCCAAACTGGCTAGGGCTAGGTTTAGAGTTTTAAACAAATTTGAAAAAAAAATCAGTTATCATTTGAATATTTTTATGCTAAAACAATTGCACATATGTTGAACTATTTAAAGTTTTCCTGCAGCCTACTGATTTACTTATCAATTTTTAATTTTGTTTTCTCTGTATGCTTTATTTTTTGAGTTTTGATTTTTTTTTTTCAGGTTCACCAGTGTTTTGATCTAGTTTGTCTAATATGCTGTTACTCCCATCCAGAGTTGTTTTGTTTTGTTTTAATTTCTATCTCAGACATTGTAGTTTTCATCTTTATCAGTGTGATTAGGGACACTTGTATATTTTTCATGTCTCTGGTCAACTTTTGAGCATGCATATGGAATACAGTCATAACTGTTTATATGCACTAGTCTGCTATTCTAATATCCCCATCAGATCTGGGTCAATTTTGATTGGTTGGTTCATCTCCTCACTAAAAATGGCATTTACCTGCTTTTCTTCCTCCCTTCCTTCCTTCCTTCCTTCCTTCCTTCCTTCCTTCCTTCCTTCCTTCCTTCCTTCCTTCTTCTCTCCCTTCTTCCCTCCCTCCCTCCTTCTCTCTCTCTCTCTCTCTCTCTCTCTCTCTCTCTCTCTCTCTCTCTCTCTCTCTCTCTCTCTCTCTCTTTTTATCTCCCAACTCCATATCTTCAATTTAGTAAATCCAGATTCTTCCTCTTTGAGTTACACCTGGAAACTCACAGGGCAGAAAGCTGGGCAATAGAGCAGCCATGGAGGACACACCATAAAGGTGTTATTGGGGCAGAGTATGAGGGAAGTGAGTGGGAAATCTTTGAAGATGTCTGAGAAAACATCTTTTTCAAAATACATGAAAAAAAACAACAATTGACTACATGTTAGGCGATAAGAGAATCTTACTATATTTTAAAGCATAGACATAATCTATTCAGCATCCTCTTACCAGGACAATGCAACTAGAAATTAATGATACCTTTAACCAACAAAACACCTGCCCATTGAACAAGCTACTGAACAGCCCTTAGAACAAAAGTAGATTAAAGAATAAAATTGCAGAATTTCATTAAAATAATGACCTAGTAGATTTCCTGACTCATAATGAACAAACTTATATGGTTTTTCATTTAAATAGCTAATATTACCCCAATATTCATATGGATACTCTTATATTGTATAGAAAATGCCAATATCTTTTAAACCCTTTATTACTTCCTCCTCAAAATTCCAATGTTTGGACTTTTATTTTTTATTTATTTATTTTTTTAACTCATATTTTTTGTGGCCATTAGTTTTCTTTTCATATAGATTGTAAACACAACTAATCCTGGAATTTGGGTTTGCTAAATCTACAGTCAGAGATTTCATTCTGTGGCAAGCATGAATCCATGTAAAAGGCATGACTGAACATGAGTAGAAAATCACATGCAGCCGGAACCGGTTTGGCTCAGTGGATAGAGCGTCAGCCTATGGACTGAAAGGTCCCGGGTTCGAGTCCAGTCAAGGGCATGTACCTGGGTTGCGGGCACATCCCCAGTATGAGTGTGCAAGAGACAGCTGATCGATGATTCTCTCTCATTGATGTTTCTAACTCTCTATCCCTCTCCTTTCCTCTCTGTAAAAAATCAATAAAATATATATTTAAAAAAATCACATGCAAATTAAGGAAACTAATGTTCTTTGCATTGTTCTCTCTTTCTTCATCCCCCAACTCCATTTCTTCAACTTGGTAAATGCGGATTCTTTCTCCTTGAGTCACACCTGGAACTCTTTAGGCAGAAAGCTGGGCAATAGAGCGGCCATGGGAGGACACATTGGGGTGTCATTGGGACAGAGTATGAAGGAAGTGAGTAAATGTGGATTGGAACTCCTCCCCCCACCCCCCACATACACACACACTCCCATTTAAGCATCTTTTCATTACTTTTCTCATTCCAGTATCTTTCTTCAGAGAGACATAGGATTTTTAAGGTTTAAAAAATAAATCATCCACAGACACTCCAGGCTTTTCAAAATAAGGTATCTTATCTCCAGGCAGATAGGTGAGTAGTGAATGGGAGATGAATTGAGGCATGACTTATGGTGAGAATCTTTTCAAAAATGGGATCATATAGATAGCCAAGATATGGAAAAATCTGTGTCCATCAAGGGAGGAAGGAATAAAGGTGAGGTATTTTGTACAATGGAATATTATTCAACCACAAGAAGGAAGGAAATCATTTTAGGACAACACAGATGGACCTTGAGGGCATTATGCTAAGTGAAATAAGCCAGACAAGAGACAAATACTGCATGGTCTCATTTATCTGGGGAATTTAAAAAAGAAACACAAACCCATAGAAACAGAGTCAAAAAAATGATTTGTGAGGTTCTCTTCTTCTTTGTCAAGCATTTATATTAGATAATTGAAGAGAGTATGTTTTGATAAAAATTAAGAAAACAAATGATTAATAAAAGCTTTAGGATTAAATTCTTGATTATTTAAAAATCAACCTGAGATTTTGACATCTGAAAAGAGAAAAGCAAGTATATGGTGTCTTAAAGTACATTCAGCAAACAGCACTGTTCTAGTTCTCGATCAATTTAAGAGCCCAGTGGCTGCCGCTGTGTTTTTAATCACCGATAAGTTAAGCTTTCAAAAATTGCATCTCTCCTCACAATTCAATAAGATGAGATTATATTTTCCAAGGATGTGATTGGTCCTTTCCATAGAGGGGTGGAGAGAAGAGGACAGTCTAGAAAATGAATACCTTTCACTTGATAATGTCTGGAAGCAGCTGAGGCGCAGAGTAACGGGAGGGAAGCACCAATAGGAAGACATTGCAAGATCTGAGCAATTCCAGCCTGAGCAGCCCAGGAAAGGGAACTTCGTGTTGGCAGGCCCTGAAACTGGTGAGTTGCAACAAGGGGATCAACTAAGAAACAACAAATGCTAAGAGGTACTGTCTGGAAAGCCGGAATATGAATTGCATGGTCACTTAAAGGGGATTATGATGATAGCCAAGGTGTGATTCATGGGGCACAGAGACAATGGGGAATTAACTTTTAGGGGCTACCCCCCTCTTTTTTGCGGTTATAAGAACTAAGATCATGTTAGAGCCTCTCTGTTAGACTCTTTATTCTGAATACCTCTGTGTAATTGATGACATTAACTGGATTTTGTTTTTCTCCTGTTGAGTTAAAGCCGAAATCTATCAACTAATATTGATCAACTTATGTTTAAAAGGTATCTCAGAAACAGAAATTCAGATCATGAGTAAAACAAAAAAATGTACCCAGCAGTAGAATAATGAAAGACTATAAAATTAACAGTTTCTGACCTGTCTGATGTTCTTGCCAAAGTAACTGTGTGTCTAACCTGTGTGTTCCTTCTGGTTTGTATTTTGTCAAACCTCGTATGGTATGGTTCATTTCTTTTTGAGAAAGAAAGTGTACATTCTGTTGTGGACAATTCTGCCTGTATTTTATGTTGACTGCTGTGATTACTGAGGGCAACTTTATAAGCATAAGTCACAGCTAACATGATCAGTAGAGATGTATAATCTCAAAGCAGGAATATTAAACTTGGGGAGTAAATAGGGGATTTCTAACTATGTTTTTCAAAGTTATTTTATTTTGCCTAGATTTCCTTTCACAACAGAATTTTAGAGTTGGAGGAGGAAAGACAACATCTGTGAAGGGTGCAGAGGAAAAGTGTCCCAACTGGAGAGGGGTTCGCAGATCCTGTGTTCTGTAATGATGCTGAGCATAGTCAGAGGTTCTAGTTTCCTCTCTGGGGTTGAAAGTGTCCTGGATGTCCTCGAGCCAACCTCTAGGCCAGGTGCAACCTTGATTATCTCCAGAGGTGTGGGCTGTTTGATTGTTTCTTTAAAACAGGCCCTGGGGTGTATGGGAAGTCCTCCCAGAGAGGAATAGGAGAAGAGTCCCCTGCCAGAGCTGGGCAACATTATCTGGTACATGAGTTGGAGGGGCCTTGTGTTATGAGATAGAAAAGTATTGAGGGCTGGTAATTAAAATAGTAATTATTATTTGAAACGTGCACCTAATCCCTTTTGCCTGGGGGAGTAGATTGGAGAGAAGGTGGGATCAACTCATTTGAAACTTATTACTCAGACTTTCAGAGAGAAGAGAGGTGGTTGAAATAAGAGTTGCATGACAGTTGACACTTTAAAAAATTAATATTAAAGTTTAAGACAATATTAAAGCAGACCTCTATTGCTTACAATACTCCCATTACCTTAGACTTGCCAATTTGTGTCAAGCTGAGCTCCTAAGGACAAGTTGGCACAAAGGTTATTATTGCCAACAGACAACTCTGCCCCTTTTCTGAATGGCTTAGGAGGAGATATTGAGTTGAATTGATTGCTCTCTTGCTGGCTTTGTTCCTTAGAGGAAAATATTATTTTTTCTTTCCTCGTTCACTTCTTCCCCCCTTTCCTTCCTCCTTTTCATTTCTGTGTCCTGCCATACTTCTAGTTAAGTGGATAAAAAAATAGGACTGATTCATTTCTCCTCTAGCATCATATTGAACCATGGCAGGAAAGCCTGAAGGGTGTGCATGCATTTCTGTTTGACAGCCAACCATGGCTGGTCACTAGTTTTCTTCGTGGCTGGGCCAGTTCCCCTGCAGAGAAGGCAAGACTCTCATTAGCACTAACTAATAGGTAAAGGTCACAGGGAGGGGCGATTTCAGTCCCCAAATTGTTTATTTTATTTCTTGATTGCCACTTTGGAAAAGTGCATATCGTTTCCTTTATAATGTATATAAAATACTATATCTTTACATATGCAAAATAATCCAAATCTGTTCAGGAGAAAACAGATTTGATCCATAACCTATTAGCCTGGGTATTATTACTGCTTGGTGCACATTAAGCACCTGTAGCTGCTGACACAGAAAAAGAAATCATTATGAAGTTCAGGCTTATGCTTATTGAATTTACAGAACACTCGGTGAGTAAGAAGAAGCACAATTACTGGGGATAAACTCCCTGCTGCTGACACACAGCCCAGACCGTGCCGGGCACGTGATCAGAAGCACACGTGGGAGCTGCCAGCTGTGGTGAGATTTCAGGGCCATGAAAGGAGTCCTTTTCTGAAAAATCTTCTATCTCAGCTTCTGGGGGGCACCTCATTAATGGCAAAGCCCAAGGGAAATAACCCATGGACTCCGGAGGGCCCTGCCACATAACCCGTGGTCACTAAATATTGAAACAAATGGACAAATTAGTGGTTGTAAAGTTTCACTAATATTATAAGTAATCTGTAGCAAATCTTTCATTAAAACATAGCGAATATATTGTATATTATAAAAATAGCATAGCATTGCATAATTAGAAAATGGGTATGTCAAATAGCACCCCACTAAAGAGTAAAGAAAAATGGTATTCCTAACATCACTAACATAACTATACTACCACTATTCATAATTTAAAATTTTAGTCTCTCGACATATGTCTTTCTATATATATTTCACTATGCTTTCTTTCTCTTAAAAAATGTTTTCTAACACCAATCATTGTATTTTTCCCACCAAGTATATTATGAACATACTACCATGTTGATAAAATGTGTACTTTTATAGAAGAATATGACAGGAAAAGAATGGGAGTGGGAGGAATGGCATGAGACACTCTGGTGCTCAAATGGGGAAGACAGAGGTAGAGGTTGAAGAGAACAGAAACCAGAAAAAGAAGCTAAAGAAAACACCCCTCCCTGGTCTTTAGCAACATCCTTCCTGCACCCAGAGGTGGACGCAGGCTGGCTGTCATCAAGGTGGAGGTGCATGAAAGTTTGGTCTGGGTTCTTGGCTCCTCACCATAAAACACTAGCCTACGTCAGTGGCACAAATTTCTAAAGTTGATGTCAAAATGAATTTAACCAGAAACACTTTCTCCTGCAGGCTTAATCTGGGTAATTCTTAAAGACAGTGGTAAGAATGGGCACTCATTCCTTTGAAAAAGACTGATACATTAGGCCATCCAGAAGACTTCAAAAAAATTTTGCTTACATTTTATCAGGCAATTTTATCCCTAGAAGTTAAATATGTCAATTCTTGCTGCTCATCTTTTGTTGGCATCCTTTCCCAGTTCTTGGATATTCTTTTGTTAACTTTCTGGACATTTTCTGGCCTTCCATGTTCTTTCAAGGATACCCATGGATTGCACTGTCCCCAGCTTCCTCTTCTGAGACATGACTGATATAGCCTATGTCACACCCATTTTCAGCTCCACTGGCTACTACTATGTATAAAGTACCTAATCTCATGAATTCCTTCATGTTCAAGTTTTCATGGGTGCTGGTAGATTCAAATCTTATGTTCTCAGACGATATATACCTAGAAATAAATTTGGGTACAACGATGCCTTAAAGCAAAAAAAATGGTAAAAGTTTCAGAGGCCAGAGCAGGCCAATGGGAACGCTCATTTTGAGCAGAACACATTCAGACACTTTGCATACACAGCCCTCCACAGTGTCCATTCTTTTTGCTAGCCCCTTAAACCAGTGAAAATGTAGCATGTCAAAAAAAAACAAAACAAAAAAGGTTGCCTAGTATTTTTGAAGGTAATTCAAAGACTGGAAAAAGTTGAACTGCATTACACTGTCATCTTTGATGCTAATTTATTGGCCTTATTTCCTCTTAAAAGGTGACACTTTGCCATTTCCCCCCCAAATCAGCTAAATAGTGTTTTAAAAAAAATACCATTCAATTTAGGCATGTGAGGACTTGAGTCTGGCCATGCCGCAAATTACCCCTTAATTTTTATTGTAAAATCATAGAGATTTTTTTTTCAGGTTAATCCTAGTAACTCAAAAATATTTATAACTTTTATGGGTGGTGAGGGTGGGGATGTTTTCAGATTTTTCTGTAATAAGCTGTTATGAGAATAGTCTTAAATATTTTTCATGGTCAAAAAGACCATTAATTAGCAAATATGAGGGCAGTAGAGTATATTTTGTTGCTTAAAGGATTATGCTAATATGAGTAATGTAAATAATCACATATAATTTACGCCAAGAGATTTGCTTTATATGTTTGCATAGAATCGTAAAAACAGGAAGAATCTTGAGAAGTTGTTTATTTTATTCTCCACTTTTACACAGAATGCTTCCTTAGCAATGCCCTCAACATCTTTTCTGAAATATTAGATTTTTCAAAGAAGTGCTTCCGGTGGTATGCAGTATTTTTCCAGCAACCAAAAACTTTATTCAGTTTAAAGTTATCTTCTCCACATGCAATATGCTTTTCCAATTCCCAGTCACAAATAAGTTATTTGAAGTGCTGTATCTTTAATGCAGTCTTCAAACACAGGCGGTAAAAGCAGCATTTCCCCACGTATGCTCTCCCTCTGAGCACTGGTACAAGGAGATACTGTGAAAGAAAAGTTTCCATGGTTACAAAATTTGGCAGCTTCTGCATACTACAGGACCCTCCTGGAAATGATCTTGGTGTAGCTATCACAGTCTCTGAAAATTGTCTCCAAACCACATAATCTAAAGAACAACTAGGACATAGCTAACAAGTAACATAAAAAGCAAACTAAGTGCAGAGGTACTCAGATGTACAGCTGGTTGAGAACCATTGCTGTCTGTTTATTTGTTTGTTTTGTTAATCTTTACCTGAAAATATTTTTCCCATTGCCTTTTAGAGAGAGTGGAAGGGAGACAAGACAGAGAGAGAGAGAGAGAGAGAGAGAGAGAGAGAGAGAGAGAGAGAGAGAGAGAGAGAGAAAGCATCAGCGTGAGATAGAGACATTGATTGGTTGCCTTTTGCATGTGCCCTGACCAGGGCCGGGGATTTACCCTACAACCCAGGTACATGCCCTTGACCAGGAATTGAACCCATACACCACTCTAACCACTTAGCACCGTGGCCAGAGAAGGGAACCATTGTATTTGATTATAGGATGCTGTCCCAGGAACTGGGGCATGCAGTGATGAGGATCCTGAGCACTCAGAGCAAAGAATGTGACAGGTAGAATGTGCCACAGACAGTCTTCACACACAGGCGGTAAAACAGGGAACAAAATAAACAACCTTTTTTCATTTGCACAGTGAGGTAACTCAGGTCCACTCAACAGTGAAAAAGGAAAATGCACAAAGACAATCATGACTGTGTGTTGTATTGATTATTTTAGGTAGTAGAGTTAGCATTGTTCTATAAATGTTCTATAAATGCCCTTGTGATGGTCACATTGCTTCATCCTGCTTTAATCCTACTCAGAGGACGAAAGAGCACTGCCATAAAGTAATGATAATAATTGCAGAGCCAATGCTTTTTCTATGCATTGGTACCTCCTCCCTTTTTCTTTAAAAGCTATTCTGTGCATGTGAAGGTAAACGAGGAAAAAGGAAGTAAATGAAGCACTAATAAGGACCCCTCAGAGTATTTTAGGGAGTGGAGAGAAGGGTTCTTTCCTCAAATAACTATTGAAGGAGCAAAACTTATCTTCTAAAGGATGTGGACTGAACGTCAAGTAGAGTATGAATAGAATAGGAAGAAAGGGAACAGATACTACCTGTAAAGGGAACAACATTTGTAAAGTGTGTAGTTGAAAATGAGCCTTTACTGTATGGGGAAAAGTGAAGAGTCCCCAAATGAAAATTTTTTATATTAAGACATCACACACACACACACACACACACACACACACACTTGCACGTAATCTACCTAATTTCTAAAACCATAAATATTTGTTATATATATATAACACAATTATTTTCTTGCTTTAAAAAATTATTGTCTAAAGCAAAATAAGGCAGCATATTATTGTTTTACATTCTTGTGTTATTATTTTCTGATTATTAGTTGTTTCTGTCCAAAATGAAAATTATATTCCTTATGTCTAGATGGCATGCTACAATATCTCTTATTCTATCTCATAGAGTTGGATTAAATATAGGTGTTCAATGAATATTGTAATTGTTACACAAGCATATAATTCTATAGCTTAAGACCCTGAGGAAATTTGTTATACAATTGCTAGTCTTCATGGATGGGTAAGTTTGGGAAAAGCAAGTGTCCCAGTGCACAATAACTAGACAGGATTCCCATTTACAATGTGCTTTCAAATCCAATATCCTATTGTTTCTACAGCAAGCATGAGTGGTGAGTAAAAATGTTAATGCCCATTTTACAGATGAAATGATTGTGGTCCAGAGAGTTGAAATAATCTGCTGCATATTAGAAGGTGGGTGTCATAGCTGGACTCAAACCCTCATTTTATGATTGTGAATCTAAAGTAGAGAACAGGGCTGGACAGCCAGTGGGCAGAAGGAATATGCTGTGAGGAGAGAAGGAGGGTCAACCATGGGGAATGAGTTCTGAAGATAAACTTGAACTTGGGGCAGATTTTACAGTGGGGTGGGATTGGTAGCCAGATGTTTCTCTTAGAAGCTTCACTTTCTACAACTCCTAGGAATAAGAATTTTGAATCGTCATTAACCATGTGACTGTCCTCAAACTGTGTGTGTGGAAGTAGTCAGGAGTTTCAGCTAACTTGGCACCAAGAGGGTTAAGAGTGGGTTAAGAAGTCCTATTTCAGCTGTAAATGGGCCATTAGCAAGTGGTTAAGCTGTGCCTTTTGTAGAAAGTGATTGGCATCTGCTAATCAGCCTGCCACCAATTATGTGGTAAACATCCAAGTTATACTTGGGAGTGAGAGATTCTACCTCATATCTCTTTCTATGGGGCTGAACAGTGGCATCTAGTGGTTTGTTTTGAAATAAGCAAACCACTACTTCCACCTTAGTATTTCTCCTCAGGACATGCTCAGCTGTATGTTTTATCTCAAGAATAATACAACACTCCAACTTTTAGTATTGGGGTTATTGTGTGATATATGTTTGCACAAGGCCAATCAAAGATTTTTTGTAAACTTTTGAAAATCAAAATGTAGTAGAAATGCTACAAAGGTTTATGTTTTGGGGGGTTCCTCATTGCTCAAGGTTTCATCCTGGAATGAGCAAATTTAGAAAGTGAATTAGAATTACAGTGGGAAATAAAGAAGTTGTTTTCTGCTTTGGGAAACTTAAAAACCAAATCTTCCTGTGGATGAAGTGTGAGTTACAACCAAAATTGAATTCTTTTCAAATGGCCCCTCAAAAATCCAGCTCTTAAAATTATGTAGTTAAATTTCTATGTTCCTTTGTACTTAATACCCTAATATTAACACTATGTATTCTCTTAAAATACACTAAACATGATTGAGATTTTTTGGGGGGACAATTTTTATAATTTAAAAAAAAAACACCTATAATCTGGAAATTTTTAAAATATTGTATATATTTAAAATATTGATGGAGTAATCTATCTATCTACCTACTTACCTATTTATCTATTATCTACCTATCTATTGTAAACTCCATACAATATCTTCTCTTAGATCAGACCTTTATAAAAATTGCTAAGGAGCAGTAAAATGGACAGACAGGATTTGGCCTTCAAATTCATAATCACTTCACCCAAGCTAGGAGTGAAGTAGCCCAAAGAGGGTAGCATGATGAAGAAATGAAATAATGTAGGCATGGATAATCAGCACACTGAATAATTAAATATTGACATATTTAGATCATGGAAAAGAATGTTAAAATGTTCTCCAGTTATTAATTAGACAACCAAGCATGACTTTGGGAACTTTTATTTTTATTTTACAAGTGGCATGGTTATGAGATTTGGTTCAAGTTGCCTTATTCAGGTTTGTTGAGATCACTCCCAATTTGCTTTTCAGACTCAGTTGCCTGAGAACAGCATGGCGCTAAACCACACTGCCCTGCCCCAGAACCAGGGCCTGCCACACTACCTTCAAGACGGAGACCCCTTTGCTTCCAAACTTTCCTGGGAGGCGGATTTAGTGGCTGGAGTTTACTTAATAATAATCGGTAAGCTTCCTTAATTTTTCTGTGCAAAAGCTGCATCTAGAAAATTCCTGGGCTGATATGTCAATTTTGCACCACAAACCCAACACTCATGTGGATATTGTGAATAGAGGTGAAAAGTGGGAGGAAGGCAGAAGATGGGATGGATTCTCTATGTTCTTTATTCTTAGAAATAAATATTCCCTTGATGATTTAAAGAATTTTACAGCAAGAAAAACAAAATTACCTTGAGACTACACTTCATATTCAATGTTTTGTAGTAAGATTGTCTTCTGAATAAGAAAATGAATGATAATGAGCTTTTATTTAAATACAGTGCTTTTGCTTGCTAAAAAATGCTTCGATATAATAAAATATTATAAGCGTAGAATGGACCATGATAAAGTAATTTGGGTGAGAGTTGAAATGACGGCTTGGTAATAAATGGGAGTCAGTCCAGGGCCAATTCACATTGGCTTCCAGACTGTGCCATCCAATGCATTGGCCATGTGGGTCCCATGCACCCACCTGAGCTGTGACTTTTCCAAACTGAATGCACTATAGTGTAAACACACACCAGACACTGAAGACTTAGTACCAGAAAAACAATGTAAAATAGCTCGTTAATAATTTTTTAAAATAATGACATGTCCTACCTATAATATTTTGGATATATAAGCAAATCTTAAAATTAATTTAGTACTATTTTTACTTTGTTTAATGTGACTATCAGAAAAAAAAATTAACTACATGTGTGGTCCACATTGTATTTCTATTGGGCAGCACTAGTCTAGGCACTCAGAATTCAACCATAATGCCTTTCTGAAATTTAAAATTGTTTCAGATTTGAGCAACCAGTGTACAGGTGGGTTATGTCTTTAGGTGTGTCTGCCTTTCATCTTTTCAGATGTTGGGTCAAGCTTTCTCTTTTTCTCTTTCCCTCCCTCCCACCCTCCCTCTCACTGACTTTCTCTCTCTTTCTCTCCCTCTCTCTTGTCTATTTATTACTGGATAAGAATTTTATTTGAACTCCTGAAATTAGCAAAACTCACTAGAAAAGTCTGGAGACTCCTCTCTGGTCACTGCCTGAGTCAAAAGAAATTCTGCTGCAAAGGGATTCCCTGGGTCCTTGGCTTTATTAGAAGTAATTATGAAACTGATTTAAATTCTATATTTTATAAATGGGCCTCCACATCCTTTCACACACAAATAGATACCAGATGCCCATTCTTCACCACAGTTTAAGTTACCGTACTTGGAAAACAGCAGCGAATAAAGTGGGCAAACTCTCTGCCTGCATGGGGACCATCTATCTGGAAATAAAACTCACATGGCATTTTTATTAAGCATAAGTACTTTCAATGATGAGAAAAGACAGAAAAATAGACATCATATAACTTGAATTTGTCTCAATTAATTACAATGAATGAATGAAAAAGTAGCACCTGTAACCTGACCCATTTCCCCAGGCAACACAAACTAGGGAGGGAGAGCTGTCCATTTCCATCCTGACAGGAGGGGTCCAGGGAGAAGAGGCAAGTAGAGTGGCTGTGAGTGGAGGAATCCAGAGACTTTCTCACTTGATAGACCTGGGGTTGGAGCTAGGAAAAAGAAGTCCCAAAAGAGTCCCCAAAGGGATCATCTAGTGACTTAGGTAACTGGGGGAGAGCCAAGACATGTTCCAGAACATTCAGTTTACTCAGGGGCAGCTGGAGGGAGGTGGATTCATCCTAGTCTCAGGTCTTGGGCTTCGTCCTATGCCTGGTTTTCACACCCTCCTAGGATAGGTTTACAGGATGTGTCCAGATTCCTTTTAAGGAACCAGAGTGGAATGACATTCTTTGTTAAATACTGGAAGTCTTAGGAAAAACTGGGAGATGAAGAGATCAAACTGGAATGGAGGAGAAATAAACTACAGACCATTCCCATCCCCTACTCTTTTACTATGACTTAGTTTTTTATCTGTCAATATATGAGAGTTTACATATTTTCGTATTCATAGAGTCAAGATTTTCATCATATAAAAATGTTCCCCCTTTAGTCTTTATTTTCTTAACCTGATTTCCCTTAACAATCCTTTAAAATCAGTTTGCATTCTCTTGATACCCCCCTGCAGCTAAGATTGCCTGTGGAATAATCTATTGTAAATGCAACTCATAGTGAGTTGACTATATACAGATAATACTTTGGACACTGGGTGAAACCTTATGAATCAGAGGTAGTTAAGAAAGGAAAAGCAAGAAAACCAACAATCTCAAAAAAAACAGAGAGAGAGACAAAGGGTATTTAAATGATCTTTGTGTTTCAAATGCATATGCATGCTTATTTCAATCTCCTTGGATACTAAGTAGATGGCATCTGTTTATAATTTTTCAAGTCATGTTTTCACATTTTAATTTCCCAGTGTGCCTTGGTAGTTGATCTCCTTTCATGAGCTGTAGGTTTCACTGTAGTGGGTTTGCTCAAGAATTCCATACTCATTTATATTTTTAACTCTTCTGCCTTAAGATAGCTAAAGAGAGTGTAAAGGGCCATTAAGCAGGCCTGTTCCCGGGATCAGAATCTCCTAAGAGCACAGGGCAGCTAGTTCCTGGTGGTTTCATACCATCAGCTGAAACGCACACTTTTCTCCTTGCCTCCCAAATGAATTGTAGCGGAGAGGTAGGAATTAAAATAGAAAACTCTGGGTTTCTCCTGTTAATACTCTCCTTATTCCTTACTACTAAAGGCAGCTGTACAAGATTCTCATTTATACACAGCTACACTATGAAGCAAGAATTCCTGAAGAAATCTACTCTACATGTTAAGCTATGGAAGTAGGTGTATTATTTTCTTAAATAAAGTCAGTAGGGATTGGGTCATTTTGGCTTTAAACTGGGTTTGTAAGCGCTTTGGAACAGTTTCATTGTAATGCCACAGGCAATTAGTCATTAAATGAAAGGATATTAAGAAACAAGTGGGAACACGTTGATGCCATTGTTGGTAGGTTGGTGGTTGAGGGTCAGTTTCTCTCCCTCTGGTGCAGGGGTCCTCAAACTTTTTAAAGTGGGGGCCAGATCACGGTCCCTCAGAGAGCTGGAGGGCCGGACTATATGAACTACTAATCCCTACTGTAACACCTTGGCTGCGCTCACTGCCCAAAAAACCTGGCGGGCAGGATCAGACTCTCCTGGGGGCTGCATGTGGCCCGCGGGCCATAGTTTGAAGACCCCTGCTCTGGTGGGAGGGGAGAGCCCATATTACCAATTGTCACCCACTTCCCTTCTATACCTATTCCAGTAGCAGCTGCAGACACCAATGTCCACGTGTCCTCAGGAGGCTGTGGCCCTGGGGCATGTCCCTAGGAGATGCCCTTTCCTGGCTGGGGCCATGCCAGCTTCCTCTGGCCTCAGCCTCTCCTGCATCCCTCAGAGTCCACAGCAATAGTGAAAGCAGCTAGTTTGGCTTGGGTCACCTTATCTTCAGGATTTACCAAGAGCCGAGAGGTTAACCCATCTTACCAGAGGGAGGGAGTTCTAGAAAGTTAATACTCCAGACAAATGCCTGAGGAAATATTTTTCCGGGGACCAGTACAAGCACTGACTGGCAGGATGCCCACACCTTCCTAGGCTCACTGGGAAGTTATGGCTCCTTTTTCTGGGTAAGTTCAGTCTTATAATCCCTGGTTCCTATCCTTTTGGAGAGAACCATCCCTCACCTGTCACTCATGCTTTTTGTTTCATCTTCTTAATCTAGATTTTTATGTAGAGTCCTCTCACCACCCTCTAACCCTATGATGTCCGTTTTTGAAACTGAAAAGTGTTTTGTGTTTGAGTGAACTCTAAATCCCAGTTTTTAACAACGGGGGATTTATATTTTTCTTTGTAGGGATTCTGTCCACAGTTGGAAATGGGTATGTCCTTTATATGTCCTCTAGACGAAAGAAGAAGCTGAGGCCGGCGGAAATAATGACTGTCAATTTGGCAGTCTGTGACCTGGGGATCTCAGGTAACACAGTCACGCTGTTTCTACTTTGGGGGGTTGAATTGTGTCCCATTCTAAAGTCCTCACTGGCTTGGACGTCACCCCCATCCCATCTGCTTTTGCTCCTCTCTTCCCAAGTCATGTTTACATTTTGTGGTAAGTCAATAAAGTGTTGTCTGGATAAAACAATCATTCCTTCAGCCTTCATTCCTTCTATGTGCCAAGCATGTTAGATGTTGAGGACACTATCTGGAATAATACAGGATACCTCAGTCTAATCTAAATGCAACTCATAATGAGTTGACTATATATAGATTTTGCTTTGGGCACTGGGTAAAACCTTATGAATCAGAGTTAGTTAAGAAGGGAAAAGCAAGACACCTCCAGATGTTGTAGGGCTCACTGATTGAGAAAACAGAAACCAGCAGGCTGTGGATCACTGTTTTGAGCTCTATTAAAACCCTTTCATTCCCATATGGAAATCTATTAAAATAAGCAACTTTCATACCCAGCAACTTTCATGTAATTGGCTGAGAATGTCACCTGGATATCAGGGTATTGAAAATTAGGGTTTTCAGATGCATATACTCTGAGTCCAAAATTCAAAACTGCTTCTCTGGCCTCTGGTAACCCATCAAGAATTTGGAATAAAATTTCTCTTTGGCTATAATTTATTTTTGTAAATATGAATAACTTTGGGGAAAACACCTCCCTTTCCTTCATCTGTAAAATTCCCAAGTGGCCTAGATACACTCAAATGTGCCGATGGAGCCCACAGCCTGCTGCTACTTAGAGCATAGGGTCTTCAATCACTAGAGTTGGGGGTATGGAGTATGAACAGCACACATCCACTCCTCATTCTGCTAAAATCCTTTTAAAAGTTTCCTATCTAAAGCATCTCCTTGAAAAATATTTTCTGATATTTTATTTCTCTCTTCACCTGGGGTTATTCCTGCCACTGCCAATCTCTGAAACAAGGCCCAATAATAAGCCTCCCCTACTGGGCACTTACCACACAGCAGTGAGGGGCTGTTCTCTTACTGAGAGTTGGATGGTGTAGGTTATTTGGAAAGATTTTGCTCAGCATGGACAGACTTAAATAGCATGAACTCTTACAGGAAATACACAGGCACATTAAGGGAAACATGACATGTCAGGCCCCTCTCTGTGAAAATAGCCAAAATGAACCCCAGGGAATTTTCGAGGCTGCAAAATAACTGCCATTTTTGCTATTGCCACGCGATGGCGCTGTCACAACATACATGACAGCTTTCCTGGTCAGCTAGCCCTGCTGACCCAGATGGTTTTCTTCCTGGTTGGTACTGGAGGTAAAGAGCTTGAAGAGGTACACTCTGTAAACTGGACACACATCTCCTCCAGAGTGAAACTTGCTATTTCAGAGACCTCTTTCATCATTAAATCATACCCCACTGATGCTTATGGCTGAATTAGACTAGGCTTGAGTCAAATGTCCTTAAACAGTTTGTATTTACATTGAAAATACACTCAACTAAGCAGTTCTGCTCTAGAATTGCACAAACCACCTCACCAGTCTGCATATATCTTTAGAGTAATTCCCTGGGAAATATTTTCTTCCATGTGATAGCTTCCTCTGGTTCTCAGATCATTTTTTCAAGGTCTGAGGGCTATTTCTAATACTTTCCCTTTCCAATTTCTAATACACTTTGTATTAGTCAACTATATTCCATTATATTCCATTATAAGCACCTTGAGCAAGCAAATCTTAGAGACCAGGTGTCTATACATCTGTACAACTAGCATTTGTTGTTTAAGTACCAATGGCTTGCAATCATGTATAAGTATTAGAATCCCCTGGGGAGTTTATTTTTTTTTTTAAAGTATATTGAAGCCTGAACTTAGTGCAGATAAATTAAATCAGACTATTTAAGGATTGGTGTCCTGAACATTAATATTCAAAATAAATCAAAACAATGCAAAAACCAAGCAAACAAAGAACCAAAAAACTAAACAACTCCTTCAGCTATTCAGAACCAGATGGGTTCATTACCATTCCACAAAGCGAAGAAGAGAGAAACATTTTGTGTGACATTGCAAAGGTTCATCAAATGCTCAGCTCCAGAAGGAATCTTAAAATAGCTTTTGTTAATGGGTTGAAGGCACAACTGACACCAATTACCCCATGTAAGTCACTTTCACTTGTCTTTTGTTGCCTTCAGCACCCACCTGCAGACACTTAGCTCTCAAGCTTTGAATTGGCTATTTCCTCTACCTAGAACATTTTTCCTCAAGATATTTCCACTGATTTAGGCATCTGCCTCAATGTCATATCCTCAGAGAGGTCTTCCCTTTTCTCATTATGTAAACAACAATTTCTGTCTATCCCCTTCCTCTGCTTTATTTTTCTTCACAGCACAAATCAGTACCTATCATTCCATTACATTGTATCTTACACTACAAATGTTTTTGTTTGTTTTTTTGTCTGCTCTCCCTGTTAAAACCTGAATTTGTGAATCTTGTTCGCTAGCCCTTGAAGGCAGTAAATATCCAGTTGAATATTGGTAGCTGGGTTTTCCTCAGGCAGTAAGGTTCCAGAACATTCTTGATAGATATGTCAGGTAGAGAGTTTGAAGAGCTTTGGGATCACATTCCCTTCAGGGAGGTGGAGATTGAGTATAAGGACTGAACAGCGTGGGAATGAAAGTATAGGTGCTCCTCCACATGCAACGTGTTTTCATCCTGATAAACCCATCCCACACTAAAAATATTGAAGTCAAAAATGCATTTGATACACTAACCTAATCCATCCAGCCTACCTTAAACATGCCCAGAACACTAACACTAGCCTACAGGCTGGCAAAATCATCTAATAAAGCTAAACCTACATAATAAAAGAGTTATATGCAAATTAACCATCACTCTGCTACACTCACAAGCCATGCCCACTAGCCATGTCCACCAGCCAATCAGAGTGAGTATGCAAATAAAACCAACCAAAATATCTATAGCTACAGAGAATAGGAGGGAGGCTTGGGTTTCCCAGGCAACAGGAACATCATCTGGACCCAGGTTGCTCCTAGGCCCATAAGCCCTGAGCTGCAGGGGTCCCAGAATGCTCCCTGACCACTCAGAGCCTATGAGTGAAGCCACTTGGGAATGCTCCAGCACCAAGCAGTGGTTTGGGTCCACACCCCCAGCCTGAGGTCTCAGGCCTGCAGCTATGCCGGCACCGACACAGAGATCCCTTCCCAACCCAGCCTGGGTTCTCAGCCACTGAGTCACATCAGCCAGGCAGATATGGAAGAATCTTAAATGTTTTTTTGTTTTTTTTTTTTACATATGTATTTTATTGATGTTTTACAGAGAGGTAGGGAAAAGGATAGAGAGCTAGAAACATCTATGAGAGAGAAACATCAATCAGCTGCCTTCTGCACAGTCCCCACTGGGTATGTGCCCCCAACCAAGGTAATGGCCTTGACTGGAATCAAGCCTGGGATTCTTAAGTCTGCAGGCCATTGCTCCATCCACTCATCCAAACCAATTAAGGCTGTCCAATATGTTAAAGAAGAAATCCTGCCTAATAAAGAGGGAATATGCAGAGGAGGGCATTTAGGGGTGACCAGGCTGTCAGGGGAGGACAGTTGGGGATGATCAGGCAGGCAGGAGAGCAGTTAGGCATCAATCAGGCTAGCAGGGGAGTGGGTAGGGGGTGATCATGCTGGCAGACAGAAGTGGTTAGGGGCAATCAGGCAGGCTGGCGAGCAGTTGGGAGCCAGTGGTCCAGGATTGTGAGAGGGATGTCCAACTGCCTGTTTAGGCCCAGAAGTTGAACATCCCCCAATGGGTCACAGATTGGAGAGGGTGCAGGTTGGGCTGAGGGACACACACCCCCCTGCACAAATTTTGTGCACCAGGCCTGTAGTCTATAATAATAAAAGTGTGATATGCTAATTAGACCAAATGGCTGAACAACCTCCTGGACAAAGCCAGGGCTGTGATGGCCTAGCCCCTTGCACAAATTTTGTGTATGGGGCCTCTAGTTTTACAATAAAAGTGTTAAATATCTCATGTACTTTATTTATTACACATATCACTTTCACACCATTGTAAAGTAAAAAAAAAAAATCATTACATTGAACCATCATTGGGTGGGGACCACCTGTAAAAGAATATTTTCTAGAAAACGAATAGCAACAACAACTAACCTAATGGACAGCAAAAAGGAATAAAGAGTTAAAATCCCAGAAATCTGGGCCTGATTGGAAAGAAATTGAACCTGACATTTACTAAAATAGCTCTCTCTCATTTGATTAAGATGTAACTCAATAATGAGTTGAGGTAGGTGGGTAAGTGTTAACTGGAGGGAACTTCCCTTCACAAACTACTTGGCGCTCTAGTTGTAGGCAAACCGTTCACGATCATCTCTTGCTTCTGTCACCGCTGGGTGTTTGGCTGGATTGGCTGCCGCTGGTATGGATGGGCTGGATTTTTCTTTGGCTGTGGAAGTCTTATCACCATGACTGCTGTCAGCCTGGATCGATACCTGAAAATCTGCTATTTATCTTATGGTAAGTAGAAAGGTTTCTAACTCCCTGATAGTCAAAGCTAGATGGCTTGTCAGAGCTGTCTGTATTTCACTCATAGGCAATAAACAAAGATTATTCATAAACTCATTAATACTCAGGAGTATGTGTATTTATAACCTATTTTAACGTAACATATGTTTAAAGGTTTAAGTTGGTATCAGTGTGGCTTTCTTTCAATACTACATGTATAAGAATGTCTGGTATTTGCTTTTAAAAGTATCCTTCCCTTGTATAAAGCTTCTCCCATGTTTTGCCATGCAGACAAAGGAAACAAAATGCTTTGGAAGGATGTTAGGTCCATGATGCTTAGCTGGTTCCCACGCAGTAAGTGTAATTGCATGAGATGTTTGTGATTCTCCTCAAGCACCAAGGCTCCCTGTGATGGCAGAGATGAGGAATTCAACCGTCTGCCTCTAAGCTAGAGAGCCGGGCAGCTGGGTCTACAAGAAAGGACACACACAGAAATGTCACTCCACGTCCCTTTTGTGGTATTGGTAGATAGGTAGAAAGATGAATGATGGGCCAACAATAAACAAGTTTTCAGGGGCTAAAATTTTTGTTTTTGTTTGTTTGGCTGGTTTTTAGTGATTAGACTATCCCACATGTTGAATAACTTTTTATTACCTTTACTTCTTGGGTTCTGGAAACTTATTGAACCCACAATAGAAGCATTTGGGCCCTTACATTCAATATTGAGAACCAATGGCAACCAGGGGATAATATTGGCTCCCTCTGGATTCAGCTGCTCTGTCCCTCAATCTGCCAATCAGAATGACTGTGACCTTGGGGACAGAGTAGTCTGGAGCCCGAGGTTGGAAAGGTTGAGTTGACTTGCCACAGTCCCCAAATCCAAGGAAATTATCCACAGAAAATGGCAGGGCCATGATTTACCATTTTCACAATCCAGCACTCATTCTTTAAAAAAACAACAAAAAACATTGTGTCCCCTTTTGTAAACAGTTTAAAACTTCCAATAGAAATAGCTTAAATAAAAATTCCCAATAAGATAAAATATATAATTACATATATTCTAAAAGACTTCAGAGTCAAATTATTTTGGTCATATCAGCGATGGAAGAAGGCTTGATTTGGGGTGGTGAACACATAATGCAATATATAGATGATGTATTACAGAATTCTACACCAGAAACCTATAGGATTTTAGTAACCAATGTCACTCCAATCAAGCCTATAAAAAATGTGAATATGTATATATGTATGTATAATATTATATTTATATATATTATAGACAAGAAGGCAAAACGTTCAACTTCCTGGGAATATTGGAGGTATATGAAGCCTTAATGACTCTGCTTTTTAAATATTTTCTTAAACATAGGCTTTGTGTCAATTAAAGAGGTGATCTTCTCCATCCTTAGAATGATTGCAGGGCATAACTACTATGGGAACTGTAGACCTTTCTCCCAGATAATGCGATAAATTGTTTTAAGACATCCCTGACAGACAGCCACTTGGCTTCTTCTTGAATAATTCCAGTGACCAGTGACGGGGAGCTTACTACTGCACAAGGCAGCCCATTCTCTGATTGGTCTGCTGTCATTGTTACAATGTTATTCCTTATATTAAGTCAAGACTGCCTCCCAGTAATCTCCACCCATTGGTCCTAGTTCTGACTTCTGGAGCAACACAGAACCAACCTACTAATCTACTCCCTCCTGTATTGACAGCCTTTCACCATACTCAAATGTAAGTATAAAACACCTCACCAAGTAACTCTAACTATAAATGCTTGTAAGTATGCCTATGCACATTCCATAAATATATGAGATTTTCCATGCCCATGTTTTATCCATGATAACGGATAACCAAGGGCTGACATATATAGCTGTTATCCCTATCTCGTTGGGTTCAAAAAACTTTTTAAATGCCATATACTTAAAAAAAAAATAGAGACAATAGAGTATATAAACAATCTGTTTTATTTCTTGAAAGCACTAAATAAGACAAACCCAGGAGAAAAAAAAAAAAAAAAAGGTATGTTACTGTTGTTCTGTACAGCTTGCAAAAGAGGCTTTGCATTATTTCACTTAATCTTATCATCTTATCAAAACCTGTAAACAATATAGTCTTACTTCTTCCATTTAACTCATAAGAACACTAATATTGACAGGTCCCATGAAGAAGGTCAAATACTAGAATTGAGAAGTAGGCCCTGCTGCCTTCCCAAACCTCACAGGGCACTAAGTAGAGACAGACCTTAAGTCTATGTCTCAGAAATCATTCTTTTTTTTTTTAATTAATATGTTTTGATATTTTTTTCCGCTACTGTAAGACCAAGGCAGGAAGGCCCTGTGGTGTGAGGTGATAGGCAGGGTGTGGAAATAATTTCCCATGAACTGCAGCCAACCTGCCCGTGGTGGTTGTGTTCAAATTTGGGAAATGCCCACCAGTGCCTTATAGCTCTTCTAGATGATTGCACTGTTTCTTCCTCCTGGAATTCTCTTTTGGTTAATAGAAACTAGTGCTGAAAAATGGAGCTCATTATGGTTTTTTACTTTTCTTTTGTTTCATTTTCCTGAAAATATTTTCACAGAATATTTTGCAGAATGTGGTACCATCTACCTAGATTTCTTCCCTCTTCCCCTAAGGCTGTGTGAGTGTGGCTGTTGTGTTCATAATGTTGAAAGATTCAAAATCTGCTCTCACCAAGCAGCGTCAACCATTTCAATGTCACCTCAAACAGCCATGATAAATGGCGCATCAATCCACATGCGACAAGTGTTTAGGAAGATAAGTGACATGAGAGACACAAAAGCTTTTAGGGAGAAGAGTACACATGTAAAAGATATAAGCAATGTCTTGTCATTTGATTCTACCTTGGATGACCCACTAATACATGCCTTTTTTAGTTCAGTCTACCAGTTGGCCTCTTGCATTGAATAGGATCTCAAAGTTCATTCTGGATGCTTTCCCAAGATCCTCCACTGTCTTCAGCATCCTCTCATCTTTTTTTTTCTGTCCTCTTTCCCCAGCTTTTGTCACATCCCTCTCCAAAGGCTCCCAGATGTCTAGAGCAAACCATCCCTGTGAAATCACTTCCAATTTTATTCTCTTAGAAAAAGGTCCAGCTCTGGAACTTTTCTCCCTTCCCTCCGCTCTCCCTCAGGCTTCAGTTATCTGACCACTTCTCCCAGAAGCTAATGGAATAACTCTTTGGATGTGGAATTTGACATGTCGAGGGGAGGTATTTGGGTGGAGGGCAGATTATATCTTGGTAATGGTTTTCTTCCCCCTCCAGGGGTTTGGCTGAAAAGGAAGCACACCTACATCTGCCTGGCATTCATCTGGGCCTATGCTTCCTTCTGGACCACCATGCCCTTGGTAGGTCTGGGGGACTACGTACCAGAGCCCTTCGGAACCTCCTGCACCCTGGACTGGTGGCTGGCCCAGGCCACAGTAGGGGGTCAGATTTTCATCCTGAACATCCTCTTCTTCTGCCTCTTACTCCCAACGGCTGTGATTGTGTTCTCCTACGTGAAGATCATTGCCAAGGTTAAGTCCTCCTCCAAAAAAGTAGCTCATTTTGACAGTCGGATCCATGGCAGCCACATGCTGGAAATGAAACTGACCAAGGTAACTGCAGTAACCATTTACAGAGGTGTTTTCTAATCACTTAAAACTTCAAAGGACAACAAGGATAGGGAATGTTGGAAAGTAGGAGGTCTTAGAATCTCTACTGTTTATGTCCTTCTGAACTTGGTTATTATTTTTCTAAACCTTGTGGTATATCTTTTCTCTGGCTCTGTCTCTCACTCTCTTTTACACACACACACACACACACACACACACACACACACACACTAATTCTAATATTTACCAAAATTATACAGTGGATCTACTGAAGACTTATTCTCTCTATTGAAGAGAATATTACTGGTTCTTATAAATTATTTTAGCATAAGAATAATAACTTTTATAAATTAAAAAATACCTCACAGAATTTACTGTTTTATATGGACTTTGATTAGGGACGTGATTGGGGACATTCTGCTCTCACACTTTGTTTATAGAGTAAGAACTTACCACATCTGCTTTCCTAAGGAAACTTAACACAGGAGCAATTTCTGCAGGTTTGGGTCCCCTGGTAAATGCTAGTTTTCAGAGTTGGCAGCAATTTAAATATTGTAACATAAGGAAAAGGGCAGAAAATTTGAAAACAAACTAGGGTTTAAATTTTATCACCAGTACTTGCCTGGTTTGTGACCCAAAGCTAAGCACCTTTAAATTTGTATTTCTTCACAAGTATAATCTATGGCATTAGGTTATGATGGAGATTTAATGAGATAAAGCATGTTGTACTGTCATTTGGTGCATAGAAGATGTTAAATTAATTGTAACTTTGACTTTCTTTTTACACTTTCATCAAATCTCATCCTTATGTGGAAAATACTTTCAGCTCATACTATCACAATAAATGACATACAGATAATATCAAGCTGTGTAATTAATATTAGTACACTGGACTTTCCATCTTCTCTTTTAAAGATAAAAGTAAATGTAGATGGAAGTTCTAGTAATTCCTTCTGGTAACCCAGTAACCCATGTTGATGATAGCCCATCTTCAGGTTTCATCACTGCCTACTTTCAGGACCAAGATCTTAGGGACCTTACTAGTTCCTTCTTGACTGGAGATGGCTTCCTAATAAGTCAGGGCCCTCCTTTTAGTCATTCTTCTCTCCAAATTGCTGACTTCCAATTGGTCTAAGATCTCTTGGTTGCACAGTTGAGGTAAATATTCTTTTTTGAAAAATTAAAATACAGTAGACATCTAATATTAGATGTATAACCCAGTGATGCAACATTTATATTCCTTATGAGATCACTAAAATAGTCTTGTAACTGTCACCATACAAATTTATTATGATAATATTGACTGATTCTCCTATACTATACATTACATTCCTGTGACTTATTATTATCATGTTTTTTATAACTGGAGGTTTGTACCTTTTCTTCTCCTATCTGTTTTGTACACATTCCTCACTTTACTCCCCTCTGGCTACCATCAGTTTGTTCTACTTGACTTTTGCTTCTTAAACTCCACTTGCTAGGCAGGAGGAAGTTTGACAGAACTTTTCATCATTCCCAGTTTATACCAATAACCTAAATACAGAGCAGCTCTTCATGAACAAAAATGCAGAATTGGGAATCATGATCTACTTCTCTCTTATAACTGGCTACAAAGTAGAAAAAAATTTTTCATAAAATGAAGGATCACAAATTAATTTTTTTCCAGCTCTTCCTTGAGCTCCTAGCTCTAAAAAATAACTCCAAGTTAAATGTGGGTTACATTAATCCAAATTCTATTCTATATCAAGCACTGTTTTAGGAACTGGATGAATGCAACAGTGATAGTGTTCCTTTCTGGTTACTGATGGGAAACAACGTGATGTCTATCACACTGCTGTGGATTTCAGTTGACCTGTAAGCCTTGTAGTTTGACATATTGTGAGGGTGCTGAGATGTCATGTGACTTTCTCTTCTTCCATCCCCCAGTGTCATTGGCCTTGAGACATTTTGCTGATCTTGCCTAGTGAGTCTGGGTCCTCATATCCATGAGGTTCTTCTCTAGTTTTTCAAGTCTGTTAATCATCAAGTCTGTTCTCTTTCCTGTTTGTCTAATTGCTTGACTTGACCCACTCACAACTATGAACATGCCAGAGTTTTGTTTTTGTTGTGTATTCTTAGAGAGTTGGTAACTTCTGCAGCTCATTATCCATATGAGGCGAAGCTCAGCACACACCATTTAAATTGATTTATGATCATTCTCCTTGTCCTAGACTGTATAGATTAAACAGGCTCACCCAGACCAGATTAACCAAGCACATGTTAAATGAAAAGTGTAGGTATATATGTGCATGATTTTATTTTATGTATATTTTCTACCATATATACTGAATGATATTATAGTATATATATTATTTCTATATTTAATTTACAAAATGTATATTTAAATAACCTAAATATATGTTTCTAATTATTCACACTTGTGCAAAAACCTTAAGTCAAGAGTGAACCCACAGTGAACAATGAACACAACTTTCTATTGTGGCACATTCTGTACTAAATTAAAACTATTTTAAATTACTATTAATTTTGACCTTGATTTTCTATACTGAGTGAAAATAAATAGGAAAAAAAGGCCTCCTGCTGGGTCTTTTTCCTCCATTTAGCTACCTCTCAGGATTGGCAATTCGCCTGTTTGCTTGGAGCTTCTGATCTTCAGAACAGCCTGGTCTAAAAGCTTATTACTTAAAGGCCACCTCCGAGGATTCTGGGATCAAAATCATTTACTTTTTTGTGTACTCTAATTATTTCTAGATGGGTTATTACCTGGGCCTGCGTTTTGCCAGTCTGGCTTTGTCAACTTAAAAATTGATGTTTTATTTATAACCCTTTCTACACATTGTAGCTTCCCTCTAATTTATTTTAAAAGGTGGTTTTGCTAGGCTTTTGTAGCAGCCTGAAATTTCACAGTCTACAGACATTGCAGAGAAGTGGAAAGTAAAATAAAATAATCATAATCATAAAGAAACCAAAAGGAAAAACATTCTCTCTTCTTATCTATGTCTATGACTCAGCCTAACCTCACTTTTAGGTCTTCATCTGACCTTGTAAAACAATGTTAAATGATCAGGATAAATACAGTTGAATTAAGATTCTTTGTCATCTTCTCGCGGCTACGTTCTACTAGTAAGGACATCTTTATAATTCCATGGTGCCAATGGGTGGGGGCTCCTAATCTGCTGGTTGTTTATTGATCCTGGCATTGCTGAGATATTTAAGGTTCCCTCTGGTCTCAGTCATCACTTGTCATGGGTCACTTTGCATCCTTCTTGTCCCAACTATAAAGCCTCTTTAGATTCATCAACAATTCCAGCTACTTCCCCATCTTTGAACTGCAAATGTTAGGAGCTTGGTTAAGACCCTGAAAAGTGAGCCATCTGTTTTCTGCTCTTCTATCCCCAAAGCATTGAGGCTCTATTGCTCCAAGACCCCCATCCCTGTCCCTCCTTCTCTCCCCCTCCCCACCCCATGCTTTCTCAGTGGAGTAGCTTAGGAACAGTTTCTCTAGGTCAGCTACCAGCTCCTCCGATGCCCTCCCTTTCTTCTGGCTATAGGCTCTTCAATCAGGCTGCAGTGGAAAAACTGGCTCCTACAGCACACGCGTCCCTTAAATTGCTCACATAATAAGCCTAATGCCCCAAGTCCTTCAAGTCTCTGGGTGCGGATACTCAAAGTCATTTTAATCCCACTCAAAACCCTCTTCTCTGATGTATTTTCTCTCTCGTAAATTTCCAGTTTCTTTTTATAAAACTCAGATGCGGAGAAATGAATGTTTTACATCTCTAGATATTTTGGCTTTTAAAAACCTTCACACAAGGCAATGAAGGAGGCTCTTGCTGCTTCTTTGCTGCTTCTTTACAGAGGGAGGTGGTGGAGTCACAGGAAGGGGATGCCAGAAGCATAGATGAATTTTTTCCAGATTTAGTAGGCAAAGTCTATTAGTACTTCATATGTATTCATTTAACAGATGTAGATCAGCTATAGTGTCCCATATCTATAGTTAGTTTCTAGATCTTGTGGGTACTCAGCTTTCTCTTAATTTTTCTATTTTCTCTAAAATCCCTGCCTAGTTTAAGCCCCTCTGTAGGGCATCAGAGCACTTGGCAGGTTTATGTTACTGAATCTCATGTTTGTTGCTCTTTTTTGAAAGATAGTAGTAGGTGAGGGCAAGCACTGTTTGCTGCTGCCCTCCACAGCCTGGTGCCTGCTAGATGCTTAATCAAGATTGCTGTAATGAATACGTAATTGCATAAATGAAGTTAGCCTAATTATATTTGATGAGTTTTAAGCAGTCCCTTGACCCCTGGCTTCAGACCCTCTTTCCCTTTTATTCCTGAGGATGTGTTTTGTTTTGCTTTGTTTTTTCACCATGATTGTAAATGATTTTTTTAAAATTCATGAACATAAATGTCTGCTTCCCTCAAAGGATTTCTCTCCTTTGTTGCTCATCAAGTGTTATTTGTCATTGATGATTTGGATTTAGGGAACCCCATGTGAATTCTAAGGGTAGTCTGTAATAAGGCTGACTGCACTGCTTTATTTTTTCACCTAATTAATTAACTTATTTTATCTGTTTCTTCTTAACTTAAATGTCACTTCCCAGAGAAATATCCCCTGATTGAACTCGTCTTCTTATTATAATACTAAGGGCCCAGTGCAGGAAATTTGTGCACTGGGGAGGCGTCTCTCAGCCCAGCCTGCCCCCCTCACATACTGGAAACCCTAAGGGGATGTCCTAGTGATGGTTTAGGCCCACTCCCTGTTGGGAGCAGACCTAAGCCCCAGTCTGGCCTCCCTTTGTGGGAGGCCACCAGGCTGATCAGGGGAAGGCGCCAACCCCATCACCCCTGCTATTGCAGCCACTGCCAGTCACCACAGCCGCCAAGGTATTTTCATCAACATGGACTCCAGTCCCTTCACCATGAAAAATGGGAACTTTCTTTAGGCGTTTTCAAGATGTGTCTTTCATAGGATATGACATTTCTTTCTTTATTTTTCTTTTTATTCTCACCTGAGGATATGTTTCCATTGATTCCCGCCCCCTCCCTTCCTCTGATCCCATGCTCAGCCCCTGCCCAAGCCTAAAGCCTCCACCCCAGGGCTCCTCCCTCCTTCCCTCTCTGAACTTTAGTTTTCTCATCTATGAAAAAAAAAGCTGGGGGAGGGGGATTAAGTGAAAACTAAGTTACCTTCTAAAACTCAGAGGTTTGCTCTGCAGGCATGGCTCAATGATTGAGCATCAACCTATGAACCAGGATGGTTCGATTCCCAGTCAAGGCACATGCCCAGGTTTTAGGCTCCATTCCCAGTGGGAGGTGTGCAGAAGGTAGCCAATCAATGATTCTCTCTCATCATTGATGTTTCTCTCCTCCTTTCTGAAATCAATAAAAATATATTAAAAATTAAATAAATACAACTCTGGGATTCTGTGAAAATGGCTGGATTGGTTGGATTATTTAAAGGTTTGTGGTGCCAGTTTGGCTCAATGGGTAGAGCATCATGTTGCCTGTGGACCAAAGGGTCCTAGATTTGATTCAGGTCTGGGCATGTACCTTGATTGCAGGCTCCTCCCCGGCCCAAGTCCTAGTTGGGGTGAATGCAGGAGGCAACCAATGTATTTCTCTCACATTGATATTTCTCTCTATCTTTCCCTCACTCTTCCACTTTCTCTAAAAATTGATGGAAAATTATCCTCAGGTGAGGATTAAAAAAAAAGAATCTGTGGTCTCTTATTTCTAAAACCACCTGGCCTCCCTACCTGAGTGCCTGAGTATTTACCCATCTTGGTTCATTTGTAATGAAGTGAACTTTCCCTTGTCTTATTGAACCAGCTACTTATAAATGTACTAGAGGCCTGAAGCATGAAACTCATGCACAGGTACGGCCCCTAGGCCTGGCCTGTGATCAGGGCTATCTTCCCAGGCTGCTGGCAGCCAGCCCCACCGCCCCCACCACCCACCTCCAGTTCCCTGTTCCCATTGGGAGATTGGAGTCTGCTGGCCTGGGGGAGGAACTGAGAGATTGGTCAGTAAGCCCTGATTGGGCAATGCCTGTGGGCTGGGGGCAGCTCCTGCATTGAGTATCTGCTTCCTGGTGGTCAGTGCACATCATAGTGACTGGTTGTTCTGCCATCTGGTTGATTTGCATATTACACTTTTATATGTATGGATATTTTCTGTTCCCTATGCCAGGCATGACCTCATTGGGGAATATTGTGTTCAGTTTTAGATAAAAACTCTAAAATACAGATGCATGGAGTGACATGACCTAATTACACCCTCTCTTCTCAACAAGCTTCCGCTTGTTTATAGAGTAGTGGTATTTTAAGATTTGAGAAAATTGCAACTGGGAAGTGTAGAATTCTGCTTCTTCTTCTTCTTTTTTTTTTTTTTTTTTTTTTTTTTTTTTTTTTTTTTTTAGTACGAATTGATGTTCTCTACTTGGATCACAACCAGGGCTGACATATGGCAGACTCACCAAAGCTCTCAAGAGCTTTTTTTCTAGAAAAGTGTTTAAAGGAGGGTTTTGGACAGTTAGCTTTAGTTGTCATTCTGCTGATAACATAGAAGGAAGGAAGAAATTCAAACTAGATATTCTTAGAGTTGCTGAATTAGTTAATTTCTTAAAGGTGATGTGAAAGGTTAATATCACCACCCTTGCTTTTCTAGAGATGAGAGGTCTGGGGGCCAAAGGAGGGAGATCATGATGTCAAGTTCTCTGCCTTCCTCAGTACCATTGGAAGTATCACTCAATGACAAGTATCACTCAAGGCTGGAGTCTTATAACTGGCATCTACTACTGCATTACTATCTTTTGATATCATTTCCCTCCTCAAATTGGGAGCAAATCAATAAAATTGCTAGCTAGACCCAAGTAAAAAAAAAAAAAATCAAAACCAAATTTTATTATTTCTATGCTCCTGTCAATTATAGGACCCTCGCCTTGGAAATGTGTGCTGGATGGTTCAGGTGTGTTGTGTCCAACATCAAACCCTATAATTGGACAATTTACTTTCAGCCCTATTGTTATAATTGGTTAATTCATTGGACTTGATCCATACGGGCAATATTAGTTCCATGACACTTGATGCCAGCCTGCACTGGAGCTGAAAAGCAACGATATCCCTTGGTCTCTGCAGCAAGATGGTTTTGAAAGGAACTGGCCTGCAGATGTGGTTCTTTTGTAGAAGCTAAACACATATTCTGTGATTTTTTTTTCCCTCCCACAAAAATTGCCCAATTTAAAAATTTAAAGTTTTACTGCTTTCCCAGTGAACCAAAAAGCAGTGATAAAGGTGCGGCAATTAAAACTAAACAACTTAGAGCAAGCAGACAGGTACAGGCGCCCATGTTATAATGGGTTTAATGATATCTGGGAGGAAAAATTCTGGAAAACAGTAACGAGGACACATTTAGAAATGAGGAGGGCAAAGAACAGACTGCAGAAATGATTAAACATCTTGAGTAGAAAACTGAGTAGAAAGTTCTGGGAAAACTGAGTGCTACATGAAAGTTTTGGAAGATTTTGTAGAATATATCTTAAAACAGGTTGAATATTTTAATGTTTAACATTTTGTGTAATGTATTTTAACATGAGAAAGTTAAAAATAATGAACATTCCTCATTTTTACTTCGTATTCACTTCAAAAACCCAAGTAACATTCTTTAATAGCTTTAAAATCCAGAGTTCCTTAGCTCTTTTTGCTTTAAACCTGTTTTCTAGTCATTCACTTTAAAGTATTTAGCTTTATTCTAATCTCAGAAAAACCACACTGATTTATTTGCTGTGTTTAAAAACTACAGTGGTTTAATTCTCCTATGCCCTTTTAAAAGGGATGACAGAATGAAAATGTTTTTGGTCCTTCCTGTTGCTCATTGCACACACCCATGATAGCAGAAAATATGTAAAATGAGGACTAAGTGCCAATCTACTTTTTGTCAATGACTTTGGCAGCAATACAGAAAACAGCTTTTCATTAAGATACTGTGAAATAAAAACCTCACCAAAATGAGAAGGAATTGTACTAAGTTAAGTGCCCAGACATCTGCTAAAGCAAGTTTTATTTGTATAGTTATTATTTAGTGGGGGTTTGAAAATATATATATATATATATATACCCTTAGTGTGAGCCTAGGGGCCTCCATTTAATTTACAAACAAAACTCACACCAATTAATCTCACCTGGGTAATCTGCATAAAATGGAAAAGAAGCAAGCAGGTAAGTGCTTGTGTGCAGTATGGTTGATCTCTTATCTCCCCCATGTCTCCCTATCCTCCCCACTGTAATTTGATAGTTTGCTGCTTTACTGTCTCTGTATCTATCTTTTTGTGCTCAGGATCTTAATACAAGGTTGCAGAACAGGTGTGTGTGTGTGTGTGTGTGTGTGTGTGTGTGTGTGTGATGGTATGGGCGTGTGTGGTATGCCTGGTTTGTAACTGTGAAACACAGGTGAGAATTTGGGCTCAGGACCTTAACACAAGGCTGCAGAACAGGCTTCAGGACCCGGGGGAGGTCTGGGTTAACTTGACTCATCTTCTTGGGATTAGATTTTCTATTTGCAAAATGGAGTGAAATTAAATATTGTTGAGAGAGGTTTTGTTGTTGTTTTGCTGCAGTTCCATTTTAAAGATGAGCCTTGAACTTTCTGGGTGAAATTCTAGAACCTGCGACTTAAGGATAGATTTGCTTGTTATTTGGCACATCTCACATTCCCGGGCTCATTCACGCTGCTGACAGGCTGTTCGCAGGCCAAGCAAACTGAGGGGTATGGGCAGTTCCTGCATGCAACACTCTCTGCTCCCACAAAGCATGTTAAAATGCACATGCACACAAATGACTTTGCTGTAAAAAATATTTATCCAACTAGATTTCTATTATTATTTTTATTGACTTTTAGAGGGAGAGGCAGGGAAGGAGGGAGGGAGGGAGGGAGAGAGAGAGAGAGAGAGAGAGAGAGAGAGAGAGAGAGAGAGAGAGAGAGAGAGAGAGAGAGAGACTCATTATTGATCCTCTACACCCATTCTTCATGACCTTGCTGTTGGGAATGTTATTTTACTTCTAAATAAGGGGAGGGAGAAAAGAAGTGGCCCCTGGCCTCAGATAGCTCTGTCCAGGGCTTTAGGGAACTCAAAGATAAAAAGGAAGGTCCATTTTTCCTAGAAATCCTTGGTGAGTTTGATTACACTTTTTGTAGTCATGTGCCCCTCCCTTTTCCTGCTACTGCAGCCCTGGGCATGCAGTCCTGTGGTCAACCTGGTCATGTGATGCCTGGTCCATAGAACAGCCGAGGGGTGGGAAGGGAGGCTGGCAGTGCTAAGGTACAGGATATACTGACTAGAGGAACATAAAATCTAACAAACAAAACCAGATATCCTCTACATAGCAGACTGATTTGACTATAGATAGTTCCATTATAGCAGGTCCTTGAATAATGTTTTGTTCAATGTCATTTTGTCACATTGTTGAAGAGATGAGATATTGTAGGAACTTTACTCTTATTTATATCAATTAGCCTACGGTAAAGTTGGTTTTGTTAAAAGTTGTTTCACTTATAATTGTAGACCTATTGATGTTGTTAAGTAGTTATCTAACAGAAAGAATATTCTAGTAGGTAACCGTGTAAGGATAATTTGAAGTTAGTATACTTTCCCTCAATGAGGACCTGAAATAGCTCAAGTTTAAATAAAATTAAAACCAGCCCTAGTGGATTTGGGTCAGTGGATGGAGCATTGACCCATGGACTGAAGGGTCTCAAGTTTGTTATGGTCAGGGCACATACTTGGTTGCAGGCTAGGCCCTGGTCTGGGCCTTTGTGGAATTAATGTGTATCTCTCTCACATTGATGTTTCTTTCTCTGTGTCTCTCTTCCTCCCTTCCCCTCTCTCTTATAGTCAATGAAAGGATATCCTCAGGTGAGAATTAACAAAACAAAACAAAAAAACCTGATAAGAGTAATAATTCTATGTGGGCAGAGATTGTGTCTGCTTCATTCATTGCTCTATCCTCAACACAAAACATGCAAGAGATGCTTAATAATACTTTTGATTGTTTTTCTCAATTGTAAGAATAAACAATGACCTTTCTACCTCCTGGTTTCCTCCTCCTCATTTCATTTTACAGGTTAATCTTCCTAAGCACGGCTCTCAGTATGTTCCCTGCTCAAAAACCTACTAGTGCCTCAGAGCATATGGAATTAGGTGCAAGCTCAGTTATTTGTTATACAAATACATGGATGCTATCTTTTTTTCAGTGCTATCTTCCTTTGCTGCTATTTCATATGCCAAATGTATTACTCACCCATTCCTGTATGAACTTCACACATATCTGTCTATGCCTTTGCTCACACTGGCTTCACTACTGTTTCTTTGTTTCCCCTTGCCAACATGAAGATCATATGTTACATCCCTCATGAAACTCAATATGTCCCATAGCATGTAGTTTTGTCCTCCTGGCACTTAACTCCTATACAAGCTTCTCCTGTAGTTATTTGTTTTTTAGGCAGTAGTCGGCAAACTGAGGCTCGCGAGCCACATACGGCTCGCTAGCTGAGGTTTGCCACTCGGTTGACTAATGAGTTTGCTGACCACTGACCTAGACTCTCCATTCCAATAATTACAGGCTGTTATTGTTCCTTGTGATTAAGCCCCTATCCCAGTGGTCAGCAAACTCAGTCAACAGAGCAGTAAACAGGGGCTCTCGAGCCTCAGTTTGCCCAACACTGTTCTAGAGGGATACAGCCAGGCACAAAGTGTACAGGTACCTCCACAACACTTGCTAGTGTCTCTTGCCCAAAGCACTTTCTAAAAGAACTTGCTGAATTAAAGTGAGATGATCTATTCTATAGGGTCAGGTAGTTGCAGGACATTAATTAAAACTACATTACTAAAGGGACTGAATTGCAGATTGTGAAAAATTAGACAGGATATTCTAAATACTATTTCTTTTTTTCTTTGTTAATCCTCACCAGAGGAAGATATTTTTTCCATTATTTTTTTTAAGAGAGTGGAAAGAAGGGGTGAGAGAGTGAGAGAGAAACATCAATGTAAAGAGACATATCATTTAGTTGCTTCCTGTATGCAACCAACCAGGGTGAGGATTGAACTGAAGCCCAGGTACAGCCCTTGGGTACTCAGGCTGTCACTCTAATCACTGCTCAGGGCTTAAATACTATTTCTAATTATTCTTTGGCCTGAAAGTTAAGAGGCCTCTAAAGTAAATATATTTTTGTGAGAGAGAACAGGGCTTTCTGGAAAAGTCTCTTTTATACAACTGTGTCACTTTAGTTTAAGCTTGGTGATTCTTTTACTTTGTAGCTAGTGAATTTCCATGATCTGAGCCTCAAAAGTAAGAAAGACTTGAGCCAAAAGAAATAACATTTAATAGAAATCTCTGAACAAGATTCATATTAGAATTTCAAATAAGGACAGAGTTTCTAAGTTTCCTGAGGCAAATATGAGTGATTTAAAATTTCATCAAGGTGAGCATATTTTCCATCTAGTTTTTAACTCAACGTGGGCTCAGAAGTCTGGAAATTGCATGATTTCCTGCGTTCATGTAGACACAGTTGGAAAGTGTTCATAGGGTTAAACTTTGGGCCTTTGGGCATATTCAAATTCTGGAGTGAAGAATAAATGAAATGGGTTAAGTGGAATAAAGAATTGTAATAACTTCTCCTGGCCTAACATTCCAGATGTTCATATGAAATGATTCCTACAGACAGGAGAAATGGAAAGATAATAGACTTTATTGAATATACATAAGCTACCTGCCTTTCTGCCACACCAGTATTCCCAGCAGGTGTCTTGATTTTGTTGACTGTTGCTTCTCTCACCAGGTGGCCATGTTGATTTGTGCTGGCTTTTTGATTGCCTGGATTCCTTACGCAGTGGTCTCTGTGTGGTCAGCTTTTGGAAGGCCAGACTCCATCCCCATACAGCTCTCTGTGGTGCCAACCCTACTTGCAAAATCATCAGCAATGTACAACCCCATCATCTACCAGGTCATCGATTACAAACTTGCCTGTTGCCAAACTCGTGGTTTGAGAGCAAACAAGAAGAAATCTTTGGAAAACTTCAGGTAAAATTTCAGAAGCTGGAAATGAGTGATACACTTTGGTTTCAGTATCTCCTGGGGTTCAAGCCACTCCAATGTGCTTTCTACTTACGCTTAGTGCTTATCACTTAGGAGTAGTGTAGGAAGGGCTTTCTTTTCTTTTCATTTTTTAAAATATATTTTATTGATTTTTACAGAGAGGAACGAAGAGGGATAGAGTTAGAAACATCAATGAAAGAGAAACATCAATCAGCTGCCTCCTGCACACCCCGCACTGGGGATGTGCCACAACCAAGGTACATGCCCTTGACTGGAATCAAACCTGGGACCCTTCTGTCCACAGGCCGACCTTCCATCCACTGAGCCAAACCTAATAGGACAGGTGGGCTTTATTTTCTTCATCAAAATTCCTGAAATCAGTTAATGATATATGTAGAAGATGATGACGTGAGAATGAAAAAAGTGATTCTAGTTCATATATATATATATATATATATATATATATATATATATATATTATATCTTATTTTTCAATTAAAGTTTACAATTAATGTTATTCAGTGTTAGTTTCAGACGTACAGCACAATGGCTAGAAAATAATATACTTTACAGAGCAGTCTCCCCAAATGTTTCATGTACCCACATGGCCCCATTCATGGTTATCACAATATTATTGGCTATATTTCCTATGCTCTATTCTGTAACTACCAAAGTGTACTGCCTAATCCCTTTACCTTTTTCTGTTTTTGATTGTAGAGCAACTAAGATATGAACCTTGTGTTCATTTGCACAACCATTATGTATCACTCTTCCTTATCTAGGACCAAAGCCATTTAACTCCAAGACTATGGTCCTACATGGCACTGATCCAAAATTAAGTTCTCACAACAGAAAAGATTCTCCTATTTGGGGACATTTCTATCACTAGCTAAGAGTATAATATTTGGGCAGGCAAAGATAGGAGAGAAGGGAGATGACATTTTTCACTAGGCCAGGTTATTTTATTTTCACAAGAGCCTTGTGTTATCACTTCTCTTATCTTCTTCAGAAAAGGAAACTGAGGTTAAGTGAGCTGCCCCAATTCACCTAGGCAGGAAGTAGCAGATCAGGGATTTTAATTCAGGTCTATTGGGTTTCAAAATTCATTCTCATTGATCTATGCTGATTCTGCTTCACAATGAACAAGTGAGTTTGGGGATCCAGGACCATTTTCCCTAAAGGCTCAGGGTAGGTAAAGAGTTGAGGATTATACATGGTCTTCTGTGTCCAGTCAGGGCCAATCTCAGCAGTAGAATATGGAATAGGTACCTGAATTTATGATCTGAGGTGAGGGCTATTGAGAAGGCCCCAGGTTCTCTGAGCCCACTTTTTTTTCTTACTCACTTGAGGTCTAGTTATTTTTCAAAACTATTTTCTGCAAGTAAGTAGGAAACAGAAGTGGGGTTGGGGGTAGAACTATGAGAAGATGTGGCTTTTTAATCTTGTTCTTTCACTGTGCTTAAGTGACCAATGTTTTGACCTTTTGTTTCCTCACCATGTAGTTACAGAATCAAATGAAAAAGATAAAATGAAAATACAAATAAAAGGAAGTTTTGTTATTTTTGTTATGGTACAGGGGAAGAAATGCACAATATGGAAGTAGAAGATCAGCATTTTTTTTTTTATTGATTTTGCTATTTTCAATAAGTCTAAAATTTGGGGGCAAATTAACAACTTAGAGCCCAGAACTGGAATGACCTGAAAGTCCTATTCATGTTCCTAAATTGTAAGAATTACACATGTGAAATACATGTGAAAAGGGCTAAATAACAACTGCTAACCCTTTTCCTCCCTCCCCCCCCCCCCCACGCACACACACATTGCTGGTTTTTAATGCCTTCTCTGTTGAATTGAAACAAAAATCAAATACTAAACCAAAATGCATCTATTTTGGAAGTAATAACACTTTGCCCTTATCAACTATTAATATTCTACTATAAATAAGGTAGAGAGAATACTTTTAATAGAGCAGTTATGAGAGAAAATAATGGGGCACTTCTGAAAGAAATGGAAATTTAACAAGAAGGGCTGAAGGCAAATTTCATCTACCTCATAATTTTGCCTTAAATTGACTCTGTGTACTGCACATTCACTCACATACATATTTAACATACAAGAATGAAAGACAGGAAGTTATGTGAAAGAAAGTGGCTTAAGGCTACAAACCTTTAGAGAAATCAACCAGGAGAGAGACAGTTCAGTACACCTGCTCCATTAGCCATTCATAGGAAATATGGCCATTGCTTTGCCAGAGGAGGACAAGGGCTGTTTCCTTACTCCAGAGCTTCAGCTTTCAGTGGAAACAGTAGGCAGTCATGCTGAAGCAAGGAGGAGCCCTTAGATTCTAGGGTTGAAGCATCTTCAGGGGAGGTACGCTAAGAAGGATCTGCTTCAGACCAAGGCAGAAGGGTGAGAAGTGGCCACCAGAGGTTTCTTTATAACTTTCCAAAGGAAAAACAAACAAAAAGAACCCTGTTTATCTTTGTTGCTATTAAGCTAAGATGTTGTTATTAATAATAGTGTAAATAATCTGCGTTTTCTGATTATCTTAGGCTCTACAGCAGCGGTTCTCAACCTGTGGGTCAACTAGCAGGGTCACCTAAGACCATTGGAAAACACAGATATTTACATTATGATTCATAACAAAGTAGCAATGAAAATAATTTTATGGTTGGGGGTCACCACAACATAAGGAACTATATTAAAGGGTCATGGCATTAGAAAGGTTAAGAACCACTGCTCTAGAGACATAGATTGATTCAAAGAAAAGAGCTAATGTGTTGAATATGAGTTAACTCACCCCCACACCAGCCCCAAAATTAAGCTGATAAAGGGAAAAATATGTCCAAGACCCATTTTTGAAATGGAATTTATTTACCCTCTCCCCACCTCACTCACCCACACACACAGGGTGTCCAAGTACAGCTCCTGTATTTTGTAATTTTTTTTTCTCCACCTTGTTGCATGTAAGAGACATTGGAAAATTTTTGAAAAATTACTGTAGCCGGACATCACCTGCAGAGATTTGGCTTTAACTGGTCTTGACTGGGGCTGAGCTTCAGTTGGTTGGTTGTTTAACTCTCCCAGGTGATTCTCATTTACAGGTACAGTTGCCAGCCAGTGAACCCGAGTCTAGAAAGGAAGGCATTAGCAAAGCTCATGGAATCATAGCCTTTCACCCATGGTCACTGATTGTTAGTGACAGTTGACCCAGAAAGCAGATGCTAAGACAATCTTAGATGGAATAGAAAAGTTCTAAAGTTTAAAAGACACTTGAGGTATTTGGTGAAGATCAAAACATTTTACATTCCTAGGATTTTAGTAAAGATAAGGAAGAACAGAGCCCTAAATTCCGCATTGTTATTGCAATCATACTTCTCCTGACTACCTTAGGTTAATGCTGTCTTCAAAAAGAATGTTCTTTCAGTAGGTGAGTCACAGGGTGCAACTGAATGGTAGACAGGTACAGTGATTTTTATTTCCCCCTAGAGGACAGCAAAACCACTAGAGCACAGGAAATGTGGCACTGACAAATAGCATGTTTTTGAAAAGCTCTACTCAAGGGATACTTTTACTTTGAGAATTCTAAATTGAATTATTACTTTTTATACTTTTGAAAAATAAGTTTTTATTGATTTTAGAAAGAGAGGAATAGAGAGGGAGAGGGAGAGATAAAAAGAGAACCGCTAATGAGAAGCATAGATCAGCTGCCTTCTGCATGCTGGGGATAGAGCCCTCAACCTGGGTATGTGCCCTGACCTGGAATAAAGCCCAAGATCTCTCAATGGACAGGTTGATGCTCAACCAACTGAGCCACATCAGCAAGGCTTATTTTTATCTTTTTAACCCAACTCTTGTGCATATAATATTCTTGGTAGTCAATGTTGATATGACGTGCATATATATGTGTACATGTATATATGCAAATAAAATGCATACTAAATTGCATTGTTCTTCTCTCTCTAGGCTGCACACTATAACCACTGTCAGGGAGACTTCTGCTGTGCTGGAAATCCATCAGGAGGTATGAAGATGGACACAGCATCACATGGACACCATTGTCATTTCTCTGCCACTTCACTGCTGTTAATGTTTAATTGTGAACACACTTTTCTCTGTGTTATATTTTTATATTTTCTACACTATTCCTCTTTCTCCTTAAGCCAGGATTTACTGGGAAATATTCCAATGGTCAAAAGGAATCTAGATGATAAGATCCTGCTTAAGTAATATTTCTAGAAAGAGTCTCCTTAGAATTCTCTTTTTATTACTATTTTAAAACCTATTGTGATGCCAAACAGTGTTAAGTCCAAGATATGAAGAAACATGTTTAAAAGTTTTATTTATGAGGGTAGTATTTAATTCCATTGTATCGTCATTGTTATTTCTTAAGGCAGGCAGTTTCTGGGGTTCAGGGAGGCAGGTGATCACCGGGATCCTGTGCTGGACCGTGGCTTTCACTGGTAGTTGTTTTGATTCTCACAGCCACTCTCTTCTGATGCAGACAGAGGTGCCAAATCTAATGGTAGAGATTCTACAAAGCCGTCCTCTGGGGAAATCAATTTTGCCTTAATTCCCCAAAAGCTCTCTGGTATCTCAGAATTTGAGGACTGAAATAATTTGAGAAGTGATGATAATTTTACCAGTGTGGGTTTTTCTCATTAAATTCTACATGCTAATATAGTGGGTGTAATAGGCCATTAGCAACTATAATTATTCCAGAAACAAATTTAGAGAAAATAACAATATATGTGTTGTTTCATTGTTTGTTACCTTTATTCTTTCTTGTGCCTGTCTTTTGTTTTCAATAAATACCTTGTAAGGTTTATAGGTAATGAGCTACAGATAAAAATGAGAGAGAATTTCAAAGGATGATAGATCCATGTCTTTTAAGAGTTAATGAAGGGGCAGGCATGTAAATACTAGGTACAAATTGGTCTTCAATTCACTGTCTGCTAGTATACTTGATCTTCTTTCCTAATACAAGGAGTAGGGCCAACCTATTTTAACTCAAGCCCTAGGCAGGTATTGTCCCAGTTCTCCTGCCCCATCCACCTCCTCCTTCTGCTTGAATCTAAGCCCTGTTCACCAAATCTGATCCTACCTTTCTGATCATATCTGATGAGAGAAGTGAGAAAGGAAAGAGAGATACCCCTCTAGAGCCACCAATAATCTCTCCATTCTTTGCATTCAAGTATTTATAGAGAACTAGAGGCCTGGTGCACGAATTCATATACCTGTGGGGTCCCTTGGCCTGGCCTACAGGATGAGGCTGAAACCAGCTCTCCGGCATTTCCTGAGGGGTCCTGCATTGTGAGAGGGCATAGGCTAGGCCGAAGGACCCCACCAGTGCACAATCAGGGCCAGGGAGGGACATAGGAGGTTGGCCAGCTGGGAGGGACCATGGGACGGCTCCAGGGTATATCTGGCCTGTCTTGCTCAGTCCCATTTGTTCGGACCCCAGCAGCAAGATCATCTATTGGTTGGAGCTTCTTTCTACTGGTCAGTGCATGTCATAGCAAATGGTAAACAAAACAACTGTCTGCCCCCTGGTGGTCAGTGCACATCATAGCATGCAGTTGAATGGCCTTAACATATTAAAATATTATGCTTTAATTGGTTGAATGGTCAACTTGACAAACGGACACTTAGCATATTAAGCTTTTATTATATAGGATGGGACCCTCCTCCAATATTTAGTCCTGGTACATTGCACCGTCAATTTCTTTGTTTTCATTTTCTCTAGAGTTGGGGTGGGGGTGAGGAATGAGCTGATGTGGAGCAGTAGTTTAAGATTAGTACTGAATAGATGTGTGTATAAAACAGGCTTTATGATTACAGCAAGAGAAGGGACAATTCTGCCTGGGACTTAGGACTGCTTAACAAGTCTGAAGAAAAGACAGAATTGTCAAGAGAATAGAGAGACAAGGGACTTTTAGGCAGAGGGTAAAGTACAGAGGTGTGAAAGCATGTGGGGCCACAGGTGGATGGGACACAGATCAGAGCACAGAATATCTGCCTATGTCTGCACCCAAACTCAGTGCCCTCGGCAAACCTGTGAAATGGGAATAGTAACAACTGTTTATTCACAGAATTTTGAGGCTTAAATGGTATAAAAAACACCATGACTGAGGAAGTACCCTCTACATATAGCAATTGCTATAAATATTATTAAGGTGGGTGCTGGTAGTCAGAGGTGGGGCTGGAAATGGTCATTAGGCAGGGCACAAGGGGCTTTGTTTATGCTTTTATATGAATTTTACCTTGAACACAATGGAGAGACCCTGCGGGATTTTAGGTAGGAGAAAGAAGTGATGAGATTCACAATTTTGAAAAAGATCAGTCTTATAGCAGTGTGAGGGTGATGTTCCTGAGTGGGGTTGGGGTTCAAGATTAGGGGTTGGGAGATCAGTTATGTGGCTTCCCCAAGAACTTACAATTTATGAGAATCTGAATTAAGGAATGATAATAGAAGTGGAGATGAGAGTATTATAGGTTTACAGTATTTTCAGAAGTAGAAAATTTTAGTCATTGATTGCATTGTGAATTGAAGGAGTCAAGGATGACAAGGGGCCTCTGCTTAGGAAATAGAGAGGATAAGGATGTCACAGAACGAAAAATGCAGGCAAGGGAGTGGGATGGGACAAACAATTCCTTACATTTGAGATTTGTTGAACACAGAGTTTCCACAACCCAGGTGACGCTATTTAAAATGGGAGTTAAAAATAATCTAAAGGCATACCCTATGAGAGAAGGAGTATAGAGTTTGGGAGTTAAGAAGGTAAGACAAAACTGTTAAGGGAGACTTTGCCATTTCAGCCAATCTGAAGGAAATTAAGTGAATGCATTTTTGTTTGTTTTGTTTTGTTGTTTTGTTTTTGTTTTTGAGGAAGTGTTAATGGAAGGAAGAAGAAGAGGGGACATTCAGAGTAATGTTGCTTTGTCTATAAGGTAGAATTTAACAGACATTGCATAGAAGTCCCCAAAGATAGATCAAATGCTGTGTTTAATTAGCTTTTTAACTAGAATACCTTTAGCATACCTTTAAAAAGCATGATTAAGAAAGGACTAGCATAGTTGTGGGATGTTGAGTGGGGGGATGAAGTTAAGTACTAGAAGTTGTGGAGGTAAGTCCAAAATTAATTTCTGTTTCCAATTTGAAAATCATGATTTAAAAAGTGATCTTCCATGCTTTGGTTTCTTATATTTATTTATTTTATAATATTCTGGGAACTGGGAGGTACCAGAGTTGTTAACAGAGTTGATAGGGAAGGAGGAAGCTGGTTCTGTGGGTAAATGGAGAAAAAGATTGGTCCTGGAGGGTGGCTTTTTATACACCAGGCTATCCTTATCCGGGGGCTTCCAATGATTTCAGAAAGTTCTGTGTAGTCCCCAAACACTTCTACAAATTCAATTTAAGCTTAATTTAGTTTAAAAGAAGGTATATGACCTTGGTGTGCTGGTGGGTTTGTGTGTGACATAGGCTTTAAAACTTTGAACAGATACTATGTTCTCCTTTAGGGTCTCATAAAAGGCCCAGTGCCTGGCATGGGAAGGGTATGATTCAGGAAGTACTTAGAAGTGTGTGGTAAAATATTAAATGGAGAATGTAAAATCCTAGATCTTTGATTTATTCTATATTTTAAATTCACTTGCTTCTACTGACCTCTGTTTAAATATGACCTGTCTCATTAATGAAAGAATGAATATATAAATTTGTGATGTGGGAATCAAGAATAGAAATGCCCTATTCATCTGAAAGGTTGTATTTCAAAGTCATAATAAAATCTAAATATATTTTTATTTTTCCAAGTAAAGTGAAGCAATCTAAATAATAAAAGTGGAATATGCAAATCAACCAAACAGCAGAATGACCATCAGGATGACCTTCTGGATGACCTTTTGGACAAAACCAGTGCTGTGAGGGCCCAGGCAGCCAGGGCTGTGAAAATTTGCAAAAATTTCATACATCAGTCCTCAAGTAGACATATATTATGTAATAAAACCTAGTTTTTTGAGTCTTAGAAATGCATTTGTCTCAGGATTTAAGGGTTATATTTGTTTGATCTAAAATGGTAACTAATTTTTTTTTGTCTCATTTATTTTTTTTCCTTGAAAAACACATTGACACCTTCAATGAGCTTTAGAAATATGAACCCCAAAGCCACCAATGGGAATGCTTCTCCATTAAGTTAGGGCAAATGAGGGAGGAAGGATGAGGAGAGGGAGAGAAGAAGAGAATGGGAGTAAGCTGACAAATACTGAAGGGATCACTGATGCCTGTGTAACAAAGTGTCTTAAAGACTACAGAAATGTCCCGGATATTTTATACAGAGTGAAGATGTATGTGTGTCATTATAGAAAAAAAGCTTAGTGAAAGTAATATCAATTTTGATTTAATAACTAATTTTGTAGAGAGAGAGGCAGGCCTTTTGCCCAGAAGACCAAAGAGTTGGCCATTCTGTGCTCCTCTTGTGAAAAAGGGGCAGATAAGAATCAATGTAAGAGCTATAGGGGGTGTGGTGAGATAATACATTGGAGGACATCACTAATCTCAAACCATTAGCTCCCACCACATAATAAAACCACTGGTCACTACTGTGACCTTGAATGATTTTTTTAAAGATTATATAATTTCAACATCTATCTTTATTAGGTTATGAAACTTTGTGGAGTATATTCCGAAAATAATTTTACCCAATAGATTTAAATAAAAAAAATTAAGTACTTTTCTCAGTTCTTTGAACGTGCTTTTCTTAATGCCAGATGAATCAGATAATATAGAAATCAATTGTAGGGATCAGTTTGATTATAGACTACTAGTGACCCAGTGTACAGATTCGTGCACATTTAATCAGAAGGTAATCATTGGGATGGGACTGGGTAAGATGGGCTGGACACGCCCTGGAGCCAACCTTCTGAGGTCCCTCCCTGGTGTCTACGGAATAAGCGGAGTCCCTCTGGGAGGCTGTGGTACAGGGTGTGGAACACAAACACAAGTGTGGAGTAAACCAGATTTGGGACAACAGTGCCCCAGCAACAACATAACCCACAGCCCAAGGTGAAATCGCGCAGCCCCATGAGGAACTGGGCTTCTTCCTCTCTGGTTTCAGGTGTGTCACCAGAGAACTACTGCTGTCAAGTCACTGCAGCTGGGTAGCTCCTGCATTGAGCATCTGCCCCCTGGAGGTCAATGTGTCTCATAGCGACCAGTTGGACAAATACTTAGCATATTAACATTTTATATATGTAAATATGTATATATAGTTTATACATATACTTCATATGTATAAAACTCTCATATATATATGACAGCCTCTAAAATAGACAGACATTACATGAAACATATTTGAGAGCAAAAATTAATCCAGACTGTATTTTGTTTATATATATATATATATATATATATATATATATATATATATATATAAACAAAATGTGTGTGTGTATATATATATATGTGTGTATATATATATATATATATATATATATATATATATATAATAGCCAATTATTGCATACACTCATTCAGTTTTGAATTCAGGAAACTTTTATTAAGTGATTGTAGTATACCCTATTATTGGAAGATACAAAAGGAAGGGAGGATGTGCTCACAGTTTTTTAAGAATTTGGGGGTTTGGGCAGTCTTGACCTTTATCTATAGTGTACTAGTAAATGGCTTTAATGTTAGTAATTTTTATTTTTATTATTTTTTTTATTGATTTCAAAGAGGAAGGGAGAGAGAGAGAAACCAGTAATGAGAGAGAACCATCCATCAGCTGCCTCCTGCATACCCCCTACTGGGGATTGAGCCTGCAACCCAGGCATGTGCCCTGACCTGGAATCAAACTGTAAACTCTGTAACCTCCTGGTCATAAGTTGACTTTCAACCACTGAGCCACACTGACTGCGCAATGGAGTAATTTTTAGATGGGGCTCTTTAGACACCACTACGTTTACTTTGATGGGATACTTTGAGAAACTGCAAAATGTCAGGACAGATCTCTGTACTGGGATGAGGAAAGAAATATGGGGCTTTCACCAAATCCTTCAGAACAGATTCATTCTGGGGCATTGCTTAGTTTGAGCATAAGAAAAGTTCACGAGTCCACATTCTTTTCCAAGATACAACACGTTTTGGCTGGCTATGTGATTTAGGCCGCCGTGAATTACACATTTTTCTCCCAAACCATTGCAAGGACATCAGGGAGGCAGTGCAGTACGGAAGTACAGATTAATTGCTAAGTTAGCCAGACCTGATCTCAAACTCAGGCTCTGCCGTTTACCAGCGATGCTATAATGAATAAATTACTTGATCACTCAGTCCTCAGTTATCTTGGCTGTGAAACAGCAACAGCCTTACCTCATTAAGATTTGCTGTGAGCAATTTGAGTGAAATTTGTAAGTTTTATAGGACACTCTGCGCTCATTGAAAGTATAGCATCAAAGAAAGTATCATTATCATCTTATTGAAGAACCATAGGATTATTCCAAATGGGTTCTGTGAACTTTTTCCTAAAGGTGGTAGGAGAGTGTTCTTCAAGAAGCCTGGCCACTGTAGACCTGAGAGATGTCCCAACTGTTTGAGAAGTTGACAAGCATGAGACCCAGCTCCTGTGGGTGTGGCCACTGGTGACTGCCACAGGGAGCTGCCAGTGTCAGGGACTGCCACCTTGGGAAAGGCTTGCCCTTTTTAGTCATGGCTGGGGACAGCTGGAAGAGCATGAGGCCAAGAGAGTAGGGGTTTACTGTATGCCAGTGGGAGTTTTCCTGGGAATAGAAGGGAGTCAGAGCACCTTGTCTATTTAGCTCTAATTGAAGGGTCAAGATCATCAGCCTTTTTGTAGACACCTTGCTGAGAATCCTATAATTCCCCACCATCGATCTCTGTAGGGAAAGAGGCAGAATCATAAATTATCTTTGGGGTTCACAATAGTTACAGAAATTCTCCAAAAGTTACCTGGCCCTATGGTTCTGAAATAGAGAGTACATTGAAAGCAGAGGTTTGTCTAGGATTTGTAACTTGCTACTGATTATGTATGGTGTTGTATATATTGTGGCCCAAATCCTTGTTGCCCAGAGTGTGGTCCTTAGACCTAGAGCCTGGCTATTTACTCGAAGCTGGTTGGGTACACAGAATTTGGGCTTCAACCCTGACCTATTGAATCAGAATCTGCAGTTAACAAGGTGATTTGCATGTCCATTAAAGTTGATTCAGTCAATGGATGTCAAAACTAATGTGGTTCCTAGTGTTTCCTTAATTGGGTGTGGTAACAAGCAGAACTTGTCTGAGTAATAGTGACCTAGCCAATGGGCTGCTGGCATAAGAGCAGGAAATTGGTCACTTCAAAGTATCCATGAGTATGTATGGGTAAAATACACATATTTTATGAAAAAACTCGGAGAGTCCCTATATGCAATGACTATGGTGTCTCATTTCTCTGGCATGGTTAAGGAAATCAGGTTCAAAGTAACTGAGAAGAGTGCTTCAAAATATGAATTTTCTCTGAGAACACTCTCTTAGCTGTGCCTCCCTTTTATATCCACAAAAACTCAGGACAACAGCACAATATGATACCGGGTGTCTCAGGGGAGAGCTCTGATTAGTCTGGGGGCAAGGACCCATCCTTCCCCCCAAGAAATCAGCGGAGGGGAGGAAAGGCTTTGGTTAAAATAGCACATTCCTCACACACAGTAGTATTGGTGGAGACTGACTGCTCAGAGCTAACTTGCTCAGAAAGGAGGATATTTTTCCTTGATACTAAAAGTTGCATTCTTGTAAGTATTTCCCATTTTGAAAGAGTCATTCACTCGTAACACCCACCCTCTTCACATAACACACAGACCCAAATGAACAAAATCTAATTTTGTGACAGGAACAAAAAAAAAAAAAAAAAGCATCTGATCCGTTTTTGAAAAATGAGCCATTTTGGCAGCAACATGTGGGATTTCTCCAAACTGCCTCGGATTAAATCTGAAGCTACAAATTTTGACATTTCATCCATGTCAAAGCAAAGCCACGTGTGAGCCCAGACTTATAAAAAGCTTTAAAGCATGGGAAGTGAGGAATAACAGCCTGAAGGCTGCAAGTTGATCTCAGCACTCCAGGCAGCGGGGGAAACTGGCACTCTTCTCTAAATATAGGGCCCGGCCCGAACACTGCCAAGCTAGTGTTTTGCAGTCACTTGCTGCTGGTGGAATCCAAAAGAGAACCTAATTCTGTAGTTGAGCCTGAATGTGGGGCATGGAGGAGGCTTAGTTTAAGGTAGAGATGAAAGCAGATACTCCAAAAAAGATGATACTTCTCCAAAGAAGGGGAGGATGCCTCAAGGTGTGAGAATTCCCCAAACCACCCATTTCTTTAGAGAATTTTTCTGTTATCATTAGCTGAGACAGCTGGACAGATACCCATGAGGAGTCTGCAATAGAAGGTGTGAGCTGGGAATAGACAGTCTGGAAATAAGCATTCAGGTCAGCCTGGGAGTCAGGAGACCAGGTAAGTGTTGTAAGAAGCAACCGACTCAAAGTAGTTTGTTGCAAGAGTCAAAACTTGGAAAGTGTAGTCTTTATACCTAAATCCTAGGTATTTCTTTGGAGCTGGTTAGGTACACAGAACTTGGGCCTCAACCCTGACCTACTGAATCAGAATCTGCAATTCTACAAGGTGATTTGCATGTCCATCAAATTTGGCCTAGTCAGTGGTTATGTTACAGAAATACACTGGTAGTTAAGATTGATGTGGATATGAAATCGGATGTGGTAACAGTTAGTACCCCAGCCAACAAGCAGCTAGTGTAAGAGCAGGGAGCTGGGGTCAAGTGGGTAAGGCAGAATTGAGAGGGAAATTGGAGCTACACTGAGACAGTGAAAGAGCAAGAGAATTTCCTGTCTCATGCTGAGTTGAAGCAGCCACTTCTGGTCCAGGCCCCGTAGGTAGATACAGCTGTTTGGAGGATCTAATATGCTGAGGGGACTATGTGAGCTGAGGAGATAATGACTTCTTTTGGGGAAACTCTACAAAATATATCTGCTTGCAAAAGTGGATATAAAAAAGAGGCAGGCATTCACTTAGAAATGTATTTATTTATAGTTAGGTTCTGGAAAAAATACCAGAGGTAGTTAAATTGTTCTACTAACAATTTAGCATCACAAGCACTATGGCTAGAACACATAACTGTTGCCTGACCCATTGGTCACCATTAATTTCCTAGTTTGTGGTATAAATGCCATGACTAGCTAATCAGATACTGAATAATTCTGATATATATATATATATATATATATATATATATATATATATATATAGTACCAATGTGATCCTGGAGGGAAGAAATGGAGTGATTTATTCAATATTGAGCAGTTTAGTGGCTTGGTTTTATTTGATGTCATCTTAATTTAATATGATTATTAATTAACATAATTTAGCATGTAAATGAAGAGTGGTGGGAAATCATTTGAGATCATGAGTCTCAGATTCTAGCCCATTTTGTATTGATTCCAATTAATACAAATAGGTGAGATTTTTTCTTATTATGGGGGGGGATTACATGTTGAAAGGCTGTATGAAAGGTCAAAACTTGAATCACATACCAGATAAGTAAATTTCTCCAAGGAAAGTAATAACAGCTGCAATAATATTAAGTTTAACTTCTACAAACATTGTTTTAGTGCAGAGGCCAGCAAACTCCAGTCCTCAGGTCAAATCAGAGCCACTGCCTATTATGGTAAATAAAGTTTTATTGGGACACAACCACACTCATTGGTTTACATATTGTCTATGGATGCTTCACCAACCTGATCAAATTCACACAGCTATTCAGTGGAAGAGATGGGTTTCTATCTCTTTCTGGTTTCCTTCAAAGCCTGTGCCTCTGACTACTGTAGGGGTTGACAGATATTTATTCTGTGTTTATATTTTCTCCTGCTTGCTTTAGCATTCTGCTCTAGGTTTCTTATACTCCCTTGCCTGATTTACAAGCAGAATGTGAAATAAGAAATAATTTCTAGTCCATTTTTGTTATACGGGGACAAGTCGTATGGGCATGAGTTGAGGTGATGCAGGTGAGAGCAAATTCAAGTAAACATTATTTAACAAGTGCTTCCTATAGAGGAGGCTAGACAAAAAATAAGGCCTGCTACTTATATGAAAAGAGATTATTGCCTAGTAGAAAACAAGATGAGTAAGTAGATGATTTCAAAACATCATAAGGAGTGCTATGATAGAGGTGATTCAGGGAGCTGTAAGAGCATATAAGGCCTTTCCTAAACCAAATTTGGACATTCCTGGAAGAGGAAATCCCTGTGAGAAGTTGGAAGGAAGGAATTACTGGAAGGCTTTCTAAAACCAGACAGGGCTTTCTGAGGAAAGGCACACCATATGTGGAAAGGCATAGTGTGTTGTGAAGTCTCTCAAAACTATTGGGAACAGATGATCTTCACCAGGTTGGAGAAAGTTAGACTGGGCCCATGAATAGGGAGCAGATCCAAGAGGGCCTTACAGGTTAGCCTTAGGAGGTTGCATTTCATTCTAGGTAATATGTAGGCGTAAAGACAAAGACATGGGTTGGAAGAGTGTTGCACATATTCTAGACAAGAAAGAAGTACTGAACTAGAATAGTGCCCATTAGAATATCCAGGAAGGGAACATCCGGAAAGTTCAAATTTGCAGAACAAATTACATCTGGAAAAAGGGAGAAAGGAATTCCCAGAGAAACTGTATAATGTCCACTTTAATTCATAATCCCTGTCCTGGCATAGGTATGTGTGGTATGATTAGGATCTAAATGTAGTTTTGAAATTTTCCATTTATAGAAAGTTTGCTTCTTTCTGAAGCTCATTGTTTTCTTCTTTACAATGTGAATAACAAACTTATGGGTTGAGAAGAGTGCCTCTACAGTGCTCAGATACTGTCTGGCCATACTGAAAAGTAGCTTACAATGTTAGTTCTCTGACCTCACCTCCCACTCCCACTGTATTAGCAGAAAACTAATTAGCAAAGAATATCAAAATAATGATGCACCCTAAGAATATTGAAGTCAATTATGTTATCTAAATATCCCATCTACACCAATAAAAGAGAAAGATGCAAATTGACCATATCTCTGTGACACCTACCAGCCAATCAGGAGTGGGTATGCAAACTAACCCAACAAAATGGAGGGTTAATTTGCATATGCAGGCATGGAGCTAAGACTGAAGACTCAGCCTGAGGGAAGACTGAAGACTGAAGATTAAGACTGAAGACTGAAGGCTCCACTGCAGCCAGAGCCAAACCTGAAGGCTGAAGGCTTGGCTTTGCTGCAGCCCAGTTTCTGGGTGCCAGAGGAAAACTGGTGCTGGCAGCCAGGGGAAGAAAGGCCTATTGCAAGAATCTTCATGCAATGGCTCTAGTTCTAGGACAATGGTAGAGTTACCAACTATAGTGTTAGAAACCCAGGCTTTCAACATCCTCAAATGCATCCCTCAGTTTAATGAGTAAGGGACCCACTTATTACAGAACTTGGGTTTGTGAAAGCTGGTCTTAGACTTGGCTAACGGAGGTCAGACTGCATCTCAATCTGGGGTAACTGCACCCCACATCTGTAATTTGACTTGTCCTTTTATAGATGGAATGCTGGGCAAAGGTGAGTGTGAAATGGTGAAAATATATTTTTCTATAACTGACAAAGCAACCCAAAAGATTTTTCTACTAATAGGAAGGGTCATCTGATTAGGAGGCAGAGTTTGGTCCTGATGCCTTTATACAGTATCTAAGCACCTCTGTGGGGTTTCAGTCCAACTCCATTTTCAGTGAGGATAGTGTGGGCTTTCTAGACCCAGAAAGTGCCCACTCATTACAGTTCATGTGTAGATGCTTGCCCTGTCCCAGGTTCAGGTTCCCAGATGTGGGTCCCATGTAGTCAGAAACTGCCCCATTCTTGCAATTGAATTACTTCCTCCTCTTTTTTTCTTGCTTAAGGATCTTGGGAACACCCCTATTACAAGTCTGAGGGAAACAAGAAGTCAAAGTGGGGCAACCTGAATCAATATTTTATAAAAAAGAAGACTGGAAACCCATTATTACTATAGTTCAGTAGATTAGATTTTTTCTTTTTTCTTACTTGTAATATACAATAGAAACAAATAAGAAGTGTTACTTTAATTTCAAGGCTAACTCTTAGGTGAAGAAGGTCATTATGTATTGCCAGAGAGAGTGGAAACAAGAAATTTAGAGAATTGAAACAAACTTAAGCACCTTATAAATTTTCAGTGGATTGTAAACACACAAGAGATTAATAAAATCAGTCCACTAGGAGACTATGAAATGTTCGCCTTAGGAAATGACTAATGCATGAACACAAATCGTGGTGACAGGTGGGTTAGCTATATGTGAACTTTCTAAAGGTTAAGTGAACAATAACGGGATTTTGTTACTGCTCCAGAGTGAGTTTGAATCATTAAATACATGATGCAAATATGCAAGTACCTTTAATTGGGCATAATTAAAAGTAAGGAGGTATGCTTAAAACAATGACATTTAAAGCAAGAGAACAGTTAGAAAGAAGTTCCCTATGCAGCCAGAAAGTAATATTTGTTTGGTGACTTGATTGTTATTAGTAAAGATAAATCTCTTAATATAATAAATCGGGCCCTCTGCCAAGAGAAATAGGTTCTAAGCCAACTGCAAGTCCCTTGCCCTCCCTGGCCGCTGGAAACCTTAGCATTTTTGCTGAAAGGAAAGATGCTTATTACTTACTGCAGCAGATTCATTGAATGTTTGACATGTTCAGTTCTCTGTTACCCAGAGGCTGATTCTGATTTTCTTACAGCAGGCATATAAAAACAGTGAAGCTAGCCGGGTTCTCATTGACACTGTCACTACAGGTGACCTCTTCAGGTGTATGAAGAACTTCATGTCCAAGTTAGTGAGAGAAACAGTTAATTTGCCATTGCTTGAGTGGGTCTGCGAACCTTAGGAGATTAACCATTCTTCTTAGACTTTGTGTGCATGTGTGTATGTTCTGGTTTGCTTAATATAATTTCAGAAATATTTATGAAACTTTTCAAACATATACAAAAGAGAAAGAACAGTATAATGAAGTCCTATGTATCCATTGCCCAATATGACCTACACATGGCTTATTTTACTGCATGTATATCTACTTCCTTCCCTCCCTTCCCCGCTCATTATTTTGATTTTACCACAATTTTATGAATGCTTCATTTGTGAGAACAAGATTTTCCAAAATATAATCCATAGAAACAGTGTTCTGCAAAATGATTACAATCATAAAGCATTCTAAACTAACACTTTGAGCGAATGCTAGACACCATTTCTCTTTTGTGAAGAGCTGCCCTGTTAACATGTGAATGGTTCTGAGAAGTCTGCTTCTTAGAACTCATTTAAACCAGTATCCTTTAAACCGAACTGGGTCTGGGACTCTTTCTTTCCAGGAGATCCTATCTACATCCTATGGAAAAAAAAATACTGAGATAATATTTACAGCATTTACCAGGCACTCACTATGTGCCAGGTTTTCTGTAAACTATAGTTTATATGCATTCTATCATTAATCCTTATGATAATCCATTTAGATTACTATATTACCTCATTTTCAGATGAAGTAGAAGCTCAGAAATAGGAAATAAATTGATAAACAGCATATAAGAGACAGGGGCAAGATTTACATCCACACCTGTGTGACACCAAAACCTGTGATCTCAACCACCATGCTATACATTTGGAGAGGAGGGGTAGTTATATCTGATGAAATGAGCATGGTCTAGTAGCCTTGATATATTCTTGTTTTCTTGTAACAAGGGAAACAAAGGGTCAATACACTTTATAAGTCACCCTGCTGATGATTTTGTCTATTTCTATTGTGCTATGTACTTTTTAGATTATTCTCATATCAATTATTTTAGATAAACTTCCCAAAGCCTTAGGGAAAGTATAGCGTCAGCATTATTTCTACTGAGACAACAAGGCACAGAGAAGGTACAGGTCTTGCTCAAGATCACAAGTTCATTATAGAGCTGGAATTAGAACCTAGGTATTAATGTCTGGTATATTTTCTTTTGACTGCATTGATGTAAGGGGTGTGCCCCTGACTCCTGGCTTGTTCTGGTTGAGGTAAACTGGAAGGCAAAGCAGAGCAGGTGGGGAGACTGCCTTCATCTACAATTACTCAAGAGTAGAGTGTCCACAAGTGGTAATGCTTTTTTCCCAAAAAAATATTCTAGAGGCAACGTCTGGTGATTCCCTCAGCATCTAAATCATGCTTTTTGGGAGTAGGTAAAGGGGTATATAATGATTTAGTTTTCACAGGACAATCTGCGCAAAACATCATATCCCTTTGATCCTTTAGGTCAGGGAAAACTCTTCCAATGCTCATTGTGATTCCAGTCCAACCACCACCCCCAATCTGTTTTGGAAGCTTTTGTTCATGTCCCATCAGTGATGGGAGGAGTCTGTGGACCACATAGTACGTGGTTCCTTCGAGGAGGTGTCTATGAGTTAGCTGGGAAGAGCAATGAACATCTATTTAATACCCATATCACTTTTCTTATCAAAGTCAAAATATTGCTTCCTCGAATACATGTTTGGTGCATTCTTCCCTGGTACAAATTTATACAGAAAGCTAAAAATTCTGCAATTATCTTCAGATATATCATGGGAAGAAAGGCAGTTGTGTAATAGCTACACAGAATTAAGCACCAGTATTATTAGAAGTTTGCTGAGACAAAGCACCTCTGATTTACAGGGCATTTATTGTGGCTCAGACACTCTTGCATGGAGATAGGGAGCATTTGCATCTGCAGCTGCTAATAATGAACATTATCACTTCATTAAGGTAGGTCAGGGTAAGTAAATGTGATACGTGTTTATTCCCCCACATGCTATAATTACCAAAGGCATTTCAGAAGTTTTAGTCCTATATCTGGACCATAAAATTACATAATAAATAATCATTCATTGAGCAGGTGATTAAAATACTTGTCTCTGGATAAATTACAAGGGAGAGATTACAGAGTAAAGAACCATGATCTCATTATATATTATATTCCCTCTCATACGGAGGAAGGTCTAAATTTAAAACTTATTAAAAATGTGGAGGAACCATGATATACAAAAAAAAAGCTTTGGCCCTTGGATTAAAAAAAAACAAACAGGGTTAGGAAATTAATTGTACTTTCAACACATGGCATTGGGAAAATAATCTAATTTCTTTGAGCTTTGGCTTGCTTGTTTGAAAATAGAGATGATAATAAACCTTTAAAATGTTTTTTCTGGGGACAATAATATGATATATGAACCTGAAATGTCCTAACCAAATTATTAATAATGATGGTTTTTAAACTGGGTGCAATAAAGTCAGAGCAGGAAGGCAGCAATAAACAGCCACAGAGTCCCCTGAAGAGGTGGAGTATGTGTGTATGCAAACAGGAGTGTGTCAGGCTGCCTCTGGGCTCAGCCATGAGAAAAAGGTCAGCCTGCCCAACAGTAGTGATTAGGGAAGAACAGAAGATCCAACCACACACTAAGTATCAGCCTGAGAGATACAGTAAGTAATGGCCTTGAGATCTAAGACACTAGAAAGAAAGGTATATTTTTTCCCTGCTTTGGCCTCCTTGTTCCTTATCCAAGTAGGTGTAATGATAGTCAATGTTTATTGAGATGCAAAAGTGTATATCTTGTTGGTTTATTTAGGTTGTGATAATCCAGAATGAAAAATGCCCATTTCATGTACTTAGGGAGTTCCTTCTAACTCCAAATTTGGAAGTTTTAGTTTTGTATCTGGACCATGCACGTTTAAAACATGCCCTAGGAAATCAGTCAGCCCTCCGTGTTTCACTTCTGGAGGTGTTAGAGGCAGAGAGCCAACCACAGAGGTGTGTAAAAGGCAGACAGCTAGCTACAGAGCGAGAGGAGCCTGTGTGGTTCAAAGCTCTTCCGCCAGCTTTATCTGCTGGATGTTACAAGAGTGTTTTGTAAAATATCCTGAGCATGTCTGTTATTTCACAAAGAGAGTATCATTAAGAAAAAACCTAGTGCCCTAGTGGATTTGGCTCAGTGGATACAACATCAGCCAAGGGCATATACCCGGATTGTGGCTCTATCCCCAGTGGGCGTGCAGGAGGTAGCCAATCAATGATTCTCTCTCATCCTTGATGTTTCTATTTCTCTCTCCCTCTCCCTTCCTTTCTGAAATCAATAAAAACAAAACAACAACAAAAACATAGCTAGGGTGGGTAAAAGTTTCTGGGACATGCTGAGGATATCTTTCATAGGGATTTGTGGAGATCTGGTAAAAGAACAGAGAAGGTCTGTGGTAATTGCTTCCTAAATAATTAGGTGGGATATATAATCTTTCCAAATTATAAAGAAATGATGCCTCACTGGAAAGACCAGGGGGCACACAGGTTATCAGTGGGAGAATGCATCTTAACTTGTTGGGGAGTTGGAAAGGATAGAAGGTGGAAGGTGAGTTAGTTGGCATTGTGGGGAATTCATTTTAAGTTAGGGCTGAGAGGAGACTTTTGTGGTCTTAGAATAGGCTCCAGCATTTCCATTGCCAGTAACTGTCCTTTTGTTGTCATCATAATATTCAGGGTAAATTTGCCATTTGAGACACCATTGCTAAATGCCCAAAGGGAAAATTTCCAGTTACTTTTTTCCAATCAAGCCTTTTAAAGATTACAAATATTTTGAGTGGCAAATTGTATAATTGGGAGAAAATTGTTTCCACTGTAATAATGTTATGTTATAATGTCTCTTATGTTATTATGTCAAAATGACAGAAAATGTAGACAGATGTCAGTTCATCCTAGAGACTACAAAAAAAATAGTAAAAATAATTTTTAAATTTTTTTGTATTTTAAAATTAAAATAGTAATACAATCTCATTGGAACAATTGACAAAGATTACACAAAGATGAATAAAAGCAAAAATAAGGGATCACCTTTTCTCCAATGTTATGTTAACACTAAGGTGTTAATGGTGTGATAGCCATCCTTATTCACGGATATGCAAAGTCTGTTTAAAAAGACAACATCTTAGCACAAGAGAACCTCAAAGAACTTGAGGCTTTTCAGCAAAATCAGAGACAACCAGACTATCTTTTGTGGGGTTGAATCTTATTATGAAAGACTGTAGAATGGAGGCTTTGGGTCTAGAATTGGGCAGAGGTCATAAAGCGGCACTGAGAGAAGGGAACCCAGAAGTTCTTTCTAGAGCACTAGCCCAGAGCAGAATCCTAGATACTAGATTCTTCCCCTCAACCCTTATCCTCCATTTTCTTAAGTAAGCTTCACAGAAAGAAGTCTATGCTGACATGGCAATTGGTGACTGTCACATATCCATAGAAGAGCTCTCATCACCAAATGCATTTAATATGCATTTTTGTGGGCAGGGTAGTCTGGTGTGAAGGTTAGAAAGTATAGCTAAAGAGACATGATCCTGACTTTTAGAGCCCAGAAAAAGAAACCAAAAACCAAAGAGAGGTGAATAAGTAAAGTAAGTAGAAGAATGAGCCAAGGATTTGATACAATTGCTGTGTGTGAAATGGTGAGTGAGGAGGATCTGGAGTAGGTACATATTTGGACAAGATGGGTCTGGAGAGGAGTAGCTGCCTCAATTCCAGAAATGTAGCTGCTTTTGCCCGGTGACTATAACATGGGGAACTGCTGGGATGAAAGGTACTTTTATTACACAGAGATAAAACCTCAATCTGACTCTAATGGAGCATAATCCCATTATACCTAAGTTATCTCTTTGTGACCTTTGACTTGCAGTGTGCTATCCAAATTGTAAGATAATAAATACCATTATAGTCACATAATGTTTTTGTCTACTTCATTTGAGGAGAATTTGAGGAAACCAACCATCTGTCTGTCTGTCAGTCTGTCTATAATCCTATTTGTTTGTGTGGACATTTAATACACTTATATGTATGCCTGCCTACAATAGGCGTCTTTCTCATCCAAAAGTCTTTATAAAGATTGTAATGAGTAATAATTGCATTATTTCTAGTATTTTTTGAAATTGGAAAATTGTATATTTCTTACACTTGTGACAATTGGTTTTATTTACAGAAAGCTTAGCAGTAATTTCTTAGTTTAGAAATTGTACACATTTCTTAGTGGGACACAATACAATGGGCCATTCTCTTTATAACTCCAACTGTGTTTGGACACTACTCTTGGAGCTCTGTCTGTTTTTCATCTTGGGATTTATCTGAAAGTACTGAAGGCAAGCAGTAAATGTGCTGCTTTGTAAAAAAAAAAACAAAAAAAAACAAAAAAAAAATAACAACAAAAGAAAACACAACAAAACAAAGAACAACTCTTCATCTCCACCCAAGTGTCCATGGCTAAGATGTGTATAAATAAATAGGTAAATAAGAGTCTGGCCTCAGTGAACAGGGCACAAAGATTATAGTGTCCATATTGTTCTGCCCTCTGTAAATAGGAATGAGAAGATGTAAAAAAAGATGAAAATCAACGAATACGTTGCATGTCAAAAATGTTATTGTTCCTTACAAACAGCAGGTAAAATTTACTGGTACTCGTGAACTGAAGGAGAGAGTCCTGGTAATAATAATAATAATAATGGTGTCTATGGCAAGAAATAGGAAACTATATTCTGAGGCTAATAAATCCTACATTGTTTAGCAGAGCTTCAGACAAATTATCAACTACTAGTATATATTTTAAAATTAAAGTATTAGTGTGTTAGTTAATTTTTTGAGATAATGCATGGCCAATGCTTGCTGAAGTATTGAAGCTTAGTCATCAGTATGTTAAATACGCACTCTTCAAACTTCTTAGATGACTAAGAAACAATGACCTGAGATAGTAAGGACATTCTACACAATAAGGAGCTTAAGCTTTTCTTTCATTGTGATAGCCATTGAGTTTCTTGATGCATTTATTATTGCAAAAATGTCCTGGAAACCAGCAATTATTTCTTCTTATAAGAATTCTGAATACTTATCTGGGAAACATCTAGGAGCATGTCTGCCACGTCAACTTATACAAAGCATTTTTAAGTAGTTTCTATGAGAATATGCAGAAATTGTTATAGCTTCTGATTCATTATCTCTAGCCCAATTGTGGTTGAACTGAAGGATTCATTTGACTACCACACTGGGGAAAATGGATTAGTTCTTTTCATCTCTGTCAGTTTCTCTTTATCCACACATTTTAAATAATTTCTCGTTCTTTTCTTTTTAAGCCACAGATGTGTTATTTGAGTGCATTTTTTTCAATAAAGAAAATTTATTGTATTGACATTCTGAGTCATTTTGGCTTGTTGGTATTGTTTTCTTTTTTAAATCTAAAGATTCAGCAGCATAGTGGGTGACAAATGAGAGGCTTTGACAGAACTAAAACAAGGGTACCTTAGATTAAAGGAACCAGCCAAATCACACCATTCAGTAACTCTCTATTTGTTCATTATGGTGATTTGTGTACACTTCTCTAAAACCACAAAGTTTCAGCAAAAATGCTTGCTGGTTATAAATATTTCTGAACATTTAGTTGCTCTGGGAGTTATCCAAACAACTTAGAACATTTTTAAGCTACATCACTGGTTGCCTTGACTAAACCAAAACAAATCCCCCAAGGTTACACTCTAAAAATTGGAAAATTGAATAATTGTTCTATTTTATTATTTCTGCCTTCATCTTAGAAGACAGCACTGTCTAGTGAGAAAAGATGATTCTCCAACTGACTATAAGTAGAGCAGTCATCGCATATTTCAATGGGGGTCCCAGAAATTTAGAGAGTCATGCTGTCCAATAAGCCCAACACCACAACAAACATCTCAATCCTATATTATAGACATTTAAAAAACAACAACAAAAACATGGGAAATAATATTGAAGCAAAGCAAAAAAAAAAAAAAAAAAAGGATAAAAGAGTGTGTGTGTGTGTGTGTGTGTGTGAAGGAAAGAGAGAGAGAGGGAGAGGGAGAGAGAGAGACAGAGAGAGAGAGAAAAGAAGAAGAAAAAAAGAAGAAGAAGAAGAAGAAGAAGAAGAAGAAGAAGAAGAAGAAGAAGAAGAAAGAAGAAGAAGAAGAAGAAGAAGAAGAAGGATTAATATGGACAGACATAAATAAACATTTGCATAGTGACAGCCATATTTTAAAACTTTTTAAAATATTGAAGGTGAAGGGATTGAGAAGTACAGATTGGTAGTTACAGAATAGTAATGGGGATGTAAAGTACAGTATAGGGAATGTAATCAATAACATTGTAATGACTATGCATGGTGCCTGGTGGGTACTGAAAACATCAGGGTGTTCACTTTGTAAAGTATGATTGTCTAACCACTATGTTGTACAGCTAAAATTAATACAAAATAATATTAAATGTAAACTGTAATTGAAATTTTTTTTTTTAAATGTCTTAAATAAAAATGAAACCTTCTAAACTGTTTCTACTGGTGTTTTATTAAAACAAAGCCTATGGTATGCTGCAGAAAACGACACACAAAAATCCCCCTACTCTCAGTATTTTAACCCCCCAAAAAATGTGCTGCTTGTTTATGTCACAATCCAATGACAATGGGCAGAGGTACTCTACTCCACATACCGTAGTCCTTCAGGTTCAGTTGTCACTCCTTCCATTCCGTGACAATCCTTCTATAACATGCAGTCTCCAAGGTCACAGCAGGAGGAGGAAGTTTGTGTGGAAGTTCAAGAGGTGAGATTTTATGGATCATTCCAGTAAGTGTTAATGCATCACTTCCACCCACATTTCATTGGCCAGAACTGAGTCATATAGCCCAATCCAACTGCAACTGGTATGGAAGAATGAGTCTTCTTGTGTGCCCAAGAGGAAAATTAAATGATTTTGTTGAACATAGGACACAAGTGGTGGTGGTGGTTTTGTTTTATTGGTTGGAACCAGTGAAAATATCAGCTCTTAATATTACTGCAAGTCTTTTTAAGTCCTTGATAAAATGTAGTAGGGGATAAATATTATCTAAGTGGTAGACCTGTAGATATAGCCATCAACTTGCCTCACAATATTTCCCTTACAGCATCTAAAGTAGAGGCTGTAAGTGTTGTATCGAAAATCGGTGAGCTGGACAAGACGCCTAATGAGCCAATTAGTTAGGAGTCATCTTTATTGAATGACGGTTCAGAGCAGATTACCTCTGTCAAATTTTGAACAACACAGGAGGGAGTATTTCCTTTTTATATCCTTCTAGTTCTTTGTGTAATTCAAGCTTGTAACTTTGAATACATATATCTAATCAAACACCTGTAATATCTATACAGACAACTTGTAACTTTGAGTACATATTATATCTAATCAAACACCTGTAACTTGGATGAACAAACACTTAGCAAAATATTTGAATTAATATAGTGTATCAGCCCCTTTAGATGACTAGCTTGCAAGTTCAGACAATTAAGTTTATCTTTTCTATTCAAGCAAAAAAACAAAGTTATTTTACAGTCTAAAAATAACAGAGTTGACCCACGGAATAAGAGACTGTTTAAGTATAACAGAATAGTTCAAACAGTAGTTTCAAACAGCAGTTTTTCCAAAGGAGGGACCACTATGCTTCATAAGTAATAGTGGGTCAAATAGGTGACATGTTTATTTCTTTGATAGGTGGTCTGGTGCTGCTTTGATGCATGGATTCAGTCTGATCAGGGACCCAGGCTCCCTCTCTCTTGTTGCTGTGTCATTCTCAATGCGTGTCCATGTCAATGACCATGATGGCTGCTCTCATTCAGAAAAGTGCAAGTTGACACTCTTACACAAAAATCCCCCTAAATCTCATTATTTTAACCCAATTAAATTGTAGTGTCATTTACACAGAGCCATAGCACTTACCAAATCCAATTACAATTAGTACCTTAAAACAACACAATTTAGTATCCCATAGTTCTGAAAGTCAACAATCTTAAATGGGCTAAAATCAAGGTTTCAGCAGGGCCACATTCTTTCTTAGAGGCCCCAGGGGAAAATGTTTTCTTACCTTTCCTGATGTCTCCAGGCTGACCACAGTCCTTGCCTCATGGGTCTCCTCCTCCATGTTCAAAGCCAGCAATGGGTGGTTGAGTCTTTTTCATGATGCCATCTTTCTAGTAAAGATTCCCCTGTCTTCCTCTTTCCCATGTGATCATCTTGTAATACTGGGCCCTTCTAAACAGGTCAGAATAAGTTCTTTATCTTAAGGTCATTTTAATGATTATCAAGCTTAATTCCATTTGTGAGGTTAATCCCCTCAGGCTAAATAATATTAACATATTCATTGGTTCTGGAGATTGAGAACAATGGGAGCCATTATTCTCCTTATTACAGATACCAAGAGAAAACTGGCAGGGATCATTTTAGGTAGTAGATAATGAATTTTTTAAGTCCATTTAATTCATTTACTAGAGGCCTGTTGCAGAAAGATTCCTGCAATAGGGCTTCCTGCTGTAGTCGCTGCCCTGCCTCCTTCCCTCCCTTCTCTGCCGCCCCGCTTGCTTGCTTGCTTCTTCGCAGCTTTGCTCCTTTCCGCAGGACTTGGCTTCTTTCTACTCTGTCTTCAGTCTTCGCTCTGGCCTGGATATGCAAATTAACCACCATTTTATTTGGGTTAATTTGCATGCTCACCCTGATTGACCTGTGGGTGGGGCTTGTGGACATAGCGAAGGCGCGGTCAATTTGCATGTTTCTCTTTTATTAGATAGAATTTCTTAAGGAAATATGAATTCTGTGCCTGCTGTGAATTCTGGCATTGAGCCAGGCCCTAAGAATAAAAGTATGGAAAAAGCAAAATAAAATAAATAAACAAAGCAACCTCCTTTCCTTTCCCTGCCAGCCTTAGAATCTTTCTGGGGAACTAGACAATAAGCAAGCCTGCAACACCAGTTGGAACATCCTAATCCAGGGACATCTTAAAAGCGACAGGAGTACAAAGGGGTGCCTCAACCCTAGGCATACTGGTTGGGGGCAACTGGGAAAACTAGTACAAGGGTAGATGTCCGGAGTAAATGGGGATGGGGATGTACCAGGAAGAGAAAATATAAGTGATTCGCAATTTAGTGTACAAAACTAACTAAAAATAGCAGTTCAGAATTGTGGCAAATGGAAACAGAATTTGAGACCCTGGAGAAGTAGGAGATCAAACTGGGCATGGATCTTGAGTCAATACCATCGGCTTTGTAAGGTCTTTTGAGGGATTGACGCTTTATCCTCATAGTACTAATGAGAAACTACTATAAATGCTCAGAAGGTCTATGTATGGTCATTGCATAGAGCAGTGCCAGGAAAAGGGTGGTCAAATAGAAAATGAGTGTGAAAAGGTAGGTTAGAGGCATATTTAAAAAAAAATATGAGGGGAAGAGAGGGCTGATTAGATATACTGAGTAAAGGAGAGAATAGAATAATGACTCGAAGACATTGTCCTTGGTGACTAAACAAAGAGAGGGTTTGAAGTGAGTTGATATGTATACAATTTGGAAGATCTCAAAAGATGATCAGAACCATTTAGCTCTCCACAGAGTGATCTTAGACAGAGTTTGAAAAATACTAAATGAAAATATTACCTAAAAAACAACAACAACAACAAAAAACCAGACCCATCTTTGGCCAATAAAATTGCCACCTTCTTATATTTGTATTATAAAATGTAAGTAATATGGATTTCTTGTGATTTGAAGATCAAGTTGAAGGTGAACTATTGTATAATAACAAGCTTCCCTTATAAAAAGACCCAAATATTTTCTCTCTTTCTTCCTATGTCCAATCTAAATATTCAGTGATGGAGAAATCACTTTATGTCACTAGGGAAAGTTTTCTTATGAAAACCTATTTACAGTAGTACATTTCCAATCCCAAAAAAGTTAAAGCAGCGATATACCTCTGGAGGATTTCCCACTTTAGTAATTCATTATGACACAGGTTTTTCTTGGTGTGAAATTCCTCTGATTAAGAAAAGCTGATAGAGGCAGGAGAGTGAAGTAATTCTCTTGTTCTCCCCTAAACAAGCCATACTTAATATTTCTTCAAGGTCAAGTTCAATTGAAAATAGGACAGGGTGATAGCTCCTTGGATTTGTACTAATAACTGGGTGTTCTCAGAAGAGGCCTTTTGGCAGGAGAGCAAAGTTAACTTATCAAAATGCTTAAGAAAGCAAAATTGCCTGCCAGATAGCAGATCCAAAGTTTCAGGGCCCATCCTAACTAGATTTCTCTTTTCCACTCAGAGGAATGAGCCTAATGCATGCATCGCAATGCCTTTGTAGGTCTGATCTCAGATGCAAAGCAAAATGTTCTCCCAAGGATTTTGTTTGTAATTTTATTTGAGGTTTTACTTCCAACTGGCTTTAAAATATATTAGAAAAATAATGACAGGAACCAAAGTCCTTCATCATGGCTGTGATTTTTTTTAATGATGCCTTACAGCAAATATTAAAAGATCAAGCGGCTCCTCCATTAATTTCCCTTAATTCACCTTTCATCATTCTTTGTTTTGACCTGTCAATTCAAACATTCAAAGCCTCAAATATCAGGAAAGTTTATATTGATTGTCTGTGGATTTAAGAATATATTTATTTTAACTCATAGGTGTCCAACAGGGGCTCATATTTTCACAACTGGGACCAAATCTCAAACAATATAGCATGGTTAAGAGAATAGGCTGGGGCTGAGGGTTGGTTTGGCTCAGTGGATAGAGCGAGGTCCTGTGGACTGAAGGGTACCAGCTTCAATTCCAGTCAAGGGCATGTACCTTGGTTGCAGGCACATCCCCAGTGGGGGAGGTGGGGTGCAATAGGCAGCTGATAGATGTTTCTAACTCTCTATCCCTCTCTCTTCCTCTCTGTAAAAAAATCAATTATATATATATATATATATATATATATATATATATAGAGAGAGAGAGAGAGAGAGAGAGAGAGAGAGAGAGAGAGAATAGGGTTGGGTATCAGCTCTGAGTTTAGCCTCATCTCTACCTCTACCCAGCTGTGTGATCTTGGCAAGTTACTTAACCTCTTTGAAGCTCAATTTCTTAACCAGGAAAATAGAGGTAAGAGAAGTAGTTACCCCATGGTGTGTTTTTAAAGTTTAAATTAAATGAATTGTGGAAAGCATTTCCTATAGCTCTAAACAGGAGGTATTTATTTTTTATTCAATCATGAACTACAAGGAGAGAAAAATGAAGAGTTTTGAAAGAAGTATTTGAAGATTTTTTTTTTTTTGCCTTTATAGCCCTGATTGGTTTTTAATTTGAAAGCAAGTGTCCTTCTATAATAAATTCAACATTAAATTCTCTTAATTCATTAATGGGAAATGTATCTAATGAGACATCAATGAAAAAATGATGTGTGAGAGAGAAATTTCCTGGTAGATGTTTGGATGTTCAAAGAGCACAGAGAACAGTGTTTTTGGCTTTGAACTGCTGCACTAATTAGGTCTGGAGATAGATGCAGAGAAAAGGTGAGCATGATAAAGGAGCCATCATTCTGAGATACTCAGAGCGAAGAACTACGTGTAAGAGGGCCCAAGGGGTTCCCATTATCTCTCAAAAGGGAATGATAAGGAGAAGGAAAATGAAAGATTAGTGTGCCTGGAATCTTCATTTAGCTCTCTGTCCTAATTGTACCCATTTCCCAAGCCAGGCGAGTTTCTTCCTCACCCAAGAACCCTCACACAGTACCCATCAAAGCTTCCTACTCTTTTTTCTGGAGGTCCATGGCTCTTAACACTTGTTATCTTTATTTCATCTTAATGTTTGTCCCATGTATTATTCTATGCTTCTCCTCATGGGCTTGAGCACATAGTAAATATTTCCCAACACTTTCATTTAATTTTTATATCTACTCTAAGTGTTGTGGAATTCATATATACATTTCACTTTCTCAGGAAATAATCCAGGCTCAGGGAATTTAAGGAATCTGGGAAGGCCATGCATTTATGCCTTCCCGGTCATGTTATCGACTGGGTGCTAATCTGCCCATAGGAAGTAGAAAGCTCTGAACTATTGGAGAATGACTGGGTGACTGTGGGTGAATGAATCAAGTGTTGCTTTTAGACCCACTCACACCACCAGCTTGCAGTTACCTGTACCTTCAAACCTGAATTTTCCAGAGTTCTGTGCTAAAAATCAGATTTCTTCTTGTTAATTGCCTTTTTACAATTTTAGCTCTCCACTTCACTTTATGTTGCTATCAGCGATCATATTTCCATCTGTTTGGAAATTTCGTTGACATCTGTCTGCTGTAGTTGCCTGTCTGGTCCCACCTGCCCTTTTGTGCAGGTGCCTTCTTTATTCCTCGATGTCTCATTTGTTTTTAGGTTTCATGAAAAAGAATTAATAAACCCAGTGTGATAAACACACTATGTTTAATATGAAATCTGATCTTTTATTGTCTGTGATCTTCTTAGTGAATTCATGCCTCACTGTAAAGCAGAATACATTGACTCATTATGTCAGTGTCTTTAGCTGATATAGTTTACTATGGTCAAATGTTTAATACATTTAATTTCCTATCATTGTCAGTTTAAATGATCTCTTTGAAATATAGTCTCTAAGATGTTTCCCTTTCTTCTTTCTGTCATATGGCCTCTGAGTGAATGATGGGAAACTCGGGATTTTGTATCCTTTTGGACCTTTGCTGTGGGGTGGTTGGTCTGGTTTGGCTCTTGGACTAGTGACTGTTGAGTTCTAAATTGTCCCATCTCACACTGACTGCTGGTCCATCTCATATTTGCTATCCATAGTAAATATTCTGTCATTTGGGTCCAATTTCCAGGCTCCATCAGACCACTGCCCTCCCCCCCCCCCCCATGTCTCTTTATTCCAACCCCAAGGCACTCAGGAGCTTCTCTGTCTCCACATCCCCTGAGCAGGCTATGCGAGCTGCTCTATGTGCTATGCTACCTCATACTGGCTTTGAGCCAACCATTTCAGCAAGCTCTTCCCAAGATTTCAAAATGGAACAGAAGAAAACTCCTTGGCTTTCAGTTTTCCCTAAGCTTATGTAAAATGCCTTTCCCAACTGGAATTTTGGCACAGAGAATGGAAGGTAGGACACATGTTTCTCATGACCTTCCTCTACCTTTGCCTTTCTCTACACCCGATTAACCTAGAAAAGGCAGGCTTTCACTGCTTCTCACTTTCTGTCAGGGTATTTTCCCTGTGTCACAATTCCCTCTTAAGAAAATTGTCACGGCTTTGCCTTAAGGGTAAAAAGTATTGACTTGAAACTATGTAAAGAAGCCTTCCTCTGCCTGTTTTGGCTTTGGTATAGATCAGCGTTTTTCAACCGCTGTTCCGCTGCACACTAGTGTGCCGCGAGATGTTGCCTGGTGTGCCGTAGGTGCAGACAAGACAAGAATTTTATAATTTTTCACTATTTTGTTTACTTAATATTTCATAATAAAGTAATTATAAAATACTTTCTTTGTGTTTATTTGATTCCTATTCAAGAGAATTACTTTATATATAGTCAATATAGGCACAGAGTTAAATTTTTTAACATTTTCTAATGGTGGTGTGCCTCGTGATTTTTTTCATGAAACAAGTGTGCCTTTGCCCAAAAAAGGTTGAAAAACACTGGTGTAGATGATGCAGAACAGGTCATAACTATGGATCACCAAAGTTTAAAAAACACACACATACCTACTGAAACTGGTTTGGCTCAGTGGATAGAGCATTGGTCTGTGGACTGAAAGGCCCCAGGTTTGATTCTGGTCTAGGGCATGTACCTTGATTGTGGGCACATCCCCAGTAGGGGGTGTACAAGAGGCAGCTGATGGATGATTCTCTCTCATCAATGTTTCTAACTCTATCCCTCTCTCTTCCTTTCTGTAAAAAAATCAATAAAATATATTAGTAAACACACACACACACACACACACACACACACACCCACACACCAATACACAGGTTGGGCAAAGTAGGTCTACAGTTGTGAGTAGACAAAACAGAGTTTATTCTTATATTATTTCTTTCTTTTTTTTTTAATATATATTTTATTGATTTTTTACAGAGAGGAAGATAGAGGGATAGAGTCAGAAACATTGACGAGAGAGAATCATCAATCAGCTGCCTCTTGCACACCCCCTACTGGGGATGTGCCCTCAACCAAGGTACATGCCCTTGACCGGAATCGAACCCGGGACCCTTCAGTCCCCAAGCCAATGCTCTATCCACTGAACCAAACCGGTCTCAGCTTTATATTATTTCTTATTAATTATTGTATTGTCTTCCACATGAACAACTGTAAATCTACTTTTACCCCACCTTGTATTGTTTCTTTTATAAATGTTTAATTGGGATAAAAATATACCTTGAATTATTTTAGGGAAAAGAAGATTTTAAAAAGTGAAATTTATTCTATAAAACAAAAGAAGATATTAACCATGGAGACAACCAATTAAAAAGTTCCTAAATTAATAAAAAGGAGAGTCATGTTTGTCCTACTTGTGTAAGTTCTATCTCCTTGATAATAAACAAGCCACTTCTTTGAGCCTAGTAATGGGATTTATGAATAGTAAAATACTACCTTGATACCCTCCAGAGTGTATTCTAGTCCTGGTACTCTGCTTTGTATGATTTTAGATATTAGAGTGTAATGGTGTTCTGGTTATCTATTATTGCATAACAATCATCCCAAAACTTAATGGTTTTAAACAATAATAATTTATTTTTTCTCGGTAATCAAGAAGAAAGCTGATCTCGGCTCCAGCCAGCATTATCTGGGTTGGCTTAAAGGGGTGCTATAGAAAGATTACGTTAAAAGGAAGGCAAATTCTGAGTTTTTGGAATTATTTGTGTTAATCTTCACCTGAGGATATTTTTTTCCATTGATTTTTTAGAGTGGAAGGGAGGTGGAGAGACACACAGAGAGAAAAATTGATGTGAGAGAGACATATTATTTGGTTGCCTCCATACCTGTGTGGGAAATCAAGTCTGCAATGGAAGTGCATGCCTGCCCTTGACTGAAAATTGAACCAGAGAACTCAGTCCAAGACCAATACTCTAACCACTGAACAAAACAGGCTAGGGCAATTTTTGGAATTATTTAAATAATTAATCATCACAACTACTGATAAAATATGTTACTTCCTGATAGCATGGACAATAAAATTAGTGAATCTGATTTTATCAACTAGATAGCTCAACTTCCAATTTTCCACAAAAAAGTCATAACTAGAGTTCCACTTATGACTTCAAGGTACTAAAGAAAAATCAGTAGAGTTTTGATGTTAAATAACTGTCATTAGTTCCTAACTCTTTGATAGTATAGAAAGAATTGTCAAGTTCAAACAGTCAAAAAGTTTAAAATACCTGGTTTTCTCAAGATTGAGGGTAGGAAGAACAGAGAGGCAAAAACAGAGACAAGCTGATCATATGGATACAGGTTCAATGATCCACAGGAATAGGTTTTCCAAGTAATATAAATTTTTGTAGGCCTTTTCTCAAGAATGGAAGTAACAATAATAGTAACAATGACAATGGCTTACTCCACACTTACGTGATAAAGCCTGTATTAAGAATTTTACATGAATCACTTCAAACAAACCCATGAACATCAATCAGAATGTATGGAATTAATATTTGATGAATTAATAAGCTAATAAACAAATGATAGTCATTTCTCAACACATAGATATTTTTTTAATCAATACATTCCCACTTTAGGACATTAGAAAGGAAGGCAATTAAGAAGTAAAATGTTTCCCCCAAGGTGAGTGGCAGATATGAGATTTGAAATGAACCCAGATTATTTCCAATTCCAAACTTCATGCATTTAATCCATAAACAATAGCTGATAGTGACATACTGCAGTGATGGAAATATAGAAATAAGAAATACTGTAAAAAGAAAGCTTTGTCAAGCCAATTTGCAGTGTTATTCAGTAGCATATGATAAACACACATTTCTTATGAATGTTATTTATAATCTCCAAGATGGATGGGCTCTGCTAGCCAGAAGATTCTTTTCAGGTCTGTAGTTGGGTTAGAGTTAGTAAATTGGTAGGATATGGCAGGGAGATTTTGAAAAAGTAAAGGATTGAAGGGATTGGGGAAGTAGTAAAGAGTAAAGAAGGTCATAGAAGATAATTTGACTTTGGGTGGTGGGCACCCAATGCCATATACACATCATGTACCATAGAAATGTACACTTGAAACCTATATGATCTTATTAACCAACATCACCCCAATAATTTTCAAGAAAGGTCTGAGTGAAGACCAGAATTTGGGATGGGAGCCCCATTGGGAAGTGGCTGAGAAAGAAAACTCCAGATGAGCAGCACTAACCAACAGGGCTTGGAAGAAAAGACAGAGCATCCCAGGGTTATGAATTATGAAATTTTGAGCATAACCTGCCATCATCTCCCTTTTAAAATCTCCCCTCAATACTAGAGCACTCTCTGATGTCTTAGTCTATACATTTTTTACTTCTGATGAATGAAAGGTGTGCTGACCCTACTTCAGACTCAGCCTGAATGAGAACAAAGGATACATTCAGGAGCAGCTGACATCCAAGTAACACTTTGCTTTACTTTGATTGACAGATGGTGACCCAGCCAATTCTCTCATAGCCTGAGGGAAATATCCCTCAGACCACACAGTTTCCTTACTTTTTGAATCCAAGTTCACCAAAGAAAACTTGTGTTCCTGAGGCAGACCTCCCTGCCAGGCGCCAAGGTGATGAGATTCAGGGGTGAGATCAGTGGCAGGGGCTACATCCAGTATATTCTAACTAGACCCTGACAGTCAGTTTCCCAGCCTCTCCCTGTGAGAAGTCACAAGCTCCATTTCTTCTGTTAAAAGTCTTTGTTTCCATTTCCTTATAACTTTGCTTAGAACTATAGACAATTTTGATCTCAAGCTCCTGTTACTTGAACCCTCTGCTAGGCTCTAGGGCAGTGCTTCTCAACCTTTCTAATGATGCTACCCTTTAATACAGTTCCTCATGTTGTGGTGACCTCCAACCATAAAATTATTTTTGTTGCTACTTCATAGCTGTAATTTTGCTACTGTTATGAATCGTAATGTAAATAAATATCTGTGTTTTCCGATGGTCTCAGGCTCTACAGCAGTGGTTCTCAACCTGTGGGTCGCCTAAGACCATCGGAAAGCACATTATGATTCATAACAGTAGCAAAATTACAGTTATGAAGTAGCAATGAGTCTAGGGAGAGCAACAGCAAACAACACAATAGGTCTCTTTCCTCCCAGAATGTATGTCTAGCTGAGAAATGTTTTCTGTGAAGTTTTACTCATTTCACTCCTTATCTCCAATCACATAGAACTGAATTCTTTCCTTTATGCTCTTCTACACTTTGTACAGACTTCAACAGATAATATATCACTCATCTAAGCACTTTTAGAAACCATGTTAGATTCCCCTTGCTATCATGTATGCTTAGTGCCTATCCCAGGGCCTACTATGAAGTAGGTGCTCAGTTAATACTGCTGAGTGTAGACAACTAAATGAAAAACTGAACAAATATTTCAGCACAGCATCTCCAGGGACCAGGAACCAGCAGTCCCGGGAGCTAGCGTGTGGTTGTTGCAGTGCTTCTCCACATAGTACAGCCCAGCTGTGGCCACCAGAGGCTTCAGAGGGGCTGTGAAGGAAACACTGAAATTACACAGCAGTGCCTTTAGTCCACGAAGCCTGTAATGACATATGCATGTCCGCTGATTAAACTACACTGAGAGATCAAATTCCAGGTAGCAGAAATGAAGAAAGAAGGAAGAGAACATCAAATTGTAGGGACATAATGTTTGAAAACCTATGTTGTTAGGCAGTTTGAGAGCATGATTTGCAGAGAGTCAGGATGTGCACAGAGGTCCGGGATACTCAAAAGGCCAACTTGTCTTCCAGAAAGCCAATGCCATTAGGGGCAAAGTCTCCTGGGAGCTTTTCACATGTGAGCTAGAAGATGACTTCTTTCACTGTCTTGGAAAAAATACTTCAGGACCCCCTTGTATGTGTCAGATGCAGAGGCAGAATGTGCAATAATGATTCCCCTGAAAGGATGGGTATAAGTACATATGGCAGTGCTTTAGAGAGAAACGTTTGAATGTACTGTGATTTTGTGAACAGAATAGAAATAGAAGGTGGGATTTTTCTAGTGTTCATTTTCTCCTAGAAGTTAGAAATATTTATTCGAATCAGGAATCAACATCCCAATTATGAGGGTATGCACAATAAATATTGGCTGCCTGAGTAAATGACTTGCTCCTGATAGAACTATGGGCACTGAAATTGCCCCTGGACCAATCTTTGAAGGGCATTACATAGTGTCTGAGTCAGGAAAGCTGACTGGGAATAGCTTCTCTCCTGTGGCTGGCATTAACTGCTCAAGAAATTAGGAGCTAATTGCAATATGGCCACCCAGGGCTCTCTGCATCTTGTTTTCTATCAGTAATTCTGAGACATAATAGTGCTCTACTGGTATGATAGTGGACCAAAAGTGTGATTTGGTCACTGAGACAGATAACATGACCATAGGCTGTATGCACGGTTATCAAGTTTCCATCTCACTATTCAACAATCAGACTGCAGCTGTAGCTCAGTGACCAGTTCTGGGCAAGCTGCTTCCAGAGTGTCACTAGTGAGCAGGAGAATATGCAAATAGGAAACCCAACCCAGCAAAAGAGGGCTGGCAAATTGTGTCATCTGAGCAAATACACTGAATGGCCAGATTATTATGATTTCTGAATGCATAATAATCTGGCCACTCAAAATATATCTATATTAGAGGACTGGTGCATAAATTTGTGCATGGGTGGTGTCCGGCCAGCCTGGCCAGAAGGAGGGGACATGGGCAGTTGGCCTTTCTGCCTACTGGTCGAACTCCTGGTAGAGGGGACAATTTGCATATTAGCCTTTTATTATATAGGATATACACTGAGTGGCCACATTATTATGCATTCAGAGATCATAATAATCTGGCCACTCAGTGTAATTGAAGGGGCTGGATATTTTATTTCCCCTTGTTTTCTGGAAGGTAATAATAGTCCTCAGGGGAACAAGAGCAATCTCATCAAATACGTGCGGATCTGTATCTGAAAGATGAGCTAGATTTATCCTGAATGGGCCAAAGGGTGCATCTAGATATCAGATCAGTATAGAGAGAAGCTTTCTAGCAATTACTTGGAGATGAACGTTGTTGCCTCACAAGGGAGTAAGCCTTCCATGTAAGATGCCTGGGAGCAGAAGCTACATACTTGTAGAGGAGATTTCAACGTTGGGTAGGAAGTTAGGCAATAAATACTGGGTAGTGCGGAGTGTAAGTTCATTCAGGAAAAAGGTCTCCATTCCTGGCATAGTCCAGTTAGTACTTGTTAAGATAGGATATGATAGTTTTCGTTTGCTAAATTTGAAGAGGCTACACGTGTAATGACAAGAGAAAAATGGAAAAAACTTTAAGCATCATTAATGTAATTCAGTCATTCTATAGGCTAGGCCCGTGGTCAGCAAACTGCGGCTCACGAGCCACATGCGGCTCTTTGGCCCCTTGAGTGTGCATGGCTCTTCCACAAATACCACAGCCTGGATGAGTCTATTTTGAAGAAGTGGTGTTAGAAGAAGTTTAAGTTTAAAAAAATGGACTCAAAAGAAATATCAATCGGTGTACTGTTGATATTTGGCTCTATTGACTAATAAGTTGGCCAACCACTGGGGTAGGCTAACTGTTGTCACTCAGTCAGTTAGGGGCAGAGAAGGGATTTTCTCAGTTGCCAATGGTTTCCAAATTTGTCCAGGTAGCTTGAGGGGTTGGAAATGAAATTGGGGGGCGGGGAGTGGCAGGCTCCTGGCCTCAGAGCTGCTGTGCTCATTCGCTCTGCAGTGCAGTTTTGCATTGGTCTTTGTTAGAAAAAAGAATTCCACAACTAAAAGTTCAGAAACCCTTGCTTATACCAAATAGCATCTCCTCTATCTCCTGCAGTTCCCATAGTAGAGATAATGAAACTCACTCCCTGCCTCTTAAAATGCCATCAACTGCTTTTTGGACCACCTATCACCATAAAAACCCAACTGGGAGTGAACAGGCTGTACATATCTTGGGAGTTACTGGCTCAGATGTACTATTTCCCCTCTAACTCGTTTTGCCACTGTGTGTCACTACGCTAATTTTTCAGAGCCATGGCTCATTCTCATGAATGTATTCATCTAGCTGCTTCTCATCTTTTCTCTCACTATTGATCCTTCCAATTTGTCCCAAACATTTTTGGGGATTGAAAAAGGCCAATTCCCTCATTTCAGCAGTATATAAAACACATTTTCATCTCTCAATATCCTACTGCTTGTCACCCAAAATGGCACTGGCCTATTTATTTCCTATAAACCCTATATATGCATTCTCAGCTTGCTTTCTCATATCTTTATTGAGCTCTGTTGGCTTAACTATTTGTGTGTGTGTGTGTGTGTGTGTGTGTATGTGTGTGGGTGTTTCTCCTAACCCCATCTACAAATCCCAGTTTCTAGTCAATTCCCCTATGTGTTTTTCAGCAAGATTCATTTGAGTTTCTGATGCTTGCTTATTTAACATATTTATGCCTGTAATGCTTGAGTGTCTTCCTTTGTGACATTTAGGAACATCGACTGCTTTATTAGTAGTTGTACACTTGGTTTATCACTGTTCTGAATCAATGATGAGGATGTAAAACAATGTATGACTCTCAGGGCTGCAGATGACACCTCCCTTCAGCAAGACTCATTTCTATTCATTTGCTGATACTGTCAGCTTTCCAACCCTGGGAATGTGCAAAGCTCAAGCAATTTGCAAGTTATATTTTTGGAATGTTATCTGAAATGTTTTCTGCATGAGCATATTGCTTATATATTCATTTTCTCTCCTGCCTGATTTGAATGATTTTTATCAATGTGTGGTCCTCACAGTTCTTTTTGAGAATGTTTAGAAAATTATTATTTTTATCTTTACTACTAGATTCTTTAAAAAAATTTTAACTGTTCCTTTACCAAATAACATTTATTGGGATCTTTTTGCCCAATAGGCCACTTTCCTTTTTCTGTGCTATCAACTCTCTAAGGGAAAATTTCCATTCATCCTAAATATTAGGATACCATGAGCCCAGTTTAGCTTAGCTAAGCACTCACTGCTGGTCATGTGTGGACAATTTGAAGTACAAGTGTTGCCGTAGTTAGCTAAATATTAATAAGAATGGAGCAAAGGGAGTCAGATACTAAGCCTGTTTGCTCCCCCAGGAAGCTACAACTTTGTACACGCCAGGGGATCATAACATTCCCTGCTGAGGATTCACATCCCTCTCTCCCCCCTCTCTGGTTCTGGATGGTCTGGAAGAGTAGGAAGAGGTAAGGGCACGATCAATAGAAGTCACAAGGGAAGGTGTTTGTCAGTCTAACCTGAGGAAGGGATCACAAGCCCACAAAGCTTGGGTAGTTGATTGGTTGTTTTGAAAAGCTCCTGGTTATAATCCCAAGTGAACAAAGTATCTCTCTCACGTGGCTGGAGTGGCTCAGTGGTTGAGTATCGACCTATGAACCAAGAGGACATGGCCAGGTTATTGGCTCAATCCCCAGTAGGGGGTGTGCCAGAGGCAACTGATTAGTGATTCTTGCTCCTTATTGTACTTCTGTCTCTCTCTCCTTCCCCCTCCCTCTCATAAATCAATAAAAAGTATTTCTAAAAAAATCTCTCTCCCTCCCTGTCTCTCTCTCTCTTAGTCACCCCATGTGTTCAGGCATTCTCTCTTGCCCAGGAGCATGTGACTGTGGGTCTAGCGGCTACCAGGCCCACAGCAGACTGTATGGGCTCCAAAGGACTAAGCTTTAATATGAAACAGAAACTCTGGACACTGGCCTTTGTCCTGGCCTTGCTGGAGATGCCCTTGGACCTTTTCCACAGAGGGATGAACGGAGATAGGACACTAGGAACCCAGGAGGGGCACTCTTCTGGGTGGGTTCGTGGAATTATTTCCTCACAATCCTATGAAAGAGCCTAATTGCCATCAACACAAGGAATGATGTACAAACTCAGAGGTTATAAGCTCAGTTCTTAAATGTGGTGAATACTAATGGCTAATGGCTTGTATAGTGTTTTCCATATTAAAATATCCACCCAGTAGCCCGCTATCCTTTCTAATCAAGCAGCTCTGGTTATTGTGAGACAAGTGACCATTGTGTTGAAAAATATAATTAATTGATTTTTTAAAAAAGAAATTCTGAACCTTGGTAAATAAAAGCGGTGAAATTTAACTCACTTTAACTTTTCCTTTTCTCCCAGTTAGAAACTATAACACTCCATCCCTTAGCAAAGAAAAGCAGTATCATCTTCCCCAGAGACTTTTGCATCTTGACAGAGAACTGCTAAGAATGGTAAGCTTTCAAGATCAAAGGAATGAAATTACAATGACACATGGCCCTGAAATTGATGTTTTTGGAGATGATGTTTCTCTTGCTTATCAATCTTGCAATTTATCTCATATAATCGGCTTTGAGAAAATTGGTAACATGGGGTCCTTAGGGCAGAAAAGTTCTGACTAAAAGCTATATCTGATTCATTTTTCTTTTTACTTCTCTGTTTCATGGGATGTTTGGCGATGGCAGTGCCAGTGTGTGTGATTTAGTGTCTGTCTTGTTTTACAGTTGCTCTTGTTGTTATTTCTTAGAATATTCTGGAATATTCTGAGATTTGACGATTATATTTTTGGTAATAGTAAAGTTGGTTTTTGGTGTTTTTTTTTCCATTTGGCATTTGGAGTGGAATTATTAAGGCTTATAAGATGCAGAATTTGACAGCTGAGGAAATCTTGTTAATGCTTTTCCTAGATTGGGAGCAGATAGGAAGAGTGACTTCTAAGTAAGACTGACTAGGCCTCCACTGTTGTCAGCATAGATTTCCTGATTTTAGTTTATTCTAATGATATTCTGATATGCATAAGAATGGTTTTTGTTGTTCTTTTCTTTATTTGTCCCCAGTAACAGGAATTGAAAATAACCCCAAATCCAGGTGTGTTGGCTGCATACAATTTCATTTGCATACCACAGAGAGTAGGCCTGGACAGTATTTTTGGCATCTTAATAACATGCTTGCAAGACAGGAAAGAGACACACAATTCATTTTCTTTGACAAAACTTTAATTAGAAAACCATACTCCTCTGATTATAAAAATTACACAAGCTGATAAATCTTGGTAAGTTATATAGAGAATAATTTTATGAACATTTTATACCTAATAAAAAAGTTAAAATAATTAACAGCATTCATGAGATTAATTTTGTTTTCACACAGTTTTCTAATATAAAAAAGCATATAGTCATCAACAGTTATATAAATCCATATATGTTTGTAGTAGCTTTTCATAATAAGAAGGGACAATATTCATATTTAAATAATGATGTTAGTAATAGGCAATGAATCAAACCTGCCAAAAGCTGAAGCATGATGAAATTTATGATCGGAGTTGCTCAGGGAACTGGGAGTCTTCTGTATCCAGCCAAATGATCTTTTGGACACAACCTAGACCCAAGAACTCTCACAGTATTGTCCCACTTGAAAAAACAACGACGTATGAGCATTGTTGCTTTATATATTTTCAGAATGATTATTTTTTCTTTTCTTTCAACAGTTTTGAACCAGAGCGGTAATAACCATGTGCTGGTGTATTGTGCTGCCTACAGAAAGTGGTGTCAGATCAACAATAAACGAAATCAGACTAGTAAGAACAGACACATATTGACAATACAGTTTCAACTCAATATGCAGTTTCCTGCAGGGCCTAACCTCTGTTCTGGAATATTACATCATTCAAAAACATCTTCCTTCTTAAAACTTCCATCCTGGAGTGAGGCAGCATCCCAGTGCCTTCCTGGCTATTGCCTTTCGGCAAGATGGAAGAATACCTCTTGTGTCCAAACAGAAAATGAGGAGTCTGAGTAGCATGAAGTATTCCTATATAATGAGCCACATTTCTTCATTACATTTTTTTTTCCTTCCATATTATATTGGAATGCTGACCCAATTTCATATCATTCACAAACCATTGTAACCTACAGTGTTTCAGTTAAAAGTGCTGCTGTGTCTTTGCAATAGTATTCACATAGAAACGCTGTAAACTCTCATTTTCATTGGAGGATGGCACTAGAAATGCCGTGAATTAAACCATTTAGTAAAGGCACACTGCACAGAGCCCACGAATAGCAAACACACTGATGGTTGTCATTAAGTATTCTTTTGCAAGCTGGCACTTTAACACTGACATCCCAAAGTTAATTTCATCATGATCATTTCCTAGCATACTGTAATTAGAACTAATTCGATTTTGGTACCTTGAGGACTGAGGATAATATATTTAAGGAAGACATTCATTTCATATCTTAAACTCAAAATCAAGCACAAACATCTGACATATTTCAGTTGTTTCAATTTGTAAGCCAGAGTGGTAGAAGCAGACCATCTATGGACATTTAAACATGAGCGTTGTCCAGGCGGCCTCTCATTGTATCTTCCCTAGGAAGTGTTATGCTAGAAATTATATACCAAGTGAGAGCCTGGAATAAAGACCCCAGGGATTACTGGAGAAGGAAGGTTCTCAGAAGTTACTTAATTTTATAGCAGGCACCCCAAATTTTAAATCGAGTCAAACATAAAAAAAAATCTGATTTAGTTTCTATAATAATACTTATCTCCTTGCTTCATCAATAATTTAAGTAAGTTAAAGTAGTGTATTGAAAGGAAGTTGGATCAGTTTAGCTTACCTCAGCTTCAAGATTCAACTGGCTAAAAATATATATAAATAGCTATTTCAGCTGAGAACAAAGCAGAAATGGAAACATTAATGGAAATAAAAGTTATTGCATCAACTATCATGCCAAGAAACAATGATCTACAAAACTTAGAGGAAACTTTACAGATGCTGAAACCTATGTGGTACAATTAATAAACTATTTTCTGCCACAAGTAGTGCAATGCTGCTTCCCCAACATAAATTACATTATTTGGGAGAAAATCTAACATGGATAACCTAAGGCATGCAACCAAAAGCAATGACATTTGGACAAGGAACAAGGCTCACTCCATTAGCCGTCTAAGTCAGAATTTCTGTGGCTGAAATTAAATAATAAATTTGCTGACATTAAAGAATCAAAAAAGAAGTTCAATACAAAAAAAATGTAGAAGATGAGAAACTATGAGCAAAAGGGAAAACGATAACACAAATATCACAATTGTACAGAAAATGCTTTCTGTATTTCTTCCGGAATTGATGAATTTGAACTATGAAATGTCTCCTTAATTTTTATAGCCATTAAGAGGACTAGATAATTATCTTACAGAACCTGTTATTTAATTATCAGCATCTGTGTTTGAGACTAATTAATGAATCATTCATATGAGCTTGGAAACAGCAGGTAGAATACCAATAAATGATTCATTTCCTGGGTTGAAGACAATGTTCCTGAGCATCAGATGATATATTTTACTTATGCTTGTGTCTGGCTGTCTCTGGGTGCTTGTGTACATAGTTCTAAAATTCCAGCTGAAAATGGCTTGGTACCTCATCTTTGAGCTTCTTAGCTGAGCAGAAAAAGTAGCATAGCAATTGCATGATAATCTTTCATCTTCTCAACCATATCCCCTTTTTGTCTTCACATTGACAAGCTAGAATAGGAACACAGTTCCTGCCGTGTCAAAGAAAACCATGGCTTTTGTTAAAATTCAAGCTTCTGATAAAATGTTGAGGAAAATGAAAGGCTAGATGTTAGTATTACCTGGCAAGGAATTCATAGGCAAGACATTTTCAAACTTATTAGTAAGTCTACCTTGAATTATTTATTGGACAATGACATACATCAAATGGCTTCAACTTTGTAAATGAAACACTTGGAACTCTCAAGGTCCTTCTGAAATTGTTTTATAGTTTGCTCTTATGCCCCCCTTCCCTCCATTCCCTCTCCCCCAAATATTTATTTCATGCTTCCTGTATGCCTGGCACTATTCAAAGGTACTTGGGTTACAGTATTTTATAGACTAACAACAATAAAAAAATAACTACCCTCATAGAGCTTTCAATCTAATGGGGACAAACAGACAATAAACAAAGACCATATAGCAAGCAGGCAAGGAAGCCGACTGTATTTTTAAATGGTTATGAAGGGCTCTCTAATGACATAATATTTAAATAGAACCAAAATAAAATGTGAAGAATACCTATGGGTATATGGGGAAGAGGTACATTCAGGGTGGTGAGAATAGCAAGCACAAAGACCTATGGAAGTGGGGGTAGGGAGAGGGGATATGCTTCGTTCAGAGAGGACTTAGTGGGTGGAGGACACAGATTGGGTAGGGCTTCCCTCTATCATACCTCTTGCACCACAATCAACAATTTTGGAGAACTGGATCCTTTGCTTAAGCAGATCCATTGCATCTTCAAGGCCTGATGGAAGTAGCATTTCTTTTATACTGGGTTCCCCTTTAATGCCAGCCAATGGGCTCTGATACCCAGATTATCTTAATTCCAAGGTCTGAACCATGCAAGTTATCATCAACCATTTTCTGTGTTTTATCACTCATGATTATTTTCCCTTTTAACATCTTCAAATAAATCTCAAGCAACTTAAAAGTAAAAATCACATACATATTTTCTCTCTCCCTTATCATATATAAAACTGAGCTGAGGTAATAAATGAAAGAAATACATAAAATTGTAATAATTAATAAAAAGAGAAATCCACAACACAAAACAAGAAATTCAAAGAATTTTGAGGACATGAAAACAGAAACAAAAAACAGGTTGGAACTCAGTTGATAAGAAATTTCTTCTGATTTGTCTGATTTATGTCACTGTCAATCCTAATATAGAGTTTATATCTATATATTTATAGATTCCTTACTTCCCTGCAGAAAGCAGGGCCCGTTTTTCTTCTTTATCACATTATTTACTACCCATTCTCCTTACTGTCTGCCTTCATTTATGGTTTTTTCCTCTCAATTTTTATCTCCAGTTTTCCAGGGTACTATTACTTAGCAGGGTCAGGGCTACTAATAGAGCAGAGCGGTATAAATATACCAGAGAGGAAAACTACACACTTTGGGGGTATGGCTGGTTCCTTATACCATTTTACTTTCATAGGTAAAATCTTTTTAGGTAACTTCTAACATTCCAAGGGTAAAAATACAGTAAACCAATAGATTATTTGAACCATGTGCTAAAGATTCACCTACGTAAGCAGGGTAATTAAGTCAGGTATTAACAGGGGTGATAAAACACTTTATAAAAATTAATTATTTCTTGTTAGGTAAGATCTTTATAATTTTTAGACTTGAAAACCCTTTAGATACATTTTGATGAGTTCTTTTTCGAAGATAGTAGGGTCTAACAGAAGAATAAAGTTTGATGTATCTCATGCTAAATTGAACAAAAAAGAAAATAAGGTGCTACTTGATGCCTCTCAAACCATTATTTTAGTGAAAAATTTTATGTCCATCTTCGTGCAGTGCTTGAGATCTCACAATCCGCCCAATGCTAAAGGACAAACTGGATAGGCCCTTTGGAACCTAGCACTAAGAAAAAACAAGATTTTTCTCCTCCACCCACATATGAACTCCTTTTCCCTAAATTAGTCATGATTTTTCCTTCCTTTAGCCATCCCTTTGAATATGCCTTAGTCATTGACACACTAAGTAAAAGTGAGTGGAGGTGGCAGCAAGTCAGGAAATGACTCCTTTATGCTGATATTCTCTCATTAAACAATTTTCCGCGCGCGCGCGCGTGCGTGTGTGTGTGTGTGTGTGTGTGTGTGTGTGTGTGCATGTGTGTGTGTGTGTGTTTCTTATCTGTGCCTCAGTTCTTGCCTGAGTCAGTTCTACTTCTCAGTATTTCTTCCCTTGAGTCATATTATAAGCTTTGGAAGTTGCTTAGATTTGATGTTACTAACTTGTTTTAGGGCATGATAACAAGCAAAAAGATATATACGGTCATGGTTTTATTTTCTGCATTGTTAATACTCAATTGCTGCCTGTCCTTCCCATCCTTTCTTATCATTTTGTCCAAAACATAACTAGCACTAATTGATATGCATTTCCAACAAACATAATTAACAGAATAACTGTTATTTATTATGGCAAACAAATATTAGCATAAATTTGGACAACATTTAGACTAGGTTAACAGCAGGCAAATTGCTCTTGCCAATGTTTTGTAACACAACAGTTTCAGTTATAATAGTCACTTTCATATTTTTGTGAGACATTAAGATGTTATTTGATCATTGCTTTGTCCCTAGCACAGCACTTGGTCCAAGTGGTACACTGTAAGTACTTAATAAATGTTTGCTGGAGGGTTAGTAAATGAATGATATGGCTGGTTCATTATGACACTTTACTTCCATAGTTTCCAGTTGTTGAAAAATTTCTTCCAACCAAAAATTATTCTCTATCATTGTCAACGTAAAGTTCCAGCCTCCTATTATTAAAAAACAAAAATCAAACAAAATAAGTGCTCTAAGTATTTAAATAAAATACATAAAGAAAAACTATTGACACATTTGGTAAGAGATCTTTGTCTTGCGTTGGCATTTTGAGTGTGACTCTAAGTTTCAATAAATTCTTTGTCGTATCTTATCTGTATAGGTAAGGTGGCCTTTTGGGGATCTAGTAATGGTAGACTTTTAAAAAAGAATTATAGATTTGTTAATTATTGCTTTTCCTACACTATGGCTTAAAAAAGTATCCCTACTCTGGTGTACATCACAATTCAATAGCTCTGATATTGAGACCAAAAATCTGCGTACAGCCATTTTCAACACACTACGTATTCTGTTTTTGTTGATAGACTTTTTCTTAAAGAAAAAGTTATAAAGTTATCAGAGAAATAATCTTACTCAAATGTTTTATTTATGACCAAAATTTCCCAATTATCTTAGAATGCTGTAGCATTTTTCAAACGGATGAAAAATAAAATACCAACCCCCTTTTTTCTACACCATTTTGACATTTCTTTCTTCAGATTTTACTCTTTTTGATCTATTTCAACTCGGTTTCCATTTATTTACTTCCAATTTTCTGAATTTCTACTATAACCAAAGGGCAAAATCAGACTCTCAATCAAGTTACACATGCTGATGAGTCATTTTCCCTCAAGTATATAGTTTTCTGTAAGAACATAAATCACTTGATTATCTAGAAAGCAGCAATATTAGAAAATAAGAACTAATTTCTATACAGGCTTGTTCAGACTGTTTATCTTAGAAATTTAATAAATGGCCAAAACCGGTTTGGCTCAGTGGATAGAGCGTCGGCCTGCGGACTGAAAGGTCCGGGGTTAGATTCCAGTCAAGGGCATGTACCTTGGTTGCGGGCACATCCCCGGTAGGGGGTGTGCAGGGGGCAACTGATCGATGATTCTCTCTCACCGATGTTTCTAACTCTCTATCCCTCTCTCTTCCTCTCTATAAAAAAAAAATCAATAAAATATTAAAAAAAAGAAATTTAATAAATGTTTATCTGCACACCAGTATTAGAGATGAACCTCTCTAATATGACATTTCCTAAAGATTGCTCCACATAGCATGAGTTCTTTAATATGCCCTGTGAGCATAGGTTCCCATGATCAAATACATGGAAAGTGGAATTTTCTTTCTACCTCACTTGGAAATTAGTTGTACCCATCTAGGCTAATTTGAGGAGGAGGCCAGTATTGAAGCCATTTGGAGTTTAAGTAGTTCCTCTTAATGAGACAGGAAGAAATATATCTTCAAATGGATTGTACTTAATACTTTCATTTTAGAATTAATGTTTGCCAATATCCTTTGTATGTTTTACCTGATACTAATGATGGTCCCACATGCAGAGGCAGATAAATATTTTGAGGGGCCTGAAGCCTATAGAGTTTTGGAGTCCATTTGTAAGAAAATAACCATTTTGCAGATGTTGTATAAACCTATGGCAATATGAGCATACTACCTTGGAAGTACTCAAGTAAGCAAAGGGCCCTGAAACTTAGGTCCCACTAGTTACATGCTGACTCTGTATCACCCCCCTTGAAAAATAATATTATATATATGTTATCACTTAACATGATAATATAATATTGTTTCAGTTTCATCCCTTCTGTTCCCTCTTCCCACATGACACACCCTACAGTCTTAGAGTTGACAGATATAGCAAATAAAAATATAGGATATCCCATTAAATTTGAATTTCAAATAATTGTTTTTTAGTATGTCCCAAATGTTGCATGGGACATATTATACTAAAAACAAATTTAAAAAAACACACAAAACTATTCATTGTTTATCTGAAATTCAAGCTTAACTGATGACCTGTATTTAACTGGAAACCAATGTGTTCTAGTCATAGATGAGTTACTATCTCTCTGCTCTCCCCAACCATCAAAAAAAATTCTATATCAGGACTTCTCTGAAAATGATATATTCTTTCATATTCCTTGCCTTGATTCAATGTTTCCTAAATTTTCTTCATGAGAAGATTCTCTTGGGGGTCTTGCTACAAAGGTAGATTCCTAAGGCTCACTCCTCTTGAATTTAACAAGCTTTCCTGGTGAGTTTATGAACAGGTGAACTTGGTAAACATGACTTGAATTCCGTTTTCATTTCTTCAGCCTGAAGTGTCCTTGTGTACTTTGATCCAGCCTTTCAAGTCTCCTGAGGAGAAGCTGTCCCTCACCATCATCCCCTCGCCTGGACAGATTCAATCCAACCACCTTCAGAATGTTCAGCCGTTCACAGGCTTCTACTGCAGCAGTTTGCACAGTGGAAGTGTGCTTCCTCAGACCAGCAGCATTAGCACCTGAGGACTTGCTAGCAATCTAAATTTTCAGGCCTCATTCCAGACCTACTGAATCAGCAACTCTGGAGGCAGGACCTAGCGATCCTTGTTTTCACAAGCCTTCCAGGTGATTTTGGTGCACACTCAAGTTGGAGAATAAATCACTTCAATTAATAGCCCTTACTCTTGCTCTAGTTATGTGCAGCTGTCTCACCTTTGCTTTGCTGGTCTAAATTATCTGAGTGGTAGCAGCTGCACCAGGTTTTTATTTTATTTGTTGTTGTTTTTTGCATTCATTCTCAGTTCCTGGCACTTATAGGATGTTTAAAAGTGTTTGTTGAGCCAAAATTGGTTTGGCTCAGTGGATAGAGCATCGGCCTGCGGACTGAAAGGTCTCAGGTTCGATTTCGGTCAAGGGCATGTACCTAGGTTGCGGGCACATCCCCAGTGGGGGGTGTGCAAGAGGCAGCTGACCGATGATTCTCTCTCATTGATGTTTCTAACTCTCTCTTCCTCTCTGTAAAAAAATCAATAAAATATATTTAAAAAAATAAAAATGTTTGTTGAATGAAAGATTTGGTGAGGAAATAAGTGAGCGAATAATTATGGAGTTTTTGCAGTAAGTTATCTAGTGAAAGCTGTGACCCATCAGGTACACCACAGAGTTAGTGCACGACCGAGCTGCTCTGACGTCCTATGGTGTGACATCAGAGCTCCAAAGTTTAAACATTTTTAAATTTTCTCAAGATGCCACTTCCTACTGCTTTCCTTCTACATTCATTTTTGTTCAATAAAACTGTACACTACAAAGAGTTCATATGGATTATTATCTCTGGTCATTTTAATGCTAATGTTAAAAAGCATCCTATATAATTAAAGCCTAATATGCAAATTGACTGACCAGTGGAATGACCAGTTGCTATGGCACAGACCACCAGGGGGAAGACACTCAATGCAGGAGCTACCCCCAGCCCACAGGCCCCAGGCCAGCCAAGGTGGCAAATGGAAGCAACTGGCTTCAGTGGCAGCAGGGTGTGGGACCGGCCAGCCGGCCAAGGCAGGTGCCAGCATGAGCCCCTTGATGGCCCTGCCAGTGGCCCCACAGATCAGCCCTGATTGCCAGCCAGGCCTAGGGACCCTACACATGCATGAATTTTGTGCACCAGGTCTCTAGTATATCTATTAAAGTGAGGTGTTTGAAGGACAATTATTCCCTAGGAACAGTATTAAATTAGAGACAGGCCATCCTCTAAATTATGCAACTGCTATATGTAAGGATATATTGTAAAAAATTACATTCTACATACATATCCAAAATTAACCAATGTTGATTGTTAAAAATAACATCTTATCTTTATGATAGAGTAGAAGTATTTGACTTACACAAAAGTTTTAGAGAAGATGATTAAAAACCAGCTCTCTAATCGGGGGAAAAATGGTGATCTTATTCCTAAGTATAAGTCATCTGAAAAGTTAATTTCCATAAAATGCAAACAAATTTCAAGAATTATTTTTCTAGTTGTATTGATGTTTCCATCTGTAGATTAATCTAGATATTGTGAATTATTTAGGCATAATACATATGATACAGATAATATTATATACTTGAACAATTTAACCTGGAGAAAAGCACAAAAGATCAGATGTACCTATCAGTTTTCCTAAAACTTTGTTTCCTCTAGGACTCATTCTTTTTTACTCTACTGAAATAATGTCAATAAGATGAATCAATTAAACCAGTTTTCCCCCCCAAGCTAGATATATGGAGAAACAAATCAACCATTCTATAAAGAGTAATTCCCTGATATTTTGTGGTAACAACGGGTACTTTTGAATATCAAAACGGTAGGAATATAAATTTTAAGATATGTTTTAGAGTATTAGAGCAAATAGATCATTTAAATTGTTATTGTAATATCTTATTAAACCAACTAACATATTTAATTGCTATTCTGCTGCTTTGGGCACTAGAAAATTCTTGGACATCTAGGCTATAGCTGAACATAGATTTTTGTGCTATACTATGATTGCATTCATTTCTTCCTTTTTATTTTCACTGCCTCAACTTTATTTCATGCCATTATCATTATTATCCTTCTAACATATTTTTGGTCCAAGTTTTTCATCTCCAATTCATTTTATATTTATATCACTGCAGACTAATATTTCTTCTAAATCCTGACACTAATAACAATGTTTTCAAAAGGTCATTTCAAAAGTTTATCCAAACAATTGTGAATTCTTCAGTATGACACTCATGGGATCCTATACCAAACTTTTTTTGCTTCTACAAAATTCAACTTCTTTACTGGAAACAGGCACTCAAGCAACATTTGAGCTCATTGATTCAGGAACACATTCTGTGCTTTTGTTTCTTTAAGATTTTGCTAATGCTGTTCACATCACATGGGATGCTGAGACCAAAACTAACCTCACCTTAAGTGCTCTTAAATACAATGTATTTCTATTTCTACAAGAAATAATCTCTCTAGGTACGCCCTTTGGGACTTTACAAGTTCTTGTTTCCCACAGATACCTTTGTATTATGACTTTTATTTATTTATTTATTTATTTATTTATTTATTTAATATATTTTATTGATATTTTTACAGAGAGGATGAAGGGAGAGAGACAGAGAGCTAGAAGTGTCGATGAGAGAGAAACATCGACCAGTTGCCTCGTGCACACCCCCTACCGGGGATGTGCCCGCAACCAATGTACATGCCCTTGACCGGAATCAAACCTGGGACCTTTCAGTCCGCAGACCGACGCTCTACCACTGAGCCAAACCGGTTTCGGCTGTATTATGACTTTTAAATCTTCACTCAACATAAGGGCTCTATCAGTATTTATTAGATTGAATTTGTTCACTCTGTGGTCTAAACCACTGGCTTTGAAATTTGACTCCACATTGACCTCAATAGGGGAACTTACAAAAACACTGAGACCTGAGTCCCACTGGTGGAGACACTAATTTAAATGTCCTGGCAAGAATTCTGGGTATTGAGACTTTAACAATCTTCGTAGGTCATTCGGATATGCAGCACATTTTGAGGACCGAAGTCTCTGCTAACTCTAGAATTACTCTAATGTCTTTTAGAGTTGTGTGTGAGCCACAGACTCCTATGGCTATTTGACTGGTGGATGTATGTCCATTCAACTCTGTGAATACATATCTCTTGGAAGCTCTAAAACGTGGCTTCCCCACACAACTCCAACTTTATCTTTAACTGTGAGCAACATTATTAAGAAATGCTTACCTCAGTCTTAAAGATTAAAATATATTCTTCCAAACTTCCTTATAATCCTGCTTGCTGGTTTTGGGGAGCACTGATTATTACTATAATTAAGACTCTAATTATAAAAAAGAAAAGGTCAATATATAAATCAATTCATTTAAAGCTATGTACATTTTTTATATCCTGCTATGACCTCCAAAAAAAGTAAAAGTGGCTCTTAAATATATGACTTAAAATAGTTTTGAGCATTTTAACTAGAACATTGTCTTAAATTTCGCATTTAGAAAAGAGCATAGAGAAAAATCTATGTACTTATTTTCATCACATATAACTTGCATTTCTGTACAGACACCATTCCTATTGATTTATGATGAAAAGAAGATGTGCTGCACCATAAGATATAGTACTTGCTCACAATGTTTTCTTAATAATCTATAAAGTAAGAATAACAATACCTACCCTTTTAGGCAGGTATTATTTGAATCACTGCCAAAACTAATAATATTAACTGAGGTGATTAGTCTGAGCATACTAATTTTAGTTGTTTTTCTGTAAGGCTTGGATCCCAATTTATCCATGTCAGTCTCTCACTCTTGTATGTTGAGAGACACCAGGTGTGTATGTGGTGACCAGATGGCCATAGGCATCTATGGCAGAATATGATGACATTCCACTAACAAAAGAAGCAAACTCATGCCCTAAAATGGCTCTTGCAAATGTTATATTCTAAGCAATTAAGATTAAAACGTAAGTGTTGTTGCTGAATTTTTGGGTCCTTTGCTTTAACAGATAAAACACAGAAAGAGGGCGGTGGTGTTTATATTGTGTAGACCTTTCACTGCGCTCATGCCCAAGAATATATCTCAGAACAAGCTTCCTCTTCATGATCTCACTTCCAAATCCAAACAGTTCCCCATACTTAGTGATCCTTTCTTTACAATATTTCACCTTTAGTCACTCTCCTTTGAGTTCCAAGGATCTCATATTTAATAGTTTTCATCTTGGACAACCTGCTTTCCAGTCTGTATGTTCTTATATATTCCACTTTCTTCCAAACTATGGTGCTCATGCCCTCATCTCTGTCTAATAGAATCTTATCCAAGTTTCCATGCTGACCATTTCACGATGCCTTCCTGGAACATCCCAGCCAGAAGTTTTCTCAGCAGATCACAGGTGCCTCAAGGTCAAGAGTTTTGAACACTGGTATTTTCTCTGAACCTAGCACCAATATTGGTGCTCCTAAGGATTTGCAGAATAAATGAGCATACTCCCAAGCAATATAGAGCTGCTCCAGGAACCCACCCTGCTCCTAAAACACACTGAATTTCTGGTATTACTTTTTTAAAGGGTTAATAGCTAACACACTTTTGTAGATTTAGATATGTCAACATTTTTGATCCCTTCCCATGTGCTTGTTTAAAATAAACAAACAAATAAGCTAACAAACAGAAACCAAATACAAATTTTAGAAATTTAGTTAAGCTGTTTATTTTACTCTTCAAATGTTTCCCATTTGTGGTTTTGGTTTTCCTTATTGACCTTTTTTTTTTTTTTTTTTTTTTTTCATCCTATCCTTTGGTATTTTTTTTCAAGTTAAGTCACATTCCCCTTTATTTCACTATCAAGATGTGTATAGCTATAGTCTCTAGTATTTCAACTTATTGGAAAGGTTAGTTAGTTTCAAAATACCTAAAATTTATCCTTTATATGGGGCCCTATTTCTGTGTAACTAGTCATCAAGAAGAATTTCAGAAAATAAAATAAGAAAAAACAACAAAAACATCCACATTTAGGGCTTCACAGATTCAGATTATTAAACAACTCACTTCTCATTAGGTCACAGGCAGACAAGTCAGAGGCAGGAGAATTCTTGCATTTATTTCTTCACTGAATAAATAATTAGCAACTGTCTGCTAAGCGGACGGGTCAATAAGATAAACTGCCTGGCATGTCAGTTGTCATTATTAAAAGCAGCAGGGAATTTCAGCTTGGTGCACATATACATAACAGTGAGTAATTATTTTCCCAAACTTTAGTGCTTGCAAATCCAGTTTAATTTTCTAATTTCTTATTTCATGCCTTTCTAGCCATGCTCATTCTTACCTAAAGGAAAAACATGTTTTAATTACTCTAAGGATAATTATTTTATAAATGGGGAAAAAATGAACATATCTAAACAAAAACCAAAACAAAATAGATTAATTATTAAGTTATCAAATTTAGACAGGAAAATGGCTATTAAGTAAATCTAAATATTTCCACACAAAATTCTGGGCATTGTTGTTTAAAAAATATGGAAAAGAATATAAAATGGAATGTTATTAGGCAGAGTTCTCTATGCATTGCAAATTATGTCAATGACTGCAATGACAAAAGCTCCTACAGTGAATTGTGGGTTATTAAATAGTTTCAATATAATTTTGGCATCAGGTGCACTTAAATCCTGCGAAAGTTGGTTATGTATACGTTGTAATGCCACCATATCATTAATATGAATAGTGGACTTGGGTATTCATAGATTTAACATTCTTGGTTTTAATATTTAGAAATGGTAATTAAGCTCATGCATAATTTTACCTAGCCATGGAACTGCCTCAGGTGCAGACGGAGGGATGTGCTTTATGAATAAGCCTGTGTACTGCTTGAGAGTCACCAGACTATTAGTGTCTCATCTCTGCAACTCTCACAGGGGGAAAAAATTGTTGGTTAAAGCACTTTTCTAGTTAATATTCCTACAGTTATACAATGTAATGCAGTGAGAAGCTTCAAGTACATATTTTTTTAATTTTTTGAACTGATTATAAATGTCTGTAGATTTGAAGTTAGTACAATTATTATGGATCCTAAAGGACCATCTAAATATTTCAGTAACACTGTAGTAGTAACTTATGTTATAAAGATATTTGTAAACTTAGAAATTCATAAAAATATGTCTCAGGAATGCCAAGTTATTTTGAATTTTCCTTAACCATGTAGGAATAATTGATATCTATCGTCATGGTACTAATTTTAATGCAATTCAATAAAGGACTAGAGAAATATAGATTATTATGTTACATTGTGAGGTCATTTTTTAGAAGTTTAAAAGAATCCCTAAAGGAGAGGAGGCCCAAATTTCCATTGATGTTAGATGAAGGAGTCATATATCATGACATTCTGTGGAACATTAACAATAAGAAGGAGAGCCTCAGCTGGTGTGGCTCCTTTGGATGAGTATCATCTCTTGCACCATAAGGCTACCAAATTGATTTCCTGTGAGGGCACATGCTCAGATTATGGGTTTGATCCCCTGTCAGTGTGCCTGCAGCAAGCAACTGATCAATGTTTCACTCTCTCTCCTTCTCCTTTCCTCTTCCTCTAAAGTCAATTAAAACATGTATAAAAAGAGAGTACAGTGAATGAATGGGCAGTCCAGCTTTGGATAGTGATTTAGGAAAAAAATTGGTAAAGTCAACTAACCCTAGAAAATACAGAGTAAACACCTGTATCATCTATCACTATTTGCATATTTAACTATTCCCTATTGTGACTAATGGAACTAGATTTTTGTTGTTGTTGTTGTTGTTGTTGTTAAAATAAGATGACAATAGTCAGAAATGCTGTAAATAACTTTGCCTAGTGGCCTTATAGTGAATATAATCGAGATGATACTTTTCCAAGTTAGATATGGCTTTATTGTTCTTTTTCTTAAGGTTTCTACCTTTAGGCTTCAGTTCATAGATTTCTTAAAATAGAATAATCCTGAAAAATTTAACTAAAATTATAATACCCAAGGGAGAAAAATAAAAATGAAACACAGAAATATTTGAGTCCTCTTGATTAAGTTATGAAATGAATATAATTGTTCAAGGTATCTTTACATGTGCAAACCTATGAGGAATAATTTGTTATTTATTTTTATTATAGTTAGAAAAACCTGGTTTATAAATTGTTTCTTCACTTTTAGAGAATGGAGGAAAATTTTGAAAATGAACCAACTACAGGCAATTTTGAGATTTTTGAGGGGCTCATATGAGATATTTGAGCGGCTCATTTGCTTCTTAGAGAGTAGGAGTTCCCTACTTTGAAGATATTTTGGGGTAAAAAAATAACACATACTATTTTTTATATTGACATTTTTTTTCAAAATTTTGTTAAGCTTTCCTTAATAAGTATCTTTAGTTTTAGAGCCCAAAATAGTTACAAAGCAGAGAGCTTTAAATGGCTTTTTAGTTTATTTGCACTATTTTAGGAGAGATAAGTGACGCTGTTTTCATGAATGAAATATAAGAACCAAATATTAAAAAAATAGTGTTCTTAAAGTTTCATCTGAAAGTGATGGTTTGCTATTGGACTATATTGATAAGACACTGGAGTCCCATAGTTTCATATTTTTTGTCATTCTTCTTTGTTAGAGAAATTACCATTTTACTTAGCCAGGATTAAGTATTAGCAGGTTTTTGTTTTGGAAAAGAAATGAACGTGCTCAACTTTTACTTTCATTCTTACAACTTGTCTATGTATGGGACAAGAGAGTTTCATCCTAGTAATTTTCATCTCACTGATTCTAAAGTTTCCAACAGTGACCTGTGCTTAAGAACTCCAATTTAGCCCAAAGTAATAGTAATGACATCAAATAGAAAAGAACAGCTAAGCAAAATGCCAAACACTGGTAACTTTGTTTCTTTCTTTTTGCTTAGGATAAGCAAGTAGATGGAATTTTCCCTCCATAAATAAGAAGTTCACTTGGAATTTAAGGAAGATATTTACATATTTACAGATATTTTGAATATTGTGCACCTCACTCAGTAGCCTCAAAGTCAATATCAGGTTAATTCTCCTGAACCAAGCATTGTGCTCTGGGATGTCTGTAGAGACAATCAAACAACTGTCCTGAGAGATTGCATATTAAAAAATGTCATATTAACCAGAATGCCCAAATAAGACTGCACATATGGGTATTTCTTTTACATTTAGACTGGTCTCAATTTACAAAGTGAAAGAGCATGAAGGAGAGGTGATAAATTATATTGCTTTGTGGCTTTAATATATTGCCATTTAATCAAAAGTTGCATGCCATTTGACTTTAAATACTCTTAGGAGGAGGTAGCTAAGAGAGATCTCTGCCCTTTACAATCTGTGACAGATTTTCTACTGAAGAGCAAAAAAGCCTATTGCTGAAAAATATGCATAACTAACAAGAAAGTCTAACAAAATTGTTACTTTAACCCTGCCAAGCTTTGGAATATTTGCATTGATGAATATTAGCATAATTTTTCAGTACCCAGCACTTTTATGTTTGAGATGGAAAGATGCCTGAATTTCTTCATTGTACCTCAGAATAGATGCTGCATACTGCTGCAGGACTTGCAGGAATATGATAGTTTGGTCTTTTTCCAGCTCTTTTACTGTGGCTACCAATAGCCAGCCAACCAACCAAATGGAGTAATGGAAGCTATTTCCACTTCCCGGGCAAGATCCTCTTGGCCAACCTACATTAGATAACTTAAATGCTTCCCAGAACACACTGAAGACTACCTGTGCCAAAATCCAAGGTGATACATTACACACAACTGGAAAATAACACAAAATAATGTCCATTTTTCTTTTACACATGACAGTCTACCTCAGTTACTCTTAGGGAATTCTTTGGTGAATTATTTGCCAAGTTCTCTTTTCTCCACTGGTTTCTCAGTGGCCATTGGTAATATGGTTGCTCTAATAACCATGAAAAGAGAGGGAAACGAGACCTTTCTGTTCCTCTGTCTTGCCATGTCATTAGCCATGTAGAAAACTAAGAACACAGCTAAAAATGTCTCCTAAAATCCCATTTCAGATAAGTACAAACATGTGACATGAAGCAGGGCCCACAAATACCAAATAGACGTTCTTACCCCCCTGTTTCTAAAGTTTCTTTCTGTTTTTTTAGACTTCTTAACTAGCTTGACTAATGTGACCTTTCTTAGGAAAAACTTTAACTGGTAAAGACAGTAATAGGGACTGACTTCTATAATTCACAAAAATGAAAACTTAGCAATGATTTTTACAAATATTTAATTCTCTTAGGAAAAAATTTAACTGGGAAAAATAATAGGGACTGACTTTCTATAATTTATAAAAGTGCAAATTTAGCAATGATTTTTACAAATACTATATTAAAATTATGTACCTTATAATGGGTCTTAGTTTAGGGTATAATCCCATTTAATTATGACAACATCGTTACAGGTGCAAAAGAGATATGATGTTATCTGTAGGCTAGTCATCTGTATTAGTCTATGATTAAAAAAACCCTATATATTTCTCTCTTTGAATTGTTTTTCATTTTGTAAAAAAGCAAGTGACTCTTCTATCATCAATAGACAGGTCTTCATTAAGTATAGAGAAAACATAAAAACATATTAATTATGTCCCTAGTATGTACAAAATCAGATCAATGCCAATAGCCATCCCTGGGAATGAATAATGTTTATCTGGGAGCTTGCTTGAATTGTCTTTTCAAGGAGTATCCCAGTAGCCCATTTTCACCCATAAAGTGATCTATGGCTCATACTTGCTGGTTCATGCTTGGAAATTCAGGAGCACTTTCTCTGTAAATATCAGGTTATGAATTTGACAAATGAGAAGAAAATATTCAAGTGGGATATATTTGCATATAATCAATTTGCTAGCAGTTAAAAAATCTACAGTTTTGATACACCATGCAATTCTCTGTCCTGTATCCTAAACTGTAAAATATATGGCATTTATCCCACCTGTTCCATCGCACTTACTTACAGATATCCTAATGTCTAAGCATGTGGGCTCATTTCTCAACATCTTTTTAATCTTATTCCAAATATTGCCTGAACTAACCCTACGAAACTTCAAACACAGAACATTGTCTCTTGCCTTCTACCTAAAATGATGGTGACTCAAATCTTGGCCATTTAGCTTAGAAATCAATGTAATTTATTACTGTTATAACTATACATAGAACTGTTCCTGCTGGACCAGATGCAAAGAGGCTTTGTTGCTTCCATTATGATTTTTCTCCTTTCATTTGGGTAAATATATTTGTAGTCATGATTTCGGAGATAAACCAGTAAAAAAAAAAATAGCTCATTTTTCCTCTACACAATATATTGTCAGATCATTGCTTACAAAGGGTTGGTATAAATGCCTGCACCACAGTAATGATGCTGAGTTTTATATATAGATTCAAGATGGGGAGATTTCAAGGGGCATGGCAATTCAGCTATAGATGGGTTTGGAATCAATGTCATAAAATTGGTCACAAAGTTTTTTTTATGACACAGAAAGAGCAAAATGTCTTTTTCCTTTCCTTTCTTCTTTTTTCTTTTTTTTCTTTTTAAAGGAATATAAGTGCTTCTAGATCTCTTTTGAAATAAATTACAGTTTTCAGGTTCACATTTGAAAGAATTATTAATGCCATTTGCAAACACCAACAAAATAGACTGAACAGAGAGATCCCTCTAGGAAGAGATTAAGGAAATCATTGAATTCTCCAATCAATAGGAGATACCATCTAAATTCCAGTTTCAAGGTATTGTATTCTCCGGATCACCATTAGATGAGCAAACACGGGACATTAAAGGATGGTAAGTACTGACTGACACAGAATCTGGAAGCCAGATTTAGCCTCTAGGATTTTCCAGAAGACATTCTAGAAGAGGTTGCTGCCACTGACACCCAAAGGCAATTGTTCTTTTTGGGAAAGAACTTTATATGGAATTTAGGCCCTAGGGCCAAAACCTACAAGGCATTTATTACTAGGTGATATGATAAGTTTAATAAAAGTTGAAATAACCATGAAAATAGTGTCTTTAAAAATCTATGTACTATTAGTAACAATGCATGCATAGTGCCAGGCATTCATTAACTATTTGGTCATAAAAATATGTGACTGTAGTTATGGTATTTACAGCCAATGTATAAAAATACATCTAATTCTGAATGGCAATGGTTAATCTCTATCTCTAGCCACAAGCCTAGAAAGTTAGCTTATTATGTGAAGGTGTAATGGGTAATTACAAAATGGACAAAGCTCTCACCCTCTTGAATTCAACATTCAAGAATGGCTATTATAGCATCATAGGAGCTTCCTTTGTCACAATTCTTCTAAGCTCACAAGGTAAATCCAAAAATTCTGTGGGAATAAACAGGAATTAAATGGGAAAGGGACACTCATATGATTCAACCACAGTGGAGAATAATTCTTTCATAGAATATTCATGCACAACTTTCAAAGAGGTTCACAGTTCCTGAAAGAATTAATTGGATGACCTTTAAGTACACCCTTCATTTAGAAAAAAGCAGTAAGATTGAAGTTAGCATATGATTACCTTTAAGTAAAATAGGTTAAGAATTTAACTTGTAGCCAAATCTCTTTCTACAATTTAAATGAGTACCTCTTTGAAGCTTTATTAACCATTGAGAGTAGGCTCTTATGGGTTCTCCAATTTAAATATAAATTCTGATGGAAGAAAACAAATTTACATTCAGTTTAAATTGAGAAAAGCTGTGGTTTTTACAAACTTGAAACCTCTCACTTTAAGAAAAACACGTGTTCCAACAAAATAAAATATTCTACATATCTGAGGCATTTCCTGAAGATTTCTTCTCTTCTAGGAGTTGATTGGCCATCTTCTAGCAGTAGATAAGTTCCTTATTTGAACACCATCATTATTTCACAAGTGGACAAAGAACAGGAGAAAATTTGAAAAACCGGGGAGAGTTGCACATAAGTTATTGAAAAAGGCAGAGGTTGGGTGTTAATCTGCAAATCATGATCTCATATTTTAGAATGTATTTTGGCATTCAGTAAATGGAATTCTTAGAAACATCTGTTCCAGAGTGAGGTTGGGAGGTTATATGATGCTGTTAGAGTCTCCCTGGACTTAACTTACTGTCTGGGGCTGCGTTAGGCCATTTGAGTGGTATATTAACTCTTCCAGAACAAGAAATTCCATTTCAGTGATTTATTGCTACAGTACACTAAAAGTGCCATAGTATCCTGGAAAAGAAAATGTCCTTCTAAAATTCCACACCTCTAGTCACTTGAACAATGATAAATTCATATTTATCTTAGTATCTTTAATCCTTGAAGATATAACCCCCAAAAGAACTATTTTTCCTCTTCCAAATAGACACTACACAAATGATATTGGAAATATCAATGGTTTGGCAATATATGCCACTATCCCCATATGCATTTGGCTACTGTCATGCTCGATTCTTTCTTTATGTATCATCCTGCACCATTCTGTGCATGTGCAATTGTAGGTAATTAAGGAAAAAGTAGGCAAGCTTTTTAAAAATTGGTAAGTGCTTGGGAGAATGGCATGACCTGGAAAGAAGTAGAGTGATATGATAATTAATGGATTTCCTCAGGTGATTACCTCTTATCTTTTGAAAGAGATGTAAAGAAGGGTAAAACAAATCTTCACAAATAATGAGTAAACTGTAAAAGAAGAATCGTGCCCTCCACCCACCACCCCCCACTCAAAAACCACACCCAATTCTTCAGAAATTTCTGTTTCAGATATGAGATCATGATCTGCATGTCTACTAGTGCCAAACACCAGTTCATTCTAGCAGAACAGTTCAGGAGGTAAAAGGCTAGGGTTATCTGTGACATGACTTTACATATAATGCAAGAACAATAACCCTATGTTTATGGCAATTATTTTCCATACTTGATCTATTGATATTGTGACCAGATGAACACAATTGAAAAGATATACATAATTTCTAACAGGAACTCAATTGCATCAAGGTAGGACAAATCAAACTCCATTTAATAAAATAAAGTTTGGCTAAATTTTTTATTTTATTTTAGAAACAGTTCTCCTTTCCCTTAATTTGTGGTAAACTCTTTGTTTGTAAAAGGTACACTGTTTTGTTACTTCATTCATTCATCCATAAAGTTTATTTCCAAAGACTACCTCTACTATCTCTCTTTTCTGAACTTAATTCAGTCCAGGAGATTGAATTTTTCTCTTTTTTCCCCCTTAGGTTTAATATTTGAGATTCAATTAAAATATACAACCAAAGTTAGTGGGAAACAGTTGCTCTTTTCCAGGTAAAAGAGTTTACTAACGGATTTTATAATCGTTGGGTATTTGTTCAGTCCTACCTGAAAATTAACTTACTCGACTACTTGGCAAAGGAAAAGGCATTTTCTAGTAATTTCCTGTGACAGGACGCACACACTAATCCAAGTAAGCATCCAACAGACTTAGTCTATCTGCTGGGGAGTAGTTCTAAACTTTAGCTTTTAAGCTTTTTTGAGAGAGGATTTGGTCGCCTTTACAATTACTTGCCACCCGTGGGAAGCTACAATCACCCTAGAAGGTGGGCCTACCAAGGAGCACTCTTCAGGTAACATGAACAATGATATGGCAAGAAGCTACAAAATAGTAGTTGCAGTGACCACCACGATAGTGATTGTGGTTTGCGTTAATGTTTCAAATATCAATTCAAGGAACATAAGAGACTTTATAGGATTAGAATATTTTCAATACACTGAGAAGCAGTAGATGGTGCATGAGGAATGATGATGACCCATTTATTCCATATTATTCTACTAGCTTCCTAGTTATGCCTCCTTTCTTACGTAGTAATTTTCTCTCTTCCATGGCAATATATTTTTACCATCTAAAATGAGAACACTTTAACTATTGCACCCCCCCCTCTCTCTCTCTCTCTCACACACACACACACACACACACACACACACACACACTAACTAGTGCAGGCTTATACACACATGTATAGACAGTACATATAAAAATGCTCATTTGCAACGGTTGAGCTCTCTGAAAGCAGCCAAATCAACCTCCTTAATTACAGAGAACCATTAAAAGCCAATAAAAAATGTCAACTATTTAGTTTTAACATGAGATTTTAAACCTTGTCCATGTGGCCACTAATTCATATGCCCTTTGTGTTTTTGTTTGTTTGTTTGTTTGTTTTTGTTTTTTTTACTAAGTCTTCCAAAGCAAGAATCTCAAAGACTGACAATATGATATATAGAATCTAATAGAGTCATCTCTGATCATTTTGCTTAACACAGTTGAATAATACTCTTGCTGCTGAAACACTGGAGTTGATTTCGAATGGCCATGAAGGCTCCTTATTTGGCTAAGGCTGATTTGAATTTCTAGAGAAAGGCCAGCCTATCTGCAAATGGACATCTCTCCCCCCACACACACACATAAATGCCAATGTACAGTAAAGACACACATATATGTACACAGAAAATGGATCAGGAAGTCCTTTGGTTTAGACGGGATTAAATATGTACTTCCCAAGTGCATAGGTTTCCTTTGACCAACCTGTTCAAAAACCAAATATGAAAAGTGCCATGGCAGTTTTGACATTTTCTATGTCTTTTCCCCTATTTGGAGGCCCTTTCCCTCTCTTCTCCCCTCTCCAGCTCTCCTAAGCATTTTAATTGAAAGCAGTTGGTTCTTTTGCACTTTTAATACTTCTTTGACCCATCCATTTCTTGGAAGAGCTCTAAGATCACATCCAGAAGCATCTTTAGTGGAGAACAAGGTTTCCCCTTCTTTGATTCCCTCTTTCCCCCAAGAAGTGGACGCCTTGACGTGTCATGAGGAATTCACTCTTGATCTGACTTGCCTTGTTACCCCTGGCCAGCCCAAGCAGCTGAGGTCTGAGCTTTACTCGCCCTGCATCATTGTGCAATACTGGAAAAGAAAAAAAAAATAATCCATTAGTGACACCTTCAAACTGTGGTGACATGATCAGGGTTCTCTTGAATTTCTATGCATTCAATCTCCTCTCTCTCCTTGCGCTTGGCACGTTTCTTTTTCTTATGGTGCTTTTTGGAAGGGGGGAAGAAGGTTAGGAACACAGGTAAGATAACAAAACAGTGCAGAAGTGTGCAACCCCCAGTGAGCAGCAAGCATTTGAACAGTGTGAAGGTCAGGTTCGAAGGCACAAATAGGAGGGGGACCAACCCAATAAGAAAACAAGTAATATTTTGCAAAATGGCTGTCCCATGCTCTTGCAGGGAGATTTTTATACATTGCGTTCGGGTGTGCTCGGTTGCTAGTACAAATGTGTAAAGCAGTGGTGCACAGTGGTCAATGGCGAAATTTAAAGTGTAGATAAGGCACAAGATAGAAATGCAATCCATGTCGACGTTCCATAATGTCATTAAGCCCAGGACCCCCAGCTCAATTGAGGTGACGCTGAGAATCAGCCAGAAGTTTCCCAGAGGGTGGATCACTAGGAAAAAAGTCAGGATTAACACCAGGAGAACACCAAAGCCTGCGATCAGGACAGGCACTGTGACCGACAAGCCATACTGGTCCATAAACACAAAGGAGGGGTTGAACACGATGAATCGGATGCTCTTGGAAAGGGACAGGGGCCTCAGCTTTTCCAGCACTTCTATGACTTCCTTCTGCTTGTCTCTGCTCGTCCTGGCCACCAGGTACAAGCGAGAAGCAATGATGTTGCTCTCATCCCCTGCCTTGGAGAAGATGATGTCATTGCGAAAGTGCTGGAATTCAGGCTTTTTGAGAAATGAGCTCTGCAGGACGCTGATGAAGTCGCTCTTGTTACTGGCGCTGATGTTGCTAACTTTCAGGAACTGGTAGTACTGCTCTACCCAGGACATGGCAGTGAACCCACTGCAGAGTCTCCGCAGGTCCTCCTGGACGCTGCTGTTCCAATACTGGAGGGGCTCGTAGATGTAGAAGCCTATCACAGGGCTGTAGTTGCTGAAATATTTCTGCTGGACCATGGCGTAGGAAACACTCGGGGAATCACTGGCCAGCAGGTTGATGGTGTTGGCTCTGTCGCTGATCTGCAGGCACCCCATGAAGGAGAAGGAGGAGTAAATGAGATAGAGGATGACCACAAAGGGCTTCACGTAGATGTTGGTAATCCACTCGTTGTAATGCTCACGGAGGAAATGCTGAACGAAGTGGTGCTGGTAGGGGTTCGTCTCATGATGGGATGTCTGCTGGTGCCCGTCACTCATCACGGTCTGGAACCACACGGGCTTGCGGTCCAGGTACTCCGCAGAAGGGATTTTACAGCAAAAGATGCTGTGGTAGCGGTTTTGCTCTAGCTGGCCCGCGAAGACCAGACAGGAGCCAAAGAAAGAAAAGATGTAGAAGTAGTTTAACAGAATGGAGACACACATGTTCTGACAGAAGACCTTGACAGCCTCTAGGTTTGTGAACGGGCTGGCGCCCATGCCAAAGGTAATGAGGTACAAGGAGCTGGTCATGGTATAGGTGACCATCACGTCAGAATAGGCATCTGCTACCCTGTCTTTGAAGGGCAGGTTTTCTCTGGTTCTCCGCCATCCAGACAGAAGCTCAAATACTCCTTTAGTTCCATGACCTAATTTAAGAAAAGAAGAAACAGAATAATTTTTGTTTTATTTTTTTTCCTCCTACATGAATTCAAATGAATTCCTGATAGGAAAACAGTACTTTATACTCTATTCCTCCTATCAGGATCTCAAAATTTGAGTTATATAGCAGGACACATTTGCTCCATGTTCCCACTTTAGGAAAGTCCAGATTTATTGGATAGAAAAAATGAAGTATTTATTATCCATTCTATTAATTTGACAAGTTGTAATATAATGTGGCATTATCTGCACACACATTGTCTCCTTAAATGGACTATAAATTGTCAAGAGCAGGGGCTGTTAGTCCTTCAACACCAACTCAGAGCTTGATCAACTGATGTGTTGACTGATAGTTCCTAACCTCCATTTCAGGCTGATTTACATTCTGATTTAGGAAATCAGAAGATGATTTTAAACACTTAAAAATGGCTTTAGATTGATTTTTACAATGTTAATAATCTGCTTGGTGGCCAAATGGCTTAGAAACTGATCCTATAGATTTGATTTACACTGGATGTGAGTTAAAAAAACAAAAACCTGCCAAGTCATGTAAAAGATAAGACAAGACTATCACAAAGCAAGACCGGCAGAGCAAGAGATCACAGCTAGCATTTCCTCTTGGCTCCTCAGAGAACCTTATTCACAGAGATGCAAACTGACTAAACGTTTGACTGCCTCATTCAAGTACATAGAAAATGCTTATTTTTATAGCCAGCTTCTTTGCACATTTTGATAAGAGTAAATGGACAAAAAATTATTCAAAAATACTACTTGAACACCTACTATGTGTCTGAAGCTCATAGATACTGAGATGTTTTATTTCAGGAACTTGACAGCTCTTAGGATACCACCATTTGCTTCTTTCTTACAAAATCAGTAACTGTAAAGGTATCATACTTTATCTGCAGTTTCTCTTTTGTTTTTCACTTGCCTGAATTAGCTCTGTCAATGATCAGCCAATCGATAACTGTCTGCCTGAATGGAAATCTTCATAGATTAGTATTGCCCTTGTAGCCACAGCAGCACTACAGACAAACCTTTTCTATGCCTGGACCGAAGCTGTGCTAGATAAAAATGTAGCATAAAGGTACCAAATGAACGAGTTTAAGAAAACCTGGAAAGTGGACTTTGTGTGGCACCTAGGGAGTAGAGTTCTGGGTTACAGACCCAGTTTACTTAGCAGTGCTTTAACAGACATACTATCATGGCCTAGGTCTCACTATAATCATTGATTTTGTGTTGTTCATAGAGTTTGCTAACTGGCCTACATAATTCCTTTTCTTCCTTGTCACTTTTATTTGGGACTACAATGTGCACAATTAAAAACTTTATTTCTCAGCCAACCTTTCAACTAGGGGTGGTTCATGTGACATATTCCTGGACAATGTGATGTAAGAAGAAGTCATTTAAGGATGCTTATTAGAAAACCAGACGGAACTTTGTTCCAAATGACATCATGGAGCCACCAACAAGAGTCTTAGCCTATCTTCCTTAAAGAAAATCAAATCTCCATTTGTCTAAAAGGAGTGGTTATATGCAAGTAAACTACTCCTAACCAACTAAGTTTTGTAAGCGAGTTAACACCTACCCAAACTTCTTTTATGGGGACCTAGGAATTCTTGCTTTATAGTTAGACCATGGAATTTACAGGTTTAAGTGTATATAATGCTGATCTTTGATTTTAAAGATACATTGGTCCACCTATTCTGGGAGTTACTATTAACTATTGTTATTGCACTGGAGTTATTATTTCAAATAAAAACCTATTTATTATTCTCCAAAGTTTTCTCTTCTGAGTTTCCAGTCAGGAAAGATCCTTTAAGCAAACAACTAGAAAGGATTCTGAGAGCAATCTCATTTGGGTAACTACCCCAAAACTCAAAAATATTTATTCCCAAAGACATATGCATTATTCATCGCAACATTATTCACAGTGGTCAAGACCTGGAGACACCAAAGTGTCCTTCAATAGAAGACTGGATTTAAAATATATGGTACATATATACCATGGAATACTACTCAGCCATCAGAAAAGATGAAATACTGCCACTTGCAACAACATGGAGGGACCTTGAGATTATTATGCAAAGCAAAATAAATCAGTCAGAAATACCTAAGAACCATACAATTTCACTCATATGTGGAATATAAAACTGAAACTCACAGACACAGACAACAGTGTGGTGGTTACCAGAGAGAAGGGGGTGGGGAGTAACAAAGAGTAAAGGGAGCCAAATACGTGGTGACAGAAGATGATTTGACTTTGGGTGGTGGGCATATAATGCCATGTGTCCTGGAGATGTAGACTTGAAACCTATATGGTCCTATTAACCAATGTCACCCCAAATAATGTAATAAAAAATTACTAACCCAACATATATGATCACTGAATTAGTCTAATGATTCTTTTTTTAAGTTTAATGTTCTTTTTTAAAAATATATTTTATTGATTTTTTTACAGAGAGGAAGGGAGAGGGATAGAGAGTGAGAAATATCCATGAGAAAGTTCGATCAGCTGCCTCCTGCACACTCCCTAATGAAGATGTACCCGCAACCAAGGTACATGCCTTTGACCAGAATAGAACCCAGGACCTTTCAGTCCGCAGGCCAACGCTCTATCCATTGAGCCAAACTGGTTTTAGCAAAGTCTAATGATTCTTAAAATCAATTGTTAATTTCCATCTTCTGCAAGACTCCATGACCAAGAATAAGAATACTTATTCTTATTCCCTTGACAAAAATGTAATATTAGGATATTAGTTAAGTTAATTAAAATAATTAAATAGAGCACTTCTCTTCTGAAATGAGGACTCTTGCTATCTTTGTAGCCACAGGGGAGGGAAAAGGGTACTTGGGGTTACAGCTAAATTTGACTTGCCTTTGCTAATGGTCACTTTTATGGAATATTAGGTACACTATGTAGGCCAGCTTGTTGCTTTATATAATACAAAGGTCTGTATGTGTAGGAAGATGTGCTAAACTGTATAAGGTTAAGTAATCAGGTAATCACTTTAAGTGTGATAAAGACTGAAAACACAATTTCCAAACTTTGGAGCTGACATGTTTTATCTCATTCATAGATTTAGGTATTTTACAAGGTATTCCTATCAATATTCACTTACTTGATTCTCATCATAATTAGGTTACTTCCTAGCAGTTCATATCTCTTACCTGTTTTAGTCAGGGTAATATTCTCTCTCCATGAACCTGCCTATGATTAATCTTAGTTTTGTTCATGCTATTTTTTTTCTGCCTTATATAACACCTTCTCCTAATCACTGGTCATTTAATTGAAATTCTATCCATTGGACAGTTAAGAATCAGCTCAATTCTCATCTTTGCCAAGAATCTATCTCTGAAAATTCCAAACACATTGATTTTTTTTCTGATTCCTAAACTCTATTGCATCTATTAGTAACTCATTTTAACACCCATTCATGGGCTGTTTTGCTCTGGAACAAAATTACTTTCCCAAGGTATGGTCAATCTCTGGTTAGATTGAAAATTCTTCAAGGTCAGAGAATGCATTTAATGTTACTTTTATACTCTGCAGAACATTTGGCAAAGTGATAGATGACCAGAGATGTCCAGTAACCACTTATTGAATTAAATCAACTGTAATTCTTTTTCAAAAATACATTTTTATTGATTTTTTGAGGGAGAGAGGAGAAAGATGGCTAGAGAGATAGAAATATCGATGAGAGAGAAACACTGATTGACTGCCTCCCGTACACACCCCACTGGAGATTGAGCCAGTTCTATTCCTGGGCATGTTCCCTGACCAGGCATCAAACCAGTGGCCTCTTGGTTCATGAGTCAATGCTCAATCACTGAGCCACACCAGTGGGGATACAGTAATTCCTGATTCTAGCTGGGTTCAGAAAATGTATGTATCTTTTAATTACTTATTCTTTATTATTAAAATAATATACTTAAAGCATCCTATTACCTGTGTCAAGAAATTATATACTTTGTAAAATTAATTTATTTTCTAATCACTGTTGATATACCATATTATATTAGTTTCAGTTTTATAACATAGTTAATAAATATTTCCTTACTTATGAAATGATCATCCAGGTGCATCCAGTAACCATATGACACCACATAGAGTTACTAAAAAGTTATTGACTATATTCCCTATGCTGTACCTTATATCCCCATGACTATTTAATAGCTGGCAATTTGTACTTCTTAATTCCTTTTACCTGTTTCTTTACCACAACCTCCAGTTTTCCTCCCATCTGGCAACAATTAATTTATTCTCTGAATCTATGTGTTTATTTCTGTTACGTTTGTTCATTTTTTTAATCTAAAAAAAAGTGAAATCATATGGAATTTGTCTTTCTCTATATGACTTATTTCACTTAGCATAATACTCACTAGGTCCATCCATAGTGTTATAAATGGTAAGATTTCATTTTTTTGTGTGTATATACAATATCCCATTATATATACGGGGAGGGGAAAGTAGGTTTACAGTTGTAATACAAATAAATAATATAACAAAATAATAAATAATGATATAAGGGCCGAAGCTGGTTTGGCTCAGTGGTAGAGTGTCGGTCTGAAAGGTCCCAGGTTCGATTCCGGTCAAGGGCATGTACCTTGGTTGCGGGCATATCCTTGGTAAGGGGTGTGCAAGAGGCAGCTGGTCGATGTTTCTCACTCATTGACCTTTCTAGCTCTCTATCTCTCTCCCTTTCTCTCTGTTAAAAATCAATAAAATATACATTAAAATAATAATAATAAAAAAATAATGATATAAGGATAAACTCTGTTTTGCATGCTCAGCAGAGATTAGCTTGCTGTTATAGCAAGTTAAGCTATTGTTAAAAACATATATTTTAATGTTCCAATAGATGATTGACAAATTTTGCTTATGACTCCTTATAATTTACAAACTATGTCAGAGTAATATAATATGTATATCGTTGGGACATTATTGGATAACTACTATTTCTTTTTGCAAAATTTCATGAAAGAGAATAGAAAATGATTTGGACAGAGTTGAAACAGGGGGAAAATTCAAAGAGAAAATGGATATAAATAAAAGACTGTGTGTGTATGTGCACATATTGAATATTCCAAAAGTCTTGAGGATTTTGTTGGGGGAACTTCTTTCTAAATGAGAGAAAATGGAAGCATTATGCAATAATAAAGAAAACATACATGAAAGCTTGTGAACATACCTGTGTTTGTGGAAATACCACTGGGCTCAGATGACTTTCTATTGGGCTATAAGCTATGTGACTTCCCAAAGCCAACAAAATGAATAAATACTGAATGAGAAAATAAAGCCCCAGTCAATGGATCCAGTGACGCAGCTGACAAAAACATCTGGATATTGAATCAGCATTTTGTTATTGTTCACTTGTTTGGCATAATACAGGATCCTTACCCAGTGTTCCTTCTCTTTACTTGCCTAATTCCTATTTAGATTCATAAATATACCATTCAATCATGATCTCATTTCTAACACCTCCCCTTTCTCTCTTCAATTGTTTAGAAGTCTCACTTTTGTGTTTCAACACATTTCATGATGCTAACTACTACCCAGCTGAATGTATTTATTGGTGTGCCTATAAGGTCCTCACTGTCTAGGGCAGGCACTAGTCTTTGTAATTTTTGTGTCCAAATTATTTGGCACATTACTGGTGATTAATAAATGTTTGTGACACTGAATTGGCCATAATCTGTGTCGAGTTTTAAAGATTTTTTTTTTTGCAGCAGTTATATGAACAGCCTTTTATTCAGTGTAAGATTTTGGATACAGATATAGTAGTTTGCCTTATTTCACTGAGAAGGACACTTGCTGCATGTTAATCAGTGATTCTGTGGCAGAGGTGCTGATATACAGTATATCCATGATGTCTAATTGCAAAATTATCATGTAATTCATTAATTTGGCTGGTTCAGCATTATAAAGGTCTATAGGGAATGGAACATAAAATTAAAGAATTTGCTCTAAGTTGCTATTTGGTAGAGTACAGATGGGTCCATAAAGCACTCATGCTGCCTAAGAGTTGATAATTTTTTCTAATCACCTTGAGGTCTAACCTAAAGGTGATGAACATACTGTATTTTGTAGAATGCCTATTTTTAATTAGTTCTCATCTGAAATAAATAGTTGGTTATCAAACTCTATTCATAAAGGATGACCAAGGCTTTTGTAGAATTTCCCAAGCTGCTCTTGCCAGGTGCATCTTATGGTTTTACTTAGAGATCTGTGATGATGTTGAGCAATGAGGGTGGGTCTAGCTCTATACCGTGTTTCCCTGAAAGTAAGACATCCTCCGAAAATAAGACCTAGCGCATGGAAAAATAAGACATCCCCTGAAAATAATATCTAGCGCATCTTCGGGAGCAAAAATTAATATAAGACACTGTCTTATTTTCGGGGAAACAGGGCATTACCCTTAAGCAGGAAGTGGCTTCTCTTGAGATGCCCCATCCCAGTCTAGAATGAAGCAGGCTAAAACACAGAGATATGGTATTGCATAGAAAAGAGGAATTAAAAATGAACCTGAACAGATATTCATCCCTTAGCACTTAGCAGGAGGTTGGAGAATTTTATTAGGTCCTTTATTTTAAAAAATGGAATTTAGCAACAGATTCTCATTGTATGATTTTCAGAGTGGTTGAATATTTTATACACAATTTAATGGATAGAAAAGAGCATATAATATCATGGCATTGTTTGCATGCCATCATTTTTGTAATTCTACATAAAGTTTAAAATTTTATATTTTAATATTTTGTTTTATTTACTAATATTTCAGAGAGGAGAGAAGAGATAGAAACATCAATGATGAGAGTCATTGATTGGCTGTCTCCTGTACACCCCCTACTGGGGCATGTGACCTGTCCAAAACTGAACCCTAGACCCCTCAGGTTTCAGGAAAAAGTTAAAAACTTTTTTTTTTTAATATATATTTTATTGATTTTGTACAGAGAGGAAGTGAGAGAGATGGAGAGTTAGAAACATTGATGAGAGAGAGTCATTGATCAGCTGCCTCTTGCACACCCCCTACTGGGGATATGCCCGCAACTAAGGTACATGCCCTTGACCAGAATCGAACCCGGGTCCCTTCAGTCCCCAAGCCGACGCTCTATCCATTGAGCCAAACCGGTCTCGGCGAAAAGTTAAAAACTTTTAAAGTCTATTTTATATGTGTCCATATACATACACTAGTACTAGGAGAGAGAGAGAGAGAGAGAGAGAGAGAGAGAGAGAGAGAGAGAGAGAGAGAGAGAGAGAGAATAGCAGAGATAGAAATAGAGAGAGGTGATAGGGTTGTTTTGAAACCTAATAACTATTACAATAAATGTTTTAATACTCAAAGTAGACCCAGCTAGATAAATAACACTATTTGATATTGGTTAGTAGCACATTCCCCAGAGCCATACAGTTTGAATTTAAATTCCATTTATTTCACTTCCTAGCTCTGTGATAATGGGCAGATTGTTTTTTGAACCTCTCCATATGTTTCCTCATCTATGAAATGAGATAACAAGGAGACCTACTTCACAGAATTGTGATGAGTTTTAGAGAAATTAACGAATGTATTTAGTATGCAGTAAGGACTATATTGACTGGAAAAGCTCAATGCTGGCAATTGTAGAATATATGCCATGGAGAACCTTCCAAATAATTTGACTTTGAATGCTGCCTTAATGCAGCTTGGTTACTGCTATCTTTACCACCACAGCTGAGCCAGGTGGGGGGTGGAGGGAGGCCGTACTCTCTTTTCAGCTTTCCTTGCTGCAGGGCCTCAGGACTGCCAAGAGCTGAAGCACTACAGCAGGGCCAGCTCTCACATGATAGCATGATTTCCTGTTTTCTCCCTCTCCCTGGCATCCCCATTCAGGGGGAAAATGATTGCCAGGAGGCTTTCCATTTTCTTCTCAATGCTTCCTGTGTCTCTTAAGTTTCATGAAATAAATACACATTATTCCTGAGAAAGAAAAAAAGCAGTCCTGATAGCTGGATGCTGAGAAGTAGGCATTGATCTTGCTAAATGCTGGGCTGGTACTCACAGCTGGGCTCAATTGTCCTATTGACCACAGTTTGGCAGAACAGCATCAGACAAGACCACTCTGTGACTGGGATGGATACAGCTCTAAGACCACTCCATGATTATGATTGGGTGAAACAAAACAAAAACACTGTCTAAAATATAAAATGGACCAAATTCCTCTTGTTTCAGAGGAAAGGTGGAGGAAGGAGATCAAGGAGTTTGTAGGCATGTATGCATGATCCATGGGCACAGACAATAGGGTGGTAAAGGCTTGGGTGTGTGTGTGGGGGGGGGGGCGGCAGGCTAGAAGAGGTCAATGGGGAGAAAAAGGACATTACGTAATACTTTCAACAATAATGATTTTTTTAAAAATAGTAGAAAAATTCCTGCTTCTTTGCCAATCACAGTGTAGTCTTGGTCTGGTCTTCTCACTTTTTATGTGATCATAGAATCATACTCCCTTCTTGACAGTAACCAATCATGCTGCCTTGAGCCCTCTTCCAAATCACCTAACACTTGCAAAAAATCATACAGTATGTCCATTATAATACCTACTTCTGGAAATGCTCCTAATAGTCACTCAAAAAGTATGTTCTTTCTCATTATAACAAGTCAACACACCAAAATTTGTTCAATTACAGTAGTGTTTATTGTGGTCTTTGGCTTGAAGGCATTTGCATTTTAGAATATATAAGTGTTTTGCAAAACGAAATTAAATAAAACTTTTGTTGTTCCTGTTGACTTTAAAAAATATTTTTTTAAAAAAAATCTATTTCAGAGAGAAAGGGAAAGAGAGAGAGAAACATAAATGAGAATCATTGATCATCTGCCTCCTACATGCCCCCTACTGGGGATCAAGCCCCAACCTGGGTATGTGTCCTGACCGGGAATTGAACACTGACTTCCTGGTTCATAAGTCAATGCTCAACTACTGAGCCATAGTAGCCAGGCTATTGTTGACTTTTTAATTTGGTTTCTTTGAGTATCCTATATAATAAAAGCCTAGATGGTGTCATGTGACATTGTCAAGATGGTCTCCACAAGATGGCCAGCAGGGGAGGACAGTTGTGGGCAATCCGGCTTGCATGGAGGGAATTAGGGGTGACCAGGCTGGCAGGTAGGGCAGTTGGGGGCCATCAGGCCAGCAGGGGAGAGAAGTTAGGGGCCATCAGGCCAAAAGGGGAGAGTCATTGAAGGCAAGATCAGGCCTGCAAGGGAAGGCAGTTGGGGGTGGTTGGACTGGCAGAGGACCCGTTAGGTGTCAATCAGGCCAGCAGGGGAGCAGTTAGAGGGTGATCAGGCAGGCTGGGAGGTGAGCAGTTAGGAGCCAGCAGTCCTGCATTGTGAGAGAGATGTTTGACTGCCAATTTAGGCCCAATTCCACAGAGCCTAATTTCATGCACCAGGCCTAGGAGATAGAACAGTAGTATTGAGAGAGAGTTAATTCCTGCAGAATTCGACTTTCCAGACCACATCACTAGTAAAAGGATGGCTTCCTAGTGGAAGTAATATTTTAGTTGCATCCTCACTGAAAAGAGAAAGCCAGTTGGGCATATAAGAAGTGAAAAATGTTTTGAGAAGAAGATAACATAGATACATATTAATATAGGATAAAGAAGGAAAAACCAAATAGAACTAAAAAGACATTGATTTAAGGAGAGAAGAGCAATAAATGAAAGAAAGGGTCATTTGTCAGAAAATCTACAATTGTCAAAAGAAGTGGACTGGTACTTTATAAACTAAACACAAACATATGCATACAAAATTAAGAAATTATATTAAAATGATAATAACAAATACAAGAACTTATAGGAATAAAAATTAAGATTATCCTAATGTTTATTGAGGTAAGACATAAATAACAAAAACGTTAGAAAACCAATTTATTCATTTGAAAAAAAATTTCTGAAATTTTTAGCTAAATATGGTAAAATGCCATCCTTTTGAAGTTAATAACTCCCATTTATCCCACTTGAAAACCACATCACAGCTATATGTTTTAATTTAGCAGTTCATTAATTACAAGATTTGGGGCTCTTCATCTTATAAAGAGTAAAAGTGGTGATTACTTAGGATTTGTGCAACACCAAGATCTAGAGAATACTTACAAAATGCCTGATTCAATCATTCAGTAACATGTTTGAAATGGAAGGAATGCTGGCAAATTTAAATTATGCACAGTTTGGTTTCTAATAAATACTGTTCAAGAGAAAATCTTCAAAGTTATAGCACAAATGCTTGATAAAAGCATAATGTTTCAAAGGACAAGTTTTCTGGGAGCATCTTTGAGTGTTTTGCTGTCTTTCTTAGAAATGAAGATGAAATAAAAATATCGCATGGGCTGGAATTCTCTCTGAACAGGATAGCCTGAAGCCTGTGGAAATTTAATTAACCAGAGAGCCCAGGAATTGAATCATCTGAGTCATTAAATTCATCAACCAGAACTTCCTTTTTGATTCAACTTTTATTGGTTGATAAACTTTATTGAATAAGATCATTCTAAATTGTATTAGATTTGTATTTATCTTCTGTACTGCATCAAATGCTAGGGAAGGAAGGAAGGAAGGAAGGAAGGAAGGAAGGAAGGAAGGAAGGAAGGAAGGAAGGAAGGAAGGGAGGGAGGAAGAGAGGGAGGGAGGGAGGGAGGGAGGGAGGGAGGGAGGGAGGGAGGGAGGGACAGAGGGAAGAAAGAGGGAGGGAAGGAGAGAGGGAAAGAAAAAGATAATTGCATGTGTAGCAATTTAAAAAATGTGCTCTGAAGTAACACATTTTGGTTTCAGTTCTGGCTTCATCAACTGTGTGATATGTGAGGTTGAATTAGTTTAACCTTTATGTGTCTCATTTTCCTAGTCTGGAAAATGGGGATAAAAATAGTACTTTTTTAGGGGATCAAGTGAAGCTTAAATGAGATAATAGTTACAGTGTGCCCTGAGCAGTGCCTGGAACGCCTGGAACATAGGAAACATTCAATAAATTAGCTGTTATTATTTATTGAATAATATGTTTTCGAGTTATCTTTATCATGCACCAATAATCAGGAGACAATATTGCATATTGGTTACAGCATTGAGCCCCATGGGTTTATGCTTCATTAATACCATCTACTAGATTTATTATCTTGGGCAAACTAACAACTCCATGGCCAGCTTTGACAATCTGTAAAATTTGAAAATCTGCTTCAAAGGATTTCTATGATAAAGGTATCCTAGACATGAGTCCCAGAGTATAAATATCTGATACACAATTAGGGCTCCCTCAAATATTAGGTATTATTGAATACTATTATATAGTTGTAGAGTATGGGAGTGTGGATTGAATGTGTACCAAACCTAGAGCCAAGTTTAAAAGTTTTCTTCTCTGGTTGCTGTTTTGTATTTTGCTTTTTTTGTCCTTACATGCTACTGAAAATGCTGATTAATAAAGGGTTTTGGTTAACTGGGTTCAACTAACCACAGCATTCTTACCTGTGTGATCCAATTCCAAATGAGCTAATAGAACCTCTCATTTAGCAGGAGAGAAGCTGAAAGGGAGCTTTGCAGCCACTGATTTCTGCATTCTGCAACTCACAGAGGAAACCAGAGTCACTTACAGGAGAGCGTAGCAGTGATGCTGGGTAGCTGGCTGAGCTCCATCAGCAAGGAGACCTCTACCAGAGGGCACTCTCAAAGCCACTCAACTGGTATCATTTGAATTCATCCCTGATGAGTACAGACTTCCTTTTCAGTTGAAAAGGCTCTTTCTCAATGTGTTTTTCTGTAATCTATTCCCTTTCAGCAGCCCACAGCCTAGTTTAGCATTATAGCAACACTCATTTCTAAAAGGGAATTATCTCAGAAAATTACAGGTGTTAATTCCCAAAGGCAAAAGATAGAGGACAGTTGGTGAGGCAGACAGCATCCTGGCAGAGGGGTCCCTAGCACTGGCTTTCATAGGCACACTTCTGTGTTTCATTCTTGAAGTTGTCTGTTGAAATAACAGCTAATCATGATGACATGTCAGGCCACCAAACACAGCTTCAGTGAGTGGAAACTGTAGGAAACTCATTACCCTCTTGTGTAATGAGTTAAATCTATTTCCTCTTTCCATCTTAATAATCCTCATGGATTTTGTCCTGCCCATTTCCATTAGTCAAAATTTAATCAAGAAACAGCACAACATCACTAATCATTGGGAAAATGCAGACCAGAACCAGAATGAGAAAGCACCTCACACATACTAAAATGCCTATTAATATCTGGAAACAGCCCAAATGCCCATCAGCAGATAAGTGGATAAAAATGCTGTGGTATATTTACATGGCTGTAAAAAAGGAGCAAGTTCTTACCATTTGCAACAGCATGGATGAACCTGGAGAATGTTATGCTAAGCAAAATAAGCCAGATAGAGAAAGACAAATATCACATGATCTCACTTATGTGTAGAATCTAATGAACAAAATAAATTAATAAACAAAATAGGTGCAATGGCATGGATGCCTGGAACAGACTGATAGATCTCAGAGGGAAGTAGGGTGGGGAAGATGGGAAGATATTAACCAAACAACGTAAACAAATATATACATAGCCCATGCACACAGACAATAGTGTGGTGAAGGCCTGGGTTAGGGCAGGGGCTAAGTGGAGGGAAGTAAAGTGGAAGAGGGGACTGGAGAACATCTTTAATAGTGATAACAATAACTTTTGAAAATGACAATAGGTAACAAGTGTTGGTAAGGATGTGGAGAAAAAAAGGGCCCTGTGCACTGTTGTTGGTAATATAAATTGATGCAGCCAGTATGGAAAACGGTATAGAGGTTCCTAAAAAAAATCTAAAAATACAACTACCATATGATCCAGAAATTCCACTACTTGGTATTTTTTCTCAAGGAAACAAAAATGCTAGCTTGAAAAGATACCACTACAGCATACTATCTAATAAAAGAATAATATGCAAATTGATCATCACTCCAACACACAAGATGGCTGTCCCCATGTGGATACAAGATAGCCACCACAAGATGGCTGGCAGGGGAGGGCAGTTAAGGGTGACCAAGCCAGCAGAGGAGGGAAGTTGGGAGGAACCAGGCCTGCAGGGGAAGGCAACTGGGGGCAATTGGGCCAGCAGCAGAGCAGTTAGAGATCTATCAGGCTGGCAGGGGGTATTTAGGGGGTAATCAGGCTGGCAGGTAGAAGCAGTTAGGGGCAATCAGGCAGGCAGGCAAGTGAGCAGTTGGAAGCCAGCAATCCTGGACTGTGAGAGGGATGTCCAAGGGATCAGGCCTAAATGGGCAGTTGGACATCCCTTAAAGGGTCCCAGATTGGAGAAAGTGCAGTCTGGGCTGAGGGACAACCCCCCACCCATGCATGAATTTTGTGCCCCAGGCCTCTAGTTATTTATAATAACCTAAGTACTATTGATGGATTATGGATGAATACAAATAATTATATAATCACAAAAATAAATGAAGGAAATCCTGCCATTTGTGACAACATGAAAGGGCTTGAGAGCATTATATTAAATGAAATAGATGAGACAAAGAAAGACAAATAGTGTAAGACGTCACTGACAAGTGGAATCTAAAAAGAAAACAAAAACCAATTAATGGATGCAGAGAAGAGATTGGTGGTTGCCAGAGATGGGGAATGAAGAATGGGAGAAATGGGTAAAGGTGATCAAAATATACACCCTGAGAGTTATAAAATTCGTAAATCCTGGTATCTATAACTAATATTACTATATTGTGTATTTGAATGTTGCTAAGAGAGCAACCGAGGTATGTGCCCTTGGCCAGAATCAAACTTGGAACCCTTCAGCATGCCCTTGGCTGGAATTGAACCTGGGACCCACCAGTCCACAGGTTGACATTCTATCTACTGAGCCAAACCAGCTAGGGTGACAGTCGGTTGTAATTTGACATTTGGGGTGATTTCTATGTCAAATATGGTCATGTCAGTATTGTGCAAAGCCTGTCCTTACCAACTGTGGAGGTCTTCAAAGGAAATACCCATTTCTTTCTCATGAGACAGAGTATCCTAAGAATACTACCTGGATAGATTTATAAAGCCTTAAAATCTGCAAATAAACTAATATAGTACATTAAAAATAAAAATAAAACAGCCACATTTTCTATACTAGCCCTCCATGCAGCACGGCTGGCCAGACTGTTAGGAGAGTTGCCAGCCACTTTAGACTAATGCCAAGAAAAAATGTTACTGTGTGGAAATCTGCAAGTGGAAATTATTTTGGTATGCAATTTAAGGAGTTAGTCTTCCATGAAAATGGAAATACTCCTGGGAAGATCCACCTTGTAAGCACAGTGATTTAGTCCTTTTGGATGAATGAGTTTTTCATATCCTTTCCTAAAATGAATGTATGTTGACAAAGTAGGCTGAGCACAAAGGAAGGACCCGCTAATGAGGGCATCCACCAAAGGGGATCCTGAGGGATATCATTGCATATGATCTCATGAACTCCTGAGAGCATACGTACTATGCCCCCCTCCCCTTATTTGGTAGTTAGAAAGTGGAAATGCAGAAGAGCAAGGACATGTGGCATTAACAGAGTCCCTTTGGTAGTCAGGACCAGAACCCATATCTTCAGCCTCTTAATTCTGTGAATAGACTGACCTTGAGGCCAGCAGCTATGCCATGCTTTGATTATTGAATCACCATTTCTTAAGGTAGTACTTAGAACTCAGTAAATATTTGTGGCTCTGTGCCTTTAATTTTTCAAGATTTCTGGTGTTCTAGTATTTTTTTTTAATTTTTTTTTTGCGGGGTGGGGTGGGGGCCTTGTGTCCTACTTCTTCTATTTCCATGAAGAGGGGGCTTCTACTCCATTGTCATTTTGATAGTGCTAGGGTATCTTCCAGTCCTTGTTCATCCTCTTTAACCACTCTTCCAAACACTGGTGCTGACAGCCTGAAAACACTTGTGACAATTTATCAATGGACTGGGTACTGTTCCCCTAAAACAGTATGTTGAAAGCCCCTTTCTATCTCCTACACTACTTGTGTAACAGATGAGTGAGAAGGCTCAGAAGGTTGGTCTCTGGCACACTCTCTTTTGACAGCAACCAGATTTGTAAGGCCAAGAGTCTTTCATGCAGCTGTCAGCTAAGGGAATCTTAAGGGGATTGCCTTGAAGACCTACTAAACTCTCCCTACACGTAGCAGGGAGAAATACAGATTTGGGGTTTGTTAGGTGAAGATCCCTACCTTGGCCTCTGGTCCTATTTAAGGTCACCATTCCACCTTTATTAGGGACTTTGAGAAATGCCATGCCTCCATTTGTATTTACAGGGATGGGGGGGAGGGGGCTTTTTCTGCCAAGGCCATTTGGATATTTATAACATCATTCACTTATTTAATTCACTTAATATAAATGTATGTGGCCATGAAAAAACCTCCTAGATTTATTGAATTTTGAGTCTGACCTGAGGTTGCCTTGGCAGGGCCAGACCAAATAAATGGTTTTACAGGCCTTGTACGGCCCACAGGTGGAATGTTACTGCCTTTGATTTATAAGGATGACAATTTGACTCTCATTTAGCTTCTTGAATGAATATTCTCCTCTGTGTAGAACTCAGCAAGGTTGATTGATTGTATAACTGATTTCCAGACATTACCTGTGAGGTGATCAGTGAATGAGCATCCCTAATTTAACAGTCTGGTAGTAGACAGAGCAGGCATGCCATAAACACAGCATATTCAAGCTGCAGTTTTCTTTTTCTGTAATTACTTCATCCTTCCCAAACAGCATTTGACATTTTTAAACTGCATTTTTAACTATCATAACCCTGTGTCTACAATTTTAGGTAACTCTGGAATCTTTTTGGCTAATAACAATTTTTAAATAGCTGCTTAACAAGTACCATTTACATTATTATACCTGGCCCTACACACAGTAATTAGGAAAACTATAAAAATCCTATAAAACATATATTGTGCTGAAACTGGTTTGGCTCAGTGGATAGAGCGTCGGTCTGTGGACTGAAAGGTCCCGGGTTCAATTCTGGTCAAGGGCATGTACCTTGGTTGTGAGCACATCCCAGTAGGGATTGTGCAAGAGGCAGCTGATCGATGATTCTCTCTCATGGATGTTTCTAACTCTCTATTGCTCTCTCTTTCTCTCTGTAAAAAATCAATAAAATATATTTTTAAAAAAACACATCTAAGGAATTTTCCTCTTTGGGGTCAGCAAAAGAAAGTCTCATCAGCCATGCCAGGGATTGGGGTCAGTTTAGTGTGCACATGCTACCATCAACTTTCTTCTCAATGGCTCTTATAAGTAGAGTAAATCCCACAACCTGAGCTAAGCAGAAATGACTTTATCAGCTTGCTTGTGGGAAAACTAGATGGGAGGACACTGGAGCCTGTTCCCTCCCAACCTGATGTAAACATCCACTTAAAGACAAGTCACTTCAGAAAGACATACATCTCTTACAAGAAAGACATACATCCCATGCCACTGTGAAGAAATAAAAAGTGATGCCAACAAGGAAAAGAAAGTAGGGAAGAGAAACAGATTTGCTTTTTGGATCCCTACTGGTCTTGGGGCCATTGGATGTCAAATTCTCCAATCAAAAAGGATGTCACTCTTTTCCTGAGAAAGAAATCCAGGGAAGAACTGTAGGACTAAATGCAAATCTTTTTGCCTTAGATTCCTCTTCCATGGACAAAGACTAGGAGTATGCATAAGTGGAAGTGATGCTGTTGTAATAACCTGGTTATTATTTAACAGGAATGGAGGAAAGAGAAGACTACCAGGGTAAATATAGGCATGCCATCTATACAGCTTTGCCAGGAAACTGCATTTAATGCTCTCCAAGTCTCTTCCTAGCCAATGGATGGGGGAAGGGACTGGACAAAAATAATGTGGACACATGCCCAGTAAGGCCTGAGTGATGTACAAAGGTACCTACCCTGGGATTCTCCCATATAATATGCACCTGAATACTTTTATATTTCTCCTCTATCATTCTTGTCATTCCATGTATTTTGTTAACTTCACAAAGTAATATTCTATGTTTCTTTGCTTCCAAATACCTGAGCTTTCACTGTAGTAGGATTATTATAGATGCTTAAGGAACGCTTTTGACAAATTTAATAAACTATTTCCCCTGACTGCCACCAAATGGGATGGTATTTGTGAAATGGCTGTGGAAACAGTAATACTCTATTGAGCTTCATAACATAACATGGGCTTAATATTGCACAGATGTTATAGATTTCTGAGTTTGAAGTCATATTATTGGGTATAGAAAGTGAGTCTGGAGACCAAATGTTTTCTTATATAACTTTGCATGATGTTATATGTTATTTGTCCTAATGGAGTTTTCAAATTAAATAGAAAAAAAAATATGAAAAGTGAACCCCTTCCTTTTGTTTCATTAACTAGCTTTATTGAGATACTAGAGTCCCGATGCAGGAAATTCATGCAAGAGTAGGCCTTCCTTCCCCCCACTGCTGGCATTGGCTTCCCTCTGGCACCTGGGACCCGGGCTTTCCTTCAGCACCAAGGACCTGGGCTTCCCTCTGGCCACCAGCAGGCACTTGGGAGCCAGGCTTCCCTTGCAGCCCCGGCTCCATCTGGAAGGACATCTGGTCTAATTATAATATTATACTTTTATTATTATATATGTGCTGTATAATTCACTTATTTAAAGTGTATAATTCAATAATTGTTAGTATTTTAGAGTTGTGTAAATATCACCACAATTTTTAAACATTTCATCACCCCCCTCCAAAAAAAAAAGTCATACTAAGTAGCAGTCACTCCTTATTTCCCATATCCAACCCATATCCACCAGTCCTAACTAACCATAATCTACTTTCTGTCTCTATAGATTAGTCAATTTCCTGGACATTACATATAAATGAAGTCATTTCAAGATGTAGTCTTTTGAAACTGGCTTCTTTCACTTTACAAAAACTTTACATGCTATATATGTAGCATTTATAAGTACTTCATTTGTTTTTATGGTCCAAATATTATTCTATTGCATGAATATACCACGCTTTATTTGAATACTTTTTGGCTATCATGAATAATGGTGCTATGACCATTTGCATACAAGTTTTTTTTTGTGTGTGTGTAGACATATGCTTTCATTTCTTTTAGTTATATATAAGTAGGACTGTCAAGTCATATAATTACTCTACATTTAGTATTTTTAGAAATTGTCAGATTGTTTTCTAAAGCACTGTCTCGTTTTACACTTCCAGCAATGAATGAAAGGTTCTAAGCCTCCACAATCTCATCAACACTTGTTATTGTCCAACTTTTAAATTTTAGCCATCTTAATAGATATGATGTGCTCACTGAAGTTTTGATTTGCATTTATCTACTAACCAATGATGTTGCTAATATTTCATACCTTCTGGCCATTTATTTATCTTAAGATAAATATATATTCAATTTTTTACTCACTTTTTAATTGGATTATTTGTCTTTTGTTATTAAATTGCAACATGTCTGTATATATTCTGGATATAGCCTTTTATCAGATATATGATTTGCAAATATTTTCTCTCATTCTGTCAGTTGTCTATTGATGCTATCTTTGAAGCACAAAAGTTTTTAACTTTGAGAAAGTTCTATTGATCCATGTTTTCTTTTGTTGTTTTTGCATTTGATATCATATTTAAGGAGGCTTTGCTTAACCAGGGTCATTAGGAGTTACTCCTATGTTTTCTCTGAAGAGATTTCTCATTTTATCTCTTTCATTTAGGTCTATAATTCATTTAAGTTAAATTTTATTTAAGTTGTGAGGAAGAAGTCCAATTTCATTCTTTTTCAGTGGATAATCAATTGTCCCAGTGTCATTAATTGAAAAGACTATTCTTGTGTCATTGGATTATCTTGGCACCTTTGTCAAAAATCAGTTGACCATAAATAAGAATTTATTTCTGAAGTCTCAATTCTATTTTACTGATTTCTCTGTCTATCCTTGTATAAATGCTGCTAAGCCTCAATTACTATAGCTTTAGTGTAAGTCTTCTGATCTATGAACATAGAACGTCTTTCTATTTACTTAGGCCTTTTAAAGGTTTTTTCCAAAGTGTTGTGTAGTTTTCAGACCACAATTTTACACTTATTCTGAAACATTTATTCTTAGGATTTTATTATTTTTAATACTATTGTCAATATAATTGTTCTCTTAGTTTTGTATAATTTATTTTTACATATTGATCTTGCATCCTGTAACCTTGCTGAACTTGTTTATTAGTTCTTACCATTATTTAGTGAATCTTGGGATTTTCTATAATAAGATCATATCACCTCCAAATGGAGATATTTTGCCTTATCCTTGCAATATGAATGTCTTTTATTTCATTTCATTGCCTAATTGTCATGGTTGAAAGTTCCAGTACAATATTGAGGAGAAGTGGTGAGGGCAGACACCCTTGTTCTTCCTGATCTTAGGGGAAATGCATTCACCATTAAGTATGATGTGAGCTTTTTCATTTTTAGTCCTGCTTTTTATCAGGTTAAGAAAGTTCTCATCTATTCCTAGTTTGTTAAGCATGTTTTATTATGAAAGGGTGTCAAAGTCTGTCAAGTGCCTTTTCTGTATCTATGAGATAATCATGTAGTTTTTTATCTTTAGTCAATTGATATGGTGTGTTACATTATTTTTAGATGTTAAACTACCTTTGCATTTATAGGATAAACTTCACTTTATCATACTGTATAATGTTTTTATATGTTGTTGAATATGGTTTCCTAATATTTTATCAAACATTTTTTGTATTTATTTTCATGAGAAATATTGGTCTATAGTTTTCTTTCCTTATGCTGTTTTTGTCTAGTTTTGGAATCTGAATAATATTGGCCTCACAGAATGATTTGAAAAGTGTTCCTTCTCTATGCTTTCAATTTATTAAATATAAAAACTGTTCCTACTTCTCATATCTTGCCAGGAAAACTCCTTCATTTTATTTATAAATCACACGTATCTAAACTTCCTCATCAGTCAGTACTGAGGAAAGTATCTATGTGATTTGAACCAATTTATTCTCATCACCAAACAGTATTTATAATGCTCCCACATGATTTAAACTCATTTAGTTTTCCCATGAGAGAAGTCAGGTGGGAGATAAAAGACAGATGGTGTGTGTTCAGAGCTGCAGCAGTTAAACACAGAGGGAAGGAAGGCCTGGAACACGGAACATCTGAGGAGCAGAGAGCTAAGTTTTTAGACCAGAATAAAATCTCAGTATTTCACAGATCATTCCGATGATGATGATGATGATGATGATGATGATGATGATATTGCACCCTACCTTTTAGACTCTAGGAAAGGAGTCTTTATGCTTAATCTTTAAAATATTCTATCCCCCCTCTTTCCCAATACAGATATTTTTCCCTTTCTTCCTTCCTTCCTCTCTCCCTTCATTCATTCACCTCTCCTTCCCCCTACCTTCTTTTGCCCTCCTTCAATCCTTTCTCTTTTTTTAAAAAAGTAAATTTTCTACTAGCGTGAGGTAAATGCAGTGGAAATAATTCATAATGAATTAATTAAAAAGAAAATGATCAAGTCCGTAATTAAAATTAAAAGTACATGTTATTTTCTTAACTTGTATTTCTGATTTATGATTGTGAAACACTGAAGAATTAAATGTTTTAAAAATAAAAACAACAATAAAAGTAGCAACAAGAGAATAACCTGCCAGATTCTGGATGAATTAATACCTTCTGGCTCCCCTCACAACACTAGGCTTTACTGAAACACTTTATTTTAAGTGCTATAAAGTTATAATCCTCTAATACCCAAATATCTGATATACATAAAATTTTCTTTAAAATAATTGAATTCAACAGGTATTTATTCAGTAACTAGTATGTTCTGAGTATTAGGGATTAGAGAGGAAGGGAAGTTCAAATGCTTTTTATTTTGAGAGGTTTACAGTCTCATTGAGAGAACACGTGTATTTAAGAAATACTTAACTAAGAATCCCTAATACTTTAATCCTCGGGAATAGGGTTGTTGTTTACCTAAGGTGCTCAAGGCACTACATGGCTCTCAGTGGTGAAACTGTAAAAGCTGAGGGCAACACACAAATGGGAAAGTTGAAATGAAGGAAGTGATGCTGGACTTAGAAAGATGAGAATGTGGATTACTAAAAAAATGGAAGGCATTGAAAATGATTTCACGTGAAGATTAATTAGCAATGGTTTTCCTTCCATTTCAAACAAAACAGCCAATTTAAAAACTGTCAAATGATTTTCCTACCTCTGGTTTCCTTTTAATCACATATAAATAAATTCAAATTCTAATCTTTTCTCTTCTCTTTTGATTGGGTAATTGTTAAAAAATACCTTATCTTGAGCCAATTTCATATACTTATAAGTAATCCACATACACTTATGAATCTTAAAAGAACTCCATGTTTTCCTTTGTTCTAAAATACAAAGGAAACCTATATTCACATAGTGCTTTCCATTTAAGGTGATGAGAATGAATTATCATCCTTAGAGATGTCTAAGAAAACTTTTTCTGATATTTTTTTTGACCATGGACTTCAGGTCTGGTCAGCACATTCAAGGATACCCAGAGAATTTAAGAGAAACTTCTCAATAATCAGTTTTTGTGCATGCATTTAATTAGGAAACAAGGTACATCTTTTTTAATATTGCAAGTTAATTTTCCTCCTAGTTCCATCCCATCAATGGAGAGAGTCAGCTCAGAAGAAGAGATGTGGCTAAAAGGCAACTATTAAGAAATTTTTATTGGAGCACAAAGATGAGCACAATGTGTACAGTTTTCAGTTAAAACCTTGACTAGCTTTCTCGCATACTAAGAGGAAAAGGAAAGATTACTTGTGATGGCATCTTGGTTCAGGCACAGAAAGGGAGAGGACTTATCTGCTTATCCTTTCATCTAAGACATATTTACAGAGTGTGTACTATTTGTTCAGTACTATTATAGCCAATAGGAACACAGCAGTGATAAAGTCAGAGGAGGTCCCTCATAAGATTGACTTTCTAGTGAAGAAGACAAATAATAAACAAGATAAATAAGCACAATATATAATGTGTTGTGTACCAGTGAATTAGGAAAAACTTAAGCAGAAAAAAAAAAAAGGTTAGAAGTATCTGGAGTGGAAGATTTTAAATCGTGTGGCTAAAATTGACTGGAGAGCTATCCAAAAAGAAGTGAAAAAGTTAGCTCTGACATTCAGAAGAAAAGTATTCCAGGCAGAGGAAATCTTAAGTGCAAAGGCACTGAGGCAGGAACCTGCTTGATATGTTCAAGGAGCACCCAAGGCCAGTATGCTGGAGGGGTCTGGGAGGGAGGATTGATAGGAGATGAGCTCAGGGGAAAATGGTGAGAAACAGAGAGAGCCTGGTACATCACTTTGGCTCTCATGCTGAGTAAGAAGGGAGGCCACTGGACAAGATCCACCTTGGTTGCTATAATGAAAGCAGAAGGCAGGAGTGCAAATGACAAATCACCAGAACCATAAGGAGGCTTTTGCAATAATCCAGGCAATGTAAATGTGTTATCTAAAGCTGTGTCTCTGATCACTTAGAGCAGGGGTTGGCAAATTATGGCCTGCTTCTAGGCTCAAATCAGCTTGCTGCGTGTTTGGGGAATAAACTTTATTGGAATCCAGACACACTCATTCATTTACATATTGCATATGGCTGCTCTCCCCCTACAACAGATGAGACCATATGACTATTAAAGTAAAAATATTTATTATTTGGCCCTTTTCAGAAAAAGTCTGCCCACCTTGTATTTATAATCTCCTGGAAGGGGGATTATGGTGGTAAAACTGCCTCCTGCTATGCAAAACAGCACATATAAATCACAAATATTGTTTTTCTTCATTATGATTCTACTAATCTTTACACTTTTCAGAAGATGGAGAAAATTATATCTGGGTTTTAGAGAATGGAACAGAATGAAAATAAGATTAGCCTTTCAGTAAGAGATAACAAAGAATATCATTCACTCAGTCAATCAAAAAATATTCTTCAAAAATGACACTTATCAATCACAAAATTTAGTGAGCTGGAGATATATCAAGTAAACACACAAGTAAATATATACTAGTAATTACAAAAACATCAAGTGCCATGAGGAAAAGCATTGGGTTCAATGGATAGAACAACTTTCTATGAGGGGACGTCAATAGAAATACCATTTGTATTGAGACCTGAAGGGTGAGTGGGAGTGAATAATTTCATGTACAAGACCAAGATGTAAAAAGGTGGAAAATTGAATTAGAAGAATCTGGAAAAAAACATGGGCACACAGACACACACATACCCCATGCAAATGCACACCCATGAATGGCTGTACATAATGGCTGGAGGAAATGATCATAGAATAGGTTGGACATGCAGTCTGGATTGAAAAATAGTGAGCTTTGTAGATCAATTAAAGGAGTTTTCATTTTATTATAAGTCCAATGGGAAGCTGTTGAAGAATGTAAGGCAAAAAAAGTTATAGTAAGTTGTATCTTTTATATACAACTCTGGAAGAGTATAGATTGAAGACTGGCAACAAGTTCAGAGTTGATTTGCAGTGACTCAGGAGAGAAATGATGATGTGGCTTACACCAAGTTTCTGTGTATAGTTTAATTCAACAGACAATTATTGTATTTTTATCAGAAGTAAAATAATAGTCTTGGCTCTATGTTGGTAGGGCAAAGGTAAATGGGAGACTGCTTCTGCCTTTAATAGACATACAACTCTAAAGCATAAGAATATTATGCAAACATTTTTATATGTAGTCAACGATGATAAATTCTAAATTCTGTTGGATAGCTAAAAGAGTACCATTGGAGTCCAAGGTAACAAAAATTTCTACTGGCTTAATTGTGAAAAAACTCAGTCTCCATTGTATTCCAACGATAAGCACAGTATTTCAGTACCTCACACATCACAGAGACTCAAGAAATATTGAGAGAATGACATGAACCATGTGTGTGGACTCTTGTCTTGTTCATTGTTTCCAAGCATGCTATCAATTGGTCTGTTCATTGGCACCAGACTTTCTCTATGCCACAATCAGACAACCTTCCAGGACAACTAGGCCCCTCCCTGAGCTAACAGCTTGCTTGCCTTTATTCTGCCCAAAACCAGTTGGTTGTGCCTGGCTTCACAGTGTGAAAGGGAACCAAGAATAGGAAGTGAATATGCCAAATAAAGTTAAACTATATAGCTCACAGAAGTCCAGGATCCAATAAGCTGCTCTTGTATTGTGGCCCAGAGTTATTTGATTCATTTTGGATTTACATGAGGGCTGTAGGGTCCTACACCTCTCACCTTGCACACACTAGTCAAATTTAAAAAAAAAAAAAAAATACAAGGTAAGCTATGATTAAGTTTCAGTTAAGCCAGTTCGTAGCAGTCATTCCACAGTGAAGAAGATTCCAGTGTTTTCCGGCTTCTAGTGAGAGAGTCTGCCAAACCCATTCTTTCCCTATCCCTCCAGGCTGGACTCACTTCCACTTATGGGATCTGTCTCACACAGCATGAGCCAACTCAGGCGGAGAGTATACTGTAAACCTTAATCTCACCAAGAGTTGGAGCCTGAATTAGGCCTGGGGCCATAGGATATGGCTCTTCAGGAGACAGGATAAACTATTAAAGTCAAGTATTTGGAGCCTAGATTTGCTCATTCTTTCTTCTCTATTCAGGCTATATAACTGGGCAAATTTCTTATCTGCTATGAATCCTAATTTCTTCATTTATAGAAGAAGAAATATTTAAAACAGGGCAAAATCCTTATTGTAAATCTTGACATGAGACCAGTGTTTGATAAATAGTTGTTGTTAAATTTCTGTGGTGATGGGGATCATTGTGGACATTTTCCATATAAGGAGATTGGCAGCTTCCAATGGCAGGCTCATCCTCATCACTTCAATTAACATTGCAGCAGTGTGCCCTTGACATGTTGGGGCTTTACCTATAGAATTATGGCGGTATTTACTTTATTATTATTTATTGTGCTACTAGAGGCCTGGCGCACAAAATTCATGCAAGGGGGTGTGTGTCCCTCAGCCCAGGCTGCACCCTCTCCAACCTGAGACCCCTTGAGAGATGTCCAACTGCCCATTTCAGGCCTAAATGGGCAGTTGGATATTCCTCTCACAATCCAAGACTGTTGGCTCACAACTGCTCGCCTGCCTGCCCATAACTGCTTCTGCCGGCTAGCCTGATCACCCCCTAACCACTCCCCTGCCAGCCTGATCAATGCCTAACTGCTACCCTGCTGACCCAATGGTCCCTAATTGCCCACCCTGCCAGTCTGGTCACCCCTTACTGCCTTCCCTTGCCAGCCTGATCCCCCCAACTGCTCTCCCCTGAAGGCCTGGTTGCCCCCAACTACCCTCTCCTGCTGGCCTGATTGCATACAACCACCCTGCCCTGATGACCATCTTGTGGCAGCCATCTTGTGCCCACATAGGGGCAGCCATCTTGTGTGTTGGAGTGGTGGTCAATTTGCATATTACTCTTTTATTAGATAGGATAATGTTACTTCTCATGCAGAAACCTGATAATCATAAGTCAGTCTAGAAAAGAGACAAAAATATTCAACTCTCACATACTTCCTCCCACTTTGGTTTTCTAAAACATGGGCACTCTGAATGGCATGCATTAATATAATGCCTGTATTTTATTATTTCCATATGTAATAATCCTTGAAACAAATGCACTTTAAAATCTAGAATGTGGTTACAGGCTTGTAGTAGCCAAAAAGAACCAATGGAAAAATATTTTGGAAACAACTGTATGACAGAATTAAGAAACTTTTCTCAGTAGAGGTCTGTTTGCTTTTCTATGTGTCAATAAAATTGCCTCAGATTTTATCCGCTAAATGATCTTGCTCTTATTTTGCATTAGTGTGAGTTTCCAAAAGCAAAGCCACAGGAAAAAATGTTGTGTTTTTTTGTGTGTCAATGATTATAATAATTAATGTTGTCATTGTGAGATTTTTGGATTTGGATGAGATGGAGAAGACTCATTTTTTGTTCTGCCTCCTAATAAATGTAATTATAAACCCCATGACACAATTCAAAAGACAAATGTAAGTATACTCTAAAAGGTAGAATGAAGATGGCTATACTAACTAGAGACTTTGGGACTTTAGCAAGACAGGACGAGTTCCCTACACTTTCTTTTAATGTTCTAGGCTAGGCGCTTGTAGAAGCCCTTAACTTGGAAATACCAAAAGACACAGACCCCTGCTTCTCCCCACCCCCCCAAAAGAAAAAAAATCCCTTCATAATCTGCTCTCTTAAGCCAAGAAACTAGAAACTGAGTGGTCCAACTGGATGGCAATGCTTTTGAAAATATTCACCCTACTTCAGCCAGGCATCATGGGAGGAAAAAAAAAAAAAATACCTTCTTCCCTCACTCCCCTGTGATGCTGGCAGAGGCTAAGTGGAGAACCTAGACTTCTGATTCTGCCTGGGAGTACCACATGGCAAGGCAGGGTGACTCTCTTATTCTCTGTAGCCAGCATGGTATCAGTAGAGACTGGGGAGGAAACCTGGACTCCCTGACATTACCCCAAGCTGCACTCCTTTCCCTACCAAATAGAGAGACAGGATGAGTATGAGGGGAAATTGAAAAGGAGGGAGCTGGAGAAAGACTTCTTTAAAACTTTATTGGGCACATTTTTAGTAACCCATACATGCAACTGATTAGAATCACACTACAAAATGTTTAAGACATACGTAAATAAAGTGTAGAATATAGTGTTAGAGTATATATTGCTGTCTATTTCAGAGAGAGGGAAACATGGCTAAGAGAGAGAAACAAGGATTGGTTGCCTCCTGCCTGACCCCTACTGGGGATCAAGCCCACAACCAGAAATCACACTGGTGACCTCTTGGTGCATTTGACTATGTTTAACCAACTGGCCAGGGCTGTTCTAGTTTTTATATTGGCCTCTGAGTAGCCACACAGAAAGCGGACTAGAACATCACTGCACAGGCTGTGAAAGACTAAGTTGTCATCAGAACCACATTCCACAAAACTAGGCCAGGACCTGCATGAGATCTTAAAGAGAAACTCTGCTATGAGAAGCTTAGGATCCAGAATCTGAAAACATGATGCCCCAAATATCTGGTTATTGTTACTGGAGTAATCCCTGGACATTCTAATGGCCATGGGCAAGTTCTCCGTATTCCCCTGACTCCTTAGCTCTTGCCCATTTGATATGATCTATGAGTTTGAGTTTTGTTTTTCTTTTCCTGCCTAGAGCTCAGGGCCCTGATTCCAACTGCAGCCTCTGGGACATTCACTAACATTCCCAGAAGTGGTAGCTGAAAGAAATCTGGAAGCAAACTATAGTCTGTTCCCAGCAGTGAATAAACTCTGTAAATGGGTCAGTTGAATAGAAATATAATGCTGCCCCATTCTGGGATGGGTGGGGATAGTAGGGGAGGGCTCTTTGAACATATGCCCAATGGTGCCCTAAAGCTGGGTACATTACCCTGATAATACTCTTTGCCAATCCATTCTGGGCTGGGGTTATTATATCTCCTCAATAAACTATGCTTTTGAGACCTAATGGTTTCCTTATTTTCAAAAGCTCTCTCAGGATTGCAACATGAATCGAGTGTCAAACTACCCACAGGGTGTCTGGTATGCACAGTGGGTGCTATAAATATTTACTGAAATTAAAACCATATGTTATGTTTTGAATGATTTGTTCACACTAATGGATAGTTCAAACGATATTTTAATCATGACCACCAAAGAAATCTAAAAGCAAACTATAATCTGGAGATTAGAAATTATCTGTGTAGTTTGAGACAGTGACCTTGTGACGCTTAAATATCAGAGATAATACAAATTAGAGATTTAAAAATACAGATGTTGCCAAGCCATCCTAGTTCCATAATTCCAGGGAAACATTTCCTTGACTATCTTTGTTCACATCATCGAAGTGGTATCAAATGCTTACCTAATGGGGAGATGAAAAAGGTTTGGTCCAACTGGATGTCAATGCTTTTGAAAATATTCACCCAGGACAGAAATAAATAGTATCAATTACATGATACTATTGTAATTAAGAATTAAAGGCAATTTCCTTAGTATATTTACATTAAAGACAACAATCATATGTTGAAAATATTAATATTACATATAACTTTAAAGATTTTAACATTTTCTATTATTGATATTAAAATATAGTTTTTTCATTTAGAGTTCAAGGTTTTAAAACAAAGAAAATAGTTACTTAAGTCAAATGCCCAATATTTTTGTTAGCCTCAAGCATCTGTCTAATGATGATATATTAGCTTATAGTTCAAACTCAATTGCTGTGCCAATTTTACTCTTTATTTCTTCAGCTCCTTGAAGTGAGTCAGTAGCATAATTCCCCTCTTTTACAGATGAATAACAAGCACTAACAATTAACTGATTGGGCCAAGAGGTTAGCAATGGAGATGTAAATGAGTAATTAGACTCTGTAAATCTTACCCCTGCTAGGATCTGGGAAAATCAGATAGACAAAGAGTGGTCCTTAGGAGATATAAGGGAAAGAGCAGAATGCTTTGGTGGCAACCCATTTGCATTCCCTCCCAGAGAGGAGCCTGTGTTTGTTTGCAATAAACTCCTGCCTCATTTGAACTCCTCTGGTCCTCAGTTTCATTCTTTGATTCCATGAGATACAACTCAGGGAAGAATTCTTGCAGGCCAGTCTGGTATCATCTTACCCAATAATAGCCAAAGCCAAACATGTAAATTGACCATACCTCGGCTTTGCCCACAGCCAATCAGAGTGAGTATGCAAATTAGAAGGCCTGCTAAGAGAGGGAGAGTAGAGAGGGAGGCAAGAAAGGATCTACAGGAGCAGAGTGCCACAGCAAAGACAAGACTTCAGACTCTGGAGTCTGCAGCAAAGATGAAGTAGGCAGACTCTGGCTGGAGTGAAGGCCTGGGTCCCGGGCGCCAGAGGAAAATTGGTGCTGGAAGCCAAGGGAAGGAAGGCTTATTGCACGAACCAATGGATATCTATTGTAGTAGTTAATAAATAGTGTTGGAAAATTTGGACAGATATATGCAAAATTAGATTAGGCCACCTTTTTACACCATGCACAAGTATAACTCAAAATGGATTGAAGACTTAAATATTCCACTTGAAGTCATAAGATTCTTAGAAGAAAAGAGGCAGTAAAATCTCGAACATTTTTCATAGAATTTTTTCCCCCCTGATATATCATCTGAGCAATGAAAACTGTGAAAGAAAAGAGCCACATGCTAACCTGACAAGCTCAGGGAAGGCCTGCGTGGCAGTCTTGCAAACCCAGAGACCTAAGATAACCACAAAAGATGGTTTGAAAATTAAATATCTAACAGGTTATAGTAGGTAGTCATGTTCCAGATATTTCGCCTGACAAAGATCAACTTTGATCTACTTTACTGAGCCCATCCGCCTTCCTGCATCTAAGATAACATATCTGTGAGATGTCTGGATAACTTGTAACTTCCTTTTTACCCCTGACCCACACAAATGGCCTGGAGATATTCCCTCATTGTTATTGTTATCAAGTTAATTGTCAACTGTTAATCACTTTAGAGTATTCTGTATCCATCTCTGTAAAAGAAGCTCATGCCCATCATTTAACCTTTTACCCTATCCCAGGGGTTCCCCTCCCCCCTCCCCTTCGCTCTGCCCCACCTCCCTAATCTATCACCAATGAATTTCATGTAACTCACCTACATCCCTTTCCAATGTATAAATATAGAAATGTGGCCCACCATTCTCTGGAGCATTATCTCAATCCATTGAGGTTCTGCTTCCTGGCATATGTCAACAGTTTGGCTCAAATAAACTCACAAAAATTCTTTACAGGTTTCAATGTTTTGTTTTGTTTTTCATTAACAAAACAAAGGGGGAAAAAATAAACAGGTGTCCTTACAACAAATGAAAACGTTTTTGCAAAGCAAAGGAGTTCTTCCACAAAATAAAAAAAATACACTGAATGGAGAATATTCGCAACAACACATCTGATAAGAGGTTAATATCCAAAATTTATAAAGAACTTATAAAACTCAAAAAACAAACAAACAATCGAATTAATAAATGGGAAGAGTAACTGAGTAGACACTTTTCCAAAGAGGACATAGAGATGACTATGACATAAGAAACAATGGTTCAATGTCACTGATCTTCCTTCTGCTTTTTTTCTTTCTATATTATTATTATTATTATTATTATTATTATTATTATTATTTTAGATAGAGAGGGAGGGAGAAAGAGAGAAAGAGAAACAGCAATGTGAGAGTCAGGCATCATGAGCTGCCTCCTGCACCCACCCTCTACTGGGATCAAGCCTGCAACCCTGGCATATGCCTGACCTGGAATCAAACTGGCAACCTTTTGATGCACAAGACAAAGCCCAACCAACTAAGCCACACAGGCCAGGGCCTTCCTTTATTTATTTATTTATCTTTTTATCTTCTAATTCTCCCAGCATCTGTGAATGGGATCCTCTACACTAAAATCCCTGTTTGTGATATTTACAAAGGTTGTCTTGGAGGTGATATGAATGGGAAATGCCTCAAATGGAGTAACATGTTTCTATTCAGAAAATATTGCTCATGTTTACTAAGAATTTGTGGGCATGACCTTTTTTTTTATTTATTTAAACTCTTAGATTTTACTATCAGTTGCTATAATTTGGGATGTCTGTGTCCCTCAAATGTTCAAGAGAAAGGCAAATAGTTTTGCCCAACAGTGAGCTAAACCCAACTCAGCAAGCACAGTTTTGCAAAACAATGAATTCACAGGAAGCAATAATTAACTCAGTTCCTGTCTGTTTCCATAAGATTCCTTTCTTCTACTTGGCACCAGGAGACTTTATTAGTGGAGGATCCTGGTGGTATCATGTTCTGTGAACTTCATTTTTATGGTGCTCCCCACAGAGATACTATTTTTTATGACTTTCCCCACCAAGAAAAATCTTACTCATTCTTCTAATGAGGACAAGTATCTCACACTAATTTCTTAGACTGGGTGACCTGTAATCTCAATTCTCATTTCCAAAAGTGGAAACAATGTTCTGCTCTTTGTTTTGTTTTGTTTTGTTTTTGTTATAAATTTCCCCCTCACTTTAGTGAAAAATCAGAGAAAGAGAAGAATGGTGAAAAAAGCTTTACACGTTCATGGTGAACTGATGCTTGAAATCATGAACTCATTGTGGGGAATATTGAAAATTCTGGACCAGACTGGGGAAGGTAAAAATAGAAGACACCCTTTTGTAAAGTACTTTCCCCATCAGTACTGGACCCAGATTTCAAGAACAAAATGCGCCCCAATTCCTTCCACACCACTTCCCATTTTTAAAAAGCCTAGGAGCAGAGATTCAAATTGTAGCATGCTCCAGGTGTCTGATGTTGCAGAAGTTGTTAAAATGTAGCTCTTAATGCCCTTTCCCAGACATTTTTCTGTAGGTTGCCTTGGAGTTCAGAAACTTTTACTTGTAACAAGTACCTCTGCAATTCTGATGCAGACCATGTCTGGATCAGATTTTCAAATGCTCTGTACCTAGAGTGCTGGTCTCTGATTATTTCAGAATATCCCATATTTGCAAGTGTTAACATGATATTGATTTTTTTCTCTCTCCTATTTGTTGATGCATGGGACAAAATGTGGATAATGACAAAGAAACTGAGTTAATTTTCTAAATATACTCAAGTGTCTGAATGTTTGGTATTGTGTACACAAAAGGTCTGTATGAAAAACAAATCTTTTTCTCTTTCTAGGGGGAGTGCAGGAGGCAGATTATCAATGATTATCGTACATTCCATGTTCGATTCAGAGGCCATCAGAATATATCCTTAGTGTCATTCTTTTTTTAAATATATATACATTTTTATTGATTTCAGAGAGGAAGGGAGAAACATCAATCATGAGAGAGAATCATTGATAATCTGCCTCCTGCACTCCCCCTATTGGGGTTCAAGCCTACAACCCTGGTATGTGCCCTTGACTGGAATCGAACCTGGGACCCTTGCATCCACAGGCCGATGCTCTATCCACTGAGCAAAACTGGCCAGGGTTCCTTAGTGTCATTCTGATGGTTCATTTTATGTGTATCATCACATGGGGTGCCAAGATATTTGGTAAACACTACTCAGAGTGTCTATGAGAATGATTCTGGATGAGATTAATATTTGAGTGCTTAAACTGAGTACAATTGATTGCTCTTCCTGATGTGGGTGGAGGCCTGACAAAAGGGAATGTTCCCTCTCTGCCTGACTGTTTTCAAGCTGGAACACATCCTCTGCATTTAGACAGGAGCTCACTCATCTGGTTTTCAGGCAGAGACTTAAACTGGAACCACGCCCCAGCTCCCTTGGGTTTCCAGCTTGCATGTAGCGAGACACCTTAGTCTCCATAATCACATGAAACAATTCCTTGTTATTTTCTATAGGTACATTGGTTCTGTTTTTCCCTTGTTGATAATGCAGTCACCAAAATCAACAAGGGAAAGAAAGAAGAGAAAAAAAATAACTGCACAAATCTATCTAATGAGAGCATGGAGATGATTCATTATTCACCATGAGGTTCTTTTTCCTCTCCTCTTCCTCCAAACCTTGTCAAAATGCCCCAAAGTTACTTCTTAAACCTTTATTAAAATTCATTTCAGATTTGGGCCAATAAACTATGTCTGCCTAAGGTAGTGATTAACTGTCCACATTTAAAGGTCTCCAATGGTAATACCAGGGAAAGGAAACCTAATTAAATGTCACAGACCTTTAATACCTCTCTGCTTAAAAAGGAAAGCCATGAAGAGGGTTGCCTCAGGCTCTCCAAGGTCGCTGGTCAATATGGATTGTAAAAGCTGATGGTAAATCTTTTATCCCTTATTTAAGAAAATGACATATTTCATCCACTGGCATTTCTTTATATTATTAGGTATGTTGATTTATGTATTAGATTTATATTGGAATATTTACAGTTATTGAGGCATAGTCAGAATTTAAATATTTGCCAAAATAGAGAAAAATTCTTTAGAGAGATCTCTCTGAAATGATGAAAAGGCCTAGTTCTACAGGAGAATAATCTGTTGGCATTGAAAAAGTAAGCAGCTTTCATAGGGGCATAATAGCTACATCATTTCGGGACTAAAGTTGTAAAGGGTTTCCGGAAGTTTCTGAGTGTGCAGAATAGACTCAGAGAAGATATAGGGAAGAATCTTTTGCATATAAGAAAAATTCAGCTAAAAGAAGTGAAAACTAAAAGGTAGAAGTTGGCTACTCGTGATGCCGTTCTATTTATAATGAATTTGATAATAAACTGCAGTGGTTGGCATTAATAATGATGATGTTTCTTAGAAACAATGACTGGGACTTTTCCCATTGCCTCAGAATTTGCCCTGTACTGGGAAGAAGCACAAAGTTCTTGTGAACATCCTTCACTGGTACAAAATTAGTCCCACAGTCTCAAAGAAAGTTTTGAGTGTCAAAATGTAAAAAAAAAGAAAGCCAGGGATTTATTTAGAGGCAGGGCTGGCTGGAGATGCTCTAAGACCCACAGGTTGAAAACCACTGCTGTAGAGCCTGACCATCAGAAAACACATTTCATTTGATTCATTAACAGTAGCACAATTACAGTTATGAAGTAGCAAAGAAAATAATTTTCTAGTTGGAGGTCACCACACTATGAGGAACTGTATTAAAGGGTCTCAGCATTAGATAGGTTGAGAACCACTGCTCTCAGATAATCCTTTACACAAGGCAACCGGCAGGTTTCTGAGCTGCACAGTCTGACCCCCATGCGTGTGCTACCATCTAGTGCATGGGGAGAGTTTCCTAGGAGTGTGATGTGTGTCTGCCCCAAAGTTGGGAGAGTGAACAAAGAGAGTAGTGGCTGCTTCTGGTCTGCCGATTCCAGAAACTGCAGGAAGGGTGGCAGAGTGGCTCACATCTGCACAATGAGCAGGGAGGCTTGGGAGGCAAGGGTAGTGGTGTCCTCCTCGGTGTCTTTGTGGCTCTCCCAATGGGTGAAAGAAGACCTCAGCAGTTCCTCTAGGTCCCCTGAAGGGACAGGAAGGTTAATAAAGGGGCAGCACATAGGCAATCAGAGCGTAAACTAGCCAACAAAGATTATACCCCACCCAGGAACCTACATGCAAAATGGAAGAGGGCCCTATGAACCTGCTTTGGGGTGATCCTTTGCAAACTACCCTCATTATCCATGTGGGGAGCACCATAACCATAGATGCCTCCAGCAGCATGTGGGACCACTCTGAGCCAAACAAGAAGTCTTCCTCCCACACCTATATGTAATCAATCTGCCTTCCCCATCTCCTCTTCTCCATTCCAATTTTATTTTATTTGTATTTATTTATTTTTTAAACAAGTGTTACTTTTAAAAAAAGTATATTTTATTGATTTTTTACAGAGAAGAAGGGAGAAAGATAGAGAGTTAGAAACATCGATGAGAGAGAAACATCAACCAGCTGCCTCTTGCACGCCCCCCACCCCCACCTCCGGGGTTGTGCCCGCAACCAAGGTACATGCCCTTGACCAGAATTGAACCTGGGACCTTTCCGTCCACAGGCCGATGCTCTATCCACTGAGCCAAACCTGTTTCAGCTCCATTCCCAATTTTAGAAGAGCTACTGGTAGACCTAGAAGAGGGAGCAGAAGAAGGTATTTCTGAACCAAACCTTCGTACCCTCATCACCACATACACACACAACTCTCCAAGGGCTCAGGAGGAAAGGAGTTAATTGTGACTAATAGGAGAGGAAATTAAACAGTTAGAGTGAAAGAGGCTGAGTTATAATACCTAGAATTGACCTGAAGTTATGGAATTCGTTAATGCTCATGCTGAAGGCAGTAATTGGAAAAAAATAAAACTACTCTATATTTAATCCTGTTTCATTTGTATCCCTCAACATATTTAAAGAAATTCTCTCCTTTAAAAAATTTAAATAAACTCCAGTTATTTGTCTCATAATGACTCTCTGAACTAAAACTATAATATAAAGTAACATAGAGTGAGCAATTCTGCCTTTAAAGCATGCTATTTTTCATAATTTAATTTATATTACTTTTTTTTTCAATAATTCATTTGTGTAAAAAGAGTACTATGTTTTCAAAGCATCAGAATAAAAGAATTAGTCATTCCTTCCGAATTCTTATGCCGCAAAGAAATTAAGAAAATTGTTCAAGGTCATTTTTTAAACCCAGTTTAGCCTATGCAGCAGTTCAGATAACAAAAGCCAGGCTGATGAAAATGTATCAGTGAACTAGACAAAGACTCTGATACTCAATTACCGTATTATCAACTAGGCAAATGCATACCTGGACTCTGTTAACAGCAGTGTGCTGGGCTTAAAAGTTTTTCTTTTTAGCCTTCCATCCTTAGAATGCCAAAACTCTTTTACATTGCCAATCAATATTGAAGAAAAGACTCGATTTTATTATGTACATATTCTTTTATAAATTTTCTCAAACAAATATGTTGAGATATTTGATGGAGAAAGGGGTTTAAAGGCCCACATTGTCAAATCTTTCCTCACCTGCTGGTTGGATATTGCACTTTGAGACTTAGGTGATGATGGAGCCACTACTCTAAGAAACTGAGACTCAGAATGACTGCATGGAGCAGAGCCTTCCTGGCAGAAATAATCCTTTATTATGGTAAGTCACTAAAGTTTAAGTATTGTTTGCTGAAGCAGTCAGCCTAACCTCATTGACACAGACCATTAATGTGCTAGTGTGAACAAGAAGTGATAGTGGCTTGGATCAAAAGCCCTGTTTAGCACTGGAGGTATTGTGAAGTGATTGGGTTTGGGACATAATTAGAAATTGGAGCAAATGGGACATACTGATGGACAGGATAGAGATAACAAGAACATGAGCAAAATAAAAAGTAGCTCTTTAGGATTCTAATCAGACAATTGTTTGGCTTGTGATTTTATTAAGCATGGGGATTGGGTGAGAAGACTTGGGAAGGGCCAATAGTCTGCAGGATGGGGGAATCAAGCTTTCTATTATGGCTATGATACAATTACACAGAATTGTATGTGTAATTGTATGTGTGTGTGTGAGTGTGTGTGAGATATTACCTTAACTGTAATTTTATTTCTTTATTATAAGAGAAAGGGACACAGAGAGATAGAAACATCAATAATAAAAGAGAATCATTGATCAGCTGCCTCCTGCACACCCCGTACTGGGGATTGAGCCTGCAACACTGGCATGTGCTCTGACTAGGAATCTAATCTTGACCTCCTGGTTCATAGGTCAATGCTCAACAACTGAGCCACACTAGCCAGACTATATACATTTTAGATACTTAATTAGACACCAAAATAAAAATGTTGGATGTGTAAATCTGATCTTAGAATAGCAAGAAGGGCTAAAGACAAATTTTGGTATCATCACCCGATAGATGATCTGAATTTGACCAACATTTACATTCACAGTACAGAACAGACTGTTTCTCATAAGCAGGTCTACTCCTCACTGATGTCTTATAAAGATTTATTTACTACTGATAAAGTTACACATTTACCCAATCATATTAGAGAGAAGCATTAGAAAGAAGTGAGCATGGACAAGCAAGTTAACAACGTATGAAGAATTAGGCCATGGACAGACACATGGGTTTTCATCCAAAATTCTATTCCTAAGAGAATAATGGCTACCACCCACGTGTCAAAGAAAAGAACAAGACAAGAGGACTGGAAACCTCTTAAGTACAGCTAAATAGATTGTCCAGATTGTTTGTGAGATTGTAAGAAGAAGAAAGAAGAAAAATGACACCTAAAGTATAATTCCATTTATTACACTGTTGGTTTAGGTCACTGAGAAAGAATTAAGTTAGCTGCAAAAGTTAAACCAAGAGGCATAAACAGAAACAGAAACAGCAACTGGCTAACACTGAAGAAAACATTATTATTGTCACTATCTAAATTTAAGACAAGCTATTTTGAAAAAAAAAAAATTAGTAATTCCACCATAACTATTGTTAATGCTTACACTTTTCTATAAACTATCCAGCAAAATTTATTTCTTTTTGGGAGGTTAATTTGGTAAGAGAAAGTGCCATCTCTCTGCTTTAATTTTCACTTCTGTAAATAACAGTACATTACACATTTACCCTCCTATTTGCTACCCTACCCAGTTATATTGAGCTGTTGTAACTAACTGGGCATATTCTTGGGTTTTGTTTTCAAACAACAACCTTTGTGTCTGTGTTAAAGAGTACCATTTTCCTATTTAAATGTCCATTTTTCCTCTTAGAATCCTTCATTTTTAGCTATGCTTAAGGTCACTTGAAATCAGACATTTCCCAGCCTCCACTGTAGGTAGGCATGGACATGTGACTAAATGTTAGGCAAATTTCTTCAAGAGACAGTTGTATGGACTCTTTACCCACTTCTTCCATCCCGATGCTTAAGACATGGTTATGGTGCATCAATCTCCATCTTGGACCACAAGACCAAGGGCTCCCTCTGTAACCGGCTGCTAAGAAGCACATTGGGTTCCAGAAGGCAGGACAGTCACTATGCCAGCCTGGACTGTCCACCTCCCAACTTTTAAGTGAGACAAGAACATATTTCTATTTTCTTTAAATTGCTATTTTACATATTTCTGTCCCTCATAACTCAGCATAATCTTAATTAATATAGGCACTAAATTCCACTATTTTCAAATAAATGTTACTTTTGAGAGACTCCTTACATTCAAGGTAGTCAGAAGAAATTAAGAAATAAACTTATTTTTAAAAAATTCCAGATTGAATATATTGGCCTGATCCTCTCTTTATGACTCTTCTTTTTCCATCCTACCCCTCCCCATTCTTCTCTTTCTTCACCACCACTTTCCCGTTCTGGACGTCTGTGCCTGCTTTCCTTCTAGCCCAATCGGCCCCTTTGAAGGAACTAAAGAGGCCATCCTCAGGGAGGCTGCAATTCCACAGCTCCTAACCTGGCAAGAAGGCCCATTGTAGGAATCTGAAAAAGGTATCCCTTCTTCCAGGTGGACCCATCCCCACACGGAGCATATGGTTTGGCAAGCAGAACCTGGGCTGGATTTCAATCCCTATTCACTCACTTGGCTGGGTGCCCTTGTGCAATGAACTATATGCCTGTGCTTGCAGCTGGGCAGTCCTTTATTAGCAGGCTCAGTTCATCTGCAACTCTGAAGCGAAGAAGTATGTGAGAGTCCTCACAGTTCACAGCACAGTCACTTGGATTCAACATCAAGTGTCAGTCTTGTTATTGGTTTTCCAGGCCTAAAAAAGGCCTCTCTTTGCTTCTCTTATTTGGTTTTAGTCCAGAGTCCTACTGAGATTCATTTGTTGCCTGCATATATCTCTATTTACTGACACTTTTTCTGGTAGCTCCTATGACCTGTGATGGGCTATCTGGTTATTTATTTTGATTTTCTGAGCCTTAAGTACATATTTGGTTCTTACTATCTCCACTCTCATCTTCCAACACTTATAGATGAGTGTTGGCCAGGGAAACAGATACCAACAAAATTAACTGGAAAATTAATTAAGTTGGCTGACGATTCCATCAATCATTAGTAAAATATTTTCATCACAGACATGACCCTTAAAAACATTCTTCACATTTAAACTGTAAGGGAGAAAAATTAAAATATTCAATACCAAAATTTCTCTATGAACTTTAGGGAGTGCAGCTTCATTTTCTTTATAAGCTTTCTTCCTTCCAATTTCCCAGATTGTTAGTATAGTATACACTATATTTTGTTAGCAATTCTAATGTTCATACTACTCTCCTTACCAACATAACCAGAGACCTCTTGTCATTAACCAAGTTAAATCCTTAAGACTTTTTATGCATTCTTTTTTTTTTTTTTGCTCATATATACATTTAAACTTTGCTAGCACAGAACATAATCTAAAACAAAACCAAAGCTAGACCTCTCTGTCATTTCCAACCAGATGCCCTTGCTGTTAACAATGGAACTCATGCTATTATTATTTCCCCACTTCGCATAACCATGCAGTATTGCTTCTGTATCCTCCCCTTGCTTCTTTTCTTGCTCTAAAAGCAAAGAACATACATAATGTCAAGTTTGAGATTGATGCTTCACATTAAAGATAATGGTGAACACAAAACCATTGTAAGTGGTATAAGCTCCCTGCTAGGTTTTTCTTGTCTTAACTTTTGGTTGCTGGATGAAAAAAAAAAAATTGAGTTTGATCAAGTAAGAATGCTTGATTGCAAAGTTAAAGAGGTTCCCTGGAGTTTGCTCGGGGGAATAATGTCACCTCAGTACACTTGGCAGAGCTCCCTGTGCCAGGCTAGGGCAGTGATCTAACGCAATCCCCTGACTTCTGAGCGACACTTCTCAGTGCTGGGCCAAAGGCTAGCATCACTAAGTGTGAATGGAGAGCAAAAATCTATTTTTGGATGGTTAGCTCTCTCCCTGACATTTCCAGTGTTGATTTACACTGCCCTAAATATTTCTATTTCTATCCACCTAAGCTCTGCATCCCATGGAATCTTTTAACTCCTGACTGATTTCTACATGGAATTCAATCTCTTGGTCATTGTCACTAAGCCTGTCCTCTGAGACTTGCCTTGCCCCTGAGCTGCTATCTCACTTGCTCAGCCAGATGGTTGGTCCAAACCACTTCTGGTCAGAACTGGCCTCTGATGCTCATTATGATGCAGTCCTGACTGTGTAGGAAAGCCCAGAGAAAGAAAGAGAAGGAGAAAGAAAAAGATGTCTAATTGGCTGTTTCAGCTTATTACCAAAATGAAGATTAAGATGACTTAAAACTCAGTGACATAGAGGCCTTCAAAATGAGGGAGGCTGGTGGAGGATAAGCCCAGTAGGTGAACCCAGGCATGGCTCCTGGCCTACCTCTTGCTTTTGAGAACCTTAGGCTGGTTTCTTAACCCCACGAGTCTCAGTTACTTTATTTTTAAAATGATTAAGCTATCTGCCTTAGAGACTTGTTAGGATTACAGGAAATAATCTCTGTGATCCATGTACAATGTCCCTGGCGCTTGGCATGTACTCTGTAACTGGTATCTTGACATTTTAAATGCCATTCACACTCACCCACAGGTTAAAAAACCCCAGTCTTGGGCTACCAGAAAATTTCATTGAGGTTTTGTTCAAAAGCAGCTGAGAACAGATTGTTATTTGTTTCCAAGTACAGAGCACACATATAGTCCTTTGCCTCTAAGTATTTTTTATTTTATTTTCCTTTACTCACTTAATTCAAACCTCTGCTCAAATGTTGCCCCCTTAGAGAAAACTCTCTGATGATCTCCTATAAAATGGCACTTCCCACCAGTTTCTTTTCTCTTGATTTGTTTGTAACCAGATATTATATCATATGCAGTAGTTTCTCACTTAAACATTCTCAATAGGTTCTTGGAAACTGTGAGTTTAAGGAAATGACATATAGCAAAACCAATTTTACCACCGGCTAATGAATATACACAGGAGTTGAGTTCCTACAGCATATTGCTGGACACAAAAACATTACCAACATATCTGTAAAGACCCCAAACACTTCTAATATTAAATATTGAAATAAATGTGAGCTATACATACATCTAAGAAAGATGAAGAGAAGCAAGTGAGATAATGATAATTATTTTCTGACTTGTTTATTCCAGAGCAGGGTCATGGGTGACCAGAGCCCATCTGCCAGCTCAGGGTGCCAGGTGGGAACCCACCCTGGATAGGATGCCCTTACACTGCAGGGTGACTCACACACACCCACACTCACTGAGACTGGGGCAGCATACACATGCCAATTCACAGCACATTTTGGGGATGTGGGAGGAAACTGGAGTCTCCGGAGAAAACCCCCCCAGGCATGAGGAGAACTTGTAAACTTACACAGACAGTGGCCCTAGCCCGGAATTGATTTTTTTTCATCGATATTATAAAGAAAACAATATTATTGGAGGACCTGCTGTGTATGATATTTGTTACTGCTAGTGGTGATCTGCTTCACCAGTGTCTTCATGAAGGAAAAGACTGGTTTTTTGCTGTATCTGTAATATTATAGAAATGTCTGAAATGGCCCTGGTCTGTTTTGATCAGTAGTTAGAGCATTGGCCTGTGAACTGAAGAGTCCATGTTTGATTCCCAGCCAAGGGAATGTTTCTCTGTCTCTCTCCCTCCCATTCACTCTCTCTAAAAATGCAATGGAAAAAAGTCCTTGGGTGAGGATTAACAACAGCCAAGAAGATTGGATTAAGTGATATTTCCACTTCAAAAATTTATGATTTTTAAAATCTCATACGCATTGAAATGAAGAAATCTGAAGATTTCTGTGAAAATTTGTAGATTTCATCATCTTTCCTATCATAAAAATCTTAAACCACTTTAATTTAAAAGTTTCTAATCTTTTCTTGGTTTTTCATTGTCTGCCATTCTTTTATTTTTTAAATTTATCTTTACTATTGAAAGTATTATAGATGTCCCTTCTCCCTTAGCCCCACTGTCCCTCTAATCCCACTCCTGCTTGTCCCCACTCTTCATATAAACAATTCATATCCTGTGTAAAGTTATGGGGAATCCCTCACTCAATGGCTCTGTTTCTCCAGGACATTGCCTTACTCAAGCACACACACTTGAAAATTCCCAGGTGACTGAGTTTTAAAGAACTGCTCCTATGGCAGTAAAAAAAAAAAGAAAGAAAGAAAGAAAGAAAGAAAGAAAAGAAAAAGAAAGAAAGAAAGAAAAAGAGAAACAAAGAAAAGTCCAAAATATTTACATCCCAAGTTTACCAAGGAATAGTTTCTGCAACTGGCTCTGACAATTATTTTCATAAATAGGAAAGTCAATGAGAAAGAAACAAATCTAAAGAAATGCTGAATTAGCATTTTTAATTAGCACTTCTAATTTCATCCTAATGAAATTCCACAAAGGCACTTTCTAAACTACAGAGGGAAATGGGCTAAAAGTAATTTTAGCATTTTCTTTAGTCTTCATTGATGTGGATTAAGTCATACCAATGGGTAACAGGTCTACCATTTAATTAATATCTAACCCTTTAAGAATTCACCCTGAACAATATGATGTCCCTGTGTACTCTCAGTTGTTAAGAATAAGGCAAACCCCCAAATTCAAGGGTCCTGGTAGAACACAAAACATACTGCAGAGCCAGGCAGCAAGGCAAATACCTTTACTCATGCAGAAGGGTAAGCAGCCTGTGGTCTGGAAGCACAGGCACACCGAACAGGTGGTCTGCTCAGCTTTTTCATCCTCACACAGTGACCTGTCCCTCACTCTTGATTGGAGCCCAGGTGCACAGTCTTTCTTGATTGGCTCTCAAAGGGAGGGAATTGGCCTTTGCCATTTCAAGATGGTGGCTCCCAGAGGAGCTGCAAGTCATATGGCCAAAATGACGGCTGCCAAGACACACAGTCCAAAATGGCGGCTGTGTAAACTGTTCTTTGACACAAAAGATTACTTGTTTATTCTGACACAATCATAAAGAACCAATCCCTTTTATATTTGTTATAGCCCTCTACTCTGTATATAACTATATGCTATTATGTAAAGTCATATATCACCCCATAGCATCCAACCTATTGCATACCAATTTCAATTGGCATTACCGCTTACTCTATCTGACGGCGAGTTCCTTGAAGACAGGGATCCTGTCTTAATCATTTTTGTCCTTCCAGAGGCTCAGGCAGTTCTTGCTGCAGTTGCTAATGCATGTGTTTCATGCTGAATGAGTGAATTAATGTGCAATGTACTAATATAAGGAACGCATAATGGTGCTTGAGGGGAGAAGTACTACAAGCAATCATGGGCTTTCCACTTTAGAGTGGAAATGTCTAAGTGAAAATAAGACTTGAGCTGAATCTAGTCACATCCGGGGTATAAAGAGTGTTTTTAAATAGGAAAGCTCTAAATAATGCTGCATTTAGAATGATGCTCTTCTTAAAATTATGAATTGATGCCAAACACTTGATTCTAATAGCTAGACAGTTTTATTTATTTTACCTTTTTAGAAATTTTCTTTGATTCAAATAGGAAGGAAGAGGAAGAGAGAGATAGAAACATCAAAGCTGAGAGAAAATCATTGATTGGCTGCCTCCTGCATGACCCCTATTGGGGATCGAGCCTGCAAACCTGGTATGTGCCCTTGACCGGAATTGAACCTAGGGCCCTTCAGTCTACAGTCTGACACTCTATCCACTGAGCCAAACTGGCTAGAGCTAGCTGGACAATTTTATTTTATTTCTAAAATATATTTTATTGATTTCTTACAGAGAGAAAGGGAGAGAAATAGAGAATTTGAAACATCGATCAGCTGTCTCCTGCAACCAAGGTACATGGCCTTGACCCGAATTGAACCTAGAACCCTTCAGTCCACAGGCCGAAGCTCTACAATTTTAATATCGATTGCTATTGCCTGCTTTGTAAGCACCTTGATATGCAACATCTTTATAAACAGTACAAAATGAAAAAAAAGCTGGACAAGTAAGTGAAGTAGTCCACGAAGAAAAGACACTTTACATATCAAAATGAAAATGCTCATTTGAACTAAGGATTTGAATTCAGGAAGAAGATTTAACAGAAGTAAAACAGATATTTAAAAACAACAACAACATTCAAGTATGCCACTGAATGTCAAAAACCTACTTGCACCCATGTGGTAAGTCATTACTTATGTTCTTTACATTTATAATTAATAAAACCAGAATAGGAAGAGCATCTGATTAGCCCAAAGGAACGATTCTGTAGCAATTTATTGTTAATTCTCGCTCCATGGAACTTGCCAGCATTTTGAGTCCCTGCCCATTTTGAGGAAAACATAACGTTGTTCCTTTTCATCTTGCAGTAGGTAAAGAGGTTGTAAGCTCTGACAAATGGCCACTGCATTTTCATTTATGACGCCCCGGTGCCATAGAAGTAAAACTGTGAATTTCCGGAAAGGAACTCCAGGCTGCTATAAGGGGTTTGAATCATTGCCTGGGAAATGGGGTCCTGCACGCGCTGGTGCAATTTCCCAGCTGATGAATGGACATTCGGAGTGTACAGCCCTATGCCAGCGGAAGCAGTGACAGTCCTGCCAGGCATTGGTGTGCAGCTGAGTGTGGCTCCTTTCCGGTCCAGTTTTCATTTTACACTGTGGGGAACACCCCCCACTCCTCACAGGGCAGGGACTGGGAGGCTAAGCCCAACAGAAGCAATGCCTCCTGCTCTTTGTTCAGCAGCTTTGCTACATCTTCTCAGGTTCGCTTTTTCTGGGACAGAATGCGGAGTCCTAGGTGAGGACCTTGTTTTGAATAGCTCCATCCAGCTCCATGCCCTGTGGTGGGAGCTGGGTCAGCGTCCTTTTATCAGCTGTCAGGAAACAGTAGGATTTCTCTCAGTGGATGGAAAACAGAAAAAAGAAGTGAGTGGGAAGAGAGGCAGCACTTGGTTCTGAGCACAATGACACTCTTCAAAAAAAGGGGGGGGGGGAAGCAGATGCTTCCCAGACATATACTCATATTTTCTACCTCTATTAAAGATTTTTCAAGCACATCCAGGTACTTGGACAATTATTTTGCTTTGCACACAGAATTTGCACACAATATTTTGCTTTGTTTGGCATCTGACAGAAAGTCTGTAATAGGGACATGGTTTTATAAAGTAGAATTGCCCCAAATAAGCTTCTTTTTTCATCTCCACAACATTGCTCCCTGAAACATCCGATAAGCCATCACTGTCTATTATTGTATTTCTGTGTATTTCCATATTCTCAGGAATCCATGACATGCATTAAAAATATATTTTTAAGGTATTTTTCTTTACAGACAACCCAAAATGAAACATTCATTAGAGCCATGTATGCTTAGAAGGTATGCAGAGTCCTATCAAAACTTATATTCCTGCCCTACCAGGTTTGGCTCAATGGATAGAGCGTCAGCCCGCGCACTGGAGAGAGAGGAAGAATTGTAATATCTGATGATTTTCCCCCCGGGCAGTCCTTGTTTCTCTTCAATTCAGCAGGACAGACAGCTGATGTGCATCATGGGATTTTTGTCAGTCTACTGGAAATGGCAGCATCTGACTTTGCATGATTAATGAAGTGTATTCCGGTTTGACACTGACTTTATATAAGACAGTGTCTCTCCCTCAAGATTCATTAATCAACTCCTGAGGTTCCTGAGTGTGGGATCTGACAGTGTCCTGCTTAGTCCTCTCTCTTCACCAGCCATCTTGTTCCCAGACACTCAGTGGTCTTACCATCATGCATGCAAATATCACCAGGGTCCAGGGACAGTGATGTACATGCACTTGACACTTTCTCTTTGATGAATGTTTCTTTATTTGGAAAGATGATTGTTTCTAGATGGACGAACATAGTGTTGAAGATGCATGGTTAAAGCCAAGCCTTTCAAATGGCAGTTGAAAGGCTACCAATTAAATGCATCAGTACATGAGCACATTCATAGTGGAGAATACCAGGTGATTGTGTAATCATTACTGCTTGAAGAAAGATGAGAAGCCCCCTTTACTTATATTGTGAACATGCTATTCACTTTTTAAAAAAAATATTGAATTTACTGAAGTGACATCAGTTAATAAAACCATACATGTTTCAAGTGTATAACTCTATAACACAGCCTCTGCATACTGCCTTGCATGTTTATACAGACATGCATGTTTATACACCACCCAACGTCATCTCTTTCTGCCACCATTTTTCCCGCTTTTGCCCTCTTCCACCTCCCCACCCCCTTTTTCTTTTCCTCTGGCAAGCAGTACACTCTAACATTTCAACACCACCTATAAAGTCATTATATAGTATAATCTCAGTGGACAATGTAACAACTATAACTATCTGAATATTGAACTTAAATTACCCATATCATGTTTCCTGCATAATGCCCCATGCAATATGTTAGGAAGAAATATTAGATGTCTGCTCAGTAAGCTTGAGGTCCATGTTACTCATGTATTTTCCCCCAGTGGATGCTTTGTAAGAATAAAATGTATGAGAGAGAGGAGAGAAAGAGGGAGAGAGGGAGAAAAAGAGAGAGAGGCAATTTAACAAATTATTTTTTTTCATCTCCAAAGGGAGTTCCCCAGAGACATTCAGCTGAATATTTTTCAAACTTTATACTATACAGCATTAGCCTTTCTAGGTCACTGTATTACATCTGAGCCATCCGAGCTTTAGATTAAAACATAAATACCTAAAGCCTTCACTTCCATGCTTTTTAAAAGCTGATGGAAACAGTCATTTCTCTTCACCACTTCAATGTGTTTATTTATATGAGAAAGAACACTTTGAAAAATATGGCATAAAAGAAGTCACACAGAGAATAAGGGAAGAGAAAAACCTATTTACATGTTTCCATTTTTCTTTCCCTTCTATTTATTCATTCCTTCTCTTATGATTCTCTTCCAATTAAAGAGAAAGAAATTGGCCATCCCAAGCTAATGGTCAAATCAATACTAAAATATAAAAGGTAGTTGTAAGTCTAACATCTCTCATAGTATCTATCCATTCCATTCCTGGTCCACAAGCCATAACTGGTAAATGTTGATTCTCTGATCCTGAGTCCAATGTATAGACCTTTATGATCTAGTTTGCCTAGTAACCACAATACCAGCTGTTTGGGAATAAGCCTTCCCTGACTTCCAGTGTGCCTGTTGACAGCGTAGGGTCAACATGGTCCACATTTTATTTTCTCCTTGAAAGGCAGGAGGTACACACATGGGAACTATGTTTTCCAGAATCTATACTAGCAAGGTTGCTTCGCTGAGTGGAGTCTATCATTCAGAGAGACTTTCAAGATACCTGGTAGGTAAAAGAAGAACAAAAGACATACTTGTGTTCTTCAGCTAAAGTAAGACCCATGCGCTTTTTCAGATGTGACATATCCATCGTGGAGACAGAACACTACTAGTCCTGCGGGTTCTGATATCCTGGAAGCTTGTGCAACCCTTCCTTGTCCTTCATCCTCTAGCCCTTCTAAGGATTTTGAAGCTCCTGATTCCCTGTGTTAAATCTCCTCTGGATTGAAATAACCATTTTTCTTGATGGAACCTATTGATATTCAGATTGGAGGAAGGAGAGAAATTGAGAGATGGAGGTTCACCACAGGAATCCAGGCTCTGTAGGCAAGTCTACTAGACACATGGCCATGAAGTAATAGAACTAACACCATGTGGAAACATACTGAGTGGGAGATAATTAAAACACAACTCCAACCAGCTGTGTGATCTTGTATAAATTATTACCTCAGTGTTCTCATCTGTAAAATGTAATCGATGGCATTAATTACCTCATAGGATTATGTCCATTAGTGCATTAATATTTGCAAAATTCATAGGACAAGGAATGGCACATGGCTCAAGCTAAAGGATTTTTGTTAAATGAATTGTGAATTTAAAAATATACACATAGCCCTAGCTGGTTTCGTTCAGTGGATAGAATATTGCCCTGAGGACTGAAGAGTCCCAGGTTTGATTCCCGTCAAGGGCATATACCTTGGTTGCAGGCACACCCCCAGTGAGGGGTGTGCAGGAGGCGGCTGATCGATGTTTCTAACTCTCTATACCTCTCCCTTTCTTCTCTGTAAAAAAATCAATAAAATATATTTTTAAAAAATAAAATAAATAAAAATGCACACCATTATTTCCTTAAAAGCAGTCTTCTTGAGAAGTGAGACATTAATTCCAATGCTCCAAACATGCCTGGAATGTGGACTTTTTGGAAATTGTGATAAAACCCTGAAACACTGTAATTTTTGACCCTGACCTATTCTGCTTTGCAGTGTAGGACACTCCCAAGCCCCAGTATCTCTAAAGTCCTTTGCAGTTTGGGCTGGCAAACTGTGTTATATACCTTGGTGATTCACCTTGTTTGTGTGCTTTAGTTCTAAATCACTGAGCAGCTTTCATGCAAATCCAATCACACTCCCAAAGGATGAAGCATGGCTACCCTCAAAGGCGTTCAAAGCAATGTTGCTGAAACTCCGGAGGGATCCAACGGAGCAACTGCAAGTGCAACCTGGACAATGGCACCGCCACTGGCCCAAGCTCGCAGCCTCCCAGAACTTGAAAAGGACAAGTCCTCTTTGGCTGATATATTTAAAGAAAAATCATTTTTCTGCTTTATAATACACTCCTGTATTATATGTGATGGTATGTGATGGTTGTCCTTCAGAAATTTTCCATGAGAATAGAGAATGGCAAAACACGACACAACAGCAGTAATAGAAACACAAAATAATAGCACAAAATAGCTTCAAGGACAGAAAATATAAGCTACAGGGTCGTGACGGCCTTTCTCATTGCTCTTGTTGGCAGCCGGTGAAGGTCGCTAAGGCTGCCCTGTTAGGCAGACTTATAGTTAAAAGTTCCATTTGGGGAAAATGTGATTTCAAAAAGCAGGACTCCTGTTTCCTAGTAAGCCAGTGTTTGCCCTTGTATGCTTTTCCTGGCAGACATGGTTCAGTTTTGCAAAGTTGAGACATGCTTTTTGTTGCTGGCAGATGCCAGCCAGGGGAGAAACAGGACAAAATAATTTGTCTTGTTTTTTTTCTTGTAGGTGCAAGTAGTTTCCCTCTGGTTCCTTAGTGTTTCAATAATCAGTTGAGAAATTTAGCAAGAACATGTCAGATCACCTGAAAAATAACATCTCCAGGTGTTTACATTAACCCAGAAAGAAAGCTTTCTGTGGTTCTCCTGGAACCTGTAACAGCGGTTTGCAGCTTGCTTGAGGATTGAGCTTTTGAAGGTAGAGTTTCCTGAGAGAAATGATCTAGTTAATTAGTCCACTGCAATCCAGCTGCATACGGATATAGGGGTAGGTTTATCAATTTATCAGGCTTTGGTCCAAATCCAGTGTGCTGCTTGTTTTTGTAAATGAAATTTTATTGGAACGCAGCCAAGCTCATTCATTTATGTGTTGTTTATGGTTATTTTCCAAGGCAAAGACAGAACTAAGTACTTGCTAACGAGAAGAGTACAAAACCTAAAATATTCACAATTTGGTCCTAAAGAGAAGTTTGCCTCCCACTGGTTTAGATTATTATAGTGGCAGATCAGGTGCTGAACACCACTCCTTTAACCTCATCCTATCAACCTTTGACAATCATAAGTATCCTAAAGTGCTCTCTAGCAAATTTATATTTATTAATAGTAAATATTGTCTATAAATTTCTTTTTTTAAAAATGTTTGGGAGGTTAGACTAAAAATCTCCACCCCCAGAAATGATCAACCTTTAGAAATATATTCTACTTTTGCATGCTATCAGTTCACAAAGGGAATGGCAGAGCTGGGTAGCCATAAATAAAATGAGAGGATAGGATTAAATTATCTCAAACAAACCTTTCAATTCCAATATCCCATGGCTCTATGTGCCTGTAATAACAATTTCATGGGTTAAAATTAAGCAGAGCACTGCAGCTGGAGCAAACCCACAGCATGGTTTATGGAAATCAATTAAGAATTGAGTCAAACCTGACTGCAACTGCACCAGTAAAACCCAAGTCTCCTGAATTTATCTGGCAACGTTAAGGATAACCCCCAGCCAACAACATATTATTCAAAGAACTTTCCAAAAATCAATGAAAATAATGTGGTAGCATTCCCAATCCATCTCTGACATACATTAGATTCTACCAGGTGACTATGAGGTGAAAATGCCCTTGAGGAATAGAAGGAAAAATCACCAGCAGATCTGATCAAGAACTACTTCTTCAAATTACCTTGCTTTAATGACCCATCAAGACACGAGATTAGTTTTAATGTAGGCTTTTGAGAAAGGGCTGGAGGACTTGCATTTCACTAATGAGTAGGGTAGAGTAGGGTAGAGTAGAGTTCTAAGTTTAGAAGAGAGGCAGGAGAGGGAGGCAGAGGAGAATAGTCCTCCAGTTCTTCTTTAGCCTCCTGTAATTACATTAATGCCTCCTAGTGAATATTGGGAGCCTCTGTCCTTTCCTGTCATTCATCCAGCAAATATTTATTGAAGTCCTACTTTTTGCCAAGCACTGAATTCTGAGCAGAAAATACAATAGAGAATAAAGTAAAACTCCTCATTTCATGGTGCCTAAGTGGGTGAAGAGAGGCATTGAACAACTGCAATAAAATATGGCGTGCTAGTGAGCGTGGGAGAATATAGAATCCTACAAGATCATGCCAGGCAGCTCTGTCTTGGTCTAAGCTAGGGTATCAGAGTCCTTCCTGGCAAGTCATCTCAGGTCTGAAGAGAAGTGGGAATTTGCTGACTCTTTTCTGCTCTTTCCCTGCTTTTGTCCTTCCACCCTTTCTTATGTCTGCTCAGTCTGAGAAAAAAAAATTGACCCAGTAGACATTTGAGAATGTGGTAATTATCCAGTAGGAATAATTATGACAACTAAATGATAAGGAGCTAAAACAAATAAAATGACAAACCCGAAGGTGATGGAATTAGTTTACTTCTTCAAGGCAGCGAGAAAAGGTGACTTTTGAACACTGCGGGTAATGGGTGCTGAAACGGCACAGTCCAAGATCTGCATAGAACCATTTTACTCCAGAGTTGCTACTTTGCATGCCCAGATTCAACCAACTGCTGATGGATTTTTTTTTCTGGCAATAGGATTAAATGTGTGTTAAATCTTCTCATTCTATCCTGTTTTTTTCATCATTTTTGTCTCTGTCTCTAAGTGCAGTATTCTGCAATTTCTTCACCTCTGTATTCCAGTTTACCTTCTCTCTAGGTCTCACCCACAGACTTTAAAATTTAATCATTATGTTGATTTTTTTTATTTATAGAAGCTCTATTTGTTCTTTCTTAAATCTGCCTTTTCAATTTTGAAAATATTGAAACCCTTGATCATTCTTTTAACTTCCTCTTTTTATCTTTTGAAACGTGTGTAATATACCTAGTTTATTATACTGATAATACAAAGATCTGTAATCTCTGAAGTCTGATTCTACAGTTTGCTCCTTTTGTAACTCTTTTCTCCCACTGGTTTTATATATATATATATATATATATATATATATATATATATATATATATATATATATATAATATATACATACACACACATATATAATAGTTTCATATATATATATATATATATATATATATATATATATATATATATATATATTACAGATATCCTTATTTTTCACCCATTTGCCACCTCGACCCAGCCCTCCCCATCTTCTCTCTGGCCATCATCACACTATTGTCTGTGTCTAGAGGTTATGCATGTATGTTCTTTGGCTGATCCCTTCACGTTCTTTCTTCTAGCCCCCTCCCCCCCCCACCCCCCAGACCTTACCCTCCCACAGCTATCAGTCTGTTCCTTGTATCCATGCCTCTGCTTTTCTTTTGTTTGTCAGTTTATATTGTTCATTAGTATTTCATATATAAAGTGAGATCATGTGATATTTGTCTTTCTCTGTATCTTGTCCATCACTGTTTGTAATCATGAGCTTTTTATGAAACTTTATTTTCTGGAATTATTTGAAGATAGCACTTAAAGTATATATTTTTTAAAAGAACATCTATGTTTGTTTCCTAGCATAGAATTAGAGATAGGAATTTTCTCTCTCTTTTCTTCTTTCCATTTCATCTGGCACCAAGAGCAAGAGATGTGTACGCATACTCTTGCAGACTCAGTTTTTTCCAGTTGAACCTAAAAAAAAAATCACCTCATATGTGAGATCCAAATTCTGTGTCTTACTCTACTCACTTGCAGGCTTTTCCTCATGTCTTACTCAGGCCTCACCCATTGAAACCCAAGCCTTGACCATGGGGCCACTAGTTTCCCTTAGGGCCTTGGTCGGCAAACTGTGGCTCGTGAGCCACATGTGGCTCTTTGGCCCTTTGACCTTGGCTCTTCCACAAAATACCATGGCCTGGGTGAATCTATTTTGAAGAAGTGGAATTAGAAGAAGTTTAAGTTTAAAAAATTTGGCTCTCAAAAGAAATTTTAATCTTTGTACTGTTGATATTTGGCTCTGTTGACTAATAAATTTGCCAACCATTACCTTAGGGCAAACAGTGATTTCAGTTACTTCTCTGGATTTGAGCTTTCCTGTTATTTGTAACCTCTGATTTTTCTCCCTTACTTTACTGCCAGGTCAGTTCTGCTATAAAGAAATATTTTTACAAAATGGTTTATCTAATATTATTAAGTGTTGATGCTGCATGTTTTCTTGAACACCTAAAATGCCATATTTCAAAAGAAAAGAAATGGATTAATACAATTTTCTTTCCTATTCACCACAGAGCAATATCTGAAGAAAATTACTATGATGCTAACAGTGATTACTGCTTACATTAGGCTTTTCTTCTTATCTATGTTATTTATCTACATATTTTGACTAATATTGCTTTGATAATAAAGGGCGGAAAGGTTATCCTAAACAAGCACTAAATTTGCTCTGAATTTCCTAACAGTAGTTGTATAAAATAAACTTCAAACTTGCTGCTGTAGATGGCTTTTTGGCAATTAAAAACAAAGTAAATGATCTCAGATGCATAAAATCAAAGTGACAAAATAGACAAAAGATAATATCAAAGAGGTAAAATCAGGGTGTTGAACAGTGAGAATTCTTAGAAGAAACTCTGGGAGAGAAATGATGTAAGAAGGTTGCATTTGGGGATTTCTAAATAAGCAGAAGCAAAAGGCTGACTCTGCAGATCTGGTGCCAATTTTCCTAGAGCTTTGATGGGAAAATCTGCTTTGGGGACCCGAAGAGCCACTGGACTCCCTCAGAAGACAGATCACACATCTGTCACCAGAGCAAGGAGTGTGAGGAATGATTAATGAAGCACAGTTTTATGCTTTACTTTTTTTTTTCTTTTTGACATTTTAAGACAGAAATGATATCCTTGGAGAACATGCATGTTGGTTTGGAAGACAGGTGGGGCGGAATGAACAAAGGATTCTCAAATCAGAAAGGAGCAAAATCTGGAAAAGGATAAAAAGAAGACTAAAAAAAAAAAAAAAAAAAAAGCCACAGGTGAGCTGTCTATCAATTGCAACTGACTGGAGTTCATCAGGGTCTGCCTGGGTTGATAAGAACAGCTTTTCTCTAAGAAATAATTGTCAATGTGTCTCCTGTAGCCAGATTCTCAGGGCTCTCTGTCAGGTGTCTTTAAAATAAAACTTTGGACCAGAGATCTTAGGTCTCAGGAACTTGTTGCAGTTTCCAATTTCACTCACCCATCAAATATTGTAAATAGGTGTATTTTTGAGTGACAACTCTCTGCTAGGCTGTGTCAATCCTGGGACACAGTGTGAACAAAAGAAGTGTTACCACTATCCTCAGTATTAGGAAGCTAGAAGTCTCTCTGGAAGAGATAGAAATCCAGCAACAACTTGAAAAGCAGATTTTATTATAATTATGATAAGCACTATAAAAGAAAACAAACTCGAAATCTGTGGGTAGAAATATCAGGCCCTTGCCAGCCTTTTGCCATTATTTTAATTCACTCATAGGGTATTGTCCACTTCTGAGACAGTTTTTATGCTTAGTCTCTATGGTCTTCTTTCTTATCTTTTTTCTTTTAAGATGCTGTGTTAATTATCTATTGCTATATATCAATATTTATACCACAAGAAATGTAATGGCTTAAAACATCATTCATTAATTACATCATTGTTTCTGTGGGTCATGAATCTAGGCATGGTATAGCTTGGCTTCTCTACTTCAGGAACTCCTGAGGTTACAGTTGGCTGGGGCTGAGGTCTCATCTGAAGGCTGAACTGGGGAAGGGTCCATTTCTAACATTACATCATGGTTGACCAAATTCAGTTCTTTGTGGTTATAGAATTAAGACTCAGCCAGCAATGGAGAGCTCTTTACTAGATAGGATACATACCTATGTAACATAAACATGTTTATGCATCCCATTATTCTTGCTGAATTCCATTGGTCTAAAATAAGCCATACATCCAGTAATCACCTTGAAAGGAGAGGGATAACACAAAAGCATGGGTATTCAGAGTTGGGTAACACAGGGTTACTGTAGAATTTGTCTACTACATATGTGGTTTTAATTTGTTTTCTTTTGTTTTACTCCTATATCTGTTTATGCAAACTTTAACTTTAAAATGGGAATCAGAAAGCATCAAGAGAGGGAGCTCTTTCCATTCCTTTGTCTTTTGCCTGGATTTCTTTAAATTCACCTAACTAGTCTCTTGCTTTCAATCTGGCTTCCCTCTAATTCAATATCTACACTGCAGTTCTGATGATCTCTCAGTCTTATATATCTAAGTAAGGAGTGGTTCTGCTATTATAGTTTCAATGGCTCCACATATCCCTGGGGATTAAGTCCACACCCAAGACCTTGCTTTGCTTAATCCTAAAATGTTATATTTCTCTAACTGAGAAATATATATATATATATATATATATATATATATATATATATATATATCACTACTCTTCCTTTAACATATATATTTTGGAGAGGAAGGAAGAGAGATATATAAATAGAAACATCAATAGTGGGAGAGAATCATTGATTCTCTGCCTCCTGCATGCACCACACTGGGGATCAATCCTGCAACTCCAGCATATGTTCTGCTCAGGAATCAAACCATGACCTCCTGGTTCATATGTTAGTACGACCACTGAATCATGCCCGACCCAGCAACTCTCCCTTCTTTAACTCAGTCCATACTCATTGAATTCATTGCAGTTCATACATTTAACAAAAAATTATTAAGTCTATACTTCAAAGCTCTAGAAATCAGTATTAAATTAACAGGCCAAATACCTTCTTAAAGTTACTTGGAAATCAAATTCTGGTCAGAGAGACAGACAATAAACAAATAAGTTAGGAAAATAAATAACCAAATAAACAAGTAACTCTGTTTCTTAGATCAAGAAAATTGTATGATGACAATTCAGAGGCTAAGGGTTTCAGAGTGATAAGATGGGCTTGCCTTTGGCTGGTTTAATTAAAAAAATATATAGATTCACATACATTGAACATTCTGAACTACTATAGAAACAACTTATAATGATGATGGTGATGATGATGATAATGATGATAATAATGTCAATGATAAAATATATCTTCTAGAAAAGGAGTCCACATCTTAACTTCTGGATAATGGATATTCTGCTGAAATTTGTGACACCTTTGGCAAATGCAAATTTCAGGCCAAGTGCATGAAATTCGTGCGGGCGGGGCAGGGGAATAGGGGAGAGTGTCCCTCAACCCAGTCTGTACCCTCTCCAATCTGGGACCCATCGGTGAATGTCCAACTGCTGGTATTGGGCCTAAACCCTCATAATTCCTCTCTTAACCTCTTGCCTGCCTGATCACCCCCAACTGCCCTCCCCTGCTATGACCCACCTCCTCTGCTGGGCGCTGCCTCCATTGCGCATGTGGCCATCTGGTGACAGCCATCTTGTGATGACATTAGGGCATGTTGCATGAGAGTGTGAGAACCACCTAGGCTATTATTAGTATAGATATAACTGAGTAGTTATGTGTATGTATCTGTTTTTACTCTGAGGTCCTTACCTTCATCAACATTTCCAATGGTTTGAAACAAACAAACAAAAGTTAATAATTCTGCCACGTGGGGAAAAACATTATTTAAAATATGTGCTACTTGCATTCTAATGTGAGATTTAAGTTGGGATGATATTTTAATAAGTTTTTGTTTTGTTTTTTACTCTTCATTACCTTAATTGGAATATTAATAAAATCACTCCTGTACTATTCATCTCAAAAATAATTCCACCAGGTTAAATGCTCTGAGATATCCCTATAGGAAATATTTTAGTATAAACACAAAATGGCATAATATTGATTTTGATTAAAATCAGGGTTGTCATTGAAATATTGGAATCAGAATATAAAGCATAAAGCACATAAAATACATTAAAGAAGAAATAAATGAGGCCACATAAATCTTGTCCAAAGTGCTTTGCATGTAAAAATATTCCATTAAGAAAAGAATATTTGAGTGATATATTGATGTAACTAAGGACTATGAAATAATTTCCCAGGGAAACACTGACTGCTTAAATCATATCATTATGCAATACACTCTCTGATCTAAATTGGAACTTTCCTTCAATTTTGAATGCTCTCTACTAAAATGGATTGCAGGAGCAGAAGCCACGCAGCATAGTATCTTCTAAATCAGTGTTTCCCAAACTTTTGACATAAGTGTACTCCTTTAATTTTCGTAACACTGAGTATCCCTCGTACTCATGAGAACGTAAAATTAGGCGCAGTTAAGCATGGTGCAGTGCATATCCCCACCAATCTCTTCCCATACCCCTGGGGGTATGCGAACCACACTTTGGGAAATAATTTCCCCACTAACACTTCCTGAGGGAGGGAAATTTTTTTTTTATCATAATTCAATATTTAAGAAGAGTTATTTTATAAACCTCATGTTTCCTATTCTATAAAATAAAAGCGTAATATGCTAAGTGTTTGGCTGTCCATTCAACCAATCAAAGTGTAATATGCTAATGATATGCTAAAGCCATTCAACTGCTTGTGAGGTGCGATGACCACCAGGGAACAGACAGTCAACTGGTCGAACAGTCGCTGTGACACGCACTGACCATCAGGGTGCAGATACTCTAACTGGTAGGTTAGCTTGTTGCTGGGATCTGGCCGATCAGGACTGAGACAGGCTGGCCACATCCTGGACCCCTCCCATGGTCCCTTCCCAGCTGGACAACTTCCCATGCCCCCCTGGCCTTGATTGTGCACTGGTGGGGTCCCTCAGCCTGGCATGTGCTCTCTTGCAATCCAGAACCCCTAGAGGGATGTTGGAGAGCCAGTTTCAGCCCTATCCAACAGGCCAGCCCAAGGTACCCGACTGGTGCATGAATTCATGCATCAGGCCTTTAGTTTTGACATAATCTTTTTCACTTTGCTATTGAAGGATAACTAGTTTACTAATGAATTAGAATTGTTTTAGAAATATATTATGTTGCAATTATTAATTGTGATGATTCAAACTTTTCACTCATGCAGTGAACATGGTATTAAGAGCCAGTTCTGCACTAAGTCTTATGCTATATTTTGAAATAAAATATGATTAAGACTAAATCCTGTTTTCAAGCAGCCTGTGTCCAATGAAAAAGAAAATCAGAGATACACTCAAGTGAGCCAGTTACCACCAAAGGCATATGTTAAGCATTGCATATTAGTATTGCTATACTTTCAGTAAATGGCAGGATTAGTGTTTTTTCAGCATTAGTTGGGTTGCTAAATATAAATGTAGTACAATAGATAGCTCAAAATGACCACAGTACCATTTCTGGTCCTACATGTGCTTCCAGACCCTTGCCAATCCTATTGTTTGAGTGAGGACTATCTCTCACTTTCTCACACCTTTTATCTAAATTAAACATTTGTTTAAATAATTTATGAAGCATGTGTCTTTTTGAGGAAAGATATTTATTTTAATTATAATAAAATGAAGTTTTATTGTATATTAGTTTTATTATGTTAGTTTCATTATATATTAGCTGACATGTGAGAATGTATATTTAGTTCTTCTTTTTATGTTACTTCTGCTCCAATTCATGTTGTTTCTGGATGAATAAGTGCAGCAAAAGGATATATTCTTTTTATCAAGACAGAATATTGTTACACATGGATGGATAGAGAGCTTGTCAATCTATAACAGAAGCACTCAAGAACTTAATATTTTTAAGTGATTTTCTAATCTACCATCTGCTTTAGGTTAATCATTACAAAAAAATTCCAATTTTTTTTTTTAAATTACTAATTTAAGAAACCAACTGTATTTTGGTACAGACTTTTTGGAAAAGAGTATCATATGCAAACAATATCACACAATTACCCTACTCTGATATATAATTAAAGAGAATTGGAGATATGTATGTGAAGATTTCTTTGTAGCCTTATCTATTGTGACACAGAAATGTATTGAATAAAAATTAGGAATTAATTCAGTAAATTGCAGACGACCTAGTAAAAGATGATAAAATGTGGTCCTAAAAAACAATTATGAAGAACCTATGGAAACATGTATCTATAACAATAGCTAATATTAAGTGAGGGCTTAGTATGTGCCAGTCTCTATTTTAAGTATTTAAAAAAATATTATTCCATTCAATCTTCAAAATATCCTCAAGAGGTAGGTAATGCTGTTTTTAACATTACATGGAAAAGGTACAGAGATATAAATAATTTGGCTAGAACCAAAGAGCTAGACAGTGGCAGGGCAAACGTTTGAAGCCAGAGAATTCTGACAATGCCCTATGCTAAGCTATATACTTTTGGGTTAAACTGTTACACACACACACACACACACACACACACACACACACGTAAGAATTAAAAGGTAATCAAAGTATTTTTAAATGATTATTTTAGGGTAGTGAGAATATGAATACTTTTTATCATTTTTCTAAATTGCCTGTAATGGATTAAATGACTTTTAAACAGAGAGAAGAAAACAAAATTTAAATAACTTAATAGCTAAGAGTAAAAAGCAAGCATAGTTTCATTCAACAAAGAGAAGTTATTGCATAGGATGTGAATTCTCAAAGCCCACTTTGAGCCATTACTTAAGCTACATCTGTTAGTGCAGGTCAAATTTCCATTATTTATGAGACTATGCAGAAATATTATTGGTAAAGCTGTGTGTTCTATTCCTGTTATGATTTTTCAGACCCTGTAACATATGGTGTATCTCTTGTAAAGTTTAATCTGAATTAGTTAATGTTTCCACCCCACTCCCTCCATCACAAGAAATGTTGTAAATGTATTTCCACTATCTAACTTTCCGACTAGATCCACATACTTCATGTACTCCAATGCTAAGCAATGCTGTCCATTGGGAGCTGGAGAGAACCAAATCCACATTATTTTTCAAAAAGTGTATTAAATAGAATCCTAACTATTTGAAAGAGCCCTCTTTCTACTAATAGAAAATCTGATGTCCTTCTACAGCAAGAAAGTTAAAGATGCCTTAAATCACTGTGGATTTTATTTTTATTTAAAATTAACTGCCACTTTGATAATAGTCTTTCTAATTTGGTAATAATGTATATACAGTATATTAGTTAGGATAGACTAGAGTACGTTGTGGTAACAAATTAATATGAAAATACCAGTGGCTTAGACTTTACTTTTAGACAAGATAGAATCACAGCAACCTTATATTTATCATCTCTCCACAACACTGAAACAACCAAAAGCACTGGACAAATGGTATGAAATAGTTTCAAAACAATCCTGTATAATAAAGAGCTGATATGCCAATTAGACCAGATGGCAAAAAGGACTTCCGGAATGACCAGTGGGCAGGGGCCACGGGATTTATGAGGCAGCTGGGGTTTGATGCAGTCAGGGCTGCAAAGGCTGATTTCCTTACAAGAATTTCGTGCATCAGGATACTAGTGTATAAGAGACAGTTAAAGACAATAATCCCCGATAAATGGGCACAAATTTAAGCAGGGATATGGAATGTAAAAATGACCAAACTCTAAATTCTAGACATAAAAACTATAATTTCTGAAATGAAAAATATATTGTATGGGATTAATAGCATTAGACATTGCAGAAGAAAAAGTTAGTAAACTTAAGACCCAGAATAGCAACAATCCACAATGAACCCAATTGAAAAAAAAAGTTTAAAAATGAACAGAGTATCAGTGAGCAGTGGGGCAATTGCAAGCTGTAGGATATATATGATATATATGGAATTGGAGTCCCTAAGTGGGGAATAAGGACAAAATAATTGAAGAAATGGACAGATTTTTCCCCAAAATTTATTGGAAAAATAAATAAATCTAAGACTCAAGAAGCTTACTGTGAGAAACATGATGAAAACTACATTAAGGCACATCACCGTCAAATTATAAAAAAAAACAGGTTTTGTTCAAAACCAGATTTTTTAAAGAGAAAATTTTAAGAGCAGCCTGAGTAAAATGATATATACAACGGAACAAATATAAAGATGACAGGAAGTGTCACATTGGGGGGGGGGGGGGGGCGGAAATGCAAGCAAGAAGATAATGGAGCAACATATTTAAAATACTGCAAGAAGCCTGGCCTGGTGTTAACGGTGTTTGAGCATCATCCCATACACCAAAAGGTTCAGGTTCAATTCCCAGTCAGGGCACATACCTAGGCACAGATTAGATCCCCAATTGAGGAATGTATTGTAGGCCCATCAATGTTCCTCTCTTTCTCTGTCTCCCTCTCCCTCTCTGTCTATTCTTCTCTCTCTAAAATCAATTAAGCAACAACAACAAAAGAACATATCCTTGGTAAGGATTAAAAAAATTAAGAAAAAAAAATCTTCCAATCTAGAAATCTATTATTTAGAAAAAATACCTTTCAGAAATGAAGGCAAAATAAGCAGTTTGAAAGAAATATTAAAGGAAATCATTCAAAGGAAGAAAAATGATAACAGATGGAAATAAAAGTCTATATATTAGAACAAAAGACAATGTAAATTCTAGTTATATGGGAAAATATACACTTCTTTTCTTATTTAAATATTTTACAAGGTAATTATTTTAAAATAATAGCAATGTAGCATAGGGTTTATAACATATGTAAAACACATAACAATAATAAATGATAACAATGCAAAGGCTTAGAAGGAGAAATGAAAGTATCCTATATAATAAAAGGCTAATATGCAAATTGTCCCCTCCGAAGTTTGACTGACCAGGAGTTCAAATGCTCACTATAACATGCGCTGACCACTGGGGGCAGAACAGAATGAAGGAAGGCCCCAGCTGGCAGCCTGTAGCTGGGGGAAGGAAGGCCCTAATTGGCCCTGATCCTAGGGACCTTACCCATGCAAGGATTTCATGCACTGGGCCTCTAGTACTACTATAAAGTTCTTATTCTATTTGTACAGTAGTATAATATCCCTTAAAAGCAAACTTTGATGTTCAAGATGTTTAATATGACCCTGGCTGGTGTGGCTCACTTGGTTGGAGCATTGTCTTGTACATTGAAGGGTCAGGAGTTCTATTCTTGGTTGGGGCATTTGTCTGGGTTGCAGGTTTGGTCCCTGGTTGGGGTATGTGCAAGAGATAGCCAGTCAATGTTTCTCTCACATAAACCTCTCTGTCTCTGTCTCTGTCTCTGTCTCTGTCTCTGTCTCTGTCTCTCTCTCTCTCTCCCTCTCTCTCTCTCAAATGAGTAAAACATATCCTTGTTAAAGATAAATAAAAAGGGTGTATACTATAAACTCTAGAGCAACAATTTAAATAATAGTAAAAAGTCAAAGAGGTATAGCTAATACGTTATTCAAGGAGATAAGATGGAATAACAAAAACTACCCAATGAAAAACCCCAAAGAAGATAAAAAAAACAAACAAAAAGAAAATAAAAAGAAACAAAGGATAGATAAGCAAATGATAGACCTAACTTGAATCATTAAGATGACATAAAATATAAATGCACTATATGACCAAATTAAAAGTGAATGTCATATGGGAGTAAAAAAAGCAGTATCCAACTTTTATCGTCTACAAAAAAACTCAGTTAAAATGTAAACACATAGATCAATTAAAAGAAGGACAGAGAAAGACATATCATGTTGACAGTAACTAAATGAAAGCTGGAGTGACTATATTAATATCTAACAATGCAAATCTCATTATAAACAATACTACCAGGGATAACGAAGATCATTTCATTATTATTCCTAGATCAGTACATCAGAGGTTCATAATAATCCTAAATGTTCATGTACCTAATGATAGGGCAACAAGAATTAAACTGCAAAAAGAGAGCCAGATCCATAATTACAGTCAGATTTCAGTAACCCTCTCTCACTAATTGCTGGAACAAGTAGATTAAAAAATCAGTAAGCTGATAGATGACTGAAAGAATGCTATCAACCAACTAAAATTTATGAAGCAGCAACAACTGCAGAATGCACAGGGAATCTTTATCAATATAGACCATGTTCTGGGCCATCAAACAAGTCTCAATAAATTTGAAAGACTTCAAGTCATGCAAAGTGTGTTCTCTAACCAAAATGTAATTAAATTAGAAATCAATAGTATAAGAATCTCTGGGGTACCCTTAAAAGCTTGCAAACTAAATGATGTATGTAACCCATGGATCAAAGAAAAAAAAATTAGAAAGTATTTTGACCTAAATAAAAATTAAAATACACTACCAAACTATGTGCCACTGAATCAATACTTAGGGGAAGATTTATTGCACTACCTAAACACCTATGTCAGAAAAGAAGAAAGATCTAAAATCAATGATCTCAGTTTCGAATGTAAGAAACTAAAGAAAGATGAAATTCAACTTATAGTAAGCAAAAGAAAGAAAACAGCACATGAGAGTACAAAACAATTAAGTAGAAAATTTAAAACAGGTAGAAAAATCAATAGAAACAAAATATTGTTTGTAAAGAAGACAAAAAAAGATAAATTAACCCTTAGCTAGACAGAACAGGAAGAGAGAAGACAAAAATGAACCATTCTCAGGAGCGAGAGGGGTTACATCTCCACAGATTCTACAGATATTGAATTGATAAATAATATTATTAAAATTTTCATGTCAATGAATCAGGTAATTTATATGATTGTTGAAAGATACAAATACCAACAAAATTCCAGTGACTAAACACAGCCAAGGTTTCCTTCCTATTCATACTGTATGTCCTTTGCAGATTAGTGGGTCCTTGCTCCATTCCTTCACTCAGGCACTCAGGCTATTGAAGCTCTGAGATTAAGACACTAGGAACTCCATGTCTGCTGCAGCAAAACAAGAGCAAGACTGAAAAATCAAATATGGGTTTCCATAGGCTTAGACTGGAAGTGACACACAGAACCCTTTTGGGAGTTGATTAGCCAGAACTACTCATAGGCCTTAACTATTAGGGAGCTGAAAATTGCATGGTGAGCAAGTTACTCTGCCATAGACTGACAATAATATATCCCATGTTGTTATTGAAAGATTATTTTTTTCCTTTTGGAAAAAATGCGGACTGACAGTTCTAGATTATCAACTGTGTTTCCACATTTATGCATATGTTATCTAACTTTTGATACCTACAACACTGCTTTTAAAGCAGTTTCACCTTGGAAATAAATGGTTTAATCCTAATACAGTATTCCCACACTATATATTCCACATTTGTGTTTAAGAGTTTGGTTGTTTGAGACCTGCAATAACTTTGTAATAATTAGCAAAATACACTCCAACACTAAAGTTTAGTTTGAAACGATATTTTTTTTTCTCCTATGTAGTACGCCATTCCTGTGTTGCAGAGTATTATGAATATTTAAAAATAACAGTGTGCCTCTTACTTGCAATGAACTCTTCTGGAGTATGGTAGTATAATGTTGATAACTGTTTTTATACATTTCTATTTCTAATAGAGTGCCTGCCAAGTCGTTAGATGGAAAATACCTAGCCATCATTACTGTATCTACTGATAATTATCCCTCTTACTATACCAGGCCTTTTAAATGGGATACTAATGAGAAAATATCTATAACAATAAAAGGGTAATATGCTAATTAGACCAGACATCCTTCCAGATGAAGCCAGGGCTGCAAGGGAAGCCCGGGTCCCAGGTGCCAGAGGGAAGCTGGTGCTGGCAGCTGAGGGAAGGAAGGCCTACTCTTGCATGAATTTCATGCATTGGGCCTCTAATTAGAATGTATTTAAGGATAAATAATTTTTCATGAAGACCAGTTACAAAGGCAAGATGTCATTTGTAGGAATCACACTTTATAACACTGTGGTTTCAGAAGTCTTAAAATTAAACTTTTAACCTTTAAAGGATCTGGAGAAAGAGGTATTTCCATATTACTGTCCTTATAAAGGTCTCATAATAGCACAAAATATTACAGATAGGGCAAGACCGTTGTTTTAATAGGACCTTGATGATTTTAACTACAAAAATAAATGTTAAAACACACACACACACACACACAAAAAAAAAAAAAAAAAAAAAACAGTGGTCATACATCTAATACTATTAGTCATCACAGCAGAAAATCTGAGGAAATATGTGTTATATCATTATTGCCTTATCCTTAAAAATTTACATTAACTACCTATCATAGATAGTTTTATATAAAGTTGAAATATTCTAAAACTCAAGAATTAATAAACATAGATAAAGTTATACAGTAAATTTAAGATTAAATTTTGCCAGAATAAAATTTTTAAAAAAACAAACATAAATTAAGCCTGGTTAGTGTTGCTCAGATTTGAGTGTTGACCCATACACCAGGAGGTCACTGGTTCAATGCCCAGGTTCCAGGCTCAATCCCCAGCAGGGACACCCAGTCTCTGAGGGTAAGAGCCTCAGGAGGGTTAATCTGAGGAGGAGTTCCCCTAAAAACACCTTATGTATTTAAAATTCTCAGTAACTGAAATTTCAGTTGAAGATGTAAGAATACAATTTTCTAATCCAATCTCCTTCTTTGAAATTTATCAGTATTAACAGAAAATGAAAGTGATGGAAACACTATTTATCCTCAATGAAACAAGAAGATAGCTGAAACTCAAGTATTGTGGCTTAAATACTGTCAAGGATAAAACAAAATAAAAGAAGCTGAGAACGTTGACACACAACTTCTTTTGTTTATTATTATTATTTTTAATCCTCACTCAAGGACATGCTTAGAGAAACGAAGGGAGAGATGAAGGAAGAGCACACGTGTGTCAGAGCTGGTATAAATGGGCTAAATCCTCACATTCCATAAAAAGTAGGTAGATAAGGTACACTTCTTAAATCAATCATGAAACAACGGAAACATCATTTGTGGATTCAGCTAAAAGGCTGATGATGAGCCTGGGCTCTATTTAAATGCAGAACTAAACCTAAATAACTTTGGGGATAATGACTATGTTAGAATAAATTATTAATAAGTAACAAAGTTCAGGAGCTGGGAAAGAGAGTGCTATAAGAATGTCTGCTAATTTCAAATGTTTCCTATTAAGGAAAATATAAGAATGGCCTTAAAAAGAGAAACAAATATTTTTAAAAATGTCAATTCTTAATGTTTTGCATTTTTCTCTTATCCATAAAAATTGTAGAAAGGACTTTCTCTTATCATTCTTAAACTCTGTGTAAAGTTCAGAAAAAAAAATTCAACTCCAAAAATTATTTTGTTTTTTAAAAATTCAGAATAAGTAAAATGTAATTGTTTATAATAAAAAAATAGTGTAGTATCACTTTGTTTTTCAATCTATCTACCTATCTTTCTATCTAAACATCCATCCGTCCATCCATCCATCCATCCATCCATCCATCCATCATGTCTGCTTAAGTACATTAGGCAACATGTAGATAAAGGTTCACCAGTTGTTAATTATAACTGTTCTGAGTGGTGAGACTTTGACTTATTTTTTACTCTTGTTTTTGTACTTTTTGTATTGATTAAACTTATAAAAATAATAATGACATTAGTATTGAAATATCTTTAATTTTAAAATTAAAGAGATCTCTTTTCATGAATTTTAGTGCCTGAAAATTGAATGATGTCATTCCCTTTTTATCATGCTTGAATATTTAATCTCTCATTGTATAGATTTAGTACTCTATGGTTAAACCATTTGTTTCATGTTGCTCATTTCCTCACTATTTTTTCTCCTTGTAAACATCATTGTCACTTTTTATTCTTATGAGCTGGAAGTTGTGCTTCATTTATACTATTATTTATAATTCTCTGTGTATTGCACATTAAAAATGAACCTGAACAGAATAGTCACATTTTTGCCATGAATTTTTTTTTACCATCATTTATTTGCCAAATGATATAGATATATTTCCTGGAACTTAAAGGAAGATATTGTGGAAGACCAAATTTTGGTTCCTTTCAGAGGTTTTCTGTTTTCCTTGAAAACATTTAAACAAATACCTAGATATCAAGAAAAAGAAGCTTTTCACCTACTTTCACCCATTGGCATTTAAGAAGATAAGCACCCCCTCCACCAATAATAATGACAGAACTACTTGACCAAGGTTGTAGCTGTTGATAAAATCAAAACACTATTCAAAGTATTTAACATGTTGGGGAGGCTGGGAGTGCTATTGGAATCAGCCAATCAGAACAGAAGCTATTGGAGCTGAGAGGCACTTACTGGGACAGGTATTAATTAACCCTATAATTGCTGAAGTGTGGGGTAATGGAGAAGGGTCTGGAGTGGGTCTGTATTACTGGAGATGTTAGGGAGGAGGCTTAGAAGCTCTATGTCTATGGTGCAGAAATTGTTTTAGTAGTTTATCCACTACCAGTGGTTAACTTCTGTAAGTTCTATAGCCAAAAATGAAGACCAACCTTGGTTATAAATTCTTATATTTACAGAGGTAGAGTTTATATGAAAATTCAATCCTAAAGAACAAAGGAAAAGTGAAAGATGTGTTTCAAAGAGCTCTGGTAAGTCAGTGCTTGAAATCTCACCATTATTTATCAATAACTGTGAGCAAAGTATTACCATCTTTCCTTTAAAAAATGAAAATACAATGATCTTGTTTTCTGGAAAGAAAACAAGAAAAAAATTGGCTCCAATATTTTATCTCATTTTAGCAGCAGGCAAATGGCTAACTCTTCCATGCACACTTTGTTCAAGAGCCAAAATCCATTTTCTCATCTATGCCTTCTACTATATTTTGTTAGGTTAAAGATTCAAATGCATTTTCTGTAATAAAAACACAGACTTTAAGAGCTAGAAGAGTGCTAAGCATTAAAAGTAAAACCACCACTGATGATCTGTGCCAAACAAGTAGATGTGCCAAATAAGTAGAGACCCTGATTTAAAATATCCAAGAGTTCTCAACATTAGCATTGCTGACATTTTGGACTGGATATTTTTTTTGTTGTGGGGGCTATCCTATGCATTGTAGAATGTTTATGAACATCCCTGTTTCTATCCTCCAGATGCCAGTAGCATTTTTCCTGCTTGACAATAAAAAATATCTTCAGATATTGCTGAATATCGTGTGTGTGTGTGTGTGTGTGTGTGTGTGTGTGTGTGTGTGTGTGTTGGGAGGGAGGGGGATATTGTCCTTGGTGAAAAACACTGAAATAATCTAAGGAAGTATTTTATTTTAGAAGTTATGATGTTTTTTTTCTTCTTTTTAAAAATATATGTTTTATTGATTTTTTACAGAGAGGAGGAGAGAGGGATAGAGAGCTAGAAATGTCGATGAGAGAGAAACATCGACCAGCTGAAAAACATCGACCAGCTGCCTCCTGCACACCCCCTACCGGGGATGTGCCCGCAACCAATGTACGTGCCCTTGACTGGAATCGAACCTGGGACCTTTCAGTCTGCAGACTGATGCTCTACCACTGAGCCAAACTGGTTTCGGCTGTTTTTTATTTCTTGAAGATTTTCCTCGCAAATTGTTTTATGTAGGCTAATATTAACATTGATTTTTATTTGCAGACCACAAATTATTGGTGAACAGGTAAGTAGGCCAATACATGCAAAAATATCAGCCAGAAACCAATCTGAAATTTAAAGCATTTCATGTTAAACTTTTTGTCAAATTGTGGCTGCATCATTCATTCTTTTACTTTACATCAACAAATATTTTCTAGGCATAATTCCAGAAATTGGGGATTCAGTGGCAAAAAAAATAATAGTTGAATTTGGCTTGTCATGGAACTTACATTTCTGTGGCTGCACACAAATATTCCAGTAAAATGTAAACATTCTCAACATGTTCTAGGCAATCTTTGACTTTTATGTCTCAACAATTCTAAACTAATATTTAAGAATTGTACTTATTTTAAGTCATGTCACTAAGGATACAATAGATAGTGAAAAATTTTAAAAATCCAATCAGTTATATGCTTGCTTCTTGTGCAGGCTCTAGGCTTTATGCACACCAAAATACAAGAGGTTTCCTGAGTGAATCCTCCAAATCCTTCTCAACTCCATATTGTGGTGCATTCTGCTGCCCCTTTCAGGAATTTACTCTTTTAACACACCTCCCTCAGCTCAACTAGTCATTCATCACAAAAGCCCTATTTTCTCATCTCCTCTGGGAAGCCTGCATCATCTCCATGCCTGGGTTAGGCTTTTCCATTGAAACTCATTAAAAAAACCCTTAGTCTTATCATATCCTTACAGGGTTGCAATTGCTTGCTTTTAAAGTTGTAGAATGTACCTTGTTCACCATCATATGCCCAGTGAGCAGCATATTCTGTCACATGATGCATGCTCAATGTATAGATACTGAGTAAGTAAATGAATGACTGATCCACTTGGAAAATGTGTCCTGTTATATATTATAACATATATGCACCTATGAGGCAGATGTTCATGCCAATAACAGATACCCCTTTGTTGTTTTCTAATGTCTGTATTCCCAGTATTCTTGGTTTCTATCAATTTCTCAATTCTTAAGCCTATCTATTACACTTGCCTTGCCTTTGGTGTATCCTTTTTATTTGGTGAAGTTGACCTTGATAACCATATTCCACTCCCAATTATTGCTTTCCATTCCTCTCCCCCCCCCCCAATGCATGACTTTTATTGCATATTTAGAATATCACAAGTAAGTGTGACAAATCGTTCAGCATCTTGCTATTTCTATAGCTGGACAACTTAAATCTTATTCATCAGCTTGCTGAACTGTTCCTTTTTCAGAAACATAGATCCCATCCAAAATTTTTTCTGATATCAAAGCAGCTGAATTTGATACAAGTTCAATGTCATTCCCTTTAAGAACCAACTCATCTTTGTTGGCTTGAGATACTGAAAAAGCAAAGCCTGAACTCATCTGAACTCTGCAGATGTATTTTTCACCCAAGAAATTTCTGATTTCAACAAGAGAACCATTCTCCTGAATAATGATGTTGACAGGGAAGTGAGCGAACACAGACTTGAGCTTCTAACACAGTGGTAGGCAAACTCATTAGTCAACAGAGCCAAATTTCAACAATACAATGATTGAAATTTCTTTTGAGAGCCAAATTTTTAAACTTAAACTTTTCTAACACCACTTCTTCAAAATAGACTCGCCTAGGCCATGGTATTTCATGGAAGAGCCACACTCAAGGGGCCAAAGAGCCGCATGTGGCTTATGAGTCACAGTTTGCCAACCACGGTTAACAAAAACCTAGTAAAACACCCTTGATCCTGTTGTGTACATGATTGCAGATAGTGAGAACCTTGGCCAGTTCCTTTCTGTTTCCCTATTTGTCAACCGGATCCTCTTTTTCTTTCTAAGGAGACTGAGCTCCACATTGATGTGGTTGAAGTCACTGCACAGGTGCCTCTGGGGCCCTTCACAATAACTGTGCTTCCCTTCAGAATGATGTCCACATTTTCAGGGATGTCTACGGTCTCATTTCTTCATCCTCACGGTAGATGTGGCAAAGAGCTCCATTCCTCTCTTTTTCCAAACATCCATGCATCATTGCTGTACCTTCCTAGGCCTTTTACTAACTATTCTACTCCATCTATTTTTTTAGTTGAACTAGTGATATTTCTCACACCCCTATTAGGAATTTGGCATAATCTTAGCATTCTGCATACAAAGATAAACAGGGAAACTCATGCTCTTAGAAAGTGCATAGTGAGTCAAACACTACTTCAATTTTACACAGATATCCTGGGGCATTTATATACAAGACGGGCACCAGAAGGATAGAACATATTTTTTAGATTGGTCGCCAAACGCCTTCAACTTCTCTGTTGTCTGATCTCCTGTTTGTCCCCTTTAAGTCATCATTCATCTCCCAGATGTTTTGTCTGTTTCCTTCCAACTTGGCAATACTATTTTGGGATTTTTACAAGAGACATTACTCTACAATTCATTATGTTCTTTATTTTGATAAGGCTCTTCCTGAAACAATCCCATTTTACACACTTCATTCAGCTTATAGCTGGAGTCCCCACAACCTTAAAAAACCTTTAATAGGTATGGTTCAGCACCTAGAAAGTAAAAGCTCTCCTGGCTGTCTTCTAAGAGTGAACACACAATCCTACCTCCCCACAGAGAAATGACAACTTCCTCAGAGCCTTCTCAGCTTCTTGCTCCCAGGTGAGACATGAATTCGGTCTGGCAGCAAGACTGCTCATGTCTCAATGCAATACTTCCAGAGTCATTATGTTATAAAAGTGGATCATTACAAATTAATGGTTCAATTAATATGTCCCACTTTAAAATGGCAAAGAATATAAATATCCAATAAGGAGATTCTCCAAGGTCACTGCAGTATTAATTACAATAGCCATGATATGGAAACAACCTAAATGTTCACAGATGGATAATTGGGCAAAGAAAATGGGAAATGGGATATAGATATATACAATGAAATATTATTCAACGTAAAAAAAAAGAATGAAATTTTCCCTTTGCAATAACAGGATAGATCTAAGAAGGATTATGCTAAGTGAACTAAGTCAGACAGATACAAATACTCCAAGAACTTGTATTTATGTGGAATCTACAAAAAGGAAAGAAAAAAGGAAGGAAGGAAGGAAGGAAGGAAGGAAGGAAGGAAGGAAGGAAGGAAGGAAGGAAGGAAGGAAGGAAGGATTCACAAAACAACAACAAAAAACACCCAAGGTCATAGATACAGAGAACATGTTGGTGGTTGCTGGAGACAATAAAGCAGTGAGCTAAATAGGTGAAGAGAATCAAAAGGTACAAACCTCTTACTATAAAACAAGTAAGTCATGTTGACATAATGTACAGGATAGAAACTATAGTTAATAATACTATATTACATATTTGAAGGTTACTAAGAGATTAATCTTAAAGGTTCCCATCAAGTCCAGGCAGCGTGGCTCCATGGTTGAGTGTCGACCTATGAATCAGGAGGTCACGGTTCAATTCCCAGTCAGGGCACATGCCGGAGTTGTGGGCTCGATCCCCAGTGTGGGGCTTACAAAAAGCAGCCGATCAATGATTCTCTCTCATCATTGATGTTTCTATCTATCTCTCCCTCTCCCTTCCTCTCTGAAATCAATAAAAATATTTTTTTAATTCTCATAAAAATTCTGTATAGCTAAGTATTCTGATGGATATTAACTAGGCTTATTATGGTATCATTTCTCAACATATACAAATACAATGTTCTATGTCAGTTAAACATTACTTTTTAAAAGTTCAACTCAATAATTAAAAAAAAGTTAAAATGAAAATATAATAGCATTTCTTGCTTTTAAGTTCTCATTAGTTATTAAAATGAAATTATCAAGAATTGGTGAGAATTGGAAGAAACAGACATTGACTATCATGCTCTGCTGAGAAGATAAATTAACTTAACCTTGTTAAAAAGTAATTTTCCAGTGCTATTGAAAGTGCACCTATCCTTAGACTTAGCAATTTCACTTTCAGGAAGTTATCATAAGAAAATAATTAGGGAGGTGAATAAAATTGTATGTACAATATGGTCACATCAGCATTTTAGTAACTGAAAAAATAGTGATAATGATGATGACAATAATAACACTCATTGAGTGCTTACTATATGTTAGGCACTGTTCTTAACTCTATGAGGTAGTAGGTATTACTATTATTCGCTCCATTTTATCAATAAGGAAACTAAGCTGTAAAGAAGTTAAGTAAGTGCCCAAAGACTCACAGATTCTAAATGGTGGAACCAGGATTCCAATCTGGTCAACCCAGCTCTAAGATTCTTTATTCATAATCACTAAGAATAGAGGGCTGATAGCATTATCACACATCTATAGGATGAAATGTTATACAGGCTCGACATTTTTAAATATATGATTGCATTGGAAAATATCCACAACATATTTTTGAGTGAATAAAACTGGTTGGAAAAACTAGCTCTATAGACTAGCATCAGTTTTTTTAAGTTTTGGGTGTATCTATCGTGGTGGGCAGACTTCTAAGGCGACTCCCAGTGATCCCACTTCCTGCTATTTACATTCCTTTATAACCTATCACCTTTGAGTGTGATCTGGACTTAGTGATTTGCTTTGTAATAATATTAATAATAATAATAGTAAAACTTGAATAAAAGTGACGGAATGTCACTTGTGTTATTAGGTTACAAATGGTTATGGCTTCTATCTCGCTCACGGACTGCATAAAGCATGTTGTTGTGTTGGAAGAATTCCATGTAACAAGGAACTGAGAAAGTCTGGCCAAGCACTAATGAGGACCTATGACCCTCAGAGCAATAGTCTATAAGGAACTGAATGAACCATAACAACAATCACTGAGTGAGCTTGGGAGGAATCCTGCCCTATTTAATTCCAGCCTAATAAAAGATCCTGAAACAGAATATCCAGCTAAGCCATACCCAGAAATTATAGATTACAATTGTTATTTAAAATTGTTAAGTCTTGAAGTAGGCAGTAGGATATAAGTAAAACATACTTACAGATATTTTTTAATATTATTGTTATTGTTGACACTATTACAGATGTCCCCAGTCCCCCACCCCACCTTTGCCCACCTCCACCCAGTCCCTGCCAACCTTCCCTCTGGCCCTTACCACACTGTTGTATCTATGGGTCATCCATAGATGCTCTTTGGATAATCCCTTCGCCTTCTTTCACCCAGTCCCTCCCTTCCCCATCTCCTTTGACATTTGTCAGTCTGTTCCATGTATTCATGCCTCTGGTCCTATTTTGTTTGTCCATTAATTTGGTTCATTAAATTCCACATTTAAGTGACATCATATGGTATTTGTCTTTCTCTGGCTGGCTTATACAGCATTATCTTTAGACAATATAATTAAGATAATGAGATTGACTTCTTTTAAACTTTTCTTCATTCTTACTTTGAAGTTTTTCTATAAATAGCATACTTTGTTTATACAATAAAAACATACTGAAAGAAAAGGAAAATGAAAGATAGTTTAACCAAACATGTATCTTTTAATTGATAATTTTAGAACTTCTATTCTTCAACTAACATAACGAGGATAAAGTTGTTTTGGCCTGTCGTCTACAGAACAATTGTATTGTGTGGAGAACTTCCAAAATTACACTTCTCTTTAAGTTCTTAATTTACTGATATAACTAGAAATAAGGAAATTAGGAAATGATTAAAGTTGGCCTTGTCACTTCCTTCTCCCTCTTCATCCCTTTCAGCTTCCTCTTCATTTCCCTCTTCTCCTCTTCCTACTCCTTCTTTTTCTTCTTTTGAGTTTTCCATGTTTTGTAGAGTCTCCTCATTAATCCCCTCAGAGATTTGATGTCCTAATGCTTCTTTCCATTTCTCCAAATATAACCCATCACTATTGCTATTACTGCTACTCACAATTCTTACTCGACTACCACTCTCACACCTGTTTACTGCAGAGCACTACCTAACTACTAAGAGGCAGTATGACCTAGTGGTCAAGAAAATTCTACTTTAGTGTTAAACCTTGTTCTATTCACTTAGTGTATAATCTGAAAAAGTAACTTAAGCTCTTTTATCTCAACTCCTTTCATGTAAAAATTAGGAAAATAGCAGTGTCTACTTCATAGTTTATTTGAATATTAAAGGACTTAATTTACCTAGAACAGTGGCATATCAAAGTTTGATAAATGTTAACATTTATTGTGATTACTTATCCATATCAATGACTGATAATAATAGCTATTAGTTATTTCAATCTTCCTATATTCCTTGTATTATGTTAAATACTTTATATATGTTTTCTCATTTATTCCTCAAAGTAACCTTAGGAAAGGATATTATTATGCTAATTAGAGGCCCGGTGCATGAAAATTCATGCACTGGGATAGGGGTGGTCCCTCAGTCTGGCCTTCCCCCTTTCATAGTCCAGGAGCCCTCAAGGGTAGAAGGCAACCCGGTAATCAGGGAAAGGCAATGTCCCAACACACCTCTGTTGCTGCCACTGCTGGCATCACAAGCCTCACCTGGCCCTGGTTACCTGAGCCTCCGGCAACCATGGGTGGCTGGGCTGCCACCATCTGAGGCTTGCCTGCACCTTGAGCAGGCCCTGGGCCGCTGGGGGGATAAGAAGATTGGTGCTGCCATCTTGTGGCTGTGGGTGCCACCATCATTAAGGGCAGGGCAGTCAATTAGCATATTTCCTCCTATTGCCAGTGGGCACCACCATCTTAGAGGGTGGAGAAGTCAATTAACATATTCCCTCCTTATTGGCTGTGGGAATTGCCATCTTTTCGACAGCATGAGGGTCAATTAGCATATTCATTCTTTATTACAGCGTTTTTCAACCGCTGTTCCGCGGCACACTAGTGTGCTGCGAGATGTTGCCTGGTGTGCCGTAGGTGCAGACAAGACAAGAATTTTATAATTTTTCACTATTTTGTTTACTTAATATTTCATAATAAAGTAATTATAAAATACTTTCTTTGTGTTTATTTGATTCCATATAGGCACAGAGTTAAATTTTTTAACATTTTCTAATGGTGGTGTGCCTCGTGATTTTTTTCATGAAACAAGTGTGCCTTTGCCCAAAAAAGGTTGAAAAACACTGCTTTATTAGATAGGCTGATGATTAAGCCATCAATGACAAATGCTGAATGATTTGGTAACTTAATGGAATATCATATTTTGTCTTTAAATAAGTTCCTCAAAATAAATTGCTAAACTTTATGTGACATGCTTATAATTATAAAGTTTTTAAATAATTCTTCTAAGTAAAAATTATAGAAAGTTATGAAATTTCATATTTATAAAATTTCATATTTCAACATTAAGCATTATCTATATATTCCCCATTGTTAAAGGCAAGCGGTACACACAATTCTTTCCTCCTTCCCAGTTTATTATATAGAAAGTTGTCCCCCAAAATGTATATGCACTTTAATAGCTTATAGCTCAATTTTGAAAATGAAATGTATTTTAATAAACACTGCCTTTATAATTATTAAAGTGTGTATGTACATTTTTGGGGATACCCCATGTTTTACAATTTTTAGATTTATATATTTGCATTCAATTCTATATCTGTAATTATAGGAATTTTTATCTTTGGTTCTATAATACATTTAAATAGTTTTATCATGGTTTCTCAATTCTTAGTTCTTTACATTTAGATTCTTTTTTAATGACAATTTTATAAAGAAGCTTATATTTCAAGAAGGGGTCATGTTTGCTCTATTCCCTGAGCTTGTCACCAGATATCATCTATCTTTAATATTAATGCTTGAAATAAAATTGAGATAATTATGAATATTTTATTTGATCCATATTTCTACCTTTTTCCTTTCAGAATTACAGCTTATTGTTATGTTGATCCCGTTGTCTCCATCTTAATCATCTCTAATTGCTTTTCTACTTTAGTTCTTTTTATTTCATTTCGTGTGATATTCTCAAGTTTGTGCTGTGTTTCTGTATTTTCACTCTTTTTTATTTTGTATTTTGTTCCAAAAATAGTTTTAATTTTTTCCTTCCATTACTCCCTCCATTGAAAGCTCTGCCAGCTTGCTTTTCTTCTTTTTTGCTGTCTCTTTAGTTTTTCTGTTTTCTTTTGTCTATTTTTCACTTTTTTTTTTTTTTTTTTTTTTTTTTTTTGTAATCACTATTTTCTATAGAGTATGCTTTGAGAATTCTCATTTTCTGTGATAAATGACTTCTCTGGTAGAATTCCATCATTTGCATCTTGCTTATATTCTTTTCTCCTTCATTCTATGAGCTGGCACCTCTCTGGTTACAGAAGGGAGGATTTTATTAGAGCGACTGGAGAGGGTGTCATTTTCAAGGCTCGGTTTGAGCTGTACTTCTTAGAGCCTCCCTCACTAAATTCTCTGTGTCCTCTATCCTGGTCCAGCATCTTCATTCAGCTTTTGGCACCCGATGGCTTGCTGAGACCTTCCTGAAAAGGTGGGCTTTCTAGGTGAGGGATAATCCACAGTGCTCCCCTCCAGTACTCACCGAGGCCTTCCTTCACCAAGAAAGACTACACTTTCCTTTGCTCCATTTTCCTAACATTTTACATTAGACTGAGTTCTTATGGGGCATTGTTCTGACTGTCCCAAGACTGGCCTCAGCTTCTACATGTCATTCTAATATTAGAAGGAGGGTTTGAGCTCTCCTCAGAATTATGACATTTAGCCATCAAGAAATCTTAAAACCAAGGAGCTGAATATAGGTTAAGTCTTTCACTCTCTCTCAATTTATTCCAATATAGAAGATATTCTCAATTTATGGCTTGGGGTTGTGACTCTAGGGTTGCTTTTGGTGGTTGGTAAGGCAGGGGAACTATTAAAAATTTCTGTACCAGCATCTCTAATTAGATGATTTGTCTATCTATGAAGCTGATATGAAATTCCACATCCCCTTGAATTTTCTTAAATAAATCAATCACAATTTCATCTTTCTCCTTCATGGCCCCTTTTTGGTGCTTACTAGTATTTTAACTCTGCGAAATATATCAGAATGTATCCTAAATCAGTCCTGATTCTTTTCCATATGTACAAGAATGAAAGCTTAACTTCAATAAATGAAGGAATTACATCAGTCTTGCCTACCACTTTCCTCCCACTACATAGCATAATCCCTAGCAGATAATACATGCCAGCTAAAAATTTGGAATGAAATAATGAATTAACTCATTAATCTACTCTCAAACAAGATTATATTATATTTGAGGGGACCCTAATGCCTATCAAGATAAATAATTTTGAAAATGTTTTAAAAGGACTATAAAATAATATATATATGTACCTGACAGCTGAGAGTAAATAAGCCCTAATGCCTTGATAATGGAATTGAATTAAATGTAATTGAATTAAAGTAAATTAATATAATTAAATGTAGAGGTACATTTGGAAGAATACTTATATTGATTACATATTTATAAAAGTTAGAATAAAATAATGTAGACAACAAAAGTAAAATAGCCCAACTGGTGTGACTCAGTGATTGAACATCAACACAAAATCCAGGAAGTCATGGTTCAATTTCCGGTCAGAGCACATGCCTAGGTTGCAGGCTACATCCCCAGTAGTGGGTGTGCAGAAGGTAGCTAATTGGTGATTCTCTCATCATTGATGTTTCTATCTCTCTCCCTCTCCCTTCTTCTCTCTGAAATCAATCAAATATTTTAAGTAAAATAAATAACATACAAAAGCAAAAGAACTATGTAAGAGGAAAATGGAGGAAGATAAAAAGTTGTTTGGATACTAAAGTTTGTGAATTATTTTTATTTTTTGCTTGTTTCTGCAACAGAAAAAATTAGTTTTAACATAATAAAAGAAGAAGACTAAAGGAAGTTTTTTCATTCTGTTTTATAATGCCAATGTTAGATTTATAAAAATGTTTTTGAATTTCTGAAGAGAAAGGTTTAATTTTCAGCAGTTTAAATATTTAGTTTTCCTACAGCCCAAATAGACATCCTGAAAGCAGTATAAAAGCATGACATTAAAACAGTTTTATAAAATATGTGGGGGGGTTTTCTATTCGGGAAGGTACATTTGGTATTTCAAGATTTGAAGGGCAAATAACTGGGATTTCCAAATTTAGGTGTTTTGTGTTTTTGTTGTTGTTGTTGTTTTTTATAGCGCAACCATATATCAAAACTCAGTCTTTGAGTGTAATAGGATAAAATTTTAGTAAATGCCTTAAGTTATATTACCATATTAAGAAAAAATAAAGGATGTAGCAAAGTACCAATTAAGTTATTTAGCTATGCTTACAGCTCAAAGGCTGATGAAGTTCAAATTAAAAAGAAAAATGAACTTCTAAATATTATGATAATCTAGGCTAACAGGTCATTTCTATCTTAGAACCTAGTAAAAAAGGGTAATTTTAGTTTTACATTTATGAAATACAATGAATCAGAAATATCAAACCTTGGCAGTGAACCAAATGGCATTTTACCCAGTTCCTATGTAAATTTATGACAGTAACATATAGGTAATATTTAAACAAAAAGAATTATGCATTTACTTCACCATTGTAATATGGTATATTTAAATAGATGACCCCTTTTTATTGTGTTCATCATGTGGTAGTGGAGGGGAGATAGCTCTCTGCGCTCTCTTTATAAGAACACTAATCCTAATCATAAAGGCTACAATCTCATGGCTTAATCACTTCCAAAGACACCACCTCCAAAAATTTGAGATTCAAGAAAAAATGATAATAAAAAGTAGTATGTGAGTAAATGAAAAAGACCATGAAATATACATTAAAAAAAGTCTAGAGATGTTAAATAGCAACACTAGAATTAAAATGATAAACAGTGATAAAATATAAGTCACAAAAGATTAAATGATCTAACTTTTTTATTATATAAGAAAAATTAAAGTTTTAATAAATTTCAGACTTTGATAAGTATGATTATTATAATTCCTCAAGATCAATCACAAAATTAGAAGCAAACACATAAATCAGAAACATGCAAAAGGGAGAGAGGTATAAAAATTAATAAGTCAATATGAAAGATCACCAAAAAGAGAGTGAAAAAAAAATATATAGATAGTAATATATGTGGGACATGTGAAACAAAAAGAAAGCACAAAATAAAATGGTAAATTTAAAACCAGAGACACCTGAAATTACATTAAAGGGACTAAGTTCTTCAACTAAAAGACAAAAATTTCCCCATCATACTGGAAAAATTTTCACATTCAGCTATATGCAATATATAAGACACATAGAAAAATCTAAGAAAACCAAAAGGTTGATACTAAAAGAATGCAGAAGCATATACTTAAATATGAAGAAAATATTTTTATGAAGCTATATTAATAGAAGATAAACGTTAAAGCTAAAATCATTTCTAGAGATAGAACATCAGTTTATTCTGATAAAATATTTAGTTCATGAAGAAGATATAATAACATATATTTGTATACACATTATAACATAGGTAGTGAAAATATAAAGAAAAGCTAAGAGCTGACTATCTTAAAAGTTCAGATAATGTTTATTGCAAAGGAGGGGAGTGTGAATAGAAAGAGATATTCAAAAGTTTTTGAAATGCTGGTTATGTTCTATTTCTTTATCTGAGCAGTATTTGAACAAGTTTTATCATATAGCTATTAAAAATAATATAATCTGCCGAGACTGGTTTGGCTCAATGGATAGAGCATCGGCTTGGGAACTGAAGGGTCCTGGGTTCAATTCCAGTCAAGGGCATGTGCCTTGGTTGCGGGCATATCCCCAGTGGGGGGTGTGCAAGAGGCAGCTTATTGATGACTCTCTCTCATCGATGTTTCTGACTCTCTATCTCTCTCCCTTCCTCTCTGTGTAAAATCAATAAAATATATTTTTTTAAAAGTATGTATAAAAACATAATATAATCCTGTGGGTTTTTTTTTTTAATTTTTCTATATGTATGGAAATTCTTGAGTTATTCAATAAAAAGGAATGTTACATAATAATATATATAATATAACTGCCTCTGCCTGCAGGGATTGGGCTGAAATCAGCCCTCTGACATTTCCCAGGGGTCCTAGATCCGAGACGGCACAGGCCAGACCGAGGGATCCCACCAGTGCACGAATCCATGCACTGGGCCTCTAGTATCTACATATTTATCTATCTATAGCTGTAGTCAAAGATTTACATTAAATTTTTATCAACAACTATCTCTATATGGTGGTTTTATACATTCTTTTTCTTTCCATTTTTTCCCCCTATGATATGTATTGTTTTTGTAATAAGGGAAAAATAAAATTTAAAAATACCACCACTCAGGAATACAAAATTGGGTTTCTAGAGAGAATAAAGGATTCAGTAGAAGGATATGTGTCAACCTTAAAATGGAAAATGAATAGCTTTATGGAAAGTGAGACATAGATACTCAATGAGAAGAAAATACTTGGAAAGCAGCAATGCTGAAAATGACTTCAGGGTGAGTGTGGACAGCAAATTAGATAGAAGCTTGCAGTGTTATGTGCCAGAAATGAGAGCCAATGTTATTTATAGTTGCAAAAGCACAGACATCATGGCACAAAACAAGGACAGGAAGCCTCTTTATATATATATACATTTGGAAAACCTGACTGTAAGGCAACAATTATATAGCAAACTAGTTTTAGCTTAAACTAGGTACAAGGAAGAAAATAGCCGCCATGACCTAAAAATCATTATGGCAGTATGGAATTCTCCGGTGGGATTATTTCTCTTTCCTGTTTTGTAAAGTGCTTAGCCTCTATCAATGGCAGCCCCAACTTTTATCAGGGTAATGGTAAAAATGTGGATATTTACATTTTATCTTTCGCAAAAAAAGACATATCATGGTAGTTGTACATGATGCAAAAATAAAGTCTACATAAGAAGCTTGAATGCCTTCAAGAGTTCAGCTCATTGAGAAAGAAAAGTCAGCCCTAACTGGTTTGGCTCAGTGGATAGAGCATCGGCCTGCGGACTGAAAGGTCCCAGGTTTAATTTCAGTCAAGGGCATTACCTTGGATGTGGGCACCAATGTCTCTCTCTCATTTATGTTTCTGACTCTCTCTCCCTCTCCCTTCCTCTCTGTAAAAAATCAATAAAATATATTTTAAAAGAAAAGAAAAGTGCAGACATTATAAAAGTGGGAGAAATGAATCCTGACACAAGGCTGGCCTTTAAAAGTGGATACAATGCACAATGTCCAAAGGATATTGTAAACTGAAGGTGTCTGATATGTTAAGCAGAATATGGCAGCAGGAATCGAGGTGTCAATTAATAATCAAATTCAGATAAGCAAATGCAGTCTGCTCCTAGGTTAGGGAGGGCCAGGAGCTGAGTTGGTGGAGAGTAGGAACCCGTGTCCTGAAAGAAGGTTGGTTGGCAAGAATTAGGCAAGACCTTAAGGCGAGCCAATGGACTTCAGGGAAGAATATAAAATCCAATAAGATATTGGGGTGCTGTATCATATCTTGTAAAAGAAAGAGAGGATCAATAGGATATAGATATTTCTTATATAGTATAAATAAAAATACCTAATTGAGAGATTACTTACTGAGGTATGAGCAGAGCCATTAAAATAACACCATCACCACCAGCACAAAAACAAGGATTGTTGAGGTGCACACAGACCATAAAGAGCAGGAAGCTGTTAGCACTTTAAGTGTAAAGGAAGAAAGGGAGGAAACAGTATCACCAGGGTTTAATAAGAACTGTAGATATGGAGAAGTCAGAGGCTGAAGTTGTCATAGAAGTAATGTCAAAATAAGGAGGAAAAGGGCAGGAAAAAAACTAGAGGGCAGGGAGTCTGGGTGATGGAGGCCATAAAAATTAGCTTTTTAGTACAAAAATCAGGGAACAGAGGGTAGAGAAGAAAATCATAGTGTATTAGTATTACTAGAGTAACCTGTTCAAGTGCTACATAAGGAACTAAAGGTGAGGCCAGTAATTCAAAGTGGGCCAATAGGCCAGAGCTGTCCTTCATTCAGTCAACCCCCAAATAATTTAAAAACACTTTCTATATTGGGCCAGCCCCTCTACTAGTTGCTGAGGATACAAAAAGAGTAAATCCTTTTCTAATGAAGGAGTTATAGCTCAGTATAGATGAAGATAGAATATAAAGAAGGAAAGACAAAACAAGAAATCAGTCATTCTTGGGTTTGGAAGTTGGTAAAGAAACACCATAGAGCAAAAGACATTTAAGGCTTGAAAATCAAAACAATGGAGAGACAGAAGAAATATCTGGAGTGGGGAGTAGAGGTGGAGGGAATCATGAGACATGAAGCAGTCTTGTGTATTTGGGCATATAGCAGTTTGACCCAAGTGTGGAATGTGAGGTAAATTGGAATTAGAAGCTACACAGCAACTAATCCAAAGGGTCTCCTTGGATAGACTGCTCTAGAAACATAGCAGTGCTGATCTGAGTGAGCAGATGGCACATTGGTAGTAGTGGTTGGGTAGGGTAGGGGAATACAAAAGTGCTCATACAACATGCTGCTGCTGAAAGGGTTTTATCCCTCAGAATAAGATTATGAAGAATTAGCAGAATGGGCCAAGGGATAAACAGACTGGAATAAATAACATAACCAAAGCGAAAAATATCATCAAAAGCTCACAGAGAGAAGAGAAGGGAAGAGCCATCAGAAACACTATTTACTTAGTTCATTTACTAACATAGTGATATTTACTCATCTTAGAATGTTTATCAACAAAAGAAGATATCCAGCATAGAATGGTAGGACCCAGCATGTGAACAACTGTATTGTGTATGCAGAACTTTCCAGGGGAGAATTACACCGAATCTGGGAGTCATGGGTAGGCATGTTGGCAGCATTCTATAATGGGAACAAGGAAATTCATCAGACATCACTGTGTTCTAATTCATGCTCATCACATACCCTTCTGAGTAATTCTTGGTATTTTGTTATGTATATCAAGAGAGAGAAACTAGTTAGGGGATATATGTAAACCACTTTTGGAAAAGGTTACCAGAAGAGAGATTTTTGACTAATATATTATCTCTTGTCAACTTAATGAGCTTCTTTTTTTTGAGAATCAAGATCTACCACTGTACCTTTACAATTTCCTGACCTATAAGACAGACATTCTAACCTGGAATACAGTAAAATTATAAATAATTCTACCCTTTGCAGTCTCTTGGCAGCCTCACTTAGTTTCCCCCGGCCAACCTTGCCATGGCATTGCCTCCATTCCTTTTGATTTTCTGCATCTTAAAAATAAGTTGGCTTGTCTACAGAGAAACTTAAGGTCCTAAGTGGAAAATCACACCTCTAGAAACACTTTAGTAAAACGATGACAGGAAGTATGTGGATATAACAGTCCAACCAAGCACAGCCACCCAGGCTGTAAAATAAACTTAGTTTATCTTGAGTTTAGTTTTTACTTTCCATTAAATTATGAAGGAGGCACTATAAAATGGTAGAGAATTAGCAGTTTTCAACATTTTTGAAGCCTCCTCAGACTAAATCTTGATGAAAATTGTCATGTAAAAATATGAAGTGCATGGTCAGATGCAGGAAGGAACAGCCAGGGGTCTGCTGGCTCAGTTCTTTCCACCAGGATTCGTAGTTCCACAGCACATCCCAAGGAGTGCAAGGCTCACAGTTGAGATCAGCTCACAGAATCAAAGAACCTGGGAGGGAAAATCGTGATACAGGTTTCTACCTTGGCTCTGTGGATGCTTGAGTATAGCAGTGTTTCCCAACCTTCTCTCATGATGAGAATCACCTGGTGGAGTTGTTAAAACACAGATTCCTGAATCCCAACTAAGAAGTGCTAAACTAGAATTTTTGGGAACATATAGGTAAAATTGCATACCTAACTTAGTGCTCTGTATATAAAATCTGTCTTAGAGCACTAGTTAAGTATACAATTTTACCTATATGTTCCCAAAAATTCTAGTTTAGCACTTCTTAGTTGGGATTCAGGAATCTGTGTTTTAACAACTCCACCAGGTGATTCTCATCATGAGAGAAGGTTGGGAAACACTGGAGTATAGGGTATGTGGTAAAACAGCTGTAATCAATAAAAGCTACAGAATCTTTTAACAAGGAAATAAGACTACGCTCGCCCACAGGACCAGAACCCATAAGGAGAGTCCCAGCTTACCATTCAGGGAATCAATATCTAGTGACTTTATTTCCTTATTTAACAGAAGCAGCTGTCCTCATTACTTCTGGACAAATAAGGAAGCAAGTTTTATAATAAAATGAATTTATGGCTTAACACTGAACAGAGACCACCTTGATCCAACATGAACTAATTTCACCTAAGGTTAACCCTTAGCCTCATTATATGTTGTGACTCTTAAAACCTAAAAGTAATATGGAAAACAGAAGTTATAAATATATGTATACATACATTTGCATACGTACTCTTGCACAGAAATCATCAGTACACTAGAGCCCAGCTTTAACACTGCCCTGTTTCACACTGCAAGGCCACCTCTCACATTTTTAGGTTAAAAAACAAAATAGAGCCAAAACCTGTTTGGCTCAGTGGATAGAGCATCAGTCTGCGGACTGAAAGGTTCCAGGTTCGATTCTGGTCAAGGACATGGACCTTGGTTGTGGGCACATCCCCAGTGGGGGATGTGCAGGAGACAGCTGGTCGATGTTTCTCCCTCATTGATGTTTCTAGCTCTCTATCCCTCTCTCTTCCTCTCTATAAAAAAATCAATAAAAAAAAAGAGAGAGCAAGTTTGGTCAGGTCCAGATGTGTTTCCCATGTGCCACATTCTGTGTTGCTGCAAGACTCTAGTCTAGCCTTAACTGGTTTGGCTCGGTGGATAGAGCATCGGCCTGCGGACTGAAAGGTCCCAGGTTCGATTCCGGTCAAGGGCATGTACTTTGGTCACAGGAACATCCCCAACAGGAGGTGTGCAGGAGGCAGCTGATCGATGTTTCTAACTCTCTATCCCTCTCCTTCCTCTCTGTAGGAAATCAATAAAATATATATTTTTTAAAAAGAAAAGAAAAAAAAAACTCTGCTCTAAAGAGATCCACATACAAGTACTCATTTGGTTTGAGGATGGGTTTTAACCATTCATGGCAAAATTTAGAAGAGACCTCAGTCTTTTAGATTATTTTTTTATGATGACATCTGTTACAGCTGCAAAGACAACCTGCACATTCTTAGTATCTGTGGCGCATGTGAAGCAGGTGTCTATTTCCTTTGTGTCCTTTCTCTTATTGAGGTCTTCAAACTGACATTGCACGAATGCAGCTGCCTCTTCATATCAGTTCAAGCCTGCATATTCTGGAAAGCATATAGTGAGAAGGCTCTTTCTGATTTTTTTCTTCAAAGGGAAACCAGTATAAAAACACAAAATGGTCCACAAAACTCCTCTGAGAAATCTCTGCCACTTCCCTTAAAGATCCTGAATAGCTCCCCCCACTTTCTTGAATACCCAACCCCCGAATAAATTAAAAGAACCTCAAAAAAGAAAGCAAATTCTGCTAAAGGGAGGCTGCTCTGTCTGTGGATTACCTCTCTATCTCACTATTTCACTAATAAACTCACTTTCACTTTTCACTCTAGGCTGGCTGGCATTTGTTTCTTTCCTGTGCAAAGTTAAGAACCCATAGTGGGTTTCGAACTCAGTTCCCTAGATTCCCAGAATACCTGCAGCATGTTGAAAGGATTTTAGAAACAGAAAAGGCAGTTAGGGAAACGGGGGTCCATGGGAGAGGAATACATACAGATCCAAGCTGCCAGATTGTTTATAAGAATGTAACAAGATAAGGAGAAGAAGAGGGAGTCATTGAGTGAGCTTTGAAACTAAAACTTATATGCAAGGAAAAGGGGAAAGTGACCAATTAAGGAAAAAAGGGAGACATAACATAAGGAAAGGTCCAATTAGAAAGTGGAATGAACAAGCAAAGAAACTATGAGTGTTTATAAACCCATTGACAAAGACACTCATGGAACTAGATTTTTCCCCCATTTTAGAGAGAGGGAATCCCTCATCAGGGAAAGTTTGTATACATTTGCAATAAACTTCCAGACTTTTGCTTAAAATGTTTTAGTCCAAGAATTTTATCCTTCAAGCTTTTCAGGACAAGACCCTATCAGGAGAGTCCCAGCTTGCCATTCAGGGTATCGATATTTAGTGACTTTATTTTCTTATTTAACAAAAGCAGCTGCCCTCATTACTTCTGGACAAATAAGGAAGCAAGTTTCATGATAAAACGGCCCTGGGAATACTTTGAAGTTGCAGAAACACAAACAAAAGACTCTATGGTTTAGGATAAATTCTCATATTTGGAAATCCGAAATCCCCTCATTGTATCATCACTTTCAATGGCTTTGTGTAAAAGCCATTGTTCTACATTTTTAAAAAGAATACACACAATTTCATATAACAGATTTATATTCATTTATAAAAAATAACCTTTATCTTTGCTGTGACCTAGTGAAATTACAAGTAATTTATTCAAGAAGTAAGTATTGAGCACTTGTTATTCATCAACTATTGTGCCAACATAGTTAAATATATAAAGTTGCCTCCTTGCTTAACCAGGACAGAGAAAAGAAAGGGAGAGTGGTAAAATTATAGAGTGAATTTGTTGATTTACTGTTAAGTATTATGATGAGTCATCACTATGTTCCTCATAGACTCACCCAAAATCTATGTTAGGAACCTTTCATCAGTCTCTCTTTTCTGTGTGCCATCTTGATTAGGTTATACTCCATGAAATGAGCATCTAACCTGTTTCCTCCTCTCCCCCTCTCTCTCTTTTTTTTGTGTGTGTTTTTTCTTTTTTGCTAAAAAGTAGCTTAACTTAAATTTATACCTAGTTCTCTCCCATAAAAGTATTTCCTTTCCTTCATTATTTAGTTTATAACATTGACTATTATGGTCATATTCTATGCTTTTTATTTAAGTCATCTAAAGTACTATTAGTAAATATTGTTAACTAACACTTGACTGTTTTATATTATTAAATATAATATTCAACTTAGGATGTTATACTCACAGTGGAAACAATCACTGGCCAGGATATATTCTTATTCCCATTTAGGACAAGTCAATGTAGGGAAGCAGTAGGAATAATAGCAGCATCTTCTTTATATTAAGTTGAACTCTTACAGCACATAAAATCTATAAGCCAAGGTTTAAGTAATAGAGTTTTTCTGTGGTCTGGACAAAAAACTTTATGACATATGGTTATTTGATGCATACGGTACGTACAACACAGTGTTCTAGGAAGAGAGGTGGGAATTGGTGCCCAGGGAATCTTCAGTTCTTGGAAGCTGAAGGCTAGCCTCTATGATCTTTAAACCAGCAAAGGATTTATATAATGTTTCTCTGCAAATTTTCCTTTTCATTAAATATCTGGGTATGAAAATATAACTGAATCTATTATAAGAAGTAAGTCTCCAGTTTTTAAATACTTATTTTTTTCTTATCTAGATAAGACTTTGTTTTTCTCAAAAAAAAAAAAAAACCAAAAAAAAAAAACAATGACATAAGTCTTAGTGTTTTTCACCCTTCAAGTTTCAAGAGTTTAAATGGCAGCATTTTCCTTGATGCAGTGTTTGTCTTGATGGAGCATCTCAGAAAATCCCATTCTGATTGGCAATTGCAGTTGCCTGAATCGGTAATATTTTTTCTTGGCGTTTTCTGATGTGATAAGTCAATTCCGATTAATGAGAATAGTTAAGTTGGTGTGTGATAGCATGTAACCTAGGAAGGCTGAGATGTCCATGCTAGTGAGGTGGTAGTACCTAGCATATAATAGTTCTACCATGTGCTGGATAAACTGATGTCTTTCTCATTTCCCCATCTGCTTAAATATTCAAGCCTAATTTATTATCTGATTTTATGAGATAAGAAGCAAGGGTGGAACATATTAGGCAGCATATGGCTTATTTATCAGTCTTTCCATTTTAAAAGTCTAAAGTAGCATATCAATTACTCCTGAGATAAAAAAAGATCACCAAAATGGGTCCATATGCCTCTCACTCTGAGTCAAACTATATTATGTAACATTTCTCTTCCTCATTCCTAAATTCCAGCTACCACTGGAAGACACTCAATAGCAGTAAAAAGTGCAAAAATGAAGGTTGATTCCAAAGAAAATGCAGAGAATTAAGGAGGCAGGATATAATTACTATTCATATTGGACAATGCTACACAATAAAAATGACATAATAGTCAATTCAACCTCAAATGCTTGAAATAAAATTCAACTTCTTACTTGTTATGCCAAGATCTGTTCCCTTCCCACTTCCTTTAAATTGCACAGAAACCAGTTAGTGAGCCAGTATCTTAACTAATTAAGAATGTTTGATTCAGGAGGTCCATTTCACATACACAATAGAAGAACTGACCAATATAAAAAATTAAAACTAAAGAATACAATAAAAATAGATATTAAGATATCCATGCTAGAAACAACCAAAAGTTTAGACTTTTCTTATTATAAGAACTTTAACAGGATAAAGCCATCTATAAGTCAATGTTTTGCAAGATGCATACCATACACACTTTGGACTAGACACTGAAAAAGATTCCAAGTAGACCCAGTTCCAGCCCTCAAGGAGCCAAAATCTAGATGAGGTGATGTATAGCATTGGCTTTAAATAAATGATTCACTGATTAAAGAGTAAAGCTAGAAGAGATGTTAAAGAACAATCAGTCCTCATCTTCTGCAAAAGAAAACATGGTAGACTCAGACAGAATAAATCACTGGTAGGTAAGAGGAAGGGACAGAACTGGACTCCAACTCTTCTGACTCTAAGTCTCTAAACTTAGGGATTTTCACATCATTGGTGGACCCTTTTCTAAAGGAAATGACTTTATCACCAAAAGCTAGGTGGCTGCAATTAATGGGCTGCGTAACAGCTCTAATTGAACATTCTTGATATCATAATACGGTCATTTCTGTTCCAGCAATGGGGTTATTTTAGGAAGGTTTTGATGGGTTTAAGGACCCTAAGTAAAATAGGTCCTGTGGCAAAACCGATTTGTTGAGAAACATTTCCAATGTTATAACATAATCATAAGGAACTTCAGCCAACCATCAAGACTTAGAGGACCCACTGTATGCTATTTTCCTGGCTCACACCTGGGGAAATAGAAGTGCTCAAAAGAGCCATCTTTGGTCTCTGGTTACCCTACCCCTTTCTAAATGAGATACTGCTTCCATCAGAACCAAGTGGAGCTGCTACCTATGCTTTTGATGAGTTCTACCCACCAATAAATCTCCACTTCTTATCTGCATAATCTGCTTAAGGCATCAGTTCAAAGAAGATTCTCCAATAATTTTTCTAAAACTTCTTATTGTGGCTCACATTAGGAAATACAACTTACATTATGATCTATTATACACATATATGTTAAATTGAAATAAAAGTTTTATACAAAAATACTATATTACTCCAACACCTAATATTTCCTATTCCTTTTTATTCTTCATTCTTGAAGTAAAATATAAATGTGAATTATAATACATTAATTTACTTTAATGACTCTCTAATAGATCATAACCCACTTGAGAAACACTATGAGACCATTTATCTATTCATTCTTAATATATTTATTGTCTACCCTAGGTCAAGTACTATTTGAAGTATTGGAAAACACTTTTCTTGAAGCCAACATAAAAGAAGTCTGACTACCTTGGGAACACCATGCTGAAGATGCCATGTTCAGATGGCAGTATTCAACAGCTGTGGCCGAGATTGTCCCTCTGAAATCCTAGACACAGTAACCACGTAACAAAGAATCCATTTTGGAAGGGGGTGGTCTAGTCCATTAATCCAGCCCTCAACATTCAAGTCACCCTCAGCTGTTTAAACCATATTAGCTGATTCTGGAGGTGGGAAGAGCTGACACCACTGTAACCTTACCAAGTTACTGATGACAGAATGCAAGAGCATAATGAAATGATTGTTGTTTTACATGATAGTTTCATGATTGTTTCACAGCAATAGATAGTGCAGACTCCAACTTAAAGGAATTTTCCGACCCCCAATAAATAAGAATATTTTGACCCAATCAGCTTTTTGCTATGATGATGATGAAGGATGAATTCTTGCTTTTATTGCTTGGCTTAGTTTCTGTGAAAGGGGGCAATTGATGCTCATAAAAGAATCCATTTGCTCTCCACCTTTTCTACTCATCCGTGCAGTTAGGTGATGGCTATTGTCCAGTTCTGGCTAATAAAATATGATGAGATGTAACTTTGGGTGCAGTTACAAATAGGTATGATTCCTCTAACTTTTCTCTTTTGATCTAGGCACAAACTGAGGAGACAGAATTGCAAGATGGAGGTATCCTGGACCCCTAACTCCCCATTCATAAAGAGACTCTTGAGAGAGCTTCCTGACTTATTCCAAACACCAATAGGAATAAGAAATAAATCTTTGTTGTGTTAGGCTATGTAAATCAAAGCCATTACTTGTTATTGCAACATAATCTAGGTACTATAGCTAAACCTAACTGGTATAATTTTCATAATCTTCTAATATAGTCACTCTACATACACTATAAACCCTACCTCTCTTTTTTTCTTTTTTTCTTTTTTTCTCATCAAATTCATCTCAATGCCTACTCAACTCTTCCCTGAAACAGCTATACTATAAGGCTGGGCGGGAAGGGGAAGGGACTAAGCAACCATAGTAACTGGCTTCTTTTTATAATTCATGTATACAGACTTCAAATGGATCCTTAGTGCTTCCTACTTATTCTCTTAAATTTTCTTCTTTAATTCACTCCCCAATTTTCCAAAGTGATTCTTTCAAACTCCCTTCACTTTCTTCAAATCAACACCTCCTTCCCCAAATTTATTCCCAGCTGATGATTTGCTTAATATTTTACTGACAATGTTGAAACCACAGGAAAAAAATTCCACATGTACCAATCTATCTGGATCTGTCTATATATTTTGCATCTCATTTATTAATTGTAGCTGAGCTGACTATGCTCTTATATAAAGCCAATGGCTCTACTTGAATCCAGTCCCATCTCTCTTACTCAATGATATTCCTTTCCTTCTCTCTCTGCATTACTATGAAACTTTATTTCTTTACTGCACATTCCCATCACCATGCAATCATTGGTAGTTTTCTTTATTGCAAAACTCCTTGAAAAATATTATCTTTGCTCATCATCATCACTTGATATACGCTAAGTGTTATCAAATCTCTTGAAATTATCCTCAGCACTCTGCCAAAGCAGATATTGTCAAAGTCACTAATGACCTGCAAATTGCTATATAAAAAACAAGTTCTCATTTCTCACTGGACACAATTTCTTGACAGCTTTTGGAACAATTGATCCTGTGCTCCTTCTAGAAACATACCTTTTCTGTGGCTGCTGGAATGATGTTCTCTCTCTCTCTCTCTCTCTCTCTCTCTCTCTCTCTCTCTCTTGTGGGGGATTTTTTGCTATCTCACTGTCTGATTGTTCTTAGTGTCTTTTTCTGAATCACGTTCATTTCCCCCATCTCTAAGCATTAGAATGGTCCCATGAACAGATTTCAGACTTTGATTTTCCATTTGTATTTAACTTTCTAGTTCATCTCATTAGAATCCATGTCTTTCATTTTTAGCTGTGCCATGATGAAACCAAAATTTATATTTTAAGCTTCAACTGAGAGATTTTACTTCTGAACCCAATCTCCATACTGTCTTATATAGCTAATCCCACATTTTCCACTTGGATGCTTAATGGGCATCTCTATCTTAGCAGAAGCAAAACTAAACTCTTGATATTTCTTTCTACAATTTATTCCTCCCACAATCTCCCTATGACAGTGAGTGGCAATTTCTTTCTACTAGAAATTCAGTCCTCAAAACTTGGGGTCATTCTTGACTCTTCTTTTTCTAACACATCATATCCAGTCCTTTAGCCAATGCTGTCAATTCTATTTTCAAATATGTATCCTGAGTCTAATCCCTTTTAACAACTGTCACAGCTCCCACACTATTTCAAGCCACCTTTATATCCCATGAAGATTTCCCAATAACCTTTTACACAGTTTCCCTATAATCATTCTTGCTCTATCATCAACTAATTTCCATGTCGTAGTGGAAGATGCTATAACTTAATAGTTACAATGTGTGGCTCAAAGATACTTTAAAGTCTAAGTCAGATCACACTCTCTCGTCTCAAATTCGTCAAAGAGCTTTCCAACTAAAGTACTAAGTTTTCAGTGCCCTATATGACCTGGCTATACTTTATCCCCCTAGCCCCTTCTCATAATACTCAGACAATTGCCCACTCTGCTCCAGCCATACTCCCTTTATTTCTCTTTCTTAACTTCACCATCCGAGGTTCATCTCAAAGCTTTTGCATGTATAGCTCTCTTTGTCAGGGAAACTCTTCTAAAGTTGCCATGTGGCCCTTGCCTCATTTCATTTAGCTCTCTGCTTCAAGTTTATCTTTTTTTTTTAAAAAAAAAAAAAAGCTTTTCTCTGACTGTGTGTGCTATTGATCTATTATTCTGTTTTACTTTTGTATCATTTATCAAAAACATAACATCCTATATAATAAATGGCCAATATGCAAATCGACCAAGTGGCGAAATGTCTGGCCACTATGACATGCACTGACCACCAGGGGGAAGATACTTAATGCAGGAGCTGCCCCTGGTGGTTCATGCACTCTCACAGGGGAGCAACACTCAGCCAGAAGCCCTGAGCTAGGGAGCCTCTTCCACCTCTACAACAGTACTAAGGATGTCTGACTGCCAGCTTAAGCCTGTGGACCTAAAGCCATCAGTTCGACATCCCCTGAGGGCTTCTGGACTGCAAGAGGGCACAGGCTGAGATGAGGGACACCCCTTACCCCCGAGTGCACAAATTTCATGCACCGGGCCACTAGTAGTTTATATTATATGTGTTTATTGTCTGATACCTGCCCTGTGCAGGCCTAGAATGTAAAATCCATACACGCAACAACTTGATGAGTTCTATTTGATGCCTTTTATTATAGAACCCAAAATATCTGGAATATACTGGTAGTAGGTGCTCAATAAATATTTGAATGAATTAATAAATAAATGAATATGAAACTCAGTTTTAGATGATGAATATAAGTCTCATATCTGGAAACTCTGAGTTCATGTAAGAAAACAAGTAATCTGCATGCATCCCGAGGCATCAAACTGACTAAAGTAAGGCTCCTAGAATATAAAACAAACTCAGGATGGGCAGCAAAAATATTAGTACACCAAGGCTACCAATGTCCTTGGCAACTAGCCATAGAAGACCAGATAAAGAAGGAACCAGCTTGGCATTTGTGTCCAATATAAGCCCATATTTCTCCTTGCATAAAGAGAAAGCACATCCACATGAAGCAAATGCAGTTAAAACAAATGCTGACAACCGGTTATAAATTAGATTAGCGGCATTCTCATTAGTTTATGCTTGCATAGGGAAAGGACATTAGGCTGTAGTGAAGTGGAGCAATTTAAGGTGGTTCTAAAAAATTGTTATAAGTCTGGATTTCTCTTTCTGGTATCTTTTCTAGAGAAAATACATATGCCTAAAATAATCTTTTCTAAACCTACATCTGTAATATTCAATTATACAAACATAAATTTACTTATGGGGACACCAGGACAAAATATAAAAATTGATACAGGCTTTAAAAAATGCAGGATATAGAGGTAAAGTATATATGACTCTGAAGTGACCTTGGATATATTAAGTGGATGAATAGTCACAAAAAAGAACAAGCAGATGCAGTACAGAGGAAGTGAGGTCATCAAAAATAAGATGACTGAAGAGCAGAACACCATTAGCGACATATTTATTCAGCTACAGGAATAAGTTCTAATGAGGATGAATGGTTGGAATTCTGGAACATATTAGTAATAGAGTGAATGATCATGGCCTTAAAGAAATCCTTGTAAGAAAACAGGAATAGAAATAGAGGCTTACTATAGGAATTGGACTTATTTCCTTCACACACAACTGATTCTGGATTATGCAGTTTTATACCTTGTTAACTGTAATCCTTTAAAAGACTATTTTAACCAATGCTGTGTGTATTGCTGGAAGATATATATCGGCCAAACTCAACTTATTGATGCTCAAATCACATTCAGCCTCACCACCTTCATCGAGGTGTGCTTTTTGTGTCTCCCAGCTTTGTGTGTCTAAGGCTTTGTATGCGTGCCTGCCCCAAAACATGCACACTAGCAGTCAACAAAGGAGAATGGAGATTATATATTTGAGGATAATATATACCTTAAATGTTTTTATAAAGGAATGATAAAATTCTAACTAGATTTTATTCTAGTTAAAGAATGAAATGAATAATATTGTAGGATCTTCAAAATTTCAAAATCTGTCTTAATATATGAAGAACTTAGACATAATGGCAAAAGACTACACTGACATGAGCAATAAAACATATGAAGATAGTGGAAAAGCTGAGATGAAAATCCAGATTTCCTAGTGCTGGGAGCTGGGTATTCCTTTCATTTCACTAGTTCTCAGTCTTAGTTACTTTACTTTACAATCAAATAAAACACAACAAAATAACCTCCTCCTTGCAGAGCAAATATTTTAAATAAGTATATATTTGCATGTCTGTTGTTGTGTTTCAGAACATAGCACAAAAAGTTTCTTTTGGTACATTTTAAGGGTTTGAGTTGCAGAAATAATGAAAGGCTTCTTAAATTCTTCACATACACTGTCCAGGGTTAAAGTCACTGAGAGAAAAAGAGTATGAGAAGTGTATGTTGCAATGTCAGGCCTTTTCGCTCATCTATGGCTTTCAGTGATTTTATTTATTTCTTTAAGGGATGGAAATACCACTCTGATTTTGTAAAGTCTATATTCCAATTCAGCATCCCAAGAGATCTTTTTATTTGTATGAAATTTAAATTTTGATTATAGACTTTTCTGATTAACTTTTCCATTGCCTTCTGTATTACTACCAGTTTTAGAAAAAAAGCCATAGTAGGCTCAAAGGTATCAATTTTCCAATCTTGAATGAGTAATGTTTTTTATTATTTTTTTAAAATATATTTTATTGATATTATATTTCACAGAGAGGAGGAAGGGAGAGAGATAGAGAGCTAGAAACATCGATGAGAGAGAAACATATACCAGCTGCCTCTTGCACACCCCCTACCGGGGATGTGCCCGCAACCAATGTACATGCCCTTGACCGGAATCGAACCTGGGACCTTTTCAGTCCGCAGACCGACGCTCTACCACTGAGCCAAACTGGCTTCGGCTTTATTATTTATTTTTAATTAAATTTATTTGCATAAAGAAAAAAGATCATATAAGTTTCAATATACATTTCTATGATGCATAATCTGTATATTGCATTGCGTGCCCATCACCTAAAGTCAAAACATCTTCCATCATCATGCATATGGCCCCTTTTACCACCCCCAAATCCCTTTCTATCTGATAACCACAATACTGTTGTCTGTGTCTATAAGTTTCAGTTTTACTAGTATATCCCAAATATGAGTGAAATCATATGGAATGAGTCACATTTCATTTGTGATTCATGCTGTATGATTCTTATGAATCTGATATTATTATTTAAAGTAAAGAGACTGAGCTCAAAAAAACATAACAAGTATTAAATGGTTCAAATCTGGACTCATTCTTGTCACTGGTGAAATTAATTTTTGCACAGTTCTTTGGGAAAAAGAAAAACCCTTTTTATTAACAAGATGAGCATGCATTTAAGATGATATGCAAAATACAGGAAGACTTTCAATTTTCTGAAGCCAAGGGTTGTTTCCTATTTATCATTGAATTCTCTACTCTTAACACACCAGCTTAACCAATAAAATTTATTGATTCTTATTGAATGTTTACTATGCACTACTAGCTTTAGATATAGCTTATTAAGCTAAAAAATAAATCTTTTAGATGTTACAATAATTATTCTTATTTTACTGAGGCTCAATTAGATGAACTAACTTAATAGGACCACAACGAAGTTGGGTTTCCAGATAAAGAAGTTTGGTCTCAGTACCTACAGTATGAATCCACTTCTCAGCATTGTTATTGAAAACACATGTTAGGTGAAAACAAAAAGGACCTGGGTCACCTAGAGGACTTTGTGACCACACTCCTGTGTCTTTTTCATCTAACAATAGAACTGTAATTTAGAGCTTATTTTAACCGGGAGAGTGAAAAGCAATTACTTTAGAGTTGATGCTCTCTTGCTCATGTCAGTTCACCACCTAGAGGCCAATTTTTACAGCTCATCCTCTAAATCACTACATGTAGGGAATTATATCACATCTGACAGGACTCTTTTGCAGCACCACAGTTATCCCATTATCATCTCTTTTCTGATAAGCTCCACCAGTTTTGTTGCTGAACCATCACTCACTTTTCTTCTAAGACTTGATCTTGTCTTTTGCAAAACACACACACACACACACAAACACCCACACACACACCACAATTTTCTAGACCATTTATGTATGCTTGGCAGAAAACTTGCAAGAAGGGATAATCTTAACTGAGGATTAATTTTTTCATCAGAAATGAACATATTTTTAAGTAACAGCTGGAAGATTTTCTTTATATAGATGTGAGGAAATAGATTATATTGCCAGTAAAAAAATTGAAATGACTTAATATTTAATAAAGAAGTTCTTTGAGATGAAAACATAATAGTAGTTCTCAAAATTCCCATCCTATGAAAATGTTATCAACAACTTGAGGATGCCCATAAATACAAACTATAAAATTTTGTTTGAAAATATTGAAGGTTTTGGATCTCCTTAAATCTGTACTCCTTAATCTGTGACCTATAATTTTCGAAGATGTTGAGTAGAAAATGACAGTATTGTGCAAATATTTGACAGCATTCAGTTCTTCACCTAAATGGAAAAATGGCCAGCCCATATTTTCCTGAGAGGCACAATAAGGAGAAGCAGACCCACCCTATGTAAAATCATACAGAATCACGCAGACACACCAACACAAAATTAAATCTGACTTCCACCTGAGAATTCAAGAAATGTACTACCTTGCCCCAAACAGGTAAGAATCCGATTACCACAAGGATGGATAGTTACCCATGGCGAAGAAGGGGATTCCCAGCAGGGTGGAGTTGTACTTCCCATCCGTGATGAAGAAGATCCCCGCTGCTGTGATGAGGGAGATGCACACCGTGAGCACCCCCAGGAGGCCTAGGAAGGGCTTGCTGCGCAAACAGTCCTTCATGGAGCTGGAGAGGGTGGCTGTGGTCAAGATCAGCACAAGGCTCACCAGGACCTTGCTCCTGGCCAGGATGCTGGTCTTATGAAAGTCTCTCCAGAGGCTAAAGGATGCTAAATGGTAGAGCTGGAGTTCCTGGTGCTCTTCCTGGAGCTTCCTCATAAGCTTACAGAACTCATTCTCCCACTTCTCCCCTAAGAGGTCCTGGGTGGCAGAGCCATAGGTCTGGAGGTAGTAGGTGATTTGAATGGCTCTGGCTGACTTGACCCGTTGGTCCTTGCTGTTTGGCACTTCTACTACCCCGCCCAGTTGGTGTCCAATAAAACTGTTCCTCCCATCCTTGAAAACAGAAAAAAGGGAGACATAAGTTACAAGAGAGATGCATATTCCAGAGAACGGCTTCTTATTCTAAGTGAAGGAGACCAAGAAAGGCAGAGATGGGCGTTAGCAATTGTGGAACTGATGTGGGTGGAGTGACATGTTAGATTTTATGTTTAACCTTTTGGAGCCACATGGGATACCATGCAAGATGATCAGGATTAGAAAAGATGCAAAGACTATTATGAAGCTCTACAAGTCACATGCATAGGAAATGTGCATAACTATTATTTTGATCTCATCCATACCCTCATTCCCACTATTTCCTTCTGTAACAGCCCACTGTAATTCCTTAATGCAGATCAAGTTTTATGATTCAGTTTCAGCCAAAAAAAATGAAGTATGAGTTAATATTTCAAAAGTTAAACTAAGTATTCATTTAATAAATATATGCTAAACTGTTTAGGGTTAACACACACACACCTACACCACACACACATAGACACACAAACATCCATACTCATCCTTTATATCCTGGAAATACAACTGCATATCACAGAGCCAGGAGAAATAAATATTGTTCTGTTTTTATTAATTTTATAGTGTTAAATGTGTGTGTTTTTTTAAAATATGATATGAACACCTACTCACTCATTATTTTCCATCCAAACACATACCTCAGTCTTACCGCAGGTTGACCTCTTTCCCATAGAATACAGTGGACAACCCCCCCTAAATGAGACTGCTAACATTTCACGTGGGTTTGTTAAAAGTCATCACAACTTCAGAATTTCACATAAGGTAGAGTAGACAAGACCATAAGAGTAGGATATTTATCCCTCCTGTTTAAGGTACTCCTGAGGCAGACACTGATTATCATCTAGTGTACCTTACCACTTAAAACAAAATTCATGACAGCCATTATCACATTTTAAGCAGTTAGTTTTTATTTTCTGTGTTTTGGTTTTGCCACATTGTCATTTACTCTAATGCTAATGGCTGTCAGATGGAATATTGAACCCAATAGCTGGTTGCAAGATGGGATATAACATTGAAGATGGGCTGCAGGTACTGAGTGGGACACAGGTATGAAGATCAATTTATGCCATAGACTGTTTCTGTTAGATCAGACAAGCCATTTATCTCACAAGGATATAAAAAGTAGATTCAGAGCAGAAAACAAATCTTTCTAGAAGGGTAGTGCAGAAAGGCAATAAACCAACAATGTTGTAACCGTGGTTATTTTCACTGAACTCTTATTGTGGACTTGTTTAGTACAGACACCTATATCTTCCAAGTTCTTGTTTGTATTTGTATTTTTAACACGGTCCAAAAGCAACATAAAAGTTTGAGAAATTTACAGAGAGTACAAATGTTGTTAGTAGCCTCATCCAGAATTAAGAGGAAGAAATTTCATAGTCACTCCACATACCCATATTTTCCCCACATGTTCAATAGAAAACAATCTTTCCATTTAAATCAATCTGGCCAGATATAAGTGAACAATATATTTCTAAATAAGAATTTGATTTAGTTTTTTTTTTTCCTTTCCTTGGTTTATCTCCCACTTCTTATAAATATTAAACTAAAATTCCGGCTGTCAGTTCACAAAGCTCTGTCTACATGAAACCCCGAATGTTCTCCGATGAGCTGTGAAAAGTGGAAAAGCTTTGAGAAAGGCGTGAGAATCCTGACTCATACTGAGATTTAGTGAAATATAGTTTCCTGTCTTTTCAGTCCAGGAAACATAGACCCTTAATTAGGCTTGTTTACTTTTTTTTTAAGCTTGGTATAATTTTAAGTGCCAGTCTTGGTTTCTACTTCTTTGAAATCCCATCTGTGATGTTGAGTTGTACTTTTGATTTTTTGAAAGATTATTCTAAAAGCTGTACATAATTCACTTGAGAATGTACAGTTCCATGTTTCTCTACTCATTTATATAACCAAAAATATTTCTGAGGGATCTTTAGCTGCAGAACAAAGATTTATTCATGCCTTAGGCCTTATTTGGAGCTTATAGTGGATCAAAGAAGGTGCTGGTAATATAACTGGACAAAAGTAAAAATTTAAACAAGGCAAATATAGATTATTAAATAACTGATCTTCATTGGCTTTGGTTAACAGCTCACATCCCTTTTGAGGTAGTCTAATTTTCATTTCTTTTTAGTTCATAAGAATATTGTTTCATTCCATTATATTCAAATCAAAGTAACAAATTGAATGAGTTTCTCTTAATTTGCTTTAATCCACAAACAAGAACAAAATAAGCAAGGTCTTTGGATGTCCTTGAATTGAAAGCTCTATTGAATGGTTCACATTGGAGACAAGCCATTGGTGCCATCATCGTACTCAGTACAGTCTTGAGAAATATACTTTTATACATTATTTGTAAAGGACATTCTATTATTTTGTAAGGGGTGGCAGAAGAGATATTCAGTTTCCTAAACTAACCAGTTCATAGGTGCCTCTATGTAGGAGGGAAAAGAAAAGAATATCACATATGTTGTAATTATCCTCTGGAAATGTAAGAAGCTGGGTAGGATTAATAGAGAGAATACATAATCAGGGGTCCTGTGATCTGGATCACTCTGTGCATCTTGTTCTAAGTGGATAAAAAACCTTGCTTGGTTTATTTCCCCTCCTAGCGTTACATTTTCATATTTATAAAGTGAGTGGATATGAGCATATGAGTAAATGTTTATGATACTGAAGACATTTTCGGCTCTATCCATACATATAAAAGGCTAATATGCAAACTCCCTGGGGAGTTTCACCATAAGACCAGGAGTTCGATTGGTCACTATGACATGGGCTGACCACCAGGGGGTGGCACAGAACATGGCAGCTGGGCACTGAGGGAGGAAGGAAAGAAAGAGGCAGGGAGGCAGGGATCTGATTGGCCCTGATCACCAGCCAGGTCTAAGGATCCTAACAGTACACAAATTTCATGCACCAGTCTTCTAGTTATTCTATGAAAATACTGTCCAGAACTATTTTTAAGAGATCTGAATGTCAAAATAATATCATTACAACTATAGAGCCATAAATTGATTATTTTTACATTCTATTCCACCCATTGGGTAGAACTGTTTTGTTTAATTAAATAATCAACTAGAGGCTCTGAGAAGACAAATCTGGGATGAACACAAGGTTCCAACTCAACTGAGAAAGCCTCAATTCCAGCACTTTCCAGAGTTCTATGGGGTGATTTCAGGGAAGTCAGGCTGGATCCCATTCTCTACTAAATGTTCTTTATTATTAAAACTATCTTACATGAAGATCCCTTTTTCCAATATTTTCCTCTCCATTAAACCAACAGCCAACCATTTAACACATGGTGATTCATTTTCCTCCTTTTCCAGTGAAACCTCCTACACAAATTCTGAAATTCCTTTGAGTGCAGAATCACTTTTATGTCTCAATGAAGATAAATCTTGAAATAAAAATATGACAAGATGGTAACATATTACTTTCATATGCTCTCCTTTTTCAGTGTTTCGCTGAATTGAACTGTCATTATTAAGATGAAATAAATTGAAGTCCCCAACTCATATCCTGTGACCACTTCCACTCCTCCTCAATATGTTTTCCATATTAAAGGTGGAACATATTTCCCCAGTTCTAAATGAAATCACATAATTTATTCCCTTAAATCCTTCTCATAGCTTCCACTTGCACCAGGATCAAAATAAGAACCCCTTACCAGGCCTGCAAGGCCCTGGATGGCTCCTTGCTGGTTGAGCCCACAGATCTCTTCTCCTACTCTTCCATTCATAAATTCTGTACCAGCTTTTCTGCCTTTTCACTTACTCCTTCAAGTTAATTTTCACTTCATGGCCTTTGTACCAACCATCCCCTCTGCCTAGAATGCTTTTCTCTGTTCTTATGGCTACTTCCTCATGGAAAGCTCAGCTTCTAAAAGACTATTTGAATCACATAGTATAAACTAGACACCTTCTTCCCACCAATCATTCCCTCACATGGTCCTATTTTATTTCCTTTCTACTAACCATTTCTACCTGAAGTGACCTTTCTGTGATTATTTAATCATTCCTTTTCTGTCTCTTTCAGGAGAATGTGTGCTTAATTGAAAGGTGGCATGTTTCCTATCTTGCTCACCGATAATCTCCCTGGGCCTAGAACAAAGCCCGATGTACGATAAACACATCATAATATTTAACTCAGTGAAGTCACTCAGATGTGTAGTAACAATACTTTTTAGAGACTACTTTGCTTAAAACTGGAGAATTAAGAGACAGCTCAAAGTATTTAAGGACAGTAGGACCTCAGATGAAGAAAGGTGTACATAGAAATTAGTGATGATACAGAAAAAATAAACTATCTTTTTTTTTTCTCAATCTGCTTAGTGTAGCAAAATATCTCCCTAAATATTTTTCCTCTTCTTCCTCTACACACTAATAATGTGCAGTAAGCTTCTCAATGGACAGGGCAACATAGTGAGTAGCCAGAAAAAAGGATTTGTATCCACTATGGTTGGGACAAAGAATAGCATAAGATGTTCAAAGAACTGAAGGAAATGATGGGATCTGAGAAGAGAGAGGAAAGCAGGGTCTCTTCTGTAAGGGCCATGGGAGACATATTGAGTTGGACTTCATTGTCCTGTGATAGGAAGCCTCTGATAAGTTTTAAGCAGGGGGCATAGCATGCTTTACTTTTTGGAGTGCTCACTCTTATTGCACTATGGAACATGATTTAGGGAGTCAGATGACTCTAAAGTGCTCAGTCAGAAGGTCCCTGCAGTATTTCTGATTCTTGATGCAGCATGAATAAAATGTCAGCTGAGTCAGTCCCTGGTAGGTAAATTGTCCCAAGGTGAATCAGTGGAAGTATAGGTCACAATGCTGTCTCACGGCCATGAAGCATCTCATCACGTTATCTCTCTAGAAGCAATAATACCAGAAGAAAAAAAATATATATATATATCTTGGGCTCTTTAGGTCTTTTTTAGTTTATAGTTACTACTTTGTAGCTCGTAAAATTACTCCCATGCAAACTTCCAGAGTGGAAAAGAAAATTAAACTCTCAGAGATATGATCAAAGAATAAATTCTTAAAGAGATACAAGAGGAAAGAGACATTAATGCTATAAAAATTGTGCAGAAAATAAATTACTTGGTGATGATTTGAAATTACAGGGAGTAAGTGTCCTATCTGCTCAATGTATATACTAGGTTTACATTAAGATGCTTGCTATGGCTGCCGAAACCGGTTTGGCTCAGTGGATAGAGCGTCGGCCTGCGGACTGAAAGGTCCAGGGTTCAATTCCGGTCAAGGGCATGTACCTTGGTTGCGGGCACATCCCCAGTAGGGGGTGTGCAAGAGGCAGCTGATCAATGACTCTCTCTCATCGATGTTTCTAACTCTCTATCTCTCTCCCTTCCTCTCTGTAAAAATCAATAAAAGATATTAAAAAAAAAAAAGATACTTGCTATGGCTGCAAGACAATTTGGAAACAAACCCCCTGTCCAAGGCAATTGTAATCAAAATTTCATTAACATTTGATGAGGTAGACCCTGTAAGGGTGTTGGGAACTTTTAGATGGTCAGTTGCCTTTATTGTTGAAAAGAATACCTTCCTATGTATGGTAGACAGTGATATTTCTAAAGGAATTGTAAGTTTTTTTTGTGTGTGCTTTTTTTGTTTGTTAGTTTGCTTAAACAAGATTTTTTGTCATGTGCATTTCTTAATTTATCCTCTGATTTATTCTCAGTATCAAGAATACATATAAAATGGAATTAAATAAAATCATCAACAATATTGAGTTTTGTCTCTAGAGCACATGTGTCAAACACAAGGCCCGCGGGCCAAATCCAGCCCGCCAGGCCTTGCAATGTGGCCCGCACCGCGCTGTCATCACTGCACTCTGCTGTCAGTTTATGACATTGTCAGTTTATGACTGTTCAGTAAACCATTCGGCCCGCGATTTAGGCTGGATTTTAGATTTTGGCCCCTTCTCTGATTGAGTTCGACACCCCTACTCTAGAGCTTCATGTTTAGTAGAAACACGGTGAATACGGAGAAAGTAAGTTCCTACAGGATCTTCAGTTAAAAAGAAAAATCAAGAGTCATGTTCAAAAGGAAGGCTTTAAAGCTTAAAATGCTCTGATAAAGAATAAATTAAAATCCTTATGCATATTACTAAACTAGGAGAGTGCAATCATAGATTTCTTGTTTTTTTATTCAAAGAGGAAAGTAAAAAAATAAGGTTTCTGTGTTGCTGAAATGAAATCTATACTAATAAAAGGGTAATATGCTAATTAGATCAGGTCAACCAGACATCTTCTCCTCCTGCCTTCCTTCCAGCAAAGCCATGGTGGCTGGGGCTGAGCCAGAGGTGGTTAGGGGTGATCAGACCAGCAGGGGAGAGAAGTTAAGGGCAATCAGGCTGGCAGGGGGAGGGCAGTTAGGGGACGATTAGGCAGGCAAGCAGAGGGGTTAGTCACCAATGAAGACACAAAGGCTGAAAGGGGCAGAGTTTGCCATCCCATATATGCCTCTTTGAGATATGGATTATTTTAAGCTGGTTATTTGTAAGGTCCAAAAGGCTCAGGAAGAACCTTTGAGTGAAGTCATACAACTCCTAAGTGACATAGCTGGTCACTTGATTCCTCTGACTCCCAATGCTCATGCTCTTAACTCCACTACACATATGTTTGAATGATTTATCAATATACTTGAATAAAAGGAAGCATATAGCACTATGTACACAGACTCAAGAGTTCAGTGGTCTTGCTTACAGTCCCAGCATCCACACTGACAGCTGTGGAAATCTCTCAAACTCTCCGGACTTCAGTTTTATTATCCTATCTAATAAAAGAGTAATATGCAAATTAACCATCACGTAGTTGCATCCACAAGCCACACCCACCAGCCAATCTGGAGTGGTTATGCAATTGAACCCAACCAAGATGGCTGCGGCCACAGAGCAAGCAGAAGGCTTAGGTTTCCCAGCAATGGAGGAAGCCAAGATTTCTGCTTGCCCTGGCCAGCCCAGGCCTCCAGTCAAGGCTACAAAGTTGAAATTATATTGTAGAAGATAAATAAATCCCAGATCCCAAGGCCTTCACTTGGGTTGCCAGGGGTGTGGCCGGCCTGCAAACCACCACAGGCCCCTCACCCAGGCCTCCCCATGCCTCAAGGGAACCCCAACACTGATCCAGGACACCCTTCAGGGCAAACTAGCTGGCCCCAACCTGTGCACCAGACCTCTATCTTATCTAATAAAAGAGTAATATGCAAATTGACCATCACTCCAACACACAAGATGGCTGACCCCATGTGGTCAAAATGGCTGCCCCCATGTGGACACAAGATGGCCACAACAAGATGGCCAGCAGGGGAGGGCAGTTGAGAGGGACCAGACCTGCAAGGGAGGGCAGTTGGGGCAGATCAAGCCTCAGGGGAGGCAGTTAGGGGTGTCCAGACAGGCAGAGGAAGGAAGTTGAGGGTGACCAGGCCTACAGGGAAGGGCACTTGGGTATGACCAGGCCTACAGGGGAGAGCAGTTGCAAGGAACCAGGCCTACAGGGAGGGCAGTTAGGGAGGGCAGTTAGAAGCAATATTACTATTATATGTGAGTCTTTCACCAAGAAATTGTTATAATTTAGTTAGCTAGTTAGGGATGACCAGGCCTGTAGGGGAGGGCAGTTAGGGTGACTAGGCCTATAGGAAAGGGTACTTGGGGGCAAACAGGCTGGCAGGGGAGCAGTTAGACATCAATCAGGCTGGCAGGGGAGTGGTTAGAGGGTGATCAGGCTGGCAGGCAGAAGCAGTTAGGGACAATCAGGAAAGGAAACAGGTGAGCAGTTGGGAGCTAGCATTCCCGGATTGTGAGAGGGATGTCCGACTGCCTGTTTAGGCCCGATCCCAGTAGAGCATCCCTCAAAGAGTTCCTGATTGGAGAGAGTGCAGGCTGGGCTGAGAAACACACTCCCCCACCCCGTGCATAAATTTTGTGCACTAGGCCTAAGGCATTGTGAGGATCAAGTGTGTTAATACACATAAAACATTTAGAATAGTGCTCAGAAAGTATTGGATATTATTTTTATTAATATATGTCATGAATTAAATATTTGAGTGAGACTGTCTATTCACTTAGCCATCTAAGATTATTCCACATTTGTTAGCAAACAACTGAAACAGGACACCTGGTTGCAAGTTCTAGTTCTACTACTTTACATCAGGATGACAGGGGACATGCTGTTGACTTTTCTGAATGCCAACTCCCTCATCTCCAAAATAAAAGCTTTGGCTTACACTCTCTCTAAAGGTCTTATTAGCTCTGTATTTAATGATTCATCTGTGGAAAAGTCATTAGACACTGCAAAGTAGGCTGGAGAAATCTGCCCTGAGGGGGAGAAAAAAAGAAATAAGAAGGAAGGAGAAACACTGGATGACCCATGTTCATTTCCATAGAAACAAGAAGATTTTCTTGTCTTTAAATCTGGACCCAATAGCCTTTTTTTCCTCTTTCTTTGAATAGTTTCCTGGGAGAATTCTTATCAAACAGAAAAAGATCAAGAATTTGCCCCATTTTGCCTAGATATAAATCATCTCTCAGTAGCCCAGATGAATTAATTTACTTCTTAGTAAAATTCATTTTAGCTTCAGTTCTCTATTTCATGAGTATCATCTCCCCTGTATTGGTTTTACTTCAGATAAATATTTGTAATTTCTCCTTACTCAGGTAAAATATTTACACAAATTTAGAAACACAGTGTGGAAGTAGAGCTAGAGTTTACATTAAATGTGAGGCATCTAACAGTGAACATTTTGGTTTTTTGTACCTCAGATTTGTGACTCTATCCCAAAAATTTCCATAAGAAGCAATATTATTATTTTATGTGAATCTTTCACAAAGAAATTGTTATCATTTAATTAGCTAGAATATTAAGATTAATACAAGGAAGAGAGCATAGCGAAGGCCAGACTTTATAAGGGATCACCGGGGAAGCTTCACCAGGAAGCTACAGCTTCACACAGCATTATTTCTCCAAGGGGATTAACTCCTCTTCCTTCCCATCTGGTGTTGGATTGTTGGGAGGAGAAGGAGGAGATAGGCACATGTGTAGTGAAGTGGGGCTGATGTACCATGTTTCCCGAAAATAAGACATCCTCCGAAAATAAGACCTACTTACAGGTTTCCTTCTGAGTGAAATATAAGGCATCCCCCGGAAAATAAGCCGCACACCCCCCCCCCCCCCCAGGCCAAACATGAGAGATTTGGTCCACTGATTCTGAAAGAAATGGAGTCACAAGAAATTCACCAGAAAATTCAGGAGTTGGATTGTTATGATAATGTTCCAGAAGATGATGACATGATTGTCATTGAATAAATGAGTAAATTCTTGATACTGTAGGATTCACAGTTTGTCTGGTTTGTGTTGACAACTACCGAACTACCGTACCATATACAGGTAATAAATTTCCTTTAATTTCATTTAACAATAAATGTGTACCGTATTCTTCTTCATGGAAAAATAAGACATCCCCTGAAAAAAAGACCTAGCGCACTTTGGGAGCAAAAATTTATATAAGACACTGTCTTATTTTCAGGGAAACAGGGTAGTTAAAGTGCTTGGCTATTAGTCTAGCCTGGGGAACAGTGGATTGGCTAGGGCAGTGATAGGCAAACTCATTAGTCAATAGAGCCAAATATCAACAATACAATGATTAAAATTTCTTTTGAGAGCCAATTTTTTTAAACTTAAACTTCTTCTAATGCCACTTCTTCAAAATAGACTCACCCAGGCTGTGGTATTTTGTGGAAGAGCCACACTCAAGAAGCCAAAGAGCCACATGTGGCTCATGAGCTGCAGTTTGCCGACTACTGGGCTAGGGGTAGACCCCATCAGAAATGAGTGAAATCTTGGAAAGTTAAAATTCCCAAAGAGTTCTCACTCTTCCTGTTCCCTTTTCTCTCTTGCTCCTTGACTAGCACTCACCAATGCATTCAGGTATTCTCTCTTCATAGACATGTGACCTTAAGCAAGGCCATTTGGACTCCACATGCAATGGACTGCAAGCTAAGCTAGCCAGATGCTGAACTGGACTGGACTTTAATATGACCCAGAAAGCATGGGCAGCGGCCTTAATTCTGGCCTGCTGAAGACAAGACTGAACTTCTTCCATGCGGGAGAAACAGAGATGGGACCTTGGAGGGGCGCTCCCCTCATTTTACATTATCAATAAAGCTTTCCAGGAAACCTCATGCTCCCATGGGGAACTCAGGAAATTATTTTCCTCACAACAACCCAAGAATTCCACTTCTACTGATAACAGAATCACATGGGCAAGTAGTCCATATCTAAGAACATTTAACTCTGATGCTGGTTACATAAAGGAAGACTATGTATCCCTCTTGTGGGAGCATTTCAGGAATGCAGAAAGGCCCTAAATAGAGGGATTGAAAGTCTCCTCCTCCAGGACAACCTTCCTTGTGGGTTAAGAAACTTCTCCAACAGAGACACTAATTGAAAACCACATACTCTATAAGGCCTGTGACATCAGGGCCATCAGCGCCTCTGAGTGGAAAAGTAGATCAGACTGACAACCTACAGAGGCAAACCTCAGAACAGAACTCAAAACATCCTCATCAAAATGGGCGAGTTAGGGCAAATCACAGGTATAGGCACTGCAGGTGCATTAGTGCCTACTCCATGGGGCACTAATGTGGTGAGTTCCTGGAGTTCCTAGGACATGACACACAGATGGAAACAGCAAGAAGAGCAAAGGTATTCCTTTACTCAAATATTGAGTGAGTGCATGCTCTGTGTCTCTGTGTCAGCCAGCTATGAAGGACCAAATGGTGAACAGCTATAGTTCTTACCTTCAAAGAGCCTATGGCTCTGGATGGAGTGGGGGATTGGAGAAGAAGATAAATAAGCAAAATAAAAAAAAATAAAAAAAAAGATATATATATTTACACTTGGTACTAATTAACACAAGATGGTAAGGTAGTACTAAGAATGATTCCCGGCCTAGTAGGGACTAAGAAGATTTTCCAAAGAAGGTTCTTAGCTGGAACTTGAAGCATGAGTGACAGCTATCCAAGTGCACATGGAAATTTGGTTGGTGGATGTGGGGAGGAATGCTCTTCTTCCAGACAGAAGGAAAAAATATGTGCAAAGGTGTAGAAAGGAGAGTAAGCATGTTGAGTTCCTGGGACTTTGAGAGTAACTGAAATATACAATGGGGGCTACTGAGAAGCAGTGATATGGGGATGGGTACTGGTAGTGAGTATGGAGATTCACTTATCTAAATGCTCTCTTTACCAGCAGTGTGAAGAATAAACTTTTGGTGTGTATTAAGGATAGAAATGGGTACTAGATAGGGAGCATTAAGTCAGTTTTTGCCCTCCTTATAGCTTTGTCTATAAGAAAACTCATCTAGCTGATTGTATGAGCATAAAAAAAAACTTTTTAGATCTTATAGAATGCACACTATCCTGAAAGTAAATTTCCCCCATACCAGGAAACAGCATGTCTTCTGGGAGGCTGATGAATTCCTGAAGAGAAGCTTACATGCAGGGATATTTGGAAGTGAACTACTTCTTCTAATGATTCCCATAAATCTAATAAATTTAAGCAATACCTCTGTTCAGAGCTTGGAAAGGTGAATTGTTAGTCTGTGTGTAGAAAACAAGATAAGGGCAAATAAATGAAAGATAAAGTCTCTCTTTTGGAAGAGTTTATAATTTTGTTATAGAAACAAATCACAGAAATAATAGAGAAATAAAAAATGAAGCAGCATAGAACATTATAACATAGAAGATATAGCCAAAGGATCAAGATAATTGCTGAGAGCTGCAAAAATTATTTACATATGGCATGATCTCAGCCATGTGAAAATAAATATGCACATATAAATAGTCAAAGGACATCATCAACATTTTAACATTGGCTCTTATTTTGTATAAAATTATAGGTTATGTCTGTTTTCTTGGTTAGTTGGGCTATTTTATATTATATATATATATATATTTTTTAAAAAAAAGTTTAGGTACTCATCAACAAAAATAATAATAAATGTGTTAAGGGAACTGAATAAATGACAGAGAGGAATGGAAGGGATAAATTAGATACAAAACTACTAATCAAATGTCACTTCTGCAGTTGGGAGAGGAGAGAGGGCCAAGAATCAGGACTCACTTATTTCCGGGCTTATGTTATAAGCAATCTGCCTCGTGGCATCTTAGTGAACTTGAGATATGATGGTTCATTCTTCATTAAGGACTGTGATTTGGTCCATTAAGATGTAATGAAGAATGAACTTGAAGTTATAGGTTAGTCCACAGCAGATTCTTGGGTTCCAAGATATTGTACAATGTTAACACACACTTCAGCCTGGAGCTGATCTGACCTTGCACATGGCTATGTGTTTTCTTTTCAAATAAAAGATTTTGAGGACCATGGCAGCTCAATATCACTTTCCTTGTATTGAACTTGAATTCCAAACTGGCCTTCCTAGGGTTCTTTTTCATTTTTGTCTTTGTATCCTGCTTTCCCATGCATTATTTTTATTTATTTTTTAAAAAAAGGACAAATTGTTTGACCAAATGAAAATAATTTAGGGTATGCATAAAGCATAATTTTAAGTAAAAGCTGGTTTATTTCTTTCTTAAATTATCCAGATAATTGTAATTGCAAAGGTCTAGATTATGAGGTTGATTAAAACTTTCAGGAAATATGCCATTCATTTGTGCAGTTTGCAGATAGTGTTGCTATTTATGAACTCCATTTTTCTCATTTCTATTTTGCTTTGATTTCCAAGATTGTAACCTTGTCTTCATTCAAAGGGGCCTCTTCTGATATGAATACACATGGTCCTTTGCCATTGCTATCTGCTTTATCATTCCAATTAGACTTCCAGCTTCACTGAAGGTAGGAAATGAAGTCTGTACCTTTCCCAAGCTAAATTACATACTTTGGGGCACATAATTCAGGGAAGCATAGAAGAAGGAGCACATTGTGAAAAAAATGTGAAAACAAGAGTGCAGCATTCATATGTAGCTGTGGATGACCTTAGAATCTTAACCCTTTGATAAAACAGAAGTGACACCCTTATATCTCTACTGAAGATGAATTAGATTTAGTTTCTCATTGCTTATATGAACAACCTCCTGGTCTCTTCCTGGCTTTGCCTCATTGCCCCCTTACTCTTCCTGCCCAGCAGTTTCTCCTGCTCCTTCTCTCTTTTCTTTCCTATTTCCCCCACCCCTCTGATCTCTCTCCAGTTTCCTTATTTGCCCACTCCCCTTTCTGTCCTCCCTTTATTTGGAAAGACAACTATGTTGAAGTCACAGGGAATGATATTATTGAACTATGTCAGTAAAATGCCAGATAAAGAACCCAACTCGTGCTTAAGTCCATTTTATCTTCACTAAATTACCTTTTCTTTTTAATCCCTGAAAGGACGGACATGCTTTGAAAGTATTGTGTGTGATACACATTCTAATGAGACCCCTGCAATTGTTCTGTACCACCACTGAGATATTCAGCCTCAAAGATATAAAAATAATTGAAAGCCTCTTGACAAGGCCAAGAAAATAACTACTCTCCTATCTCGCGGCTCCATGTGGGAGTTAAATATTGCTTCTCCAGAACAGGAGATATGAATGGAAAGATGAACCTTTGCAAGTGTTTTAACATGTTCTGTGTTGATGTGGCATGGTTTAGTAAGTGCATTAGCTCATCTTTGAATTAAACTATATGTGCTTGCATGTCTAGCGAAGGAGCATCTGGATGCCTTTGGAAGGTAAACTTTTAAAAATTAATAAAACTTCTTAAAAATACCCAAATGAGAAATTAATGCATAAGCAAAATACCTTTTTTGCATGATAGTTTAAAACTTACTGCAAAAGATTTTTCATAAATCTTTAAAGATTTAGAAAATAATTTTGTCTCTGTTTCTTGAGAGCAAAAAAATTGCCCACCTAATTAGCTTTCTTTAAAGTGAAGATTCAAGTTGTTTTTGTTTAAAGCTAATATAAAGCCAAGTTAGTATTAAAGGTAATGAATAACTGTGGACTTTAATTTTAGTAAGGCAGGTTAAATTTAATGTTTTCTTATTATCCAAATAAAAAAAATGAATACAACACTTATATGTTCTTAGTTTATATCTATGTGAACTTTTTTAATAGTATTATTTTTAATTAAAATCTTTCATTTGACCACATATCTCTATTTTTGGTTTGGAACATATGGTAACTTTAATAAGTTAGGTGGAAATAAGTTACAATGAGTAAAAGAAAACTTGAATCATCCCAAAATATTTTGACAATTAATTTACTTAGATTTTTATGCAATAGGGAAAAATATTAAGACAGAGAGTCACATTATAATAAAAGCAACCATCACTGAATTTACTATTCTGAAACAGGCCAATTTTCAGAGAGTCAACACACATAAATCAAATTTGGGAATTTGATTGCTTCAACTACATAAACATGATTGCTGCTACTTCTAGCCACACATACATATCCCGCTCAGCTCTGTCAGTTCTGACATCACCTAGTCCTATTTCATGGAGTTTGGAGGAAATGCTTCTAATAAAAATTGCACTCCTTGTTTCAGGTTGGTTACAATTTACTTCTGAATATTTCAAAATAGTGCCAAGATTCAGCAAGCCCATTTCTCATAATTTTGACAGTCAATGGATTTTTTTTTAAGTCACTATCCTTATTTTCAAAGGACAAAGCTTTAGCCTATAGAGAATTCTATCCAACCTGTTCTTAAGAAGTATTAAGAAATGAACTGATATCGCTCCATTCTTCAGAGGAAAGACCTACAGTGCTTAGTCAAATGACCTGGTTACCACAGTGATGATGGCAAAACCACTTTAGCATCACAGGCCATATAGCTGGCAATAGCAATTTGCTTTAAAGTTTGGAGAACTTGGGCTTTAATGGTAATTTAATCACTTATTACTGCTGTGACTTTTGGAAAGTTGCTTAGACTTCTGAGCTTCTTTCTTTAATCATGAAACAGGACTGTCTAGATCATAATCTTTATTATAAGATATGTTTGATGATATTTGTAGACGAATGGCACCTTGTGTGTTACTTTGTAAGGGCTCTATCAACAGTTATTATCTAATCCTATCTAATAAAAGAGTAATATGCAAATTGACCATCACTCCAATACACAAGATGGCTGCCCCCATGTGGTCAAAGATGGTTGCCCCCATGTGAACACAAGATAGCCACTACAAGATGGCCAGCAGGGGAGGACAGTTGGGAGGGACCAGGCCTGCAGAGGAGGGCAGTTAGGGGCAAACAGGCTGGCAGGGGAGTAGTTAGGCATCAATCAGGTTGGCAGGGGAGTAGTTAAGGGGCAATCAGGAGGCAGACAGGTGAGCAGTTGGGAGCCAGTAGTCCTGGATTGTGAGAGGGATCCCAAATTGAAAAGGATGCAGGCTGGGCTGAGGGACACCCTTCCCCCGCCCTGCACAAATTTCATACACCAGGCCTGTAGTCTATAATAATAAAAGCATATTATGCTAATTAGACTGGACATCCTTCCTTCCAGACAAAGCCTCAGTGGTGGGGGCCGCAGCAGAGGTGGCAGAAGCCCCTGGCCATAGTGGCAGAGAGCGGGGGCCAAGACCAAGGTCCTTGCATGATTTCATGCATGGGGCCTCTAGTTACAAAATAATGATTGAGTAATTCAGTTATCTTAAAATAAAATAAACTCAGGCCATGGCCCTTAACACTGAAAACATTCCACCGACTCTGAGCCTATACCGCAAATACAAAAAAGGTCCGGGGGTCCTAATTAGGGTATATTTAGCTAAAAGTGTTTACAAAAAGTGCTAATACCCTGTCCCACTCCTGGGGGGCCACGCTCTGTACCACCTGAAGCTTGCTCCCAGCTTAATGCAGTTTTAGGAGGCAGGTTGTATCTGGTATATTTAGAGGAAATCTAAAATTGCTGATTCAAATTTCCCTTTAAATGACCACCTGGACATGGGCTTTCTCTAACCTGGAAAACAGTGCATATCATAACAGAGAAAATTCCTGGGACAAGCCTCCTTCACTGTAGGCTTCCCAGGATTCATTGGGTTCAGGAATTGAGTCAGGCCTGTATGTCATCACTGTCACCTACTTTTATTCTAGGTACCAAAAAGATGGGGCTTCCAGATACGATAAATTTCATGGTACAAAGAGGACCTGTGGCTTTGTGGCATTCTCTGTAGCCAGGAAATGATGGAAGTGAGAATCAAACCTGCAGATTCTGGGGGTATAGCTCAGGGGTAGAGCATTTGACAGCAAACCTGCAGATTTTATAGTACAGAACACACCCCATACCTTGGAAGGGTCCTCTAACTAAAATCACCTGGTGAAATCATGAAGGAGCCTCACTAGCTTCCTGGTTGTATACCTGTCTTTAAATTTCAAATATAAAATGGCAGCATGCTAAAGCCAAATGAGGTTATTCTAAACTCAGATGGTTTCATCTTGTGTTTTCTGATCTATCATCTGACCACCCAACTGGATGGTTCAGAGAAATACAACTTAATCAAAATAACTTACAGAAAGCTTTGATTTCAATATATTTGTTTCAGTGCCACTTTTCATACTTACTATAGATAAATGTTCTCTTATTCTGTAACATGTTACAGACATCACTGAGGTTTGCTAAAAAAAAATGGCAAGAATACTTTTTCTAGCACAGTGTTAATATGAATTCAATATATTTCACCTTCCCCGTTGATAGCAAATACCTTCAACCAAACGACTTGGTTATATTAAAGTGAAGAGAAGGGGAAAATACGGTTAGAAATGAAAATACTAAAACAGTACACACAGACATTATTTCCAACTTTACACATTCAATAAAGAACAAATTCTTTATAACACCTGCTACAAACCGAGCTATTTTACAAAATATAAGCACAAAAATATAAAAGGCTGGTCCATTGTCCTTAAGAACATTCACTCTCACTCTCTTACAGCAGCACAGATTAATTCCACATAATTTTGTAACAGTCAGAGAACTGAAGGTGACTATGTCATGCCTATCTTTTATGAATCGGTGGGAGGCTCTCTTTTTTACATGGCTTATGTAAAGAAAACAACCTGACATCCTTTGTTTACATGGAGGAAGCATGATTAACTTAATGTCTGTTTCAATGGAAAGATCAGCGCTATGTGAAGCCATTGCAATCAGTTACATAAGCAGGTATTTATGGGAGACTTTTTATATGCACATCGTTATGTCAATGCACTATTGAAAACATCAGGAGCAACACGAACATGGAAAACAACACTCCCTTAGAATGGACTGGCAGCATCGGATCTGTTTACAAGGAAATACCTAGCAAGGGTCTACAGGAGTGCACTGGCCCTCAGAACTGAGCTAGCCACTGGGGAATAACAAAGGCCTCTTCCTGTTGTGAAGGGACAGTGAGTCCCATCACACCCTCCAAGAGCAGTCTGAGCAATGGTGTTTGTTATTGCTCATCCAGAACAGAAAAGAATGAAATGAGAGAGCCATCAAAAGGGACTGTGTGTCATCCAAAAGAAAGTGAGATAGTTGCCACTGAAAATCACTAAAACAAGAAGTACCCTGATGAGGTATGTGTGTTTGAAGTTCCCTCTGGTAGCAATATGAAGAATGGGCTGAGATGTATGTGTGTGTTGAGATTTTATGACAATGTTGACAGAGCAATAGATGAATAGATTTCATTAAATATCCAGGTGAGAGATAATGAATCCCTAAATTGAGCATGTGGTAACAGAGAGAAGAGAGAATGAGTTAATAAAGAAATGTGTAAGTAGTATATGAACAGAACTGTTGACAGACTGAATGTGAGAGATGAAGACAAGAAAGGACAAGTAGATGACAACTCCATAGTTGTTGCTTAGGAACCCGAAGGACAATAGTGGCACTCAATGAGCTGAAAAATCACATTTGTGTGGGGTTGGAAGAACTGGGATTGAGCTCTGTGTATCGAGTTTTAAGTATCTGAAAAATATCAAGGTGGGAATACTTACAAATGAGTAAGATTATGAATAGATTGCTTAAGTCAGAGGCTAGAGATACCCAAAGTATTACACAGCCAATGTACTGTGGCTAAGGCCATACTTGTCCAGTCAAAGTGAGTAATGTGAGAAGACTAGAAGCTGTGAGGGGAATCCAGAGGAATAAGGAAAATAGGTCAGGAAAATCCATAAAAAGCCAAAGCAATGCAGAAAAACAGCAGCACTTCCTGTAGAGTCTATATTGATGAAACTTTTCCCCATCTCTGATGAGAAAAATATAGTAAACAAAGGGAAGAATTAAAACATATGACAACCCATTTGCTGATATTGTTTAATTATCTCAGAATAAAATTTTGTAGGATAGGGACTTATAACACACTCAAATGTTTCAATTCATTAACATAAACGTGGTTCAGATCCAAAGAATAGTCTGTAGTTGGAATCTTTTTACAGTGCCTTAATAGGAAATTAAGTCAAGTGAAGTAGCATCCTGTTCAACCTTTTGAGATGAAGGATTTGCCTTTTAATGAGAAATTTGCATTTCATTATAATGATGTACCCTATGTCCTTGGCTTGGTTATTCTCTATAGAAGTGGAGACATTTTTTGGATCATGTGCTCAGCATATAATGGCAGAATCCAGAAAATTTATCTCAGACATGGAAAAAAATAGGCTTTGTTAAAAGAAAGTGAGAATGAAAAAAATAATAATCTATTTTGCTGGATATAATGTAAAGAATATCCTCAGAGGTGACCTCATAACTTTCCTGTTTCACAACCAGGCATCTGTGCAGACAGAACTAGTCATAGAAATAGTCATGTGAGATCAGGTTATTGAATTAAGAATTATTTGCAAAGGGAAATTTGATCATTTAGGGATAAATGAGTCAGCAGTATATTTAAAGCAGGAAATAGCTGTGGGGGAGAGGGAAGGAGAAGAGGTCCAAAATTTTAATTTAATTTGACATAGTAATGCCTTGAATAGACAGAAGTTAAGTTAAATAATAAAAAATTAACAAAAATGATCAATTTTTTGAAGCAATGACATATAGCATAAAAATTAATAACTTAATACATTTCCTGGATATAATAAAATAGTAAAACAGACAGATTTTCAAAATGAATTAAAATGACCAGTGAAGACTCAGCATTTCTGAGGAAATTTCAAAATTATCTAAGATGAGTCAACACATTTGCAAGAGCAATTCTTATCTGTGGTAAAAAGTTAAAACTGACAAAAATTGTTCAAGAACCTTAAATTGGGAGAAAGCTCTTTCCTCTGAAGTGTGATATTTTCTGAATTGTTCCTATGACATTTATAATTATTTTCATTAGGTTTGTTTATCCTTTTCCTTACTGAGAACTCCTTGAAGTCAGACTAAGTGATTTTTTTTTTTTAGTTTGCTTGTTTTGCTTGCAATTGCCTAAGTTATAGTATCTTCTCAAAAATCATTTAACAAAGTGATCTGTACCTTAGCTAAAAACTTTTCTCTTTGCATTGTGTGGAGACCTGTAACACCAGATCATGGCACTAGAGAAGGGCAAGATATTAAAGTAGCAGCCAGATGAAAGGAATCCAGATAATTCATATTTTTCTCTGTAGGTCAAAATGGTAGCTGGACCAGTACTCATTATTTACATGTGGTTTTTGCCTTCTCTCAAATATATTTCCCATTGACTGCCATAGCCTTGCTTTCACTTATTTGGGCCTGAAATTCTTACTATTGCTTACTACTATGTGTTACACAGCAAAGTATGTGGGGACAACATTCCCCCAAACATCACTCTTAAGAATAATAATCCGGTTGGAATTATTATATAGCTTGGGTGCTATTTCTTTCTTACTAGCAGGTCAACCCAGAACAAAACTCTGTTACCTTGGAAAGCACAGAACAAGGGCCTGAAAAGATGATCCATTAAATAAGCAGTGTTTGAGGAGTCAAACATGAGGTGTCCCTTGAGAAATTGTGGGCCCTTGGAAATATTACATTTATGAGATAAAATTCGCTGAGGAATTATGGTTGTGTGGTGCATGTCATAGTTATTGTTATTTTATAAAAACAAAAAATCTCCACAAATGACCTAAAATGGCAAAATTTAAGTAAGCAGGTTTAGACCTTAATGATGGCATATTTAAGCAAGGAGAGATGTCTAAGGATAGTCATTATTAGGTGACTAGTTACTGTTGTCAAGGTAGAACCTGCTAATTCTAGTCCTATATAATAAAAGGCTAAAATGCAAATTATAACCGCTCACCATGACGTGTGCTGACCACAAGGGGGGTTGCATGGGACATGTAGGCATCATCCATGGTGGGATGGTGGAGCAGGTGAGAGGGGACGCTAGACCAAAGCAGAGCACCAGTCACTGCCATCAGGGCAAGTCTCTGGTGGTTACTGAAAATTATTTGCTCCCATGCACTGCGGTCCTGCCTGGTGCTTGCACCTGCTGATGGCACCAGTCCCACTCACACCCAATCACTTGGTGCCATCAGTGGGTATGAAAGGCATCTGCTGGCTCCAATTGCCCCTCAGGGTTTCTCCATCTCCCCCTGCTCCTGAGGGGAAATAGGGGCCAGCAGCTGCCACTCACACCGGCTGCTGGTACTGGCCCCAAACACTCAGCAGTGGTAGAAGTGGGGCTGCCAGCAGACAGGAGATTGAGGGCCATGGCAGGAGGGGCTGAGTGGGGACACAGAGGATGAGCTGAGACCTTCCCCTGTGTCTACCACAGCCTTGTGGCCAACAGTTCCTTTCAAGGTGCACGAATTTATGTACTGGGCCTCTAGTCCCTAATAAAAAGAGATTATAATTAGGACCTCGAAGTAAAAATTAGCAGTTGACTCTATTGTACTCTCTTAGTCATCAGAGAGATGCAAATTAAGACATCAATGCGCTATACCTCACTTCTGCCAGAATGACTACAATCAACAAAGGGCAAGTGTTGGCAAGGATGTGGAGAAAAGGGAATCCTCATGCACTGCTGGTGAGAATGCAGGCTGATGCAGCCTCTGTGGAAAACAGTATGGAGGTTCCTTAAAAAATTAAAAATGGAATTGCCACTTGACCCAGTGATCCATTTCTTGGAATATATCTTAAGAATTGTGAAACACCAATCAGAAAGAATGTATGCGCCCCTATATTTATAGCAGCACAATTTACCATAGCTAAGATCTGGAAACAGTCCAAATGCCCATCAGTAAATGAGTGGATAAAAAAGCTGTGGAACATTTATACCATGGAATACTATGAAGCTGTAAAAAAGAAGAATCTCATACTCTTTGAGACAGCATGGAGGGACCTCAAGAGTATTAAGCTCAGAGAAAAAAGCCAGTCAGAGAAAGACAAATATCACATGATCTCCCTCATATGTGGAATCTAATGAACCAAATAAACTGATGAACAAAAAATATTCAGAGGCATAAAAGCATGGGACAGATTGGCAAATCTCAGGGAAGGGGGAAGGGAGAGTGGGAAGCGATTAACCAAAGAACTTGTATGCATATATACATAACCCATGGACACAGATAATGTGGCAGTGAAAGTCTGGTGTGGAGGTGGGGGTAGGATAGAAGGGGTCAATGGGGAGAGAGGACATATAATAAAGATTAAAAAATAAAAATTCTTATTTTTATGATTTCAGATGGTAATAGTATTTAAATAGAGGTTTGGAATATTAAAAATACTTGAAAGGTATAAGAGGGATAGTGTTGGAGCGGGTGAAAGTGTGTCCTCAGACTAATTGTTCTCTATCCATGAGCTGCCTCCTTCACTCTGAGCCATGGCATATGGTGCACTCCTCCAGAACCCTCAGCAGGTTCATCACTCCAGACCTACTAGTATTTACTGAAGGCAACATCTCTTATCATTCTCCCTCTGTAGTGGATGGAAATGCTGCTTTGGGCTCTCTAATCCTCTCATTCCCCAGTGATTAGAAGACAAAAATGTCTTGAATTATTGACTAATAGCAAAATGCTGATCTAAGGTATCTGGGCAGGGAGCTACCTTATGAGGAACAGAGAAGTTACTTCCTTTCCCTTCTGTAATAGCCATTACATACATTCTGCATCCCCCCTCACCTAAAAAAGGGGAAGACAGAGTCCTCAAAGAGTTGAACCTCTTTTTCATGATGCTCAACTAAGCTTGTATATGAAAATGTATATGAAATGCAAACTGTAACCATTTCTTTTCCTTTAAAGGTCATTTTTTTCTTACCATCCCCTTAGTAGATAAATAACAATCTTTTCATTTTGCAGAGGTAAAAATCATTGAAATGTCATGATTTTTCCTCATACATTTAATACACCACTGAAAACCTTACTTAGAAGATGGCAAACACGTGAATCCACACTAAGAGCTCAAACTCTGTCTGAATATAGTAACAAAGTCTGAGGATGAGTTGGGTTACTCTTAATTGGAAGAATTCAGCTTAGAAAATTCTAATATTTCACTCTAGCACAGTGGTTTTCATAGTATGTCCCCTGCACCAGCAGCATCAACTTCACCTGGGAACTTGGTAGAAATGCAAATTCTCTGAATTCCAATTCTCTGGATAAAAATTTGGAGTAGGGCTCAGCAATGTGCATTTTAGTAATCCTCCAGCTGAGCCTGGTGCATGCGCAAGTCTGAGAACCGCTGCCCTCAGAGAACTTGTGCTTACTATGTCAGCTTGATGGTGATGAGTCAAGTTTCGCACCAGAAACATGGTAAGAAGTCTAACTTTTGTTATTGTTTTTGCAAGAAAATAAGTATGTGTATGTAAGCAGAAGGATGGTTAAAAGAAGGAAACCATGAGAGATGTAGTTTAGGGAGAAAGGTTTTCCTGACAAGGCAGACTGAGGCTCAGAAACAGCCAGGAGAAATAGGGAAAGCACTGAGGGAAGAAATAAGAAAGTACTTAAAGATGGCACATTCTACTGAAGAGATGGAGAGGTCAACAAACTTCAAGAAGTCGAGAAGTCCTTTATCAGAAAGGAAGAATACACACATTTGTGAATTTTTCTTTTCTTCTGTTTAAAAAGTATTCTGATCAAGTTTGGGCTTAATCAGACACACACTGTGAACTTCAGAAAGGAAGTCTTCATAGATATAAAAGGAAAAGTTGACAGAATCTTTGACATGTAACTCCATAACAGAGAAAGCAAGCTTAAAGTTGGGTAAAGTCTTAAAAATACCATTCCTACTACACAAATAGTCATTTCAATGAGGAAGGAAAAAAGGAGAAACCTACAGAATATGAGGTGGCACAGAATCTTCTCCAATGCATTTAATATTTAAAAGGAGAAGTCTACATAATAATAATTTTTTAAAAAGGAGTCAATTTAAAAGAACATCAATGTATAAAAAATAGTGTTCAGAGTCTAAATTTAAAATAAGCCACCAAATGCTGAATGTAAGAAAAAAGTTCTTTTTGTTTGTTGTAGATAATGTTTGACTTGACTTGTTTTTCTTTGGATCAAGAAGATCAAAGAAAAAATAGGCCCTGTTATGGACTCATAATAGGCCCTGTTATGGACTCATAATAGGCCCTGTTATGGACTCATAATAGGCCCTGTTATGGACTCTTGGTGGCTGACCAATAAGAAAAAATAAATTCAGCTGCTACTTCATTTCTGCCTTCTCTGGAAGGGTGGAAAAAAATACAGGAGAGCCCAGGTGGTGTTGGTGAGTGATTGAGCAACAGTCTATGAACCAGGAGGTCATGGTTTGATTCCTGGTCAGGGTAAATGCCTGGGTTTTGGGCTTGATCCCATTGTGGGGTGTGCAGAAGGCAATATATAATTTAGAGGTAACTGATCTCTCTCTCCCTGACTCTTCCTCTCTGAAATCAATGTTTGTGCATGGGGGTGGGGGTGGCCCTCAGCCCAGCCTGCACCTTCTCCAATCTGGGACATCCCTCTCACAATCCAGGACTGCTGGCTCTCAATTGCTCGCCTTCCTGCCAGCCAGATCACCCCCTAACCACTCCTCTGCCAGCCTGATTGATCCCTAAACTGCTACCCTGCCAGCCTGTTGCCCCTAACTGCCCTCCCCTGTAGGCCTGGTCACCCTTGACTGCCCTCCCCTGCTGGCCATCTTGTGGTGGCCATCTTGTGTCCACATGGGGGCAGCCATTTTTGACCACACGGGACAGCCATCTTGTGTGTTGGAATGATGGTCAATTTGCATGTTAGTCTTTTTATATACATATATAGTATTTAAAAAGCACATAGGAGAAAAGGAATGGATGCTGAGGAAAGAATAGAAGATAACAAAAACAGTGTTGAATGATGTCTTTACATTATGTGTTCTGACTGGGTTAACCACCATCCACTGCTCTAAGAGAGCCTGAGAAGGAGCCTGAGCTGCCAACAGTGATGCTGCTGCTGCTGGTGCAGCCACAGTGAACAGAGGGGATCAGAAACCTGGGCAGGGGCAAAGGTAATCTGGGTTTGAAAAGGCACTTTCTCACATGCATCTACTGAAGGAGTGATGCTGATTTGAGAACTGCTATTTCAAGCAGTGATGGGTGGGCAATTAAGATAAAAAGGCCTTTAAAAAATAACCGTCATAGACAATAATATTAAAGAGTTACAGAGGACCTAGAGTACCTGGACTTCATCAAGGCAGCATCTAAAAATAATCTTTTGTGGGCAGTGACAGGATTCTTTTATTTTTCTCGATGGGATATAAACTAATAAAAGAACTTTGGAAACCCTTCAGGATTATCCAGTCAAGCTGAAGATGCAGAAACTCTGGGATTGGTTTCTTAGCTAGGGAGCTAGGGACAGATTTTGCACCAATTCTTGGAGCCTCGTGCACAGATATTCATTGAAGCTTTGTCCATAATGGCCCCAAACAGCAAACTACATAGAAGCTCATGCACACTAGAATACATTGTGAAATTAGTGCTTAGTGACATCGTATAATAGCAAAGGAAAGGAACTAACTAAAGCACAACTAATCCACTAACCACACAAATATAAAATTAAGTGAGGTCAGCAAGGAATGCATAGCATAGAACTAACTCTATATAATACTCAAAAACAGGTGAAACAGAATCATATTATTCTCAGTGGTTATTATCATTAGAGGGGATAAAAGGGAATAGCTCCCATAAGAATGCTTAACTACTGACAATGATTTATGTTTTAACCCTGGTAGCATTTATATGGTATTTATTGTTAATTACCCTTTAAATTACACATACAAGGTAGGGAAAATTTAGGTTTATAGTTTTCCATGTGAAAAATAATACAATAATTAATAAATAATAATACAAGAATAAACTTTCACACACTCACAACTGCAAACCAACTTTTACCCCACCCTCTATATCTTTTATATGTTTTTCTGTATGTATGGTATATGAGACAATTAAAATGCTAGAGAACATGTCTCTCATATTACTGTGAAGAAGAAAATGGGAAATATTTTCGGTGACAATATTTAATTAGGTGAATTTGTATTACTGAGCAAGATAACGACATAATCATTGATTTGACACTAGGTTTGGGTGAGTTTTTCAGAGATGTGATGAAGGGTTCTTCATCCTGTTCATTGTTTCAATGAGCACTTTTCATCAGAGACTTTGATGAAAATACAAGACATACATATGAAATTTGAATTTTACATGAAAATGGAATGGTGTATCCCAAACTATTGTGTGCATAGAAACCACATGGGAATCTTGAAGAAATGCAGATTTTGATTTAAAATGTCTGACATAGGGTCTGAGATTCTGCATTTCTCACATGTTCCAACTGATAAAGATGCTCTGGGTCAGTGATGTCTCTGTGAGCAGCAAGAGAATTAGGCAATTTTTAAAGTCCTCAATCCTAAGATTTAATGATGCTATGACTCCCGTTTTAAAAAATATGTTTTTATTGGTTTTAGAGAGAAAGAAAAGGAGAGAGAGAAAAAACATATCTGCCCTAATTGATTTGGTTCAGTGGATAGAGTGTTGGCCTGCAGACTCAAGGATCCCAGGTTCAATTCTGGTCAAGGGCATGTGCCTTGGTTGTGGGCACATCCCCAGTAGGAGGCAACTCTTCGATGTTTCTCTCTCATTATGTCTCTAACTATCTATTCCTCTCCCTTCTTCTCTGTAAAAAATAAGTAAAATATTTTTAAAAAATAGATCTGATGCCTCCTATATGCCCCATAGTGGGGATCAAGCCCGAAAGCTGGCCATATGATAGGACTGGGAATCCAACCATGACCTCTTGGTGCTTAAAATAATGCTGAACTGAGTTACACTGGCTGGGCTGATCTTTTCTAAAATATATTTTTTTTATTTTTTTTTTTCATTTTTTTTTTACAGAGAGGAAGGGAGAGGGATAGAGAGTATGAACATCAATGAGAGATAAACATCCATCAGCTGCCTCCTGCATGCCCCCTACTGGGAATTAAGCCTGCAACCAAGGTACATGCCCTTGACCACAATCAAACCCAGAACTTTCAGTCTGCAGACAAACATTCCATCCACTGAGCCAAACAGGTCAGGGCAACTCTAATTCTTAATTTAAGTACACGCATGAGTCAATCTCCTGCTATTGAGGCCATTCCACTCACAAGGTGATGAGGATGGTTTGTCAATTCAAGCACCTGATTACCCTCTTTTTCCATATTCTCTCTTACATTGTAATTTACATTTTCTGTCTTTACTTACGAAGATTCTATTTTCATCCACTCTGGAATGTAACAATGGGGCCCTGGTAAACATTCCTCCTAACATTTTCCTTATAACACATGGAGTAGCAGAAAGCATAGCCACATGGTCCCTTCATCAGTGGCACCCAGAGTGTAAGTTAGCTTTTGTCTCAAAAAGTCAAGAAGGAAGGACAAAAATCAAGCATGTCTTGCTTTCTAATTCTCATAATGATCAATTATAAATTTAAGGACCAATAAGGTGGTTCTAAATTATGAGGAGTGAATGTTTTATGAACAAATTTTAGCATGGAAAAGAGTGGGTTTAGAGTAAGGACCAAGAAATATAAAATCGATTAAGTTTGTGCTATAATACAAGATACATTGATAGGTGCTTTCCTATGCTTTAATTCCATCAATAACCTATGGCATGGGTACTATTATTATTTACATTTTACAGAAAGAAAGCAAGTGGTTTGCCCAAAACAACAATCTCATAATGGATGAAGTCAAGATTATAATCCAAGAGAGTGCCCCTTTTGGTTGCTTCTACTTGCAGCTTCTAGAGAGAAGCAAAATATTATTTTGGAAAAGTGTGGATGAGAAGTACCATGCATTTTAGGTTATTTAGAAATATCTTAAAATTGCATGTTTGTTGTATATAAAAATCCATGTTAATGATTATGGCAAATACCCATTCAAAATACAGTATCAAATATCACCCCCTTACATGTAAATTACCCATTTCTTTGGATTACAATGAGATGAGCTTTGTTTTTAAAACTGGTTACTAGGGACAAATTCAATTTAGTGAGTAAACTGATTGAGAAAGACTAGAATATCATCCCTGCTACTATCTCCTCTGGTAATCAAAAGTGTCCACTCTGCCAATATTGTAATGTAGGACCATCAGCTTTTCAGTTCCCAGTCAAAGCATGTGACCTCAAGCACTCTGAAATCCAACTCTTATGAATATGTTTAGCTAAATAAAGTAACACTTGGTAGAGATTGTCTAAGGGACTCACTGCCCACTGACTCTGTCAGATTTGTGAAAATCTCTCCTTGATACCCATTAGAACACGAGAGGTCTACAGACCAAGCCTTCTTAGTTTAGCTCTCTCACAGAACTGCCATCATTAAAGTATTTAACACTATGCTCTTACTGAAAGTCACAGCTACATACAATTTCCCTCTCTGCTTACCACAAATGTCACTGGGATTAAGGTCTAGTATATCAACCCTTTAAGATTCAGTGGTAAGAACGACTAGTAGAATCATATCCTTGTTGAACAGGTTAGGTTTTTTTTTTTTTTTTTTAAATACATTTTATTAATTTTTTACAGAGAGGAAGAAAGAGGGATAGAGAGTTAGAAACATCGATGTGAGAGAAACATCGATCAGCTGCCTCTTGCACACCCCCTACTGGGGATGTGCCTGCAACCAAGGTACATGCCCTTGACCAGAATCAAACCGGGGACCTTTCAGTCCACAGGCTGATGCTCTATCCATTGAGCCAAACCGGTTTTGGCAGGTTAGGCTTTTTTTTTTTTTTTTTTTTTAAGTTATATCTTCTAGCATCCAAAAAACTGATCGGAATTTGAAGCTGAAGCTTAGGAACATTTGACCATAATACTAGCATATGTGTAGAAACATCTTTATTCTCTTCCTTTATTCTGTTTCCCTTACCTTGTTAAAAGCCACATGAAATTATTTGTGAATATTTTTGGAAGTAGTAAAATACTTCAAAGTGTTCAGATTGCTGGAAGAAATGGCAACGCACTGTAAAATTCCTTTGCTGATTGGTATAGTTTAAGACATGCATAGACACATATTGATGGATTGATAAGAACCTTGGTGCTCAAGGTCAGAACTGTAGGAACCCAACAGAGTGGTCTGCTCTTAAGGTTCACAGTCTGTGAATGATTCGGATACTAATAAGAGGCCTATGCTATGTGGTTAGGGATAAACACTTTCTTCTCTCTTCATTAATTAAATCCAAGAGAAAGAAAACATATCACTCCCCACTCTTTCTTTATTCTTTGTGTTTACTATCACCACCCATGCTGAGTAATTTTCAACTCAAACCTAAGCCCATAGCCAGAGGTTTGCTATTTGGAGTAGGAATGGCTCCAGATAGCTTTCTATTAGGCAGTGTGCAGAAAGGCAAATGCCATGAACTTGGAGTCAGAAGTTTTGTGCTTGAGTTCACTCTATCCTAGTTTTCTATCTTTGGAGAGATCACTTAATTCCAGGAAACTTAGTTATTTGATTTTGAAACCAGAATACAAATGTAAATCCAATCCAATCCAATAGAAATGTAAGCTCCAATCTATATCTGGGCTAGAGAGCCCCCTGCTCCTTATAAAACAAGTTTTTCAGAGCGGCTGACCCTGAACGATGAGATAGAAATCTCAGCTCAGTATTCTGACATAGAAATGGAAGCTGACAAGGATGAGAACTGCTGCCCTTTCCCACCCAGTAACCCCCCCACTCCCCCTACCCCCCCCACCCTCCCCCCCACCCCATCTTGTTTTTCTGTCTGCTGTTTGCAGGGACTTCCCCAGCCACTGCATTGCAGGTTCTTCCTTCCTGTTTGTCTACCCTGCAGTTCTCTTCTGTAGTTTCTTAGTCAAAACACAGGCAGACATCTGACACCATGGAAAACTTAATAAATATTACATCAATCAATGCAGCAGTTAATCAGAAACAACTGCCAACAAAATTCTGCGCCGCAAACATTTGCTTGTGTTTTCTCATTTGCTTCATTTTTACCCAAGGAAGAGTGGCCAGAGAGAAAGGCTGCCAGTGTGCTGTCTACCCTGATTTCTGATGAATGTCAGTGGTGTTGGGTCTAGTTCCTTCGCTAATGCATCAAGCATATTTGTTGAGTTTCTATTGTGTACTGAACGATAGGAAAGTATGAGGGACTAAGTTGAAAATATGAGGGAACAAATGTTAGAGCTGGGCCAGTTAGAGAAACACAAGCACATTTTTAAAAAGACCTCATAATATAAGCAAACATATATTAAATGTATTCACTATTAGGCAGGTATGAACATGCCTTTAATCTAGATAAAAATGCCTAAACACTTTTTTGTCTTTTATAAAATATATTTTTATTGATTTCAGAGAGGAAGGGAGAGGGAAAGAGAGAGAGAAAAATATCAACAATGAGAGAAAATCATTGATTGGCTTCCTCCTGCACGTCCCCTACAGGGGATCAAGCCCACAACCTGGGCATGTGCCCTTGACCAGAATCCAAATCAGGACCCTTCAGTCTGCAGGCTAATGCTCTATCCACTGAGCAAAACCAGCTAAAGCAGCACTTTTGTCTTTAAGTTTTCTTTCCTTTCAATAAATTCCCATGTCAATCCCAAACCTTCCCAGAGTGGTTTTCCAATCATTATAATTTTGCAATCCAAACTATTCTTTCCAATATCTATAACAATAAGAGTAATGTTCAGATGCCTGAAGCAAACATCTCACAGAATTGCTAAGGAAATATTATTCATTCCCTATAAAAGTATTAAATTATTTTTTCCAAGCGAAGAAGCAGCATTTTCTGTTATTCCAAATCAAAAGACTACGACTGAGAATGTCAAGGGTTCTATTTCCTCACTTGTTTCACCTGAGTCTCCAAGTTTTGTCTCAAGCATACAGGCACTTTCTATACATTTCTTCATTTTTAGATTAAGTCATTCCATGATAACTTACATCGCAGGTTTGCTACAAAGCGTGCTTTATCATGCCAAGCATTGACACAATTTTCAACTCCAAATGTTATCACTCCTTAAATTCAAATGCCTGTACTTGCTATTCTCACAACGTACAGTGTCTCTAAGAAAGCCACCCAAAATAGGTGCCAGCTCATAACAATGTTCAAAAATGAAAATGGTGCTTCCTGATGCCAAGTGTTTATAATAGTGAGGCCGTCTGCCTCCTCGGGGGATACAGCTTATCAGATGCATTGTTAGCAGCTCCACAGAACTCCATGGATCTAAAGAAGAGAAGCTATTTAACCCGGAGGCACAAGTAGAGCTGGTTTTCAGGCTTAGAACCTTGATCCAAAATCTAAAGGAAAACTGTCTCTAATATGTGAGAATCAGATGCAAAAACTCAGGGGTTTGAGGTGAAGTGGAAGGGAAAGAAAAGGGAGAGCCTCATTAATCCTGATTGAACCTGATTGCAGGGCTCAGTATGTCTTATTTTATGAGGCCTTTCCCAAGGAGAGTTTAATGCTGCTGTTGTATGTGTTTTCATTAATATTTTAACTTTGGTACTTGCATCCTGAGGCATTTCCATGAAGGGAACGATTTTAGTTATGGAAGAGAAATAACATGACAGTTTCTTCTCCCTGCCGCCGGAAAGTTTAACACACCAGGAAGATGTTCTCACGCCGACAGGAACTATATCCTCATCACCAGCCTTTTAGTGTCTTCAAATTCTTTCTAAACTGAGTACAAGTTTGTAATACAAACTTGTGACAAGTTTGTCAGATATCCTTTGTATATTTGAGTCTTCCTAGTCTAAGTGCAGTTCTAGATTGTCCAAGGTAAAGATTGGGGAGCTATAGATATGCAAGGCAAATTTGATGTGGGGGTGTCTAATACTCAGCAGAGGAAATTTTTATTATTATTTTTTTAAAGGCATGAGCCCTAGCCAGTTTGGCTCCATGGATAGAGTGTCGGCCCATGGAATGAATGGTTGCAGGTTCAATTCCAGACAAGGACTCATACCTCAGTCCCAGGCTCAATTCACGAGGCCCCCAATCAGGGTGCCAGAGTGAGGCAATGAATGAATATGTCTCTCTCACATCAATGTTTCTCTCTCTGTCTCTCCCCTTCCCTTTCACTCTCTCTAAAAATCAATGGAAAAACATTCTCAGGTGATGATTAACAAATAAACACACAAAACAAACAAAATAGGCTTGAAAAAAATTTAAGCAGGGAGTTGGCAAACTATAGACCACCAACCAAATTTGGCCCTTGCCAGTTTTTGTAAATAAAGTTTTACTGGTATGTAGATACACACATTGGTTTATGCATTGTCTGGCACTTTACAGAAAGGGTTATGGTCTGGCACTTTACAGAAAGGGTTATGGTCAGCTGATCTAGAGCCTGCAAAACAGGTATCTGTATGTTACGATTTTGTTTTCTCCCGTGGTTTATTATGCTTAGAATCCTTTTTTCATTGAAATTAGTAATATGAACTTTGAAAATGAAGGAACATAGGAATCTTGAGGCTTAAATTTCCAAATATGTTTGACATGCATTCCAAATGACAACGTCCTCAAACTCCTGTCAAATAGCAACTTATTAAGTGAAATGCTGTCAGGGTTCCACGCCATAGCATAATATCTGGAGGCTGCAAGTCTAAGCAGAATTTAAAAACAGAATTTATATGTTGGTGTTTCCACATCAAATTTTCAAAAGCTTTGCATGCCATTGCATACATTGCAGGTTATGTTCCATTCCTTATGAAAAATAAGTGACTGCCACCTATTTCTCCTGACCTTTTCCCACCTCGTTTCCATCTCTGCCTCAGTGGTTTATTGTCTGTTGTTAACTCGGCACATCAGCCCCACATCCAACATTGGAGGAGAAAGATCCTAAAGATTTCCTCTCCGGCTCCAGTCCACCCGGCATGCAAATCACCCAGGGAAGGCAGCTGGATGGTGTATTTCTAAAAATACATGCGTGAGGGTGATACATTTTACTAACAGCCTTTAGAATCAGAAAGTTTTCCTTCGCCCTTATCTTTTACTCTAGTTTAATTCTATCCACTCCTCTAACGCAGTAGAGATAAGGACTAGAGTAAACCCTTGATATTATTTTAAAATGTTTCAGTTGTCATATTTCCAAATTTAAAGTGCTTTTGATTATTCCAGCAATGTCTCCACCCACATAGAGTAGTGCATTTACATTTTTCCTACTCTTGAGATGCTTGGAGGTCCTCGATGTCCTCCTACAATTTAGTTTTTGTGTTTATTTTTAAAAATAAACCGGTTTGGCTCAGTGGATAGAGCGTCAGCCTGCGGACTCAGGGGTCCCTGGTTCGATTCTGGTCGAGGGCGTGTACCTTGGTTGCGAGCACATCCCCAGTGGGAGGTGTGCAAGAGGTAGCTGGTCCATGTCTCTCTCTCATCAATGTTTCTAACTCTCTATCCCTCTCCCTTCCTCTCTGTAAAAACTCAATAAAATATATATTTTTAAAATAAAGAAAAATGTATTTCTACCCTTTAGATTTAGAGTATAAACCCTAACATCTACTCATCGCTTATTTTGAAATAGTCACTGAAAAGTGCTTCTCATTTCAGTCCTTCCAGTGACCTAAAAGATGCTTTTCATCATTATCCCATTTTAAATTGAAGAAGCCAAGGCTTAAGGAACTAGTCATTTATCGACAAGGTCAGGATGCAGTCATAGATCAGGCTGACTGCAGAGATGGGGTTTTTGCCCCCTGACCCCTGCAGCTCCGAGGGCAGGGGTTGGGTTTATTGCCTCTTTGTTTCTCCAGCGTCCAGCACATTCTATCATCATGTAGGAGAGTCTCATTAAAAAGGTATGTTTAATGAGTAAATAGCTAAACAAATTTTAGACAAAGGGTCTATGTAAAAATGTAAAAATGTTAGCTATCTCCTTAGCAGTTGCTATGTCTTGAGTTAGCTGTGACTGAGCTAGCCTGACCATTTCACAATTTGTTTGAGCAACTCATTCAGATATTCAGAGAAAATGAAAAATTAGAAAAGGAATACGCACACTGACACATTAAATAATACCAGAGAACAAATAAATATGTTATTTTGGGAGAATAAATGAGAAAATAACTTTAAAACTTGCCATCTCAACACTAAGTTTACTTTAGTTTCCCAATGTCTTCCCTCATGAATAAGGTAATTTCATCCCATTTTGTTGATTCTCAGATACATGCCTATGTTTAAATTTGTTTATCTCATTCTTACTGGAGTTGCTCCTTTCTAGAAATAAAAGAATTCAAGATGCAAGTAGCTCTGTTAGAAAGCCCCAGTGCTACAAAGCATTTTGAATGAACTCTCCCAGTCTCTTCTGAATGGAATTCAGACAGATTTAAAAGTGTCTGTGATATTCCCAGCACCATGATTTCATTTTTTAATTAAGCAAGTATGCATTTAATTTAAGAATGGGCTGATTTTTGTCTGCCTTTGACTATTATAAGTCAGTAGTTTAAATGTGTTAACTCTATTATCTGTAGGAAGCCTCATTATGAACACCAGTGATTTCTATTTTCCTTCCATTGTATGCTTCAAAACTTCCTGATATCATATTACAACAGCTTTCTCAATTGTTCTGACTTTTAAAGGCCCTACACCTTATTTAATAATACATATCTTAAGCAGGAGAACATCCAATTTATGATACAACTTGTCAATTTTCAAATGAAACAAAATGAGGTTTCTTAAGGAAGACATCTTTGGAACATAAAATGCAGACTGGCTTGAAGTAAATGTCCCTCTTTGGGGTATTAATGTAAGAGGTTATTAAGAAACTACAATAGCTCAGGCTGCATTGCTAAGTTCCAAAGAAAATGTCATGAAGGGGGGAAACATGTGTGGATGCTCTAAATATCTCCCCTGGCACCAATGTCATAAACTGAATATTGATTGGAATCCTTGGACTCATTGTCAGAGCATGCATATTGGGGTTGCCTGACTCAAGGGCCTGATCACCAGGATGGTTTTCTTCTTTGTTCTTATGAGGAAAGACTTTAATAAATGAAACCCAGATGAGATTTCGTGTATTAGAACTCTCCTGTTCTTCCCTTCTTTCTTGTTCTAATGACTACATCTTTTTCAATAGAACAGGCCCATGACAAATCACAGCAGGCCCAGTTTTCATGGGGAATTCAATATTTTTCTTTGTATGTACCCTCAGAAAACCCCCTGGGTAAGGAACCAAATCATCATTTAGAAATGTGTACCGTCTGATCATTGCAATGGCTGCATGCAGGCTTCTCCATTCGCTTTACCTCTGTCTACAATTACTCTCAGTGGAGCTGAACTCAAAGCAGCAGAGCCTGACTCATGGAAAAATTTGAAGTGTGGTAGTTCTGAATTTTTATATCACATAGAGTCACACCACTCTAGCAGCACAGATTAAAACATAAAGTTCTCTGCAATCCCTAAGCATTATAAATTCTCATTAGAGCCGCACAATCAATGAAATTTTGTGAAACTGAGCATGCAGTGTAGGAACTTGCATTTGGACTCTGTCATGTATGAAAAAAGATATTGTCTTGTTAAGATAAAAAATTGGCATTCTGGTAAGAAAGTTACTTCTCTCGGGGCACAGAAATAAAAGGTCTAAGATGATTGCTACCTGAAAGAGTGTTAATGAACTACCTGGGAGCCCTGCTGTAGGAGCTGTGCATTCCTGAGGATTTACTGCAGCTTCAACAGTCATGTGGAAACCCAAGATGAACTTGAGATGGGCACTAGGACAATTTGGACTAAAATTGATTATACAATAAATTGGCAAGTGTAGTCCTGGTTGGTGTGGCTCAGTTGGTTGAATGTCATCCCATGCTCTGAAAGGTGGCCAGTTCAATTCCCTCTTAGGGCACATGCCCAGGTTGTGGGCCTGATCCCCAGTGAAGGAGGCAGCTGATCAATGTTTTGTTCTCACATCACTGTGTGTATATATATATATATATATATATATATATATATATATATCCCCCTCTCCTTCTTCTCTCTCTAAAACAAATCTGTTTTTTTAAAAAATGACAAGTGTGAAAATATAGCCATCCATAAGAAATATTTGCCATCAAGCAGTTGCCCAAATGTCATCTATTTTCTATAAACTGCAATTGAGAAGGTGGTTCCCCAGTTCCATGACTATCTTCTAACTCTGGGAAAAGTATATTTCAGAAAGGTCAAAGCATTTCACATGAAAAAGGAACTCTATGTATGAGTGACATAGGCATGTAATATATAACGTGTACAAAGGCTGATTGTGCTTAACATAGTTTCATAACATTCTGAGGGCAACCTATCTTCCCCGTGTTACCACAATGGCAAATGATCAAGTTAACCAACAGTATTCTCTCCACAGCTTCCCCTAAATCTATGCAGGGTAGCTCCTTTGATTTCCTAGGCCCTTTCCCTCCTTAATGCCAGGGACTAGGTTTAGCAATACTACCTTCAGGATTTAGCATCTCGGCTCAGCTGTCTCTGACTCTCCAAAATGAGGAAGATAAATCATTTAACATCCAGAAAGCACCAGCTGTGCTCTTTCCTAAACACTGAGCTTTCCCTACCAATGGGATTTACAATTGAAATAGGTTTCTAATCTACAAAGGACTATGATTTTGACAAGTGAACAAGACTAGAGAGTTTTTCCCCCGTGGAGGAGGGATATGAGTGAGCATTTCTTAGTGGCTTTTGCTGTGCATCCTGGAAATTCTCCAGGGATTACGGCCTGATGTCCTGCCAAGTGGTCTGAGTACTCCAGACATGAAAAGCACACACCCGAGGCCACACAAAAGGGGGCTACGATGTGCAGTATGGGGGATTTAGGTTAGCTGCAAAGATGTGTGTCCTTAGAGAGCAGGATGCTGTTAAACATCCTACAGTGCAGCCCCTCGCAGGAGAAACTTATGAGGCTCAAAATGTCAATGGTGCCAAGATTAAGAAATCCCAACCTAGAGAATTTACAAATACTCTGAGTTCTCATCAATGTTTGCATACTGGGGGTCCTTATAATTATCTCTCTGAAGAGGGCTTTCTATTACTCTAATTAGCCTACCTGAGCCAGTTTTAGGAAATAAAATAATTCTCCACGTGTGTTCAATGAGAATAAAAATGCTGATTTACCACCCAGGTGGGCAGACTCTAAAGACTGGTTGTTCTTTTGTCTCAAGTGTTGTCCCTGTACTTTCCCAATGGATTGCAACACTTGTTTTTAGAACTATTTCAAATCCTGCTTCATCCCAATATCCTTTCCATCGAAAGTAGAGTCTGCATCCCTCACAGGGAGTGCACTGCCTTATATGCTCACTGTATATATGTGGCACATCAACTGAGTTGTAAATCTTTGCTGGTAGCCATAGTATTTCATACTGTTTCAGAGACACTCAATCAATTATTATCTCGCACATAGTGGGAACTCTATATATGTTTATTCATCATCTTCATACATTCTGGGAACCTTCAGAATTGTGGTTATTAAATAAAATTAGAAGGCCTTTGGCTGCCAGTTTTCCCCAGTCTAAATTTGGGGCAAAAAGAGGTCATCTCAAAATTACATCAAATAAGTTTTTATTTACAGTGGTTCTTATTCTACAAAGCCAGGATGGGGACTTTGATTTCTGGCCTTCATAAGAACTAGGTATCAGCATGACTTATTAGAAAAAGAAGAATTATTTAAGGTCATCCTATGTTGTTAATAGAAAAAGTAATAATAGAATGCCATAATAAAGTTAAATAGTTTTATAATAGAGAAGTGCCGTTATATTAGTTAGGTTTATTAGACATGAGAGGAGTATTCCAAGAAAAGAGGCAGAAATTCAATCAATTAAATGAGGTGCACATAAATTGTACTTAATAAAACTGCCTAAATTGCTTTGGAAAAAAGATGCTACAGGGAATATACTTTTATTAGTGCTGGGTAAGGATGACTTTGATAATACAGTGAATCCTTTTCCACTTTTAATCTTGGAACCATCAGGAATAACTTTGGAAATATTGCCTACCACCAAACTAAAGATCAAATGACCTATGTGGTCCATGTGTGGTCCATGGTTCAGCAGTTAAATGTAGGAGCTTTAGTAAGAATACTGGCTTCACTCCAGTCTAAGCAGGCTTTGACAAGTTGCTTAACCATTGGTGCCTCAGATTCCTCCTTGTAAAAATAAAGCTAATATAAGGTAGTGCTCACTGGCTTATTGGTGAGGACCAGATGAGTTCCTGTATCTTATTGGAACAGTGCCTGCTCAAATTAACAGACTATTCAGTGTGTGTCAGTGCACATCCCCATCTGAGGTAGAACTTCTCCCGTGGACCCACATTTGGCACACAATCGCCTGTCCTTGCCTCTAAAAAATTAGAAGAGACTTCCTACCTTGCTGTCATACAATGTCTAAATTAAAACATATAACAACAACAAAGAAAACAACAAGAGAATTGAAACAATTACTGAGATAAGAAAAGCAAAATAAAAGTGTTGCCATAAGACAGATAACAATAACTAGGTTTTCTATTTGTAATGATTAAAGACACTGGCCAATTATTCAATGCTGTGCTTCACTTTGCTGGTATGGATAATCCTTATAAAAAAAAAAAAAAAGGAAAAAGGATGTTTTCATTTTATGTTTCTTAACACAGAGACTTAGAGTCCTACAATTTCTACATAAACATTAATGCCCAGAAGCATACATCAAACATCCATTCTATCAGTAAAGATATGAGATATGTTTTGTTGATTATAATGTAATTACACATCCAGTTCTAGAATAGATTTATTGTGAACTGTTATTGAAGATATAAACTAATTTGTTTAATGGGAATAAAAATGCTGATCTATCACCCAAGTGGGCACTAAATAAGAGTTTATGAAACCAGACATTGCTGTAAACAAAAGTAGGAAATAACTCTTTATTATTTGTCTTTATGAAAAATGCTCAGACTCATGGCTGTGGTTGCTTCACAATTTATAAAAGATGCTTTATAATTGTATATATGCCTCATTTTTGCTGGTAATCCCACAATTCTCCTAATAGTTACTACACACTAGGGAGAAAAAAGACCTTAGGGTAGGATGATTTGGGGTCATGGAAAGTTCCACTATCCAACAATTTTCTAGCCAGGTCTTATGGATAATTTATAACCCTCGTGTGTTTTCATCTTTATATTTCTTGGTCCATAACCATAAAATTTTCTTGCTTTGTGTTCATTTTTTAAGTCTATAGCATTATTGGGATTTTATGCTGACTTCATAACCTTCATAGTAATTGATCATAGCAAAATATTTCTCTGCTTATGGAGAGCAGCTCTCCACTGACCTCAATTTTAATGAGTATATTTTGGAAAAAGAAAACATTTATTACAGATTAAAATCAATGTCTCTGAAAGACTTCTCCCACCAGTAAAGAGTGATGGTTTTTATGATAGAGCCCCTAAGGAGGCTGGATTTGATGTAGCACCAACTCTGGATTATTAAGAGTTGGGGATTTTAAGATTCAAGTCCATACGCTGTATTAATTTTTCATTTCCTTGTCTTCCAAACTAGACTGTCAGCTGAAAAAGACGGTCTGTAACTTATCTCCGTAACTCCAGTGCCTAGCCCATGGTCTGAAACAATGTAAGCATGGAACCCATCTCTGTAAAAACGCAATTCACTTGAGATAAGGCAAACACCCGGAAGGGGAGGTTTAGAGCAGGGAAGATACCTGAATATCTTTATAAAGAACAGAACATGTGTGTTTAAGATTCAGGAGTCATATCAATTTCCCAACCTTAAATGTTGGCTAAAACCAAGAAGGCCTGTGAGATGGACAAGGTCTGCGTGTGAGAGAGTAGGCAGCCAGAGAGGAGAAGGCCACTGGAACATAATGACCATCTCCAAAGTCACAGGTAGAGGATGGTTCCAAAATGACAGTAATGATCAGGGTTCCCCTTTAGAAGAAAGAACAAATCGAATGCCTGTTTAAAAAAAATTAAAGAATCCTTTTCTTCTAGAGAGACACAGTGAGTAGGTATGGAAGCAATTTACATATAACAGGGCTTTCTGAAGTGTGTGGATCAGATAACCTTCCCAAATCTGACTTGTTGATGCCTTGTGAAAATATATGCACATAATATGATGCTTATGTCATACACATTTAAGGTATGTCACAATTAGCCGAAACCGGTTTGGCTCAGTGGATAGAGCATCGGTCTGCAAATTGAAGGGTCCCAGGTTCAATTCTGGTCAAGGGCATGTACCTTGGTTGCGGGCACATCTCCAGTAGGGGGTGTGCAGGAGGCAGCTGGTCGATGTTTCTCTCTCATCTACGTTTCTAGCTCTCTATCCCTCTCCCTTCCTCTCTGTGGAAAATTAATAAAATATATATTTTTTAAAAAAATTAATAGGTTTTTAAAAATGTAAATAAAAGAGGAACCAATCCCCTATTTTGTGTGGCTCTGTAAAACAGAAGGCGAGTAGGGGTTCAACTTTTTAAAATGCTTTTACTTTTTGCCCAAAATAAGGAATTTAATATAAAGGTGGTACCTGGGAAACACTTAAGTTGTTTTCTCTGTGGAAAGCATGGTTTCTAGTTCCCAGTGGCTAGTGGTGCACATCACATCATTCACATTGACCAGGGGCACATCCTTTCACCTCACTGTATCTGTGATTTATAATTGCCATTTAAAAATAATAAGAGAGTGAGTATAAGATTTGTGAACCCACTGGGATGCTAATGGAAAAGCTTTCTACTGACCCAGGAAGGGCACTTAGATTGTTATAGCTCCTATGTAGCTGAAATTACTTTAAATATTTATTGCACTTTAATGAACATACTTTTCCCTTAATTAGACATTGTGTTAATATTGTTTTAATATGGATTGACTTGCCACACCAATCTGGGGGAAGCCAGGATTCTTATATGAATGCGTTAGAAGTCACAAGCTTGCCAAAATTAGTACTTAACCTTCCCAGAACTCATATGCCTAAAAAAGAAGTTAATATGATTTTCACAGGTGAAAAGACAGACGACGTAGGAGTTGGCTATAGAGTGAGTGAATTTTGGCTAAGCAAAGGCTGGGAGTATTTTTTAAATTTTTATTTTATATTCTTATTGATTTCAGAGAGAAATGGAGAGGGAAAGAGAGATAAAAACATCAATGATGAGAGAGAATCAATGATTGGTTGCCTCCCGCATGCTTCCCACTGGGGATTGAACCCGCAACCTGGTCATGTGTCCTGAACTGGAACTGAACCCGGGACACTTCAATCCACAGGCTCATGCTCTATCCACTGAGCCAAACCAGCCAGGGCTATTTTTGAATTCTTTAATGTCACACTTTTAATCCTCAAAATGTGACAATTTAAAAGCCATTTATTCAGCACGTATTTCCTTATCTCCTATGTGCTTATCAAAAGGATGGGCTAACAGCCCTTGCTGGTTTTTCTCAGTGGTTGGAGCATGGGCCCATGGACTGAATGAATGGTCATGGGTTTGATTACAGTCAAGGGCACATACCTCGGTTGCAGGCTCCATTCCTAGCCCCTATTGGGGCACATGTGGAAGGCAACCAATCAATGTGTCTCTCTCACATTGGTATTTCTCTCTGTCTCTCCCCTTCTATTTCACTCTAAAAAATCAATTGGAAAAATATCCTTAGGTAAGGCTTTAGAAGAAAAAGAAAAAAAAAAAAGGATGGGCTAACTAAGGTTCGCATTAACAAACTGGTTACAAATTAGCAAACACTGACCACCTCAGTATATGAAAGAATTTAGGCAATCCCGATGGAAATTGGGGACTTAATAACAGCTTAGTAAAAATTGAGTCTATTTCAAGTCCTAGTGTTATACTTCTTGGAGTTACCAAGATTTATTACCTTTGGCTCTATCACCATCATAATAAATATTTACTGTGGGCCTAAGGTTTCCTTTATTAATCTCCTTGCAGAAATGTATTAAGCAATGATGCCTGTTAAAGTGTCAAGGGATATATCTTCCCAATGACTAGCAATCTAGGACATCTTTGAAGCACAGCAAATTGATTAAGATATCATATTTCTGGCCAGTCAGTCCCCGATTAGGGAATTACAGAAGACGATGAAGCTGCTGATTTTAACCACAGAGTTCCCATGGAGATAGTTTACGTGGTGGGGTGATGCGGACTGTGGTCAGGGCAAATGGCCTCCCCTTTGAGACCCCAGATTAAGCCTGAAGCAGAGGTTCAGGGAAAGCAAATTATTCCCTATCCTCTCAACCTACACACCTGCAAAGTGGGTGGGTAAGATGGGGGATCGCTTTCAGTGTTTCTCAATCAGGATAACCATGGGAATCGTATGAGAAGCTTCGGAAATGCCCTTTCCCCACAGAGCATGTGTCACTTGGTCTGTGGAGGGGCCCCAGGCATCATATAATTGGAAAGTTCCTGAAGTGTTTCTTATGAGAATCACTGAGCTAGAGCAAGTGGAAAGAGAGAAAAAATACTGTGCAGTAGGATAAGCCAGTAGGTACTCTTAGATGCTTAATCTTGGATGTGGTCCTTCACGCAGCAATCTGGAGCATGTAGGAGTGGGTCTATAAATAAATCAGGTCTAATTTTTACCCGAGCCCTTTCTGGGGGCACCTACTCCCCTGGAACTTGCTGACCTATATTTGTATCTTGCTTTCATAAGGGCACATACTTACCAAAGTGGCATTTTAAATCACACAAGGAAATGCTCTTTTCCTACCGCTTCTGTTGACAAGCCAGAATATTTTGCTTTCTTCCTTATGCCTCTTAAAGATTGTTCAAAAACACCACCCAGAAACACTCCAAAGATAAACAGTGAAGTAAATTCTGCCAGAGTCACTTGCCAGAATTTTTAGCAAGGAATAAAATAATTTTGGAAATGCTTATGAAAAAGTGAAAACAAACAGGATCAAAAAAGGCATACACTATATTTTATAGTGAAAGATGAAAACAAGTTGTTTATAGAATCGGTGGTGGGATCGTAAGTGATTTTTCACTTGACAATTCTAATCATTCCTTGGTGTTATTACGATGCTGGGTTTATATAAAGAATAGCTACAATTTATTAAGAAACTACAAAGTGCCAGAAATTTTAAAAATCAGCAGAATGGATATTAATAATAGCATTTCTTAACATATAAACAGCAGGGACAAAGGCATTAAGTAATATGTCTAAAGTCCTGCAGCTAGTAAATTAAGAAATTAAATTCAAACATAGGTCTCTTTCCTTTTTAGTACTCTCTTTTTCACTACTTACAAATTTTATTTTATTTTTATTTATTGATTGATTTTAGAGAGAGAGGGAGAGGGAGAGATGCACATTTATTTGTTGTTCTACTTATTTATGCATCCATTATTTAGCTGCTTCTTGTATGTGCCCTGACCGGGGATCAAACACGCAACCTTGGCAAATTGGGCCAATGCTCTCACTAACTAAGCTACTGGTCAGGACCATTATTTACAAATTTTAAAAAAGAAGCTCAATCAATAAGCAGTTCTTCTATCTCAATCCATTAAGAAATTAAACCCGCCACTACAATAAAAACATTTATTGCTTTAGACTAAATGGCCCAGCTTGTCAATGCTTATAATTTTAGTATCAATAAGGTTTCAGAATACTGAACTGAGGGAAAGATGAGAAGTGAGGATCTCTTGTCAATTTAGTTGTCAATTATCAAAATATTTTTCCGACAGGAAGAAGACAAGTAGAATCACATCAGTATACAAACAATGTTTGAGATATGTTAACTAAATTATAAACTTGAGTACTGTGTAGTGAGAGACATGCTGATAAGATATGGTTAGTTTAAAAAGAAATGTCACAAGTTTCTCAATCTAAAAAAAACAAAAACCCAATTCCTTAAAAAAATAATCCCCCAGGGAAAGATGGTTGAAAAGAATGAAATGAAAATAAAAGTCAAGTTGCTGATGCCAGTTTTATGTGCTATTCCCTTAGAGACGCATGCTCTACCTATGAAAAGGGGTCATAAACTAGTTCAGACCCTGAGCTTCTCACACCCCTCCCAGCCTGGGAGCTCTAGCAGGGTGCATGTCTGTCTCCGGGGACACTCACTGGCACCCGTGTTACTGCTGTCCGCATGCTGCCCCGCCCATCCTCTGCCTCACCCACCCAGGAATGGGCTCCCTCAGATCACCATCCTCCCAGCCCCCCAATTGGCTTGGGCAGGAGCCTGGGAAGGCTCATTCCTGGGAAGGAAGAAATGACAGGCTTGACTTTTCCCACATACCTTTAAGCTTGAAATGACCAAGATTTGATCCACACCTGTTAAAACTTTGTAATCTTGAAGGACTATAAGATGAGTTCTCAATAATATGTCTCTTTTATTGGTGCTGTTGTACCAATATTTACTGGCATGCTGCATCTTTGTTTCAATGCAACATTCCATTCAGGAAGGGGAACAGACTCTGTAGACTGTAGACACTGTGGGTTCAGATTCCAGTTGCCTACTATGTGCAACCTAAAAATTTCCACTAATTTGCACCCATCATCTTCCTTCCTTCCTTCCTTCCTTCCTTCCTTCCTTCCTTCCTTCCTTCCTTTCTTCCTTCCTTCCTTCCATCCATTTATCCATCCTTTTTTAATGGAGAGCAGGAAATCTCTTGTTCTTTATACAATTCTCTGTGTTCTAAGAAAATAATTTCAATCTATTTTCAATGAAAATAGTAAAATAATTTCCTTTACATTTCATGACCTCTCTCAGTTTTGTTTATGAAATTCTCAAGGCTATCTTATTCCAATGGTCAGTTAAATAAACTGCCCTCTCCCAAACCTAATGATCATTAAATCTGAATACTGATAGACCCTTTCTTATACAAGAAAAATCTTCTAGACACACGGTGTTGACCTAAATCAATTAATTTATAATAAATGGCTGTTTTAATATAGATATAGTTCTGAATAGTATGGATGTTTCTTTTAAAAATATTCAAATGGAAATAAAATTTTTTTAGGTGTGCAACATAATTATTTGATGCATGTATATAGTATGACATGATCACCACACTAAGTTTAGTTAATGCCTCTCTATTAAAAACTTTAAAATATATAATATAGTCAAAACTGATTTGGCTCAGTGGATGGAGCGTTGGCCTGTGGACTGAAGGGTCCCGGGTTCGATTTTGGTCAGGGGAATGTGCCTTAGTTGCGGGCACATTCCCGTTGGGGGGTGGGGGGGGGGGCGGTGCAGGGAGTGGCTGATCGGTGATTCTCTCTCATCAATGTTACTAACTCTCTATCCCTCTCTCTTCCTCTCTGGAAAAAAAAAAAAAAATATATATATATATATATATATATATATATATATATATATATATATATATACATAATACAGTGCTGCTAACTATAATTTTCATGTTGTACATTATATTCCCCAGGACTTATTTTTATTACAACTTAATTTATTTAATTAAATTGTTGTGGTATATAAATATTTTTCACCTTCTCATAGATAAGATATAAAACCAAAGACATTTCTTTGAAATGGCATCTTGATCCAGTGTACTCTTCAGATAAATCTTCCCATTCATTCATTCAGTTTTCATTTTACTCAAAAATAATCACTTCAAACTATTAAAACCATAATGTACCCCGGGCTTCCTAAGGCCAGAGCACAGACATGAGGACACATTAAAAGGAACTTCAATTTCACTTGCATCCCCAGTTGAATAAGACAAGAACTCTGGCCCCTGCAAACACACATGTGTTTCTGGGAGTCCTTAGAATATACTTACTATTTCCCAACTGGAGCTCTCATGGTCTTCCTCCCAGCCCCCTGACCAATGACCATTACTATGAGTTACAACTGGAGTGGATCCCTATGATGCTTTGAAGTCTGCTGGGATTGTCAGATGTGATTCTGTGAACTCCCAGAGTGCTCAGCTGCCTGATAAAATATGGGACACCAAATTAAATCTAACTTTTAGGTAAATAATGCAATATTTAGGGCATACTTGTGCTAAAAAAGTATTATTTGCTTATCCAAAATTCAAATTTAATTAGGTGTCTTGTATTTTTATTTGCTACATCTGTCAGCCCTACCAAATGCCCAAACCATGTTATGTTCCCTGAAGCCACACCTGAGCTGAAGCCACATGTGTGCTGTGGGGAAGTGTCTCTCTCTCTCTCTTTCTCTCTCTCTCTCTCTCTCTCTCTCTCTCTCTCTCTCTCTCTCTCTCTCTCATATCTATCTCTATCTCTATCTCTATCTCTATCTCTATCTCTATCTCTATCTCTCTTATGCTGGCTCTTTGTCTCTAAGAACAAAGTTTTGCTGCTTGAGCCTTAGGTATCTCAGGACCACTCATGAAAATCGTTTTAATATCTTTCTGTGGCCATCTCTGATTCTGGTTCAAGCACAGCCTGAGAATGTCACACTGAGACTGGGATGGGCTTTCTTCCTATTTCCCTGCAACCTACCCAAAGGCTTGCCCTACAGACCTCCTCCTTATTGGTTAGCATCTCCCAGGCATATCTATTGACTACCTGCCTATTGTTTTTTTAGGCACATGCAGTTATATCTCAGCAAAGACTGTGACAAATACAAAATACAAATAATACTGTGATTAGGGGAACTGCCTTCAAAGTACCTCCAGCGTGTATGGAAATGTTTTCTTTCTTGGGAAGTGCTTACAAAAGCTTCATGGAAACATAAAGTGTCTTTGGGGCCTCAGCTTTTAAGAGATGTGTGTGAGTTTGAGGGTATAAAAGAGACTAGCAAAATGAAAAGTATAAATGGAGATGAGGAAAAAAGGAAGTTCTAGGGTTTGGTTGCAGCAGGTGGTGTGTTGCTCCCTGAAACTACAAATAAAATTGGGGGCCTGGCCAAGGAAAGTTCTCAGTGGTCATGGTCCAAAGTGTGTAATTTTTTTCTCCAGACAATGGGAAGCCCTTGCAAGATTTGGTTAGTGGAAAATACAACCAAGAAATGCAGAGGATCCTGTTATGAAGGCTAGTTTCCAACTGTGAGAAGTTATGTGAAAGAGGTTAGATCGTCACATAAATAAAATAGGTAATGAAGGCTTAAAGGAAGATAAATTTGAAAAGGAGACCTTGGTAACCAATTATAATCAAAAGAGGTTTAAAAATTCCCCATGTCTCTACCACTTCCAGACTAATTAAATCAGAATCTCTGCAGATGAGACTCATGACATCAGTCTTCTCAAAGCTCCCTCTGACCTCAGCCACAATGGAGCACTATAACTATAGCACTGTGGTTCTCACACTCCAGCAGGAATCAGAATAGTCTAGAGGGCTTGTTGGACTCCACCCCCAGACATTCAACAGATCTGGAAAGAGCTCTGATAATTTACATGTCTATCAAGTTCCCAGGTGATGGGGATGCTTCGGTACAAGAACCTCACTTTGAGAACTTCTCCTGCAGAGTGATCAGGGCTGGGTAGTTAATTAGATATACCTCCTGTATATATATTGGCTTGGTTGGAAAGAAAGGAGGAGCTAATCATAAGTAACAGATACTGAGCTTGAGAACATGACAGAATAGAGATGCCATTAAAAGTGTTTTAGCCAAGCCAAAACCGGTTTGTCTCAGTGATTAGAGTGTCAGCCTGCGGACTGTAGGGTCCCGGGTTTGATTCCAGTCAAGGGCATGTACCTTGGTTGTGGGCACATCCCTAGTGGGGGGTGTGCAGGAGGCAGCTGATCGATGTTTCTCTCTCATTGATGTTTCTAACTTTCTATCCCTCTCCCTTCCTCTCTGTAAAAAAATCAATTATATATATATATATATATATATATATATATATATATATATATACATACATATATATATATAAATATTAAAAGTGTTTTAGCCAAAACTGGTTTGGCTCAGTGAATAAAGTATCAGTCTGCAGACTGAAAGGTCCCAGGTTCGATTCCGGTCAAGGGCATGTACATTGGTTGCAGGCACATCCCTGGTAGGGAGTGTGCAGGAGGCAGCTGGTAGATGGTTCTCTTTCATTGATGTTTCTAGCTCTCTATCCTTCTCCCTTCTTCTCTGTAAAGAAAAAAAATCAATAAAATATATATATTTAAAGTGTTTTAGATATGGAAGAAAATAGATGTTTAGCTTGAATGAGAATTTTGAGAGAACAGACATTGAAAAAGACTGTTTCATGGGAATAATTATAAATAGGAAAATAACAAGGGCAGTGAATCACAATCAGAGACATATAAGGAAAATCAAATGTCAGAGAAGCAAAGAGGAGAAAGTGGTCCAGACTAGCTCTGTTGAGACTACCACAAAAAGGCAACCTCTGTGCCATTTCCAAATCCAGTAACCATCGAAACCTAGGTCCCATACTTGCCTTATCTGCCTTTTACTGTCCTTAGCAAACAGATCTCACATTCATAATGGCAACCCTGGAGGAAGCTCAAGCTTTTTAGTGCAAACGAAGAGAGCTCTATGTCCCTCATGTTACACTTACTAAGAAAATAGCAGTAACTAGGCACATCATAGATTTTCAACTCTGAGAGTTGAAGAAAAAAGGGTTCTTCATATAATTATGAGTTCACAAGAAAGACAATTAATCAATTCCAAATAAGGGCATAGTGTCAGTGCTTAAAGAGTGAAACCACTAGCTTTGTAAGAATTTACAATGAACCAGGTGCTGTTCTAAGTGCTATGTACCCTTCTTACTCAGAGGGTGGCTCAGGGACCAGAGGCCTCCAAATCACAGGCTGACACAGCGTTTGAGAAGCACTGCTTCAGTATCATGAGCTCACTAATCTGATCAATGCTAAGAGGTAGGGGCTATGATGAGGGAACTAAATTACAAAGTTAAAATATCTGTGCAAAGTCATAGAGCTAACGCAGTTTAGAAAGATATAAACCTAGGAAATCTAGATTCATAGACTCTCTTCTAACTTGTGTTACACCACCTGGCAAGAGAGTCTTACCACAGCCCTTGGCACCCTCACCATCATCACTCTTTAACATCCATCCACAGTGGCTTTCCCTCCATGCATCTAAGCGACCATGTCCTCCCCATTGTACTCTTGCTTCTACCGTCTGACCCACTCTTGAGGAATGTGAACTCCCTCAGGTCTCAGCTCACAGTCACTTCCTTGGGGGAAGTGATTTCCAACATCCCCAAGTCTTCATATCCTACTCTCACAGCACCATGGACTTTTCCCGCATGAAAAATCTATAGTTATGGGTTTACCTATGAGATTTTTGTTTTTTCCCCTAGACTTCAGCTCCTGGAGGGCAAGCACCACATCTTCTTTGTTCCTTGCTTTATCTGGAACAGATACTTAAAATAGTTACCCAAACGGATGTGTCTATGAATGTCTTGCCCACATTAGCATGACCTGCAGTGACAATCAGCCTGCAGTGACAATCGGAACTGAACATTCCCTCCCTCCATGTAATCAAGAGCCCTGGTGAGGTGAGAGACCAGACTGAACATTCAAAGGGAAGTGTAATCTTTGAGGCTGAACCCTAAATAGCCCGTCAAGCCTCCATCTGCCGGGAACACCTGGAGCTGCGTTCAGGCCTTCTGAAACTAGGAGAACCCTTTAAACACGTTTCCGCTTTTCAAAACCCAGCGTGTGTTTTGTGCCTCTGCCTCTGAGACTGCAAAGGGAGAGCGGCCCACGGGTGGCCTCTCCATGTTGGGAGGGTAGTTGTGGAGGGAAAACACTGGCTGTTCTAACACAAATCCCGGATCTAAACACAGTCCATTCATTTTTGAGTGCTGCTCATCAGGTAGCTTTCAGAGGCCCTGAATTCCCCTGAATGGCGGAGAATAGCTTTGATTTCAGTGAATGGCCCACCATAATAATCATAGCAATCCTGTCTGAGGAAAGCATGGATTGCAGGGCTCCTTTCAAAAGACACACCTCTATAATCGTGTGTTTCATTTCCCCCAAATACTCTTGCTCCTATGTATAGTCCCCATACCTTGTGTTCTCGTGATATTAACATAATTAGTCTAACTCGGGTTTTAATGTTGCTGCTATTGTGACATAACTGCAAAGAGGCTTGAGAAAAATGTTGCTAATTTTTCTCTTAAAGAGATATATTTAATTTCAACATTTTTGGGGAAATATTGAACAACAGTAATCAGTGTTAGCTTTAAGCAGGTGACAGGCCCAGTTACAGATGATAGAGATGAAGGTTTCTCACTGTGGAACAGCTGCTTAATAATTCTCCAGGCGTTTCTTCAACGTTCCTACCACACAGTTAAATGATATGGCTATGAGCTCAATTACTCATTTCTTTCTTTCTTATGGTATTTTTGTTACTTTAAGCTCAAGCCATGGCCCAGCCAGTAGGACTCAGTGGTTGAGCATCAACCTATGAACCAGGAGGTCATGGTTCGATTCCAGGTCAGGACAAATGCCTAGATTTGGGGCACAATCCCCAGCTGGGAACATGCAGGAGGCAGCCAATCAATGATTCTCTCTCCGCATTGATGTTTCTAGCTTTCTTTCCCTCTCCCTTCATCTCTGAAATCATTAAAAATATCATTTTTTAAAGACAAAACAAAACTCAAGCCATGAATGAGCAATACCAAGGTCAGCCTTTGTTTCAGACCTGAGCTTCTCAAACTCCCTGGGAGCTTGTTAAAATGAGTTTCTGGTCCATAGGTCTGCACTGAGACCTGGGGACTTTTCATTTCTAACAAGCCGCTGGATGCTGCTGCTGCTGGTCCGTACACAACAAAATTAGTTTGGGGGCAAATTAGCTTTGTTTTGCAATTCAAGTTGGCACGCTTTTAAGTCGGAAGCATTGCCTAAATGTTTCCTTTTGCCAGGGCTGTGATGAATGTAACTCTATCCACCTCGCACGGTCAGAAAAGATCACAGAAATGAGTCACTCCCATGATTCCACCCTGGGGTGAGGGGGCTGAGTTAGGGGAGAAATGGACCTGCTGTCCATCTGGAGCTGTCTTATGCAATTCTAGAATCCAGGAATGTCCAGACATCCTCTTTAACAATGTTGGTATTAGCGTACGTAGAAATGTCTGGACATATCTGGAATAGGTGTGGGCCTATGCTGGTCAACTCTGAAACCGTATTAAAAGCAATGTGGTCCAATCATGGTGTAATAGCTAATGGGTTAAAATAAAAAATATTCCTCAAACAGTATATTTTAAAAAGCACATCCAGCTTGTTTCATTTATAATAATGAAAAAAAAACCAAAAAAACACTTTTTATGCTTGTTTAACACAGCAGGAGAGGTGAAAGAGTGGTTTTCTTTTCTGTTTTGGGGGGTAAGGGGAGGGAGTTGGAATGGCCTTAGTTCCTTCCATGCTTCCACCATGCTGTATGTCTTTGCCTTCTCCCTTCCCTACTCCCAAGTCCTTGGTGGTCACCAGCCACGGAAGAAACCACCATCAGCTCAGCTGATGGTAAGGAAATGAGAACAACGGAGAGAATTTTTTATGTTCTGTTTTTTAAAACCACCTCTTAACTCTTGATTTTTAAAAATGGAAAGAAATATAAATACTTCCAAAAATTAATTTAAATTTCATTTAAAGTAAGTTTTTGTTGAAACCAAGGAGCAGCATCTAGTCCTGATACCAAGCAAGTCTTTTGCCTACTTTGGTGTTCTGAAAAATTTCATAAACAAACACACCCTGTTACCGTGACAAGGAAATATTTGTGCAACAATTCAGTTAGGACACTATGAGTAACACTATTCAACATCATAGCTCAAATCTAATCAAGAAAAATAATCACTCTAAAGGAAAAATATTTTAGAATATATCCCCAAATATACTATAACTAGAGGCCCAGTGCATGGAAATTCATGCACTGGAGGGGGTTCCCTCAGCCTGGTCTGCCCCTCTCACAGTTCGGGAGCCCTCAGGGGCAGGAGGTGACCAGGCAATCAGGGAAAGGCAATACCCCCATCACACCTCTGCTGCTGCCACTGCTGGCAGCACAAGTCTTGTCTGGCTTACCTGAGTCTTGGGCAGCCCTGGATGACTGGGCAGCCGACATCCGAGACTTGCCTGTGTCTCAGGCTGACCCTAAGTGACTGGGGGACTAAGGGGACTGGGGGACTCTGAAGGCAGGTGCATGGAGTAGCCAAATCTGAGGAGACTGGGGTCTGTCATCTTATGGCTGTGGGCACCGCCATTTTTGAGGGTGTGGCAGTCAATTAACATATTCCCTTTTTATCATCTGTGGGCACTGTCATCTTTGTGAGGGTGTGAGGGTCAATTAGCATATTTCCTCTTTATTAGATAGGATGTACTTACTATTACACTATGGACTGTTACAGAAAACATCCTGGAACTTGAAGCCCACATTGGGGCTTGTGTAACAACTGCTCTTTAAAGATTTGGGATTAAAACTTATGTCTTTGAATATTTCTCAATTCAGTCCTCATTGTGTTATTGTATTATTCCATGCTATCTCATCAATCCTTTTTCCCTGATGCCAATCTAAGATAGAAATACTCAAGCCCATCCGGCACCTAAGCCCATGGCAGAACCTTGGGTCACATTACACAGATTCCCACTTAAGGATGATCCTAGAGCCCCACTGGAATTTGTTCTGTATTGAAGTGAAACTATATTAAAGGTGAAATCATGGGCCAGTGAGGAATTTGCTAAACTCTTGTGGCAGGTTCCACAGTAAATACACAGTAGGAGTTTGCCCCAACTGCAAGCTTTACTCCCTTATGGGCAGATCAGCCTCACTTCATCTTCCTCAGGACTGGCCTTTCTGACTGAGCAGGGGCAGGGAGCTGCTGTGAAAGAGCATTAGTGATCTTTTAACATGGATTTCACATGGCTTGGGATTTACAGCCCACAAAGTGCTGTGCTAAAGAGAATGATGCCAAAAGTACTAGTACCTAACATAGCACTGTGGTTAAGAATATGAAGGTCACCAAAACCGGTGTGGCTCAGTGGATAGAGCATCAGCCTGCGGACTGGAAGGTTCCAGGTTCGATTCTGGTCAAGGGCATGTACTTTGGTTGCAGGCATATCCCCAGTAGAGGGTATGCAAGAGGCAGCTGATTGATGATTCTCTCTCATTGATGTTTCTAACTCTCTATCCCTCTCTCTTTCTCTCTGTAAAAAAATAATAAAATATATATTTTTTTTAAAAAGAATATGAAGATCAGGGCCAGCCAGCATGGCTCAATGGTTGAGTACCAACCTGTGAACCAGGAGGTCACAGTTCTATTCCCAGTCAGGACATATGCCTGTGTTGCAGTTCAATCTCCAGTGGGGGCATGCAAGAGGCACACAATCAATGATTCTCTCTCATCATTGATGTTTCTATCTCTCTCTCCCTCTCCCATCCTCTCTGAAATCAATAAATATATATTTAAAAATAATAATATAAAGGTCAGTATAGAGAGATCTGGATTTAAATTCCAGCTTCAAAATGCCCTACATTTGGGAACTTCAACATCACTTAACCTCCTGATCTTTAGTGTCCTTACCTCTATAATTGAAATAAAGACCCCCTCTGGCTCAGACTTGTAAACATGGCAGACTGTATATAAAACACCAACCTCACTTAGGACACAACCTGAACATTCAATAAAGTAGCCATGATTTTTCCTAAATCAGAGAACATCCTGACATGGATGTCTTAAGAGGTGTTAGAATGAACTAGGAAAAGAAGTCTAAGGAATAACTTTTCTTGCAATCTCTAAAGATAGTGTTAGTGTTCAGTTTCCACGTTGGCTTAAGTTGTCCTTCCACTGAGATAGGAACTAAAAAACTAATGGCAACATTTTCCACAGCTGGGAAGATGCATTCCACATGTACCCAAAGAAACACTACGTTTTCTTAAAAAGCAGAAAGTGTTCCTTTGTTCCTATTCCTAAATAGGGTACATTGAAGAATGTACACTCCACTTAAACACGTGTCCAGAGGCATGGTATTAATGGAACTTAATCGGAGAACAGGCTGCAAGGGAATCAAATCTGTGTCATTCCTTTCTCACCATTTGCCATGAAGCACATTTGTCTATTTCTTTTTTATTTGTTTTTTTTCACTGTGGCCAAAATAAAGAACAGGGGACATATGGGAATTGTTTCCTTTCTTGGAACTAGCCAGATGGAAAAGTGTAGTCATGATGGCCTCCCTAAGAGGCAGAAAATATTACCTACAACACCTGAGCCTCTTGAGTTATAATGAAAACACATTTTGGAGTCCAGAGTAGTCCTTGCTTAATGACTCTGAGTGTCAGTCTCATTATAATCATGAGACTAGTTTCAACAATAAGTATGTATTTAACTGAAATTTTCAAATTGGATGTTTTAAAAGTTGAAAAAAAAGACCCCCAAATTATTGGAGACAAAAATACTTTGTAGAAATCAGGTAAATGTAGATAATGGTTTGTTTTGTTTGTTTGTTTGTTTGTTTTTAAAGTGTGTCACAGAAGTTTGAAAAGTGATGATAATTTTGTGATAATACAGCATAAATGTACAAATTAATCAACCAACTAATCAACGATGTGACTTATCTACATAGACCCAGACAAGGTTGGGCTGGAGGAATGGGAAGAGTATAGAAGGAATATAAGACATGGCCTTTGAGCCTAATTAGAGATATAACAACATAAAGATTATAATGATAGGCACAGTGATGGAGTTCACATTATATAGGTGTAGGGCTTTCAGATTTTGGCCTCTTTCTACACAGCTTTCAAAAATGTGTATGTTTCATTTCTTCTGTAGTATTATTCTAAGCTGATTGCTGCTTTTTTCATGCCAGCTTTATCTGAGCCTCTGTTTAGAATTCTATACTAGCAACTTTCTGTGTCTCTGCTTGTCTGGATCACCTTGTCAGAATAATCATGTTTATCAGAAGTCCTAAACCTTTCTGTATTCTGGACTGCTTGGGTGTATTAATAATATTTGGAAGATGCCCTTATGATTGTCATAACTAAGGTGTTTGACCACTCCATTCTGTCAATCAGTGTTTAGACATCTTCAGACTACCTCTAAGCTATGTCATGTCAGGAAAATGCCAATTCCTAGTCATATTATCCAGCCACTGCTACTTATTTGGCATTTTTCTTCAACTCCTGGTTCCCTGCCCATCAAGAACATCTTCCAGCACTAAAATTTTCCATATTGCCAGAGTTGGAAAGATTGGTGATCCAAATATGAGAGAAGAAAGCAAATGAATTAGAAGGTCACAAACGTACATATAAAAATGTTCCCTCCAACCTCATAGGCCAGAAAGTCTCTAACTTCAGCATGTGTCAGCATCATAGGGACACTCTTCGAATATCACTGTCACACATGACTTAAAAAAAAATTATTTCCACGCCGAAACCGGTTTGGCTCAGTGGATAGCCTGCGGACTAAAAGGTCTTGGGTTTGATTCCGGTCAAGGGCATGTACCTGGGTTGCAGGCACATCTCCAGTAGGAGGTGTGCAAGAGGCAGCTGATCAATGATTCTCTCTCATCGATGTTTCTAACTCTCTATCCCTCTCCCTTCCTCTCTGTAAAAAAAAAAATCAATAAAATATATTTTAAAAAATGTAGTTCCAAATAACATGCAATTGAAATAAAAGGCCATCTCCCTTTGCTGTGTGACAGGCAGCTCTTAACCTGACCTGAAAGTCATCAAAGGACCTTTGATGGGATTCTAAGTATCCAAGGTACTCCACAAATTATATTTTATATTGCATTTGCTTGTATGAGATTACATCTGGATGCTTGAGAGGGCCCATTGTTCTCAGAAGATTCTTACAGGATTCATTTACCCAAACAAAGCTTAAGGACACCACTGATGTCTGCAGCAACAGTCAAGCCAACACATTTGAGGAGACACTGACATTGGAATATAGCAGCATAAGGGCTTTACAGTTCATAGGACCAATATATAATTCAGTTATCTTTATGGTTATTGGATAATTCTACTTTTACTACATTGACCTTCATAATCTATGACTCCATTCCTTTATGATTATCTTCTGACTTCTACTACCAAGACGTAGATTGACCAACCAATCAGGCAACAAGTTTCGATGGAGCCCCTATTATAGGCCTAGCATGGGGTTGGCTTAAACAAGGGCCCAAAAATTGCAGAGTCCCTGCTTACAGGTAACCTTGGGTGGGAACACTGACGTCTAATGCGTTTAAGCCCCACCAAGGTAAGAGCCCTGACTTTCACCGAAACCGGTTTGGCTCAGTGGATAGAGCATCGGTCTGTGGACTGAAAGGTCCCAGGTTCGATTCCGGTCAAGGGCATGTACCCTAGTTGCGGGCACATCCCCAGTGGGGGGTGTGCAAGAGACAACTGATCAATGATTCTCTCTCATCGATGTTTCTAACTCTCTATCCCTCTCTCTTCCTCTCTGTAAAAAAATCAATAAAATATATTAAAAAAAAAAAAAAAAAAAAAAAAACGAACCCTGACTTCCGTGCCTCAAACTCCATCTCACGTGTTGAGAGGATCACCTGGTACATCGTAGGAGCACAACTCACAATTATTAAATAAGTGAAGTAAAGGCCTCAGGCGTCTGTACTGTAAATGTCATAATGATATTGTCAGATAAACAAAATGTCCACAGTGGCTAAAGCTCTTACACCTGGAGAAAACTGCTGAATAAAAGAAATAAGGGACCCCACTAAGACAGCATATCAGTAAACTGCAAACTAGCCTCGATAGGGAAATCTAACTGAACTTTCAAACCTTTACACTAGATGTTGGCAGAGAAAAGAACTCAGTTAAAAGACTAGCTGGAAAGATCACTCTCCTTTTGTTTAGCAAGCAATAATGCTGATGTAAAGGATTCAGAAAATGAAAAGCGTGCTGCCCAACCACATATATTCATCATACTCCCTTCAATAAGTGTGAAGCAGACAAGCCCTTACCTAGATTTCAAGCTGATGAATCATCTGCCCCGTTTCACTGAAGCTCAAGGGGCTGATAAACTAAACAAGGAACTGAAACCCTGTCAGCCTCAGGATGCACTTAAATAAGGACGCATGTTAAAAGCAGGCAGGTGATGAGGGTTCCTGAGGCATCCCTAGTTACTAAGTGCATGAAATCCTCCATCAGTTCAGGAAAAAGAGGCTTTTGATCTCAAAAATCATGAGAAAATTATTGTGTGTGTATAGATGCTGACTATATCAGATAAACAGAAATATTAGCCATTTCCTATATTTAGGCCATCCACTTATTGAACCTGGGGTCCCTCCTATTCCATCATCCCTATGGAAACACACACACATCATCATCATCATCATCACACACATTGGAAGAAAGAAAATTCCTTCTTCTGGGGAAACACCTGTCTTGGGGATACTTAGCTGTGCAGCTTCTGAGCCTGCATAGGGTCGAGCATACAAATGGTGCAGTGACTCCTTGGAAGTCACATTTGTCCCTGAAACTTCAGTCACCTGGAGACTGCATGCCTCATTGCCCGCAGCAGCTCAATCCTGACAGTGTAGGATGAGTTTAGAAATCTCATTGGAGCAACCCAACTTGAATTGAGCATTTAAGCAGCACAATACTTTTAGTGCTGAAATAACCATCCTTTGCAATTTTTGCTGATTGTGGACTTTTTCTTTTCTTTTGCTATTATAATAATCTTTCCTTGGCTTGGATATTTTCATAACACACAATTCCTGGAATCCCAACTGCATTCATACCCACTGCTCTCAGACAGACTCACACCGGGCGCTGAGACACAAACTCCCTGCATGTCAAAATCAAGCCAGGCTGAAGATGCAAATCGGTGGATATGGCGCCAGGTGGATGTGTAATCAGTAATAAGAAATACATTGAGCCCCGTAATGAAAAGAAATCCCCCCAAATTGTTCAGAACTCCCCCTCCCCCTTCCATTCACTGATTTATTAACCCTGAACAAAGAGGTAATTGCAGGGTCTCAGAAATAATTTGTTTCCCTTTTTTTTTCTTTTTCATTTTTTGGCATTTGTTTTGTTTGACTTTGAATATTCTTAATATCTAGTCATACCATTCATTGCCTGTTTTCTTCACTCAGTTGCCCATCTTTCCCCCCACCAGAATGAAAGAAGCATCCGCTTCTGAGTCTTAAGGATGAGTGAGACCTCTGCATTTTCTTTGCTTGTTTAGGGCAAGAAATGAAGTGCTGCCTCTTTAACTGGCAGAAGCATGCAGGAGGAGCATACCTTTAATTTAGTGTTGGGATACCTCACTTGCACCCTGGCTGTTGTCTTATTGGAGACGGCAGCCTGCCTGAGATCCTCTAGCACTGAAATAATATCATCCAGCACGCATTTCTTATCCTGATTTCTCAACACACACAGATGGGAAAAAGTATAATTATAGCCCTTGTGGTTCACCTTCATTTCCAGCACGGCTCGGTGGGTCTGCAGGATCCCCTCCGCATGGAGCAAAATATTGTCCCCGGGCGGGGAGAGGAGGATCACCCTGCCATACCTCCCGGGGGTGTGCAAGTCCGAATAGAGCTGGCTTTTGGACTGGTCCAGGGGGAAAAGGCTGCCGGCCAGGCTGCGCTCGATCTTGGCCAGGCTGTGGCTGGGAGCGACCAGGCGCTCCAGGTCGCCCTCGGGCTGGAAGTGGTTGAGCGCGCTGAGGCCGAAGGTGATGGTCAGGACCGCGGGCACGGTGAGGAAGAAGACCGGGTGCCGGCTCACGCACAAGCCCAGCCTGTGGCAGAACGACTGGAGCCCTCTGCGAAGCACCTGCCGCAGCAGCATCCTCCACCAGATCCAGCTTGCAGGGCGCTCCCGGCCGTCTTAAAAAGCGCATGTGACACGTGTAAGCGCCAGGCTGCCCGGGTCTCCCGCATCCCGCCCCCTTGGGGACCAAACCCTCCTCCCCCCTTCCCACCGCTGCCGCCCCCCTTCCAATGCGCTCACCCAGGACCTCTCCGCCCGGTCTTCCCCCGGCCCCACCTCCATGCGCTCCACTACTCTTTCAAACACTGCAGCAAGTTGCAGCGAGTGAGGCGGGTGAATAGCGGGCGCGCGCTGCGGGGGCGCCGCGGGGGGACCCCCCCTCCCCGGCGGGCCTCCCCGCGCCCTGCCCTCCCGCCTCCCCGCGCCCCCTCTCACCGCACGAGCTGTGATCCCTCCCGCGGACTAGCCCTTCATCTCGCCGCTGCAGTCCCCCGGCCTCCCGCGCTGGAGGCGGCTTGGTGCGGAGCGTCCCACCGATGTAGCTCTCCTCTCCGTCCTGGCGGCGGGGTTTGGCGCCGAACGGGAACCATGTGCCCCGGTGTTGTAAGAAGCAGACATGTGCCCCATACACAGCGGAGGGAGGAGGGGGGGTGCGGGAGGGGGCGTAGAGGGGGGGAGGAGTAGAAGGGCGAGAGGGGGAAGCAGCTAAGCTTTTCCTTTCTTAAGAGGCTGACCGTTATTTTTAGAGTTGTGTTTTCCCTCTTTTCCTCCCCGCTGGAGTGAATGGGAGAGGAGATGGGAGAAGGCGCTGCCGCTGACCCATTGGAGCGGAGGCAATTAGAGCCCGAGCCAGGCGGGGAGGAGGTGCAGGGAGGGAGCTCCTGAGGGCAGGCGGCCAGTGGTGCCCCCCCCCCGCCCCCTCCGGCTTCCCTTGCCCTCGAATTCTGTTTTTTTTTTTTTTTGGCAGAAGAAAAGGAGCGAGAGGATGATGCTGCATTTTTAGCATGCCACAAAGCATGCAAAGGATTCCTTGCAACCCCACGCTGTCAGCCCACAGACCATCATCAGCTGCAGCCAGGGCTGCCAGAGACCCCATCCTGCGGGCGGTGCTTTGGGCTCTAGGAATCCCTTCCTGGCTCTGGGCATTGGAGAGGACACAATTGCCTAGAGCAGCCCTGTGTGTGTGTGTGTGTGTGTGTGTGTGTGTGTGTGTGTGTTGGAAGTGAAGATCTACATGCAGTATGTGGTTTCTCATAAAATATCACGTTCCCATTCTGTCCTTTTGAAGTTTAGGGGGGAAAGTTGTTCAGAGCTGGTTTCAGCCTTCTTCTCCCATCTTCTCTCTCGCCTCGCATTTCGGAAACCAGCGGGTTTCTAGCCATCTGATTTATGCTGAGATGAAGGGGAATGAGAGGCTATCTAATTTTCTCCTGTGAGTAGAATTCGGGGGGGGGGGGGGGGGGGCGGTAACACATTTTGGGACAGTCCTCACTTAGTTTTTGCTTGATGGGCTAGATGGGTACATTGGAGTCCTTTGCTGTGTAAAACAGCGAGTCACCTTCACCATGTAGGAAACAAAACTCCCTCAGTACATAAGAGTGTGAAGGTGAGGAACTCTCACCTGCATCAGATCAACCTCAAAAACTTGCATGTTAATAAGCCTGTGTGTGTGTGTGTGTGTGTGTGTGTGTGTGTGATTTCTTATCTATCAGGGCTTTCACAAGTTCATGTTCTGGAAAGCTTGGGAAGAAATCTTGAGGATAAATTCTAAAGTCTGGAGACCTGCTTTCCAAAGCTTCTCTTCTCTTTGCCTTGACTTCATATACCGTGTTTCCCTGAAAATAAGACATCCTCTGAAAATAAGACCTATTTACAGGTTTCCTTCTGAGTGAAATATAAGGCATCCCCCCGAAAATAAGCCCCCCCCCCCAGGCTAAACATGAGAGATTTGGTCCACTGATTCTGAAAGAAATGGAGTCACAAGAAATTCACCAGAAAATTCAGGAATTGGATTGTTATGATGATGTTCCAGAAGATGATGACATGATTGTCATTGAATAAATGAGTAAATTCTTGATACTGTAGGATTCACAGTTTGGTTTGTGCTGACAACTACCATACTACCGTACCATATACAGGTAATACATTTCCTTTATTTTCATTTAACAATAAATGTGTACTGTATTCTTCTTCATGGAAAAATAAGACATCCCTTGAAAATAAGACCTAGCGTATCTTTGGGAGCAAAAATTAATATAAGACACTGTCTTATTTTCAGGAAAACAGGGTAGAAGATTTAGTTTCAAGAGCTGATTTCTTCACACCTTCTTAACAACAGTGGAATACTTGTTCTTCATTGGATGCTTAGAGAGGTACCCTTCCATGCTTACAAACCAAAGGACCCATCCTTTTAATAAGTCGATGCTTTTTATTTTTGCTAGTGGAATCTATTCTTCCATTTTTTAGAGACCAATGAGACTTCAGAGAGCTCAGAATCAGGGGCTGTACTTGCAGGCAATAGTCTACAAGGTGGTGTTGTACCTAAAATTAAAGGAAAATTCTAGCCTTTTAAAGTTGACAATGAACTTTGGAGGCCATCAGTTTGAATTTCTACCAAGGGAAGGTGCTTCTGAATATCCCTGATGATTCTCTGTCGAGCTCTTGCTGCAAAATTCTTCACACACAAGAACCCACTCATTTTTCTAGAAAGCCCATTCTATTTTAGACACCCCCTTCTTTGCGTTTTGCTGAACTCAGTCTCTTTGCAGCATTTATAGGCTAGTCCTCCCTCTCCTTCAGTGGGAAGCGTCCCCTTTGCATAACTGTTAGATCTTCATGTCATTTCACATAATGTATTCCATTAGTGCAACATGATAGATGTTGTTTTTGACTATACAGCAAAGAGGAAATGTACCTATCACCTATTTTCTCCACCCTCTTTATGATGTTAAGTATGTTTGGTCCTATCCTATACATAAAATTGTCTTAAAAATGGTCTTTTTGCAACATATATATCATTATATTTTAGGCATGGACAGTTGAATAAAATATGCAGTTCATTTTATAGATAAGGACACTAAGAACTGGAGAGGTTAAGTGAAATTAACCACACTTCAAGTTATTTGCAAAGTTAAAACCAGTGTTCAGATCTCTTGTTTCCCCTGGTGACACTGGGCCAGGCCCACCCCTCAGAGGAGTAGTGGACAGGTATTTTGAAGAATGCCCCTCAATTGGGAATTGTTTGATGCTTGTCTTATTAGATTGGGGTTAGGAGTTCTGGAGGAATAACACAGAGGTAACGTGCCATTTTTATTATATCATATTAAGGGTACATTCTAGCAACATGTCTATCGCGATTGCACGAACCTGATCACCTGCCTGAAGTAGTGTTTGTCAACTTCCTCCGCTGTAAAATCACTCTTCTACTCTGCTTTCCATGGGGTCCTCTTTGGAAGGAAGTCACTATGGGAGCCCACACTTAAGGAGCGGGAGCCATGCCCCTCCTCTTCCCTCCCTGAGGATGGAGTCTACATCAGTTATTGTGGGTTCTTTAACAAGGGAGATCTGTCCTATTCTGTTCTACTCCATTCTCTTCTATTCTATTCCATTCTGCTCTGTTGTTTTCTAGTCTGTTTCATCCTTTCAGTCTTTCATTTATATCAGTACTGACTCAAGGGCATTTCTAAGCATTTTCTTATATTTGGGGTTATACTTCAATACTTCTTTGTGGCTCAAATTTTTTCAACTTTGGCTATTATTGGGAGTTCTTCCCATTGGAGCTCCTCTATCCTTTTGATGTATACCATTATTACTGGGTACTTGAAAGAAAGTATTCCCTATTTTGTTGCACGATGAGATTTTCAGACTCATCTGTATCTTTCCTCCTCCAGTCCTAGAATCAGCCACTTCTCCAAGGAGCCCTAATTTGTGTTTATTAGGAAAAAGTATTAGACACAAAGATCTGGGTGCCTTGTGTGTTTCTTGTTGCAAGGGTATGATTTCTTCTAAGTCCTCTCAGCTGAAAGCAAGGAAATAGGTTATACTAATCTGTGTACATGTGTATTCATAAATAGTTCTTTATATAACTCTCTGTATCTATATTAACCTAAATGTGAGTTTATATTTATGTCTCTAACTCTAAATCTATTGCAACATGGATTATTATTGTCTCTTCCCCTTAATTACCTTTAACTTCCCACTCCAAAGGTGAAAACTTGGCTCAGTGGGTGATGTTTAAATCACTATTCTATAATAAAAACATTTTTTATTAGAAAAAAATGTTTAAAAGCAAGTTACTTGGGATTCTTTGACATGGGAGATCTATCCTATTCTGTTCTACTCCATTTTCTTCTATTCTATTCCATTCTGTTCCGTTGTATCCTATTCTGTTTCATCCTTTCAGTCTTTTATTTATATCAGTACTGACTCAAGGACATTTCGAATGGATCCTTAATTTTGATACCATACATGGATAATGCTAAGCAGTACTATGCATTCATTAGAATGATAAATTGTATGCTTAAAAGAAGTAAAATGTTAATATTTAAAATCAAACCCAGAGGAGCTAATTTGCACTAAAACGTCAGCAGATACCAATCACGTGATAATTCTAGTAAATCAGATTTTTTTAGAAAGCTTAATATAAAGCTGAAAGCAGTGAATTTAGGGGCCAATCAGTAACAACGAAAACCTGAGGTATTTGACTCATACAGGATTTGCCCTCTCTGACATATTTTGGTCAATGTCATTCTCAGCCCTTGGAACCAAGTTGGAATTTATCTGCTTGTCATTGGCAAGACAGGACACCAGAAGAGCATGAGCTTGGATACAGAGCCGCTGAGTTCTAGGAAAACTCTGAAAGTTGCTTCCTTGGTGCTTTGGGTGACATACCCAAGTCTCTGATCCACAGTGTCCTTATTTGTAAACTTGGATTGACTTGTTAACTTACTCACATCACTATTCACCAGAACTCTAGCTCTACTGTATCATCTAATGCTGTATTACTAGTATCTGCAGCAAATAAACCTCTAAACACTTGGCACTGCAATGAAAGTGTATATCTTGTTCCAGGTTAATAGCCCATCATACATAATCCTGCTTGCAGAAAAAGGTAGGACACAGAAGCTTCAGTTCCACAAGTCATTTATCCACCTTCAACTCATGGTTTCCAAGGTCACTCCTGAGGTCATTTCCTAGCTAGCCAGCTGGAAGTGGGGGAAACCTGAATACACTTGGGAGGTTTTTATGCCTCGGTATGGAAAGTGGTATGTGTCCATTCCTCTTACCTCTTCTGATTAGAACTTAGTCATAACAGGCTGAATAATGTAGCTTAGGCATGTGTCTGGAGAGAAGGGATGGATTCAATGATCAACTGGCAAAATCCCTCACCCTCTTTTTGGATTTTCTTGCTTTGTTTACCCAAAGTCTCTATTATATGTTCAAGGTGAACATCAGTTGCCCTTTTGTCATTTCATACAGCAACTGCCATTTGCACAATTCTGGCTTCGGGGCTTTAAGAAAATGCTCTTTGAGCTCATTTTGTGATAGCTTTTTTTTTTTTTATATATATTTTATTGATTTTCCACAGAGAGGAAGGAAGAGGGATAGATAGCTAGAAACGTCGATGAGAGAGAAACATCGACCAGCTGCCTCCTGCACACCCCCTGCCAGGAATGTGCCCGCAACCAATGTACATGCCCTTGACCAGAATCGAACCTGGGACCTTTCAGTCCACAGACCGATGCTCTATCCACTGAGCCAAACTGGTTTCGACTATGATAGATTTAAGGATAGTTCATTGGATCACCCACAGCTCTTGGTCAGACTTGTATCCAGGAAGGGCACATCTGAGAAAGTTTTAGAGGCAATTTTGCTCTTTAACATTTTGTATGTTTCCAACTGCAACTGGGTTATATAGTAAGGTCATATCTTACCTGGCATACCAATATGTCCAAAAGAACAGCATTTATAGAGCTGGTAAATCTAGAAGTTCAAGGGTGTCATTAAAAACCAGGGTCCTCATCCTCATTCTGCTTGGCCCATTTGGGACCAGATGTGTGGGGAACACATCCAGGCAAAGCAAGGGCCTGAGGAAGAAGAAGCTGCATTTTTCTGTGCACTCTTCTCAGAATGGAGAAACTTTTCCCAGAAGACCCCCAGCAAATTTGTTCTTGAGTGTCATTCCCCAGGCCCATGTCTAAACCAATCACTGGTGAGAGGACATAGTAATCAGCTTAGACCATCTGGGCTTATGGCGGGGGTGGGGGGGTGGGGAGAAAGCATGGGGCCAGCCCCCTTTCTGAGCACGTGGGAGATTTTGTGGGGTTTATTTTGTTAGTGTGTTTTGTTTTAAATAAGCTCCCTTAGGAAGAAACATGGTATGATGGTGGGAATGTTTGGATGCTGGGCAGCTGACACTACACTTAGTGCTGAGCTTTTTGTATGAAGCAAATTAGTTTCTGAGACCATGCTTTCTGAATGAAAAATAGAGAAATAATTGGACAAAGGAGTTGATTTTCTAATTTGTGATTTCTTCAGACTAAAAACTTTACAATGGTACACAAAGGAAGTAAAATGATATTTGATATTTCAAACATTACTTTTATTTCAATAGCATACAAATATGTAAGCATTATTCTTGTGACAAGTTTACTATCACTGATAACATATCCATATGGGGTGGAAATGACTGACCTGAGGAGTTTATGCAATCACCTTGACTTAATAAAAGTTATAAAAAGTTTAGGTTAGTCTTCACATTGATTGATAACTCAAATTCATCCTGTATAAGGCTGTGCATTAAATTTGGCTCATCAATTCAGTCTCATCACCAAATTGTTATATCCTATATGTTTAAAACCTAAAATAAGTACCATTAGAATTTTAGCATTTTAATAGCAAAATACCCACAGTATATATTTTTAAAAGACACATAATAGTGTGCACATTTATAAATCATTACCATTTATAAATAAATCACCAGTAATGAATTTCTGCCAAAACTAATATTTTTCTATGGTGGAACATGGTACAAGTTCTGAAAAAGATTTCAGACAACTAAGATTCTGCTTGATTGCTCTGTTAGTTTATCTTTCTGCTTACTCACTATGTCAGCTTGCCTTAGATCTGTGGTCGGCAAACTGTGGCTCACGAACCACATTCGGCTCTTTGGCCCAACAAAATGCCATGGCCTGGGCAAGTCTATTTTGAAGAAGTGGCATTAGAAGAAGTTTAAGTTTAAAAAATTTGGCTCTCAAAATAAATTTCAATCATTGTACTGTTGATATTTGGCTCTGTTGACTAATGAGTTTGCTAACCACTGCCTTAGATGTATACTTGTAAACTAATATAAAGTAATAGAATTGAAGTAAGTGATCATTAACTCTTCCTCCAGCTATGATTTTAGGATCTTCTGGAATTTGAGTTAATGGGGTTCATTTGCTACATTTACCCAGAACAACTTCTGATTCCCTACTCAAGTCTCAGCCTCCTTTTCTGGTTACTGTTCATACAGCATCAAATACAGTCAGTGAAGTTTGGGATTGGCCCAACACTCAGGAGATGCAAGCTTTGGTATTAGTTTGGGAAAAAAGAGAGGCTGGAAAAATACTTGGAATGCTGGAGGAAAGTGTGTGTGTGTATGTGTGTGTGTGCGTGCGTAATTTGTGTAATTGCCATGGGGGAATAGCTGGACTGAGGATGAAATACTGCCTGCCAAAATACAGTACAGTGCAGACACAGTCTCATGCAGATGACATGTTGCACTGGACACATTTGATTTTCAAGCATTTAAATAAACCATTTTTGAATTTGAGAAGAAGTAGACCATACCTTTTTAAGAAATCATCTTTTAATTTAATTTAATTTCCTCTTCTTATATCCAAGTGTGGAAGGATTGCCTAGATTTTTTTCCCTTTCCTCTCTCCTTTACTTCTTTCCTTCCTTCCAATACCAATTCATTTTTCTGAAATGTTCCTAACAAGGTGTTCTTCAAATTACACACACACACACACACACACACACTTTCCTCTGAATTAGCTCAGTGGTGTATAGCTTTCATATTATTTGTCACAAAATTATACATTTTCCAAAAGCTTGTGCTCATATTAAACTGGGTTGTTAGTTACCAAACTGGTTTTGGTGGTGTTTCTGCATTCAGAGAGAAGTCTGCTCCTAAAAGACGGGTTTCATTAATTTCAAGCATGGCCATGGATATGTGTCCTACTCCCTGACAAGGCAATTTTCTCCATCAGCTCCCCCCAAAATAAAGAATTGTATGGAGCTGCCTATGGAGTGGATGTGAGCACCAGAATCACATGGAAGAGCTACTCAAATAGGGAAGCATATTAGAGCTCCACATTTATTGTTGCACCATAGATATCATATTGATATCATTATAAACAGCAACAGAAGATAACAATACTCCCTCTCTCTGCTAATAGCAGGTCTTGCTCAGTAGGGTCATGGAGAAAGAGAGTCATCAGGACTGGAAAGAGGACTTTTGGGGAAGAGAGTTGACAATATATGGTGACAATAAAAAGAAAATCAGATTTTAATCAGTTTTATCATTTCTTTAGATTTTCAAAGCCAATGCTATAATTGCCTATACCTGAGGAGGGGGAATTCCCACCGCGGTGGTGCCCCCTCCCCTGTACCTCTCTTTGGTCTTTTACTGCCCCCCAGGAGTTGCCGGTGTGATTTCTGAGTAATTTCCCATTTTGCGTATGCAGAGCTGCATATTGCTGAAAAGATGTCAATGGTCTTACAGTCAATCTGGGGCCACAATATGAAAGATGCAGTTGTTCTCCTCGTGTGATTATAATCTCTGCCCCTGAAAATGACTTCTCCCCTCACGTGGTCTAGCCTTGGTATAGAAGTACGTGAAAGCACCTGACTGCTGGAGCAGCACAGCCTGCATATGGCTTGATTTCAGATTGAGTTTTTACGCTGGGGAAAACAGAGAAGATACATAAGTGAAATGCCTTTAGACAACAGACAAACTCGGGCTGTTGAAAACTGTGTTTGACATTCAAAAATTTGTTCTTCAGCCTGTCAAGGTGAGGAATCGCACTGTAGCCTTTGGGAAATGTTCAGCCTTTTAGCCAGGAAAAGCAATGTAAACAAAAGAAGTTGATGTCCAAATGGAAAAATGAGAAAGTTTCCTATGTCCATTCGCCTATTATACATAAACAATAACACATCTCCAGAAACCATGTAGATGCTACATCTGCAAATTCAGTTATGTGGTCACAGCAATGTCAATAGACAATTCAAGCAGCTGCAATGTGTCAAAGGTTCATACACCGCAAAAGTCAAACCAATGACTCATTAAAGTGGTAATGAGTAAAATTTACTTTGCACACACCAGAAGTCTGGTTTGCAAACCGGTAGGACTGAAATCAAAAAATGTAGAATGATGCTTTAAAAAGTGGCCAAATTAGGCAACTTTTATGTCTTTTAAACAGAGAAACAATTATTCCTGACAAATTTGTCAAAAGAGTTCTGGCTTGGAGTAGAAAATTATTGAAGAAGAAACAAAACTTTATTTTTGCAGCCTTCTTGGCCCTGAATTTCCTATCTCTGGCGATGAGGATGCCTCTTTCTCTTGGTACAAGGAGGGGACCTTTCACATGGGAAATTTATTTCCTGCTTTCAGGAAGTAAAGAAGGGTGAGAGTGATCTTCTTATCCCAGCTGTTTCTTAAATAACTTTAATTCAAAATTATAAACATATATGTGAATATATGAATTATATTTATACATATAAAATTCAATATACAGTGGCATATATGGGGGAGACCTGTCCTGAATCCCATAATTAGTCTTGCAAAATAAACTAAGTTTTATTTGCATAACTAAACTGGTTTGTCTGTTGCAGGAATTTTCAAGGCTGATCTTGGTTCCTCCTTGGTTTTAAGCAGAGAGCCCTCATCTTTAGCAAAGCACCCCTCCTTTGTTGAGCAGCTGTAAAATGTAGTACAGTCTTCGTTCTAGTTCTATTGTGTTGAAATGTGTCTCCCTCCTACATAGGCTGCAATCTGCATGAGAGCAATGACTATTACCCTCCGGCCTTGTACCCTCTGCGCTAGCAGGAAGCCTGGCATTTAATAACAACATAAAGCATAATAGCTACTTAACTCGTTCCAGAATGGCTCTCCCAAAGTAAGAGAAATATTGAAGAAACTAAGGACGGTAACTAAGGAAGGTAAGAAAAGTATACATGTCACTAAGGATAAGACACAACAAGCTATTTTTAAAAATATATTTTATTGGTTTGTTTGTTTTTTTACAGAAAGGAAAGGAGAGGGATAGAGAGTTAGAAACATCAACATTGATGAGAGAGAAACATCAATCAGCTGCCTCCTGCACACCTCCTACTGGGGATGTGCCCACAACCAAGGTACATGCCCTTGACTGGAATCAAACCTGGGACCTTTCAGTCCGCAGGCTGATGCTCTATCCACTGAGCCAAAAAACGGTTAGGGCACAACAAGCTATTTTTAAACCAGAGGTTTAGTCCTGTGGCTATGACCTGGGTCTGTACTCCTCTTTGCTTTGTGTCCATTCCCCATTTTCCTTTTATGCCCAAGGGTCTCTTTGTTTGCTCCCCCTAGCTGCTCTGTGACCAGGCCCAGCTCTCCTGGTATCAGATTGTCTGGATCTTGGAGTTTACCTTCTTCATTTTCAGTGCTGTGTGTTTCCAATAACCGCTTTTCTTTTGACGATTTTCAGGATCTAAACAAATTTCATTATAGAAGTTACAGAAAACCAGAGAAGAACCAAGCAATGCTCAGAGAGATGGAGTTACATTTATTATTAATATTAGGCGTGTGCCCAGAGAAAAATGTCTCTCAAATTCTGGTCCCCAACATGGAGGAACTTTCCTTATTTATATGTTTTTACCTTCTTTGTTTCCCAAATATGGGGTGTTTCCAGTCCCCTTTGGATGTTCTTAAAGAGCCCATATGTGCTGCTGCCTTAAGACCTCAACCAAAGGCGAGGCCTGGTGCCAGCACTGATAATTTCGTCTGGGGAAGGTTTATGGCCTCTCTAGAATAATCTTATTTTCCTTATTATGTAAGCAAGCATTTACAGAAGCCAAATAGCAGGATTAAAATTTCAAGCAACAGTTTTTATATAAGATGGATGCTTTATAGCTAGAGTGTAAATTCAAGGGCAGGAGTAGGAAAAGATGAGCCTGAAGGAATGAACTGGCATAAGAATATAAAGAAGCTTGGAAACAAGCTTCATTCAATACACTGACCAAAGATTAGAGAATAACCAGTATGTGAAAGACCCTCCTTTGCAATCTGGAAAGGGTTGCTACTTTCATAAAGTTTTCACTGAAGGGGGAGTTAAAGAGTGAGAGCACTGGGGAGCTATGGATTGTTACAGGAGCACCCTGGGTTTTATTTAGACTGCAGCCCTGCTCCAGTGTAGAGAATGAAACCTGGGTGATCCTTTGGGAGGCTAAAATAATTTGATCCATGACAAGAGCAGCATGAACCACGCTAATAAGGGCAGAAATGGTGGGGAATGAAAATCTTTGTAAATTGTTTACAAGTGAAAATAGGTATAAGTTGGTGAAGGGTTATGTGTGGATGTGTACACTGAAAACAGATTGTGTACCTCCTGAATGACTTACGAAGATAAGCATAAAAACTATTACAGTCACATTCCCACCCTGTTCTATGGGTGAGGGCAATACAGCATAGTAGATGTCTAGATTCTGGACATAGTCACATCCAGTTTCTATGTCTACTATGGACATAGTCACATCCAGTTTCTATGTCTACTATGGGCATAGACACATCCAGGATCCAATTCCTTAAATCCCTCTTCTGTCACCAAGGTGTTACCTTGGGCAAGTTACTTAACCACTCTAAGCTTTAGCCTTCCCATCTGTAACAGTGAGATAATAAAAGCTCACACTCCATTAGCTTTCATGTGGATTAAGTGGAATATTGAATGAAAATATTCAAATACATTAATAGAAATAGGATACATATTATATGAAGTTGGACAAGAATTATTAGATGTGTCCTTGCCTTCAAAATACTTATAAATAAAAGGAAATATTAATACATCATTGCTTGAAAATAAAGCATATAATTAAATTAATTTCCATATATTTAAAAGTTATACCTCAGCATATGTTAGGTAGTGAGATGGAATTTTTGGACTGGAACCCGGATTCTTTGACTGCCAGAAATCCTCAGACAGAAAGTGGTATAGCAAAGGTGGAGATTATTGAGGACTAAGTATAGACTCCCACGTGGGGAGAGGGAAAGAGTCCCACAGAATGGACTCCCCATGTGGGGAGGGGGAGAGGACCCCACCGAGTTCCTTTTCTCTATGGCTTATAAAGGCTGCAGATCCTGGTGCCTTGATATCCCCTCTGATTGGTCATTATTCCCTTAGACTGGTTACTATAGTAACTCCTGGGCTCAAAGGTCAAATCTCTTCCTCTCCTTCTAGATGAAGGGCTTCGTTTTCTTTATTTTGTAAATATAGACCTTTTGCTGGTCTCAGCTCCCTCATTCTATGGAAATGTATTTGTTGCAGCTTTGCAGCTCCCCCATTCTATGGAAATATACCTCCTGCTGCTCTCCAGCCCCATGCTTTTTTCCATGGCCCCCTTGACTTCCAAAATTTCTAAAACTTCCTAAACCTGTCCTATTTTACCTCTAAAACTCCTTTTTCAACAGTATATAATTTTAAACACTAAAAATGGTGATTTGGTGAGAGAAATATATTGAATACAATTAAAGGCAGAAAAAAACTTAGTTATGTTTAATCTTACACTAAATATTTTGCTAGCTACATTTACTGTTTAATTAATTATTTTTAAATACTGTGACATATCACTCACCACCACAGAGATAAGAACTGAGGTTCAGGGGGTTTGAAATTACTGGAGGACCCCAAAACCCCTGCTCATCCCAGTATTCATGCTGCTGAGTTGAAGAATGTTCTGTGTGTTCTTAGCATATCTTGGATATGCCCTTATTTAGAAGCATTGTCTATTTATTAACTTTTTCTTACTTTGCCTACTCCTGGATCCAGCAAAAACATTGCTGCTTGTGTTGGGTTTGCCCTTAAGACCTTTGCTTAAGATTCCCCTTTTCTTGGTGTGGGAAGGGAGGGATTTCTACAGCCAGCAGAATCCAGAAGTCTTCTCTTTAAGAAATGAATACAGACGAAAATCAAAAGGAAAAATGTGAGCTACAGAATATTGTTTTCAAGTCCTGTGAGATTTCATTCAATTTATGTTTTATTCATTTAAACTCTTGCTTAAATGAATAAAACATAGGGTGTAACCTTAATAATCAGCTCTATTCTGAATTCCTTAGTCATTTCTGTTTGTTGTTTTTTTTTTGTATATATTGATTTTCTGAAGAAAGGTTAGCTTCCACATAGATTTCTTAAAAGAACAAAGTGTACACACATGTGTTTATACAATTCCATATGCTTTTGTTTTTATTAAAGTAAAATCAAGTAGTGTGTGTGTGTGTGTGTGTGTGTGTGTGTGTGTGTGTGTGTGTGTTATGTGCCATTGAGTCATCTTGTTGTGGGGTCGAACCCTGGGTTCAAAATAAAACCACTGGAAGCTGATGATTTATTAAAAAAGCAGGCAAAAATTTATTGAAATATCTGTACAGGACAGCCGCAAGAGCACCACACGCAGGCAGACTCCACAGGACTGCACTGCTTCAGGGACAGGTAGTTCTTTTTAAAGGTTCTTAGAAGGAAAACCCCTAATTTGCAACAAACTGTTGTTTTGAATTTTCTGCTGTTCTTCCTAGATAAAATGTTGCTTTCTAGTTTGCTTTAGCCTGTTTGAAGAATGATGAAGATAAACTTAGCTGTCTGACCTTATAGGCCAGAGACCAGATATGCCCACAATCTCAATACCATGCCAGGTGCACTTTCTCAATTGGATAGAACTGTATTGTTTTTCAAGACCAGCATCGAGATAACCACTAAGTGAACATAGGGCTGGCTCTTTAATTAAAAAAAAAAGAAAGTTTTGCCTGTAACCTTGCTTAGAATTTGAATTCATCCTCCCTAAGCCCATTGCGCTATGAACAAAGCAAGTAAGTGAAGGTCGAAGTCAGAATAGTAGGGTTAAAATTCAAACAGCAGTTTTTACCAAAGTATGGTTGCCACTATATTTCAATCTCTGATTCCGGGTGAACCTATGAATGAGTTGTATTCACAGTGTCCTGGCCTTAACAGTGATGCCCAGCTCCTGTAGACTCATGCCTATGGCTTCTTTTATGCAGTCAATCCATCTCATAATTGGTCTTAGTAGGAGAGCTTCAATTTTGTTGTCATTTTTTCCTCCAGTAATGTTTTGACTTAATTTGCTCTAAGATCCTTTTATTCCTCTTTCTAGTGGTAGTATATCCTTAGAGCTCCCCCCCAACACCATATTTCAGTCAAATGCTACCTTGGCCTTATAATGAAAAGCAAGAATCCCTGCTCCACTTCTCACTTTCAGCCCCACTCCTGAGAGAGAACTTTCATCATTTTTAGCCTTTTCTTATTGAATATTTTTTTCCATATCACTAAGCAATATTTATAGAGCTCTGCTTCAGGATTAGCCACTGGAGACCAAAGTCTTTTTTTATTGCTTTCTTAATGTTGCCACAAAATTAAGTCAATTAGTTTTATAAAAAATAACTTAAATTATAGTTATCTCTTTGAAATGTAATAAATATGCATTATTTAAAAACATTAGAATACATGTAATTAATGACAATAAAAATAGCTAGAATTTATATTTATTATAATATAATTTTAGTACCGAATGGATTCACTCTAATTTATTTAACCATCCCTTTTGTGGTGCATACTTATTTTTGCCTTTATAAATGATGCTGAATAAACAACTATTGCTAAGTTTGAGTACACACATACTTTGTGTAATAGAAAAAATGCTAAGTAATATAATGTCTGGCATTTTTTTGTTTGTTCATGTTTTTTTGAAATATATTGTTAAATTTTCTTCCATAGAGTCCACACCAATTAATATTTCTTCAAAAATAGGGTTTGATGAACTTTTTCTGTAATGGACAGATAACAAAAGAAAAATTGAGGAAACTAGAAAGCTATTTATGTAACAAGAACAAAACATACCTTTTCATACATTTTACCTAACAAATGTCAAAATATAATAACAATAATAATAATAATAAATTTAATTTTGTATCACAGATCTGTTAGTAAGAATGGAATTCTTTGGGGGAATACCAGTTTGCTTGCTTGGATTGGTGGCAGAATATGCCTCCACAAATATATCCACATTCTGAGCTTTGGGTATGTTTATAGCAAAAAAGAAGTTGTAGATATGATTTGAGATTGTGGATGAAAATAGGAAGGCTAGAATATATCAATCCAAGTGGGACAAGTCTAATTAAATGAGCTCTTAAAGGTAAAGAGGATGCTCTCAGGCTGAAGTTAGAGAGATGCAGGAGAAGAAAAAGTTGCAGAGATGAGAAGCACACAAGGGACTTGTCCTACAGTTGATGGAGGGTCCACAAAGGAGGCATGAGGAAAAAATGTAGAGAGCATTTAGGAGCAATAATCGGACCCTGACGACAGTCAGCCAGGAAATGAGGGCCTCAGTTCTATAACCAAAAGGAACTAAATTTGTTCAATAACCTGAATGAGCTTAAAAGTGGGATCAGTCCTAACTGGTTCGGCTCATTGGATAAAGCGTTGGCCTGTGGGCTCAAGGGTCCCAGGTTCCATTCCAGTCAAGAGCATGTACCTTGGTTGCGGGCAAGATGCAGTGGGGAGAGTGCAGGAGGTAGCTGATCAATGTTTCTCTCTCATCGATGTTTTTGACTCTCTATCCCTTTCCCTTCTTCTCTGTAAAAAAAAAAAATCAAGAAAATATATACTTTTTAAAAAGTGGGATCATTATTTCCAAACCTTCCAGAGAGAAACATTGCTTTGCTGATGAGAAGGAAAACCCCTATTTTGTAAAAAACTGCTATTTGGAATTTTCTGCTGTTCTTCTTAGGTAAAATGTTGCTTTCTAAAATGTTTGAAGAATGATGAAAATAAACTTAGCTGTATGTCCTTGTAGGCCGGAGACTAGATATGTCCATAATCTCAATGCCATGCCAGGTACATTTTTTAATTGGATAGAACTGTATAGTTTTCAAGGCCAGCACTGAGATAACCATTAAGTGCACATAGGGCCGGCTCTTTAATAAAAAGGCAAGTTCTGCTGGTACCTTTGCTTGGAATTTGAATTCATTTTCTTCTAAGCCCATCACACAATGAATAAAGCAAGTCTCTCCAAACTCTCCTCTTGCATTGTTTGATTTTTCGGGAACTCTGTAACACTGACACCTTGATTTTGGCTTGTGAGATTTTAAGAAAATTCAGTTGAGGTTTTTTGTAACACAGACTTATAACTTACAATCTGTGAGGTTGTAATGGGTATTGTTTTAATCCACTACATTGTAGTAAATTGTTGTAGCAGCGATAGAAAACTCACACATGGGCTTTTAAATATAATGTTCTCTATCATCAAAAGTGGTCGCAAATGTCCATCTGTTAATGTTGAGCTGAAATGAAATTTTGTATATTTCATCTATAAAATGTCTTTTCATATACACTGGCACTGCCAAATCTTGAAGAAATTCACAGACATATGATTTTAATTGAATATATTCATCTCTAGGAAGGAATTCATGTATTTCGTTTGGAAGCACTTTTTGATATTTGCCTTTTAACACATCATTACATAGCAGATTAATCACTTCCAATTGAAGGTAAGATGGAAGGAAGCTTTGTCAGTTGCACAGTTAAATGAACTTTAAAATATAAAAATTTCCTTTACATTTTCTTCAAGATCAGAATAATGCTACTGTACCTGCAGTTTTATCTCAGAACTATAGTTCTGCCTATTACCAATTTGTTTAAAAATGGGGATCTAGTTTATTGTTTAAACTTATAGCATAAGGCTTGTAAAATTATATTACTTGCGATTCAAACAATATCAGTTGTGAAAACTACTACCGTGTTTCCCCGAAAATAAGACATCCTCTGAAAATAAGACCTAGCACATGGAAAGATAAGACATCCCCTGAAAATAAGACCTAGCACAACTTTGGGAAAAAAAATTAATATAAGACAGTGTCTTATTTTCGGGGAAACAGGGTATACTGAAGTATATACTTCATATATTAAACACTCTTCTTCCTAACTTAATGTTCATTAAGGAACATTATCAAGTCCACAGCAAAAGCTAATTTCAAAAAGTGCTCAGTATTTGATATAAGTGGTTGAGAGACATTCTAATTCAGGAAAATTTCATTCTTGGTCTTCAGTTCAAAATCTACCGCCAGCCAAAACCAGTTTGGCTCAGTGGATAGAGTGCCGACCTGCAGACTGAAGGGTCCCGGGTTCGATTTTGGTCAAGGGAATGTACTTTGGTTGCGGACACATCCCCAGTAGGAGGTGTGCAGGAGGGAGCTGATTGATCTCTCTCTCATTGATGTTTCTAACTCTATCCCTCTCCTTTCCTCTCTGTAAAAAAAATCAATAAAATATTTTTTTTAAAAAAAGAAAAGCTTTGTTTAAAAAAAAAAAAAATCTACCAGACAAAAACAGTTAAGTCCATAAGAGTGTATGTGAAGCATCCATCTTATATAAAAACTGCTATTTGAATTTTAATCCTGCTATTTGGCTTCTGTATATGTTTGCTTGCTTAAATAATAAGGAAAATAAGACTACTCTCACTTCAGAGAGAACATTAAACCTTCCCCGGATGAAATTATCAGTGCTGGCACTGATTAAAGGCCAGGCCTTTGGTTGAGGTCTCAAGGCCCCAGCACATAGGGCTCTTTAAGAACTTACAAAGGGGACCAGAAACACTCCATATTTGGGAGACAAAGAAGATAAAAACATATAAATAGGGGAAATTCCTCCATGTTGGGGGCCAGAATTTGAAAGGCATTTTTATCTGGGTCCACGCATAATAAATGTAACTCCATCTAAGTATTGCTTGCTTCTTTTCCAGTTTTCTATAACACATGAAGTATACTGTTGACGTGACTCTATCTGTAACTTCTGCAGAGCACCTTCTAATGACTAATACAGAGAGTGAACTTAGGCTTAAAATACTTTACATCTTCATGAGCTTCATGAATTTTTTAAAAAAAACTAAACACTTCTCTGCTCTACACATATTTTTATGACTATTGGTCATAACGCATCTTAGCAGATTCTACTTCAAGGGTTTTCTCAACTTCTTTGAAATTATTCTCACCTGTATTTGTTCCACACAAACTATTCATAGATAAATCTTCCGTCACTTCAAACTTATCATTGACTTCTCTAATAAGCAACTGGCTAATAATGGTAACATACTCTGACTTACCAATAGCCAAGGAAAAACACTCAAGATCATTTGCATTGTTCTTATTTATTTTTTCCCCCTTATTTTGAATTTATTGGGGTGGCACAAAATTAAAAGGTTCCAGGTGCACAATTCTCCAACATCATCTGTACACGGTATTGTGTTTTCACCACCACAAAACAAGTCTCTGCCAATATCATTTATTCCCCCTATACCTACCTTCATTTCCCATGATCCCACCTCCCCCCAAGAATCCTCACAGTTGTCCCAGTCTATGAGTTCCTTCTTTTTTCCCTCTTTTTCTGTCCAACCCCTCTATCCTCCCACCGAGCTGTAGCACAACCCCACAAAAGATGTCAGCCTGCTCTCTAAGTGTCTGTCTCTATATTGCTTGTTAGTTCATTTTGTTCATTAGGTTCCACATATGAGTAAAATCATATGGTACTTGTCTTTCTTTGGCTGCCTTATTTCACTTAGCATTGTGTATTGTTGGTTGGCAATGCAGATTGGTTCAGCCATTGTGAAAAGAGGTATGAAAAATAAAAGTGGAATTGCTTTATGACACAAAGATTCCACTTCCTGGAATTTGTCTGAAGAATCCCAAAACACTAATTTGTAAGAATATATACACCCTTACGTTTATTACAGCATTATTTACAACAGCCAAGATTTGGAAGGAGCCAAAATGTCCACCAGTAAATGAGTGGATTCAAAAGCTGTGGTACACTCATACACTGGAATACTTCTTAGCTGTAAAAAATGAAGGAACTTTTATCCTTTGAGACAGCTTGGGTGGGCCTGGAGCTCATTGTTTGTAAATTGACTATTGATGTTGCTTCTGATGTTTTCAACTCTTTGAGAAACTGTTCTTTTCAAAAAATTGATAATTTTAATTACTTCCCCTGCCCACATTTCTTCAGTTGCTAAATTTGCTTGCTTGGCTAACAAATGAGCTTCTGAGAAGTTTAGTTGCAGCCTCATTTTTGTCTTTTATTTTTGTGAAGAAATACTTTTTGTGATTTTATTACCTTTTCTAATTGTTGTTTTCTTATGAGTTGTAGATGTAAAGAGTGCATAGTCTAATAATAACATTTATGTGGCATTGCTCTAGTGTCATTGCTTATTAAAAAAAAAAAAAGATATTTGGCCACCTACAAAATAATTCACCAGTGTATTACAATTGTAATATTCAAACTCCACTTTTTTGCTTTTTTATTATTTTGACATGACATGCAACAAATAAAACAAATGTTATTGTTTAGTGATATATATGGCACCAGAAATGTTGTAAAATTATAACTGTCACTGTGCTTTGTAGTGAACCAAGCAGCAGTGAGAAGCAATGAGACTGTATGTAACATATGCTCTGGATCACAACTGCTCAGCTGTGCTGTTGGAGCATGAACGCAGCCATAGACCATGCATAAAAAAATGAGTGTGGCTGTGTCCTAATAAAACTTTAATTATGGACACAAACAGTAGAATTTTTTACATGCCACAAGTTGTGCTATGATAATACCGTTTATTAATAAATCAATTTGACAGTGATGTTAATCATAATAATTAACATTTATGGCACCCATATTGAAGCCAGGAACTTTGCCTACTCTTTTATTTAATCCTCACAAAAGTTCTGGCTGAGAAGTATTAATTGCTACAGGTTTCTAAAGGAATTAATTGAGACACCAAGACGATAAATAACTTTAAGATCTCATAACCACTAGATGGCAGACCCTGGATTCAAATCCAGATCTGTCTTGTTCCAAAGTCTATGTATTGATGGTGGGAGTGTGGATGGGTAAAAAGAGGTCAACCAAAGAACTTGTGGATTCGAGGGTCCCAGGTTCCATTCTGGTCAAGGGCATGTACCTTGGTTGCAGGCACATACCCAGTGGGGGGGGGGGGGTGCATGAGGCATCTGATCTATGTTTCTAACTCTCTATCTCTCTCCCTTCTTCTCTGTAAAAAAACAATAAAATATATATTTTTAAATTCCAAACTTAATTATAAGCAATATTAAGTACTAATACACAGGTATTCAGAAATGCATACAGTTCTTCTAAATAATCCATCTTTTGTGACACTATTTATAAGTTAACAAGGGTCATTTTCACACGATCTTTGGATATTTGACTGGAGGGAAAGTCATTCCCAGGAAGCTTATAAAAATATGGCTCCTCCATAGGAAATAGTTGCTATCTGCTGGGCACTTTGCAGGCTACTTCAATTATATTGCCTCTAATCCTCACCATTACCCTGCCAAACAGGTATTTCTAGTGTCATTTCTTCAGAGCAGGCTAATAAAGTTCATCCTGTTAATAATTATCTATGCTAGAATCTGAACTGAGGAGTGCTTGATTCAAAAACCTATGATTTTTATACACTAGGTGGCAAAAAAAACTCAAAAGAGAAAATATAATTATTCCATAAGAAAGTCAGGCTGCCAAGAGCTGCAGAATCCCTATAACTTGTCATTACTCTATGCATGGGGCTGGCCACACAGTAAAGCAGACAATAAGTCATATTATAGAATGAGTACAAGGAACTAGGCAAAATCCCGAAGTGTTCAAATCACTAAAACAAGTCATGGACATATTTATCAACTGCCCCACTTCCATCTTAACTTTGAAGCAATCATGATACTTAAATATGGTTATTTTTTTAACAGTTCTAATTCACACCAAACTTTTCAGTTGATAACTTATTATATAAAGTGTCTAGCATCATCACTTTTTCTATTATAATTTCCCTGAAAATTCCTCATCAAGCAATTTCTGGAGATTATGTTATTAGGAAAGCTTATATCCTTCTGGGTTGATCATATCCAGCAGCAATGTAAATGTGGGCAAAATTAACATAATTTGGGATACGTGAGGTGAAAATATGAATAAACAAAATATTTATATTTTAGCACATTTTAGTTACTTTACTCATCTAATACCTTTGTAGCTTTTACTAAAACAAAAGCATTATTCATTTTTCATTATTCAACATCCAGTGTCAGTAATCATAAAATTGAAATAGGAGTCATGCGGCAGAGTGGAGAGCAGTGGTACTCGGTATATGGCCTTCAAGCATTCTGCCAAGCTATACTGGGGGTGTTTGCTATATGTGCAAATTCTTAGACTGCATCCTGGACCTACTAAATCAGAAACTCTGTGTAGATGCTGGGGTTGGGCTGTGCAATTAGTGTTTAATCAAGCCCCATAGGTGATTCTGCTGCATGCTCAAGTTTGAGGAGCACTGTTTTAGAGAGCACTGCTACTCAACACAAGGTCCTCCAGCTGGCACCCTCGTCATCAGCTGAGTGCAGAAACTGGGACCACACTCCAGCCTATAAAAGCAGGAATTATATTTGATAAGATCCCCTGCTAGTAGTGCACACACTAAACAAAGACCTGAAAAAATATCTCATTGGACAACTACCTTCAATGTATTCCCTGCATCTCTCTCTTGTCCTAAAATTGCTGATGCTCATCTGTGGTAAACAAAAAGGACTCTCTGAATTCGATCATTTTAATTCTAACCTTGCCATTTCGTATATACAGAAAATAAAACCTAGAGAGGAATTGAAATCGGAACCCACTGATGGACTAAGTCTATTGACCATGGTTCTTTTATTAACCCTAGATGGTGTGATGGAGTTTGTATCAGCTTTTTCAGTGGTGGTGTATAATAGCTCTTCAACTGGCCTTGCCAAGTGCTATATTATCCACTTACTTCATTTAATCTTCTCTGTTAAACTATTAAAACTTTGGTCAGCGTGCAACTAGGGAATCTCTTCCGTCTCCCTCAGTCAGTATGGAGACTATATTCCATTTAAAAGATCATAAGCTGCCAAAACTGGTTTGGCTCAGTGGATAGAGCGGTCAGCCTGCAGACTGAAGTGTCCCAGGTTCGATTCCGGTCAAGGGCATGTACAGTGGTTGCGGGCACATCCTCGATAGGGGGTGTGCAGGAGGCAGATGGTCGGTGTTTCTCTCTCATCAACGTTTCTAGCTCTCTATCTCTCTCCCTTCCTCTCTGTAAAAAAATCAATAAAAATATATTTTAAAAAATAAAAATAATAGATCATAAGCTGTGGTCAAAGAACCATTGGTTATGAGACGCAAGTCTGCTATTCAGCCCCGGTATAACAATATATTAATTGTGGTTTTTGATAGGCCACTGATTGCTCTGAAGCTCAATCTTTTAACATAAGAAATGTAAATATTTTTGAATTAATAATTTTAAGTTATCCTGAATTCCCACCCAATCACTTCAGTTAACTTAGATGGCCAAACTGGGGTCATCAAATGGGTTTGCTTTGATGGGGCAGAAGGAGTTGGCAAAGCAAGGTTCAGCATCAAGAGATCTTATTGGGGGTCGTTGTGTGAGCAGGTATACAGAGATACCACCAATCCTCTTCCCTGGCATGTGAATGGGCCTCCAGGTAGCCACCAAGGCAACATCCTTTCATGGACTACTTTCTTCCATAAGTGTTAGTCTTCATATATGCATGTTCTCAATTCCTGATTTGAATTTCAGGAATATTTGTGTTCTCCTCTCACCATGATTTCTGGCTCCAATAGTGGAATTCTTGTTCCCTCTTATCCTTTCGAAGGCTGTGTTGGGCCAAGCAGTTTTGGGGACACTGGCAACAGTGATCCTCAGGCACAAGCAGGCTTCTCTGACACGCTTCATTTAATAAAAATAGTTTGGGGCCCTAGCATAAAACCATTCACCCTTCTGTCTTAAATTACTTTACAGACATTAATTCCCATAGAATCTCTGCAAGGCACACATTATAGAGCCATAGATTCATAGAGACTTAAAGGTTTAAGGGACTTCAGAGATCATCCACTTCAAATCACATCATGATTTTTCTAGAGAAAAATTTGAAATCTCAAAAGGTGAAGTGACTTGCCTAAGCAGTTCTCTCTTTAAAAATGGGAATTCAAAACAGGTGAAGAACTCCAGGCCACAGCAGAGAATGCATTTTTAATTACTGTAGAAATTAAACTTTAAATTGCATTTACTAGCCTTGAGAAGAAGTTCATTCTATCTTTTTGAAGGTAGACCTAAGGAGGGGGGAAATGGACAAGAGGTTACATAATAAATTGGTATGTCAATGAGTGACAATATAGTGTGCCAGTGAGTAGAAGAAACAATGGCATTTCTCCTCACCTAATTTGAAGGTATAGGACGGGAGAAACTGCTAGAAATGAATCTCTTTGTATCAAATTTGATAAGCTCTCTTTCCATCTTTAATTCTAGATGCATCCAATCACCTGTTACTACTTTGTCACCCACATTTCCTACCTCCCTATATGATTCATCTGTCATTTGAAAAAAAAAACACTAAAAAACAAAACAAAACAAACAAACAAACAAGGATATGGGAAGGAGAAGAAAAAAATTGATTGTGAAGAGACATACTGTACCATAAGGAGAGATGGGGGAGGATCATCACAGAATATTTTGCATTTGTTCAGAGAAAGGAGAATGGCACAGAAGCTCCTGAGATAATAGTATTTATCTCATCAGTACAAAGCATTTTCAAAGATTCAAGGCTGCCGTTTGAGAGCTCACAGGGAGCATACTTTACCCTACCATAATATTAATGGGACTAAATGTGTAATAGTGCAAATAAAGTGCTATGGGAGAGCATAGAAATAGATATGAATTCAAAATGGATGAACTTGGGAAGACTGGGGGGAGAATTCAAAGTGGTTAGCAAAATGACGTTATCAGGAAAGGGCACTCCAGATAAATAGGAATGTATTTTACCATAAGCATCATTTTTTTTCTTTCCCTAAAAGACAAAAACAAATCAAATAAAGGTCCCAGGGAATGCAGTCAAAGGACTAATTTGTGAAAAAAATGCAATAAAATGAAAATATGAATCATGACTAGTGGTAACTATAAGATTTCACTTGAGAGAACTTACTTGGAGCATTTTGGGAGTGTTTACTGCTGATTGATGGATAAGGTAAAGGGGAGGTAGGGTTATACAGAGAATGGAGAAATATTGAGATAAATTAGAAGACAAGAAAAACTGCAAAAGCACCATTGAATGCTGGATAGTATAATCAACTAAGAACATCATTGACAGAATATTAGAAGATATATGGATTTGACCAAATCATAAAATAATTTTTATTCCCTAAATTCTTGGGGGTAGCTCTTTCAAGCCCCCCCCCTTTTTTTTTCAGCCTCAAGAGACATGATTGAATCTATAAATGTATTTCTCAAAAGACACAATAAAAAACTCTGATTGATAGCCTAAGAATATAAGGAAGATTTAGTTAGGGTCATATGGTAAGTGTAAGTAGACAATGGCAATATTTTAATATAACAAATAAGTGTGGTTTTTCTTCCTTAAAATATAGCAGATTGGAACAACTAGTGATCTTAGTGTTTATTATTGATTTGTATAACATCATAGATGAATTTTAATTTACTTATATTGAGTGAAAGATTCCAGACTCCCCATCTCTGCCCCCAAAGGGCACATTCTGTATGGTTATATACATAAATCTCTAGGAAAAGAAAACTAATGGCCAAGAAATGGATTAGTAGAGGCTTGGACTAGGGCCAAGGTAGGATAGATTATAAAGGGGCATAATGAAATATTGGGAAATTATGGATATGTTTACTATTTTGATACATAGTTTTATAGGGCACTTTATACATGTGCATTTTCATGTGTGCCAATTAAACTTCATTACAATAGCTTAAAAATAACATGAATACCAAGAGATCTATTAATATTTGCCCCTAGAATCCTAATATATAAAAAGCCAGGGGCTGTCACAACTGGAACAACTGGATGGATAACCGAACAGCAGGCTGTGTGGGGTGACCAGGCCAGCAGGAGGGTTAGTGAGGGATGACCAAACAACTGAATAGCAGGGTACTTGGGGCAATCAGGCTGGCAGGGGGGTTTAGTGAGGGATGGCCAACCAACTGAATAGCAGGGTACTTGGGGCAATCAGGCCGGCAGGGGGGTTTAGTGAGGGATGGCCAACCAACTAAATAGCAGGCTGCTTAGGGTGACCCTCCAACAGAGGAAGACAGAAAGGGGTGACCAGGCAGCCACCAGCCAGGGGAAGGCAGTGAGGGGCAACCAGGCTGGTGAGGAGGCAGTTGGGGGTGACCAGGACAATGGGAGGGGACCAGTTAGGGGCAATCAGGTTGGCAGGCAGAGGTGGTTAGGGATGATCAGGCTGGCAGGGGGAGAAGTTAGGGGCAATCAGGCAGGCAGGCAGGCAGATGAGCAGTAGGAGCCAGTGATCCCGGATTGTTTAGGCCTGGTCCTGGATTGGAAAGGGTGCAGACTTGACAAAGGGGACACCCACCCCCATGCATGAATTTCATGCAGCATGCCTCTAGTCTGTAATAATCTTGGCAAATTTGGGTAACACCTAAGTATATGTGCCTTTCACACAAGATATCCCTTCTAATCATGGAACAGGGAAACTTACTTTATAGTTATTTTAAAAAAGAAATGTAACTATTATATCTATGAAAAAATAGAGTATTTTTGTAGTTCATTGGCAGAGCATGAAAGGCTCGGGACCTCTTGTCAGGATGACTGCTCCTTATACCAATAATGGCTTTGGTTTACTCTGTGATTTTGAAACTTAACCTTACCTTATCACATGCAAAATAAAATATAAAATATCTGTGCCACACTTTACTTACAAAAGATGAAATTATTTAGAAATATTTAGATTTTTTTGTATGTGCAAAGCAATAGGGATACAAAAATAAAGAAGATATAGTACTTTTTCTCTTGAGGGTTGTATTTCTCCCCATAGGTATGTAGATAGAAAGAATGAAAGAAATATAGGTAGATAAATAGATATATATGAAAATCAATCATAAAATACTTTAAAATTTATAATAATGTATGAAGAGTATAGTAAAAATCCAGAAAAGGAAGCAGCTAGTTATCTGAGAGAAGAGGAAGCAACATTTTCATTGTTCTTGAAGAAAAAGTTCAGCAGAAAAGAAAGTATAAAGATTCAAGATGGAAGACACATGTGCAAAAGTTTACAGACCTAAGTGGACTTAGTACTTGGAAGATGGCTTAAAATGTGTTGTGCTTGGTGGAGAGAGCAAATGTGGGAGAATGTTAAAAGATGATTCCGAGAATAGTTTGGGGCTATATTGGGATGGACCTTGTATGCTGTCCTGGAGAATCTATATATAATGGAACCACTAGAATTTTTAAGCATGAAAGTATATAATTAATATAAAATTGGCATAAATGTACATTGCACTAGCCAAGAAAGATAAATGAATATAATAAAATAATCAATGCAAATATAACTCACTGGTTAAATATTGGACCTTTACAATGAATAATTTTGGAGTAATATCAAGAAAAATTGATACAGGGATGCAACCAAAAATGTGCCTAATTTTTTTCCTGTGAAAATTACTTTTTGTAATGTAAATCTATATTAATTTATATCAATTAGCTAAGTCATGATTATATTTCTTTGTTATTTAATTTAAAGTCTTAATATTAGTGTATTACCATAGATCAAAGACTTTTTTAGAAAAAAAATATTGACTAAATGTAGCTTCCTCTTGGGAAATAAAACCTTGTAAAATTTAAACGTGCTTGAGAAATGCAAGGCCAGTTTAAAAAGTAATGATTATTAAAGGCTTTTAATCAAGAAAATTGCTTGTTTAAGAAAAGCAGAGTAATTATCAGATATTTTTCAGATGCATGGAGTGGAAGACTTGTATTTAGATGAATGTTTTTCCCTGACTGGAGTCAGATAATGCCTTTGTTTGGCTGACATTTTCAAAGATTACTGATCTATTCAATATTTATATCTAGTTTCTTACATGGTGGTATAATATGATTACACCTCTCTGACAGCTGTCAGTCTGTTCTCTGTATTTATGAGTCTATTTTGTGTTAGTTTATTTCATTTATTAGGTTCAACATATAACTGAAATCATATGGTATTTGTCTTTATCTGGCTGGCATACTTCACTTAGCATAATACTCTCCAGGTCCATCCCTGCTGTTGCAAAAGGTAAGATTTTCAGAACATTTCTTGAACAAAGTGTCCCACAACAATGTAAGTTTGAAAAGTACTAGGGTTTATAGTGTTGTTATGTAATTTTGCAATTATTTTTGACTGTTATAAGATCTAAATCCAAAACCTTCCATAAATACAATCATGCTAAAGATTTATTTAAATCTTTTATTTAATTTTATTTCTTGTTAGGACAGGAAATTCATATATGTAACCAATATAATCATTAGGAGTTTTATACCAACCTAACTTTTATAAAAAACCTTATGAAAGGCACCATTTATTCTATTTGAAACAAAGGACTTGGAGATTCAATAATTTTAAATAACGCCATAGATAAATGATAGTTTTGGAATTTAAACTTAAATCTATCAATTCCAGTTATTACTCTCATTCCTTTGCAATTAATAAACCATCAATGAAAATACTGATAACAGAGGAGGAAATATTCTAAGGTATCATGTAACCTGCTCCTATAAAGTCTACCTTGGGTCCTTGAATTGTTCAATTCAACAAGTTTTCAATGAGCACTTATTTTGTGACCAGAATCGTAGATCATATAAGATGAGCATGACAGAGATCCTGCCCTCTAGGGGTTTATAATTCAGCCAGGAAGATAAGCCCTTAATGGGAAGCTATTATAAATTGAACTGAGGTCCATGGTACAATCTAGGTTTCCTGGGAGAAGGAGGAATCACAGATCGTAAATACAGAAGCTTAGTCCTTCTACAAGTAGTAACAATTCATCTTTGCAGGTATATGTAAAACAGGAGGAGTCTAGCCAAGTTCTTAAGCAGGAAGGAGAAGGTAGCTCTTAACATCGATTTTAGAAGAACCAGACAGTGCAAACAGAGAAGAAGTTACATTAATCATGTAGCTCCTTGGTTAGGAGCCGCGTCCTGTACATTCCCTGTCATATCAGAGCAGTCTGGTGTCACAGCCTTGGTAAGCATGGCCTGTACCCTTTTTGAGGGCTTCCAGCCACAGTCTCCCAAACTGACATTCTCAGACATCAGGAAAAGCCCGGGAACAACCTCTGAGAACATGTTCTAGTATCAGTGAGGTCACATCTTCCACTGCAAAACAATTGCAGCAAGAACTGCAATTTTTAGGTTAAATAAATAAATAAATAAATAAATGCAAACATAGGAGTTGCTTTAGCTTCAAAGTGAAATAAGTACAGGCTAAATGGATAAGTAGCTATAATTTCATATTTATGAAATTGATGCTTCCTGTGGCCAAATCTCACTTACGTTTAATCCTATCTATAACCCCTGGTGCTCGCACAAAGAGAGTAATCTTTTTAATACCAACCCTTTCTAGGTTTGGAAAACCTCTAGATTGTCCTTATCTTACTTAGGGAAAAGGAAGGTTCAAATAATAGAAATGAGAATTTCCATCCACTCTACCATAGAATTAAAAATTGAAAGTAAGAGTGGGTATGTATGGGAGAGTGGGGCAATGGTAAAATATGTACAAAGATAATAATTTAATAAAAAAAATTTTAAAAAGTAAAATGAGGTATCACACCATAAATGTGCAGTCATTGGAGATGCTCAGCAAAGAGCGTATTGTACCTCATGTTCTTTTTGCAAACAAGTTCTGGACCTCCACAGCAATTTGATCCATATTAACTAGCATTTCAGCTATTTTTGTCTGTAACTGGTATTAAAAAGGAAGCTTATTTATCTTTTTTGCATTTGAGAAGCTGCTTCCTTCCTGGCAGTAGTGAGGTTGGCAGAGTTGACGCAGACCTGATCCAGATTTCTAATGGACACTGGGAGAGGGCTGTGCAAACTCCAGAATCTCTGGATAGTGGTCACCAGTCTGCATCTTTCCATTCCTTAAAGGGACAGCTGCTTCCAGCACCAGGAGGTAACTAGTATGGTTGGGCATGTGGGCCCATAGAAACAGGCCTTCAAGGCACCTTTGATAGTTCTACTCTTCTGGAACTTGGCATCATGGCTGTATTTTCTATGCCACAGAGGTGACTCAAACCCTGTTTGCTTTTGTTCCCTCCATGATATCCTGGGTCCAGGGCACCAATTGCATAGGATAACAGCAATGTGGGATACATAAGAAGGGTAGATTAGTCTTAGCTGGTTTGGCTCTGTGGATAGAGCATAGGCCTGCAGACTGAAGGGTCCCAGGTTCAATTCTGATCAAGTGCACATGCCTGAGTTGCGGACTTGATCTCCAATGGGAGGTTGATCAATGATTCTCTCTCATCATTGATATTTCTATCTCTCTCTCCCGCTTTCTTCCTCTCCGAAATCAATAAATATATATTTAAAAAAATAAAATTTATAGAGGGGTAGGTTAGTTGACAAGGAAAACCCTGGAGAAGAGAGGTGGAAAACAATTTGCAAACACAGTCTCAACTGGTTATCCCAGAATCCAAGAGCAACCCACTGACTTTAGCCATGTTTTCATCAGTATAATCCAAGCAATGAACTTATGGATTCACAGCCAAGTGAAATAATTATGACACAAGCTTAGGACATGGGGTCTCTGAGCCATGTCAAGGAAGGATGCTCAAAACAATTTATTTTGGCATTTTTGTAATTAAAAAAAGAAAAGAAAATGGATACATCTTACAATGTTCCATCATTAAAGAAATGTTTTAACGTGTATGCTATTAATGTATTTATGGAGGTGATATATGGAAAGTAGTTAGAGCAATGGCTGGGGCTTGATAAACAGTATGTAGCCAGATGGGTTAGTTTTATTTCCTTCCCCACCCTGGAATTGTAAGCTCATTGAAAGCAGTGTGTTTGTCAGTTTCATTCACTATTGTATCCCCTGCTCCTGGAACAATAGGCCTGACACAAAGTAGGTCTTCAGTTAGTATTCTTAGAATGAGTCTTGTATACCTGGAAGGCTCTTCATGCTTGATTGCTCCTCTTTATTCATTCTCTGCCTTGCTCTGATTCCTGGCAAGCTTACCTGGGGCTCCCTTCCCCTCTGGCTTTTAGTTTATATCAGCCCAAGCAGGCAACAGGACTGGCCAGTGAGAGGGGATATCTAGTAGTTCTCTCTGCTACTTCTCTGCAGTACTGTGGTTCATAGTGACTGAATCCCTCTACCTATGGCCAGACCTTCCAGTGGGGAAGTCTGGACAACCCTCCCCCATGGACACAGTTCTCCTTGATTTATTGTAAGTAACAAAGAACATCCTTGCTCTGTTTCCTCGGGCCTTAAGGTGGTAGCTACTTTCTTCTGTTAATAAAACCTGGGATACTTCACCATCCTCTGCTGTTGCCCTTAATTCTGCCCACTCATGTTTCTTGTTGGGACCACAGCTGTTGCAGAAGCTATGCAATGCCCTGCGGCTATTAAATTGTGTGAAGAAGAAATAGATGCACTGATATGAAAACAATTCCACAATGGCTATGTTAAATTTTTAAAAAGACCAAAAAAAGATACCCATATATAATTTATCCATAAACAAGGTTTGCTATGTTTCGGTTTAATGCTGTTTCTGGCATTCAAATCTATAGGGCACTATAATAGAAAAACAACTGACTATCTAATACACACCTGGACAGTTCAGTGGTTTCAAAAGAGCTTTAACTATTTAAATATTTAAGGGACTGTAAATCCTAACCAACTTATGCCATTACAGCAGTAATACAGGGACATTGATGCAACCCCATTCCTTAGGTGCCACACCCTCTGGCTGTACCACAAAGAAAGAAGAGTCCATGGCAAGAATCCTATTTGCAGTACCAGCCCCAACCATCATTCACAACCTGACACAACAGCATCATTCACTGTCATTCCTTCAACTTTTATGGCACTTCTGTTTATAAAGTGATGATCAAAGAACAGACGATAAAGTCTTTAAAACTTCTAGTGTTTAGACATTCAGATATTTTCTACCATATTTAAATACTGTTGATTCAACAACTCAGGACTTTCCCAGGTAAAATTTGAAATGCAGAGGGCATTTCCAAAGAATGAGGCATGCCGCTTTAGAATGGGGGAGGAGGGCAGTTTTGTAAGCAAAGGAATTAACATCCAGGTTTGTTGTGGGTAACTTTAGGATGAGCAGATATCTGTACCTGCCCACCAGAATGTTGGAAGTTCACTCATGATTAAGTCATGTGTTCAGTCCAGATGGTCTCAAAAACACAATACACTTCCAGGGCTGTGTCCCTGAAACAGCTCCTCGTGAAGAAATGGTGGGTGGAACTTACATTCCAAGGTCAGGGGATAGGGTGAGGAGCCTGTCTAGAAGGTCAAACTGTCAGGCCAACTGGAAGGCATATCCCTTTGCTGACCTCCTACAGTAAATTCTTAGAAAAAAATTGGATCAAAGTATGTGTCAACTATATCCAAGTAGATTGAAATCGGCATAGGCATTGCAGAAGTTTATATTTCTGTTCTATAAACTTCTGTATCATTGAAAAACTGTTTTACAGTAAGTCCATACTTTATTTTCTAATTTTGTAAATAGATTTAAATAAAAATTTTACTATATACCTTTATTGATTTCAGAGAGAAAGGAAGAAGAAAAGAAAGATAGAAACATCAATGATGAAAGAGAATTATTGATTGGCTGCCTCCTACATGCTCTACTCTGGGGATTTAGCCCACAACCCAGGAATGTGCCCTGACTGGGAATCAAACTGTGACCTCCTGGTTCATAGGTCAACTAAGCAACACCAGCCAGGCAAATTGAAATAAAATTTGACACAAAAGAATGATAGGATCTAACAAAATTTTGATATTTCTATGGAAGAGCAAAAGAAGAGAACAACTTGACTACACACATAGCCCTCTGAGATCAGCATTTGAAAGAACAGGTAAGAAAAAATGAGAAGTGATTCAGGGTGATCATTAGGATCACTAGCCTGATAGTGTGATGGAGTGCCTTACATGGGTCAGGGAGGCCTGCAGCAATATGGTCAGGATAGCCCAAAGCTCAGACTGTGTTGAGATCTATGAAAAGAAGATCGACACAATTATTATTATTTTTTTCCTAAAAGCAGACAAGAACACCAGCTGAACAAGAAAGGAAACTGTTTAGGAAAGATGCACACTTTTGTTACCTTGACAGAAACACTACACAGAGTCAATGATTATTTTTTTCTGTTTTGTTTTCTTTAACAAGGAAATGATTTAAAAAAGGTTTCAGAGGGAAATGAAACTCAATACATGAGAGAAGTTATAAAGTGAATACAGTGACCCTTTAAATAGCACTTAGTTTTCACATACCAAAAGATTATTCTAGTGTAATAAAAAGAATTTTTAAATGTTTTCAAGAACACCATTGACAATCTTTCTGAATCAAAGAAGTTTAAGGAGATGAACCCATGATCCAATGTTTTAAAATAAGAGATGCTGATTCTGAAGACTCACTAGACCTTAATCGTAGGTGTGTTTGAGTGTGTGTGTATCTTTTATTCAGTCAGTATATTACTTATGAAGAGATACTGTGTTAGTTTGCTAGGACTTCCATAACAAAGTACTGCAGACTGGGTACTTTAAACAACAGAAAGGTATTTCCTCCCAGCTCAGCAGGGTTGGCTTCTTCTGAGGGCTTTGCTCCTCAATGTGAAATGGGCTTCTTCATCTAGTGTCCTCACATGGTCTTCTCTCTGTTTGCCTATGTCCCAATCTCCTCTTCTTTTTCTTTTCTTCTTTTCTTTTTTTTCTTTTTCTTTTCTTTTCTTTTCTTTTCTTTTCTTTTCTTTTCTTTTCTTTTCCTTTCCTTTCCTTTCCTTTCCTTTCCTTTCCTTTCCTTTCCTTTCCTTTCCTTTCCTTTCCTTTCCTTTCCTTTCCTTTCCTTTCCTTTCCTTTCCTTTCCTTTCCTTTCCTTTCCTTTCTTTCTTTCTTTCTTTCTTTCTTTCTTTCTTTCTTTCTTTCTTCTTTCTTATGCCTCACTTGAGGATATTTTTCTGTTGGTTTTTAGACAGAGTGGAAGGGAGGGGGAGAGACAGAGAGAGAAAGAGAAACATTGATGTAAGAGGAACACATTGATTGAGCCTGCAACCAAGGTACCTGCCCTTGTCTGGAATCAAACCTAAGATCCTTCAGTCTGAGAGCCAACACCCTATCCATTGAGGCAAACCTTCTAGGGCCCTAATCTCTTCTGTTAAGGACACCAGTCATATTGGACTCGGGCCAATGCTAGTGACCTCATTTTATTTCTTACATGACCCTATCTCCAAATACAATCTCATTATGAAATACTAAAGGTTAAAGCTTCAACACATAAATTTTGGAGGGACATGATTCAGCCCATAAACAGATATGTATCACCTTTAACTGAGGTTTAATTATTTTGCTTTATGTCTTATTCTTGATATGGTTATGTGAACTTCTTAAAGAATGGGATGCTCTTTTGTCTTTATATCTCACTAGAGGCCTGGTGCATGAAAATTCATGCACTGAAGTGGGGGTCCCTCAGCCCAGCCTGCCCACTCTCACAGTCTGGGAGCCCTTAAGTGTGGGAGATGACCCAGCAATGAGGGGAAGGCGATGCCCCATCACACCTCTGCTGCTGCCAATGAAGGCAGTGCAAGCCTCCGGTGGCCCTGGTTACCTGAGCCTCGGGCAGTCCTAAGCAGCTGGGCAGCCGACGGCTAAGGCTTGCCTGCACCTCAAGCTGTGTGCCTGCCACTCTGGAGGGGTTGGGGGTACTGGGTGCTGTTGTCTTATGGCTGCGGATGCTGCCATCTTTGAGGGCATGTCAGTCAATTAGCATATTCCCTGCTTATTGGCTGTGGGCACTGCCATCTTTGTGGTGATATGAGAGTCAATAAGCATACTTTCTCTTTATTAGATAGGATAGCATATTTAACCATCAAGGTGATCCCTGAATGTTTGTTGAGGAAGAATGAATGAATGATCTAAAGATACACATTGAGCAGCAATGTCTTTCTCATCTCTAAAAGCATTCTAATTTAGACTGTAAGACCATGTGTGAATGTTACTAAAGAGAGAGATGTTAGAAAACAAAACACCTAGGTTCCTTCTGTTAGAGCCTGTGATGAGCGTGAGAGGGAGTCATGACAGGCGTAGAGACAGCTGTAGTGAAACCCTGTACCACCTCACAGATTCCTTTCTTCTCTCAGCAGGATGATGTTAACCCCTGTTCAACCTTGCTCTTATGCACAAGAAGGTTCTCAGAAAAGACCCTCCTATCACATAGGAGGCATCTGCAGTTTAGAATAATCCCTGAAATTTTGCCTGTCTCCTCTGTGGCATTTACTGTCTTCTTGAGTTCTGACAGTTCATCAGACTTAGGGGGTCCTTCTATGTACATGGCAGTTGGATAATTCCAAACTTCATCATGGACTTGTCTCAATGCTGGAACCTTTTGACAATTCTTCAAACAATGTGACCAGAGCTTTTCAAACCATACTTCTACTTACCTGTTTGGCTTTCCCAGTACTTATTCCTCACACCTATATAATTGTATTAACCATTGTCAGGTGTCGGCAACCTGCGGCTCCAGAGCTGCATGCGGCTCTTTTGAAGCTTTACCGCGGCTCCGACAACTTGCAAGCCTGTGTGAAAATGAAGGTAACGTCTTACAGCCCTGATGTGCTGACACTGTGCACTGAGGTTCAGGAGCAAAAATCCCATTAACCAGGTAAATTAAATATTTTAATTAGCTATTAATTTGCAAAAATATATTTTACATTGTTAAGTGAAAAAGTCCTTTTTTTCTTCAGATTGACAGCTAACTGCACGATCCGGTATATAGCATTAAGGTAAGAAACAATATATGCAGTATTATATTTGTTTTAAATGTCGCAATGGTTTTGCTGCTCCCAGGTTTTTTTTTTCCTTCGGAAACGGGTCCAAGTGGCTCTTTATGTCTTAAAGGTTGCAGACCCCTGACCATTGTCACCCCAATAAATCTAATTAAAAAATGTCTAGGAGTCAGGCTCAATCCCCAGTAGGTGTCATGCAGGAGGCAGCCAATGGCTATTTCTTTCTCATTGGTCTCTCTCTCTCTCTCTCTCTCTCTCTCTCTCTCTCTCTCTCTCTCTCAAATAAAAACTTATTTAAAAAAAAAAGTAACTACCAATAAATCAATGCTGGCAGTGTTTATGATCTTTCTAATATGAAATATTTTTTAAGTAGTAATCTCTACTAAAAAAAAACAAAACACACAATTTAGCCACATACTTACCAAAACCACTGAAGGAAATTCGACTGATATGTTGAAATCAATTGACCAATTATTAATAAACTATAAATTATTATTTTTTAAATTAGAGTCATGTATAGAAATAGCTCACTGCTTAATAAATATTACTGATAAATATTACTGCAGCACGTTTTAAAATGATTTTCCAGGTGTCGCACCTATAGTTTCTTCAAAAAATAAAAGGTGGCAAATTAAAAATAAAATGAGAACATAATGATTATGAGAATGTACTTTAAAGTCAAACATACCAGAATTTTAACCTCAGCTTTTTTACTAACTAGAAGTGTGACCTTGGGCCTAACTTTCTCTATCTTCTAATAGAGTTAATGATATCTACCTTATTTGTGAATTTTAAAAATCATATATTTAGACATGCCTACTGTAGTAACAGTCACCTAGAAGCATTCTATAAACGGTACTTATTATGATGATGCAACCTGAACTAAATGTATACAGATATTGCAATGGGAATAGAAAAGACAATATGTTTCATGAGCACATTATGTTGTTACCCACATAAGAATGCAAATGATTTTTCTGACGCTAATGTTTTCTCACTAGCTGTTGCTTGGCTTTCATTGACTCCTAATGCCCTCTGCTTTTCCCTCAAGTGCTCTCTTTACTGAAGTCACCTTTACTTGAAAAAATAAAATAAAGGGAAAAAATCACAAAGAAAAAGTTTATATACATCATGAATTAAACTATACTTTAAGAAACCCTTTTTTATTGAGACCCTTGAACCAGGCCATTTCTAACTGACATGCTGCAGCTGTTGGCCCAATTCTCTCTGATTCCTGCTGTTAATGGTTAGTAAATATTTGTAAAGAAGCAATGATAAGGCAGCTAATTTGGTTCAAGTAATATAATCATGCTGGAATTCATTGTTATATTAATTATTTATTTGCCTTGTGGATCCTGACACACATATGCAGGTAGTAAATCAAATGACTATGGTGACTTTGATTTGTCATTTCTCAAGAGTCACTTTAGCTCTTGTTTTTCAAATTCACTGTGACACTTTTCTGAGTTTCCTAATTGCTGCAGATATTTTAAGCTTTTCATGTTAATTCTTCAAACACAGCAATGTTAAAGAAAAATTCTGATAATTGTTAAAATGTAAGAAGAACTTTATTCAAGACTATTGCAACAGGGGTATTGTAATAGGGAGCTAGATCAGGTTAACTCTGAAAATAGCAAAGACAGCTGGAATTTGTAGCAAACAAGCAGATTGAAGGGGTGCAGGAATGGAAAACTACTCAGAGGAGACATCAAGGGTAGGGAGATTCTTGCTAAACTGACATATCAAGAGTCTTGCTAATGCCGGTTCAAGAACTTAAACATTATGGGTGGGACATGAGGAATTTGATCAAATGGGGATGTTCACTAAAGAATCTGCACTTAGCAGAGCTGCCATTAGAAAATATGTAATATTTCTAGGATATAATATACCTTTGCTACAGAAATATTAATTATATTACCTCCAGGTCTTTCTTCTAAGGAGATATTTATTTCAGTCTCTATTTAAGATCAGACCACCACCACACCCTGAGACCAGGCAGATCAAGGCTTTAAGAAAGGGTCAAAGCAATTTGCACTTGCACATTATAAAATCAGATTAAAATATAGGGATAGCTGTTAAAAGAGACTTCTTTGCTTCTCTTTAATACACAATTGAAACAAAGGCAGATCATTTACTTTATCCTCCCTTTCCTTATAGTTACATGGGCTGACCATACTAATCATGTTTAAAGAAAGCAATTACTAAGAAATTCTTTATAGACATATTAATTAATGTCCTAGTTATTTATATTTATAAAAAGCCAGAGACCATAAGGCCGCAACAACCAGAACAACTGATTGCTATGACACCCACTGAGGTCAGCAAACCGACCCATTCAGGGATGGGGACAGCCAACCAAATTCCCCTTCCGCTCCCACAATCTTTGCCCCAGCCAGTCCACCCCCTATGTGTCCCCACCACCCAGATCAGCCCACAGCCTCACCCTTAGGTCTTTGGCTCTGATTGGTCCCCCCCACCCCATTAGGGGGCAGTGCTGGCCAGCTCATCACCCACAACTCCTCCCCATAGTTAGTCCTACCCCAGATCAGCCCTTGGACCCTCTTTCCAGCCATCTCTGTCCTTGTTGGTCCTCCACATACCAATTGTTTGTGGGGCCCGCCAGCCAACTGCCTATGCCCTTTCCCAAAAAAAAGCCCAGCCCCAATCCACCCCAGTTGGAGCCAGGCTGGCCAGTTCCTGCCCATGCATGAATTCATGCACTGGGCCTCTACTATCCTATTTAATAAAGAGGTAATATGTAAATTGACCCTCAAACCTTTACAAGATGGCTGCCTACAACCAAGCCAGCAGGGGTGTTAGTGAGAGACAACCAAACAACTGAACACCAGGCTGCGTGGGGTGATCAGGCCTGCAGGGGGGTTAGTGAGGGACAACCAGGCCAGCAACAGGGACAGTTGGGGGTGACCAGGCCAGCGCGGGGGGGTGGGCATTTAGGGGGTGACCAGGCCATCAGATGGAAGCAGTTGGGGGTGACCAGGCAAGCAGGAAGGGCAGTTAGGGGTGATCAGGCTGGTGGGGGGAGAGAGGGTAGTTAGGGGCAACCAGGCAGGCAGGGAAGCAATTAGGAGCCAGCAGCCCAGAATTGTGAAAGGGATGTCCAATGCCAGTTTAGGCCCAATCCCCGGGATTGGAGAGGGTACAGGCTGGGCTGAGGGAACCCTCCATGCAGGAATTTTGTGTACTGGGCCTCTAGTAGTGTATAAAAGAAAACTCTTTGTGGATTTATAATGTTAGTGTATTTGAAGTCATATTAAAAATGTTTACAATCTGCCTTCCCCTTAAGAAAAATATGGAACAAGACATTTGGGCTAGCCACTGCTAAAATAAAAAATAATTTCCCTTCTTCTGAATATGACTACTGACATACTGCCTTCTTCCATTCCCAATATAAACCTACTAGTTTCATACACTGATAATTTTGTTTAGCTACTTCAAACTAGAAACAGACTTGGTCTTGGGTGGGTTGTGCAGGAGCAGAGGTTAAAAAGGAAAAAGGAAAGGATAGAGAAAAGAGATGGAGGAGATGATGAGCATATTCCAAATTGGCCCTTTGGCTTGGTTTTGAACTAGCAGAGTAGGGATAGTGTAGCAGAGGCTGAAGCTGATGTCATTAAATTGGGACTCCGAGAGATTGCAGAACCCAAGAGACAAAGAATGGCCTGGAGAGGTAAAAACTGGTCTTGTTTCTGCTTAGAAGCCAGGGCTAAGGAAGTTCCAGAGGTACATTCATGTCTAGACATGGTGTTTCCTGACTTTTGATCACTACTGTGAGATTACTCCGGCATTCTCAGTAGATGTGCATATAGGTGAGCCAAATCAGGAGTTTAAGCATAAGGCAAACCTGGTGGTATCTGTGGCTGATTGAACATAAATGTGGCTTGCTCTTAGATATGACTTGGAGACAGTGATAGAGGGCTAGGGTCCTGCTATTTAGAGGTGAGGGCAATTGAGGTAGTAGCTATAACACTTACCAGTATGTATTTCAATTTATTCAAAGAGATTCTATGATTGCCTTCAGTTATTTATTTTTTGCAAATTTTAAAAATCTCTATTTCATCTATCATAGAATAATAGACTCATTGAAGTGATAGCTATTGTTCCAAAGTAGCTGTCACAGTCTTATCATTGGAAATGAATTACTTTCATACATGCATAGTCACATATGGTGTATAAGAAATGAACACTGTCACCTCCAGCTCCATGCAAACACATCTCTGCAGGACATCTGACAAATTGTCATTTCATTCCTGTCTGTCAGCTCTAAATTCTTATTTAGAGTAAATAATCCCTATTCATAGTAAATTCAAAACAGTCCCTTGGTACTCTCACTCTTTTTCCTTACTTCTGCCCTTTGCAACAATAGACTCACTCTTCTGCATGACATACCCTCAAAAATTTGAACATAGCAGCCTTTATGTCCAGCTCCATCCTGCATTTTCACTTTTCCAACCTGACTATTCTTTGGTTCATCAACCACTTCATTTACATCCAGGTTTCCTATCTTTCACCACCTAGTCAGTCTTCTCTGTACACTGATTGTTTATTGTCCCAATATAGCAGTCACAGTGAGATGCAAGATTTAAAAATAGGTTACACTTAAGGTATTTTCTTAATTGATAAGGACAACAGACATCTTTGTTTTAGGAAATAATAACATTAAATAAAACATTAAATCGCTGAATGAAGTGGAATTGGGAATAGATCATCTAGCAGCTTTCTGTGAAGGGGTTTGTGTTGCAAGGTGCCTACTGAAAACTTGCAATACATCAGTACAACACTCATAAAAATACTGTGGGCTCTTATCACCTACATTTCCAAAGGAGTGAACCGAGGTTCAGAGAAGTTAACTTGATGGAGAGACAAAGCTGGCAAATGGCAGAAGCTGAAGCTATGTGTGTAAGTACAGCCATGAATCCAACACAGGTTTTTTTTATTCGATCTGGTGCTTACTCCCTGTTCCAGAAAATTGATCAAACCTGTGGTTCTGGGAACCTCTCTCCTTTGCAGCCTGGAGGTCAGAAGTACAGGAAACAACCTCGACTCTGAATAGTATCCTGAGTTGGAGGGAGTCCTTGGAACCTTCAGTCAGAAGCCCAGGTAATAGCATGTGACTGGCATCTGAAGTGGGCAGGGGGAGCCCTCTTGTAGGCCTGAGCCTTTAGCCCGTGGAATGTGATGTGCATTCTGGTAGATAGTGTCAGAATTGAGTTCAATTCTCAGACACCAGCAGCGTATCTGAGAACTGCTTTGTATTTGTTGCATCGAAAGCAACCCCCACCCCCTATAAGTCCCAACCTACAAATTGAGTAAAACTGGATCCAGGAACCCGAAATGTTGTGCTAACTCGGCAACTTGTATTTAACTGGCTATTTTATTTTACCACTGAGTTCTTTGGTCTATGGGGATGATGCAACATTTCTATGCATCATAGAATTTTTGAGTCAGGAAAACTTAACATTTACCGAGGTACTCAGATGTACTATGTATTTTGTGGAGAGCATCTCATGTGCTGTAAAGATATAGAAGAAAACCTCTTGGAAATCCTCGGGTATTATAATCAACCCAGAGATTCTAAGTGACTCATCAAAATTCTCCGAGTAATTTTGTGCCAGAATACTTCAGATTCAATGCCACTGTTTAACTCATATTCATTGTAGCCCCTTCCCTGAAGAGGCTGGCAGAAAACCAGCAGCTGGAGTTTGTCTGAGTGAATGGATACAGTGCACGAGTTGAGAGAGTTGAGAGCAACAACTCTGGGGTTGGCAATCTGGATTGAAATGCTACCTCTGCCAGCTGCCCTTCTGTCTAAGTTTTCCCCTCTGGACAGTAGGGTGTTATTAATGGTACCTGATGTGAAGAATAAGTGTGAATGATGTAAATTAATAAGGCTTAGCACATAGTAATTGATGTGTGCATATTAACTTTAAAAATACCATGTGATTTTAACATATACAGGGCCATATGGACTATGACAATAAAGTATAATGATCTTAATTTCTTATAATATAGTCATATGTTAGGCAATGACTAAAGGATAGTTTTTCTTTTAATTGGAAGATCATGACACTGGTATGGGCTTTAAGGCCGTTTGATAGCTAAAAACTGTTTCTTTCCAAAATGGACATGGCTGGGAATAGGAAAAGCTGTCCTAGAACGCCCTAGACTAGGGGTGTCGAACTCAATCAGAGAAGGGGCCAAAATCTAAAATCCAGCCTAAATCACGGGCCGAATGGTTTACTGAACAGTCATAAACTGACAATGTCATAAACTGACAGCGGAGTGCAGTGATGACAGCGCGGTGCGGGCCACATTGCAAGGCCTGGCGGGCTGGATTTGTCCCGCGGGCCTTGTGTTTGACACATGTGCCCTAGACTGAGAAAAGAATAGGTAAATATAAGTAACTTAGTAGTTTAAAAAAGAAAATGAGTTCATGCCCTCACTGTTTTTACTCAGTAGATAGAACACAGGCCTATGGACTGAAGAGTCTCGGGGTTCATTTCAGTCAAGAGCACGCACCTCAGCTGCAGGCTAGATTCTGGGCCCTGATCGGGGCTTGTGCATTAGGCAACTCATCAATGTGTCTCTCTCACATCGATGTCTCTCTCTATGTATCTCTTCCCCTGCCTTCCAGTCTCTCTAAAAATTAATGGAAAATTAGCTTGAGGATTGACAACAATAACAAAAATAGCGTTACTTATTACTAGACTGGATGAAAAGATAAAACAACCTCTGTCTTTACGAGCTTTCTCTTTAGCAGGAAATATAAATAAGGAAATAATGTGTGACAGGTGCATGGCAGAGGTGGGCCCAGAGAGCATGAAATGTCCCTTCCTGGACTTACTGTCCAATTTCACAGTTAAAGACCAGAATCAGGCCACTCGCCTTAAATCCTGCTTCATCACTTACAGCTGTGTCATTCTAGCATAGTACGCAATTCCTCTTTTTCTTATTTTGGAAAAAGCTCCAAACACAGGGGTGTGTGTGTGTTTCCCCTTTGGTGTCTGAATCAAATTTCCCTTCACTTCTGTGATTCCTTCCTGGTAAGGATTCACTTCTGTAACACTGAGTGCCTACATGTTTATTTCTTGCAAATTCTATGGGAAGCAGCTGTGTGTGATGTTAAAGGTAATCAATCCAGGTAAAAGGGCAAGGTAGCGGAGGCCACAGGACATGACATGTTGGATAGCTGCAAGGATGACGCTGGGACTCCGATCATGCCAGGTTGTGGCTGGTGCTACCACAATCAGGATTACTGAAGTGGTTGTGCTACCGGCCCACCTCTTTGCAAGGCTGCCGCCACCAAGCTGGGTAGACAGACTCCAACCTCTGTCACACCAGGCTGCTGCGACCTTACCCACGAATGTCCAGGTGACAGGAATTAAAAAATTAGTACTCCTATTTTACTGACTCCTTTGCAGGAAGCCAGTTCCCATGCAAATTTTAAGCTGAGTCATAGAAACTAACTTCTAAAGAAGTAAATATATCAACATATCATTGTGTTCCCATGCTCTTATTTTCATTCATATGTTAACTGTCCCCACTGCTGGCCTGGTTGTCTGCAAAGGAGCAGAGACCAAATAAATGTCCTTCAATCTCAGTTCCATCTGCTCATTTTTAGCCGTTTTATACTTGTATCTCCACATGTCAATAAAAGTATTTTCGCTTCTCCAGTTCCCACTTGGCAGAGTAATGGTAGCATCCTAACAATTCTGGACAAAGAGATCAGGATGGGGGAAGGGGAAAAAAAGTTTCTAACTTGTCTCTAAATTACATTTTTATTTATTTATTTATTTATTTATTTATTTATTTATTTAATTATTTATTTATTAGCAATTATCCACTCTGCACCCAGCCTTAATCATCTGGGGAGAGTTCCTTATCCTTACTTCAGATTCAGCTTTTTTTTTTTCTTTTTTCTTTTTTTTTAATTTTAATAGTAGAACTTAACACTAAAGCCTTAATAATGGGCATATCAATCCTATCTTCACTAAACAGTTAATAGGACCATTATGGCTTTTAAATTAGCATCCTTGCATTTTCATTCTCTCCCACTCATGATAGTTTGCATTGCTTTTGACAAAGTATTTGCATCTATATTGATGGGCTACTATAACAATTATTGGCTAGATATTACATTGAACACGGGTAGTTCCTGTCACTGTGTTCAATCTTTGCTTTTGTGCAATTGTTTCACCTGCTCATTAAAAGAAACAACCTCAAATACTCATTTGCATGCATTCAGATGCTGCTTGCTGTTTTCTTTTAAATTAAATGTGCAAATTGTTACTTTTTGGCAAACTGACCATACAACAATTAGATAGAAATTGAGTCTTTCTTCAACTTTTCAGAAAGCATTAATATCTGTTCAACTTTCCAAATACATTTTCCTTAGTTTATTTTTCAGGTCTAGTGTGATTTCAATAATCAGTTCTTTTTAATGGATTGTTTAAAAAGAATTCTCAAACATTTGCATCAAGCTGTGCTTTAGAATTGGATTTAGGTACCACCCCTACTCCCAAGGTATTATTAGTGGAACATCAATGATGCTTTATAAGATATAGAAGAAAAGATGTCCTAAATGAACTGACTACTATTTTAGACTAAAATAAGATAGGACAAGACACCAAAGCCACTTATTTTAGTGGGAAAAAAATATTTTTTCCCTTCAATGCTTCTTGGAAAATACTCATGATCTTTTAGCTAAGGCTGTGACTGAGTATACGTTGTGACCTTTTAACTTTATTTGTTCTAGCTCTACCTTTTATTTTATTAGAGCCACAAGTTCTGAGTGTCTCCCAAGTCTGGTCCCTTAGCCCTCTGGTCTTCTCTATTTATATCCTTTCACTCCCAAAGCTTTCTTCTGACCTCTATGTGTGGGTGATCTCTAGCTCTGACCTAAATTCTAGCTTTAAATGTCTAAAACTTGCTAGAATATATTTTTATTGGACATCTTGAACTAAAAAGTCCGAAACTTGAAGCAGCTCATTGTTTTATATTTTATGGTTGCATCTATCAGTAAAAATGCAATAAATTTTTATGATGTTTGCTCAAAAAAAAATTAGTATTCCTATTTTATTGACTCTTTTGCAGGAAGCCAGTTCTGATGCAAATTTTAAGCTGAGTCATAAAAACTAACTTCTAAAGAAGTAAATATATCAATATATCATTGTGTTCCCATGCTCTTATTTTCATTTATATTTTTTACTGAAATTAAAATACATAAGATTAAATGTATCATCTTAACTATTTTTTTAAAAAAATATATTTCATTGATTTTTCACAGAGAGGAAGGGAGAGGGATAGATAGTTAGAAACATCGATGAGAGAGAATCATCGACCAGCTGCCTCCTGCACACACCCTACTGGGGATGTGCCCACAACCAAGGTACATGCCCTTGACCAGAATCGAACCCTGGACCCTTCAATCCACAGGCTGACACTCTATCCACTGAGCCAAACCAGTTTTGGCAAATGTATCATCTTAAACATTTTTAAGTGTGCAGTCCAGTAATGTGAACTATATCCACATTAATGTGCAACAGCTCTCTAGAACTCTTTCATCTTGCAGAACTGAAGATCTATATGTCCATTGAATGTCCATTTTTATTTTTCTCCTCTTCCTAGCACTTGGCAACCAACCACCTTTCGTTTTTAAGGGTTTGACTATTTTAGAGACCTCATATAAGTGGAATCATAAAGTATTTTTTGTGTGTGTGTGTGTGATTGACTTATTTTACTTAGTATAATGTCCTCAAGTTCCATCCATATTTTAACAGGTGACAGCATTTCTTTTTCTTTTTCTTTTTTTCTAAGGCTGAAAAATGTATCACTTTTTATATATATACTACTTTTTTTTTAAATCCGTTCAGATGATGACAGACATTAATATGGTTCATTCTCTTGGCTCTTTAACATAATGCTGCAATAAATACAACACACCATTAAATGTGTTTGCAAATATCTCTTCCAGATTCTGCTTTCAGTTCCTTTGATTCTATATGTAGAAGTGGGAATGTTGGATTATATAATACTAGAGGCCCGATGCATGGATTCATGCACCTGTGGGGTCCCTCAGCCTGGTCTGTGGGATCTGGCTGAAACTGGTTCTCTGACATCCCCCGACATCCCCCAAAAGGTTCCAGATCACGAGAGCGATCAGGCCAGGCAGAGGGACCCCACTGGGGCTCGATTGGGGTTGGGGAGGAACCATGGGAGGGCTCCAGGGTGTATCTGGCCCCCTCTTGCCCAGTCCTGTTCAGGGCCAATCAGGACCATCTCACCAAGTCCCGATTGGGGCTGGTAGGCTGTGGGAGGTTAGCCAGTTGGGGAAGGATCAGGGGAGGCCTCCAGAGTGTGTCCAGGCCATCTCACTCATTCCCAATCGGCCTGACCCCAGGAGCAAGCTAACCTACTGGTTGGAGCATCTGCCCCCTGATGGTCAGTGTATGTCATAGTGAGCAGTTGAGCAGTCTTAGCATATCATTACCATATTATGCTTGGGTTGAACAGTATTTTAGCATTATATATGATAATAAAAGCCTAGGTGGTGTCATGCCCTCACGAAATGCCCTTATGTGACATCATCACAAGATGGCACCACAAAATGGCTGGCAGGGGAGGGCAGTTGTGGGTGATCAGGCCAGCAGGCAAGGGCAGTTGGGGGATAGGGGAGGGCCTGCAGGGGAGGGCATTTAGGGGCAACCAAACCAGCAGGGGAGGGCAGTTGGGAACGAGATCAGTCCAGCAGGGGGGCAGTTGGGGGCAATTGGGCCAGCAGGGGAGGGCAGTTGGGGGCAATCGGGCTGGCAAGGGAGCACTTAGACGTCAATTAGGCTAACTGGGGAGCTGTTAGTGGGTGATCAGGCTGGCAGACAAAAGCAGTTAGGGGCAATGAGGCAGGCAGGTGAATGGTTAGGAGGCAGCAGTCCCAGATTGTGAGAGGGATGGCTGACTGCTGGCAGTTGGACATCCCCCAAGGGGTCCAAGATTGGAGAGGGTGCAGGCCGAGTTGAGGGACACCCTCCCTCCATGCACAAATTTTGTGCACCAGGCCTCTAGTATAGGATATAAAAATATAACTATTATATAGGGTGTCATAAAAATTGTATGCATGCACTTTGAATAATTATAAAGCCAGTGTTTATTAAAATACATTTCATTTCATTTTCAAAATTGAGCTATAAGCTACTAAAGTATGTATACATTTTTTGATACCCTGTATAATAAATAGTTATATTTTCAATGTTTTGAGGAATATCCATACTGTTTTCCATGGAGGCTATAATTTTACATTCCACCAATAGTACACAAGGGGTTCAATTTCTTCACATCCTTTCCTTTGTTATTTTTTGCTATTTGATAACAGCCATCCTAGACAGGGGAGGTGATATACCTCAGTGTGGTTTTGATTGGAATTTCTTTTATAATTAGTGATGTTGAGTATCTTTTCTTATGTGTCTTGGCCATTTGTATATTTTCTTTTAATAATTTTCAATTTAAGTCCTTTGCCCATTTTTATTTTTTTTAATTTAAGTTATCATTATTGTTGAAAGTATTTCAGATGTCCTCCTTTTTTTCATCATTGACCCGATTTGCCCCTCCTGCCACCTAGGCCTTAAATTGAATTGTTTATTTATTTTTTGTTGTTGATGAGTTTCTTTATATATATTCTGGAAGTTAACACCTTATCAAATATAGGGTTTGCCAACATGTCCCCCATTCTGTAGACTGGGTTTTCACTCTGTTGATTGTTTTCTTTTTTGACGTGCAAAAGTATTATAATTCAATATAGACCCATTTGTCTACTTTTAAATTTTGTTGTATGTACTTTGGGTATGGTTTCCAAGAAATCATTGACAATGCAATGTCATGAATATTTCTCTTATGTTTTCTTCTAGAAGTTTTAAAGTTTTAGATCTTGTATTTCTGTCTTTAATTCACTCTGAGTTAAGGTCTGTATATGGTATAAATTCCACTTTATTTGTTTGCATGTGTATATCCAGTTTTCCCAGCACCACTTTTTTAATTTAAAAATTTTGATGTGTAACATTGTATAAATTTAATACTTTGGTAGATTTACATATTGAAATATGTTTGCCAAGATAGCAATATTTATCACATTATGTAATTCCTAGAGGCCTGGTGTATGGATTTGTGCACTGGTGGGGTCCCTCAGCCTGGTCCCTCTTGCAATCCAGGACTCCTTGGTGGATGTTGGCCTGCCGTTTTTGGTCCAAACATCTGAGGGATGTAGTATTACACAAAGCGGCAGGTGGCTGGGGAGAGCCCAAGCCCAGGCTAGCCTCTGCCTTTGCTTAGTAGAGCTGCTGCGAGGCTGGAGAGACTTGCGCTGCTGCAGTGGCACTAGTCAGCCGTGAACCTGGTGTATGGTGTCCATTGGTCAGCTGAGCAGCACTCCTGCTGTGGGAGCGCACTGACCAACGTGGGGCAGCTTCTGCATTGAGCATCTGCCCCCAGGGGGTTGGTGCACATCATAGCTACTGGCCAGTTATCTGGTCGTCTGGTCGTCCAGTCATTTGGTTGCTTAGGCTTTTATATATATATATATATATATATATATATATATATATATATATATATATATATGGTAGCATATTATTGTGTATACTTATTATACTGTGCATTAGATCTTTATGGCCTATTTAGTTAGTGTTCGTTACAAGTTTCTACCCTTAAACACTATCAATCTTCTTTCAATACACTGTTTACCACCATTTTTATATGGTTCACATTTTTTATATTTCACATGTAAGCAGTATGGTACAGTACTTTTCTGGATCTGTTTGACTTATTTCACTTAGTATAAAGTGCTCAAGGTCCATCTGTGTTGCTGCAAATAGGAAAAGATCTTCCCTTCTTATGATTGAATTATATTTCTTTGTGTATATTTACCACATCTTTCTAATGCATTCATTTGTTGATAGTCAATTAGATATTTTCATATCTTGGCTATGTAAATAATTCTGTGATAATGATGTGAGTGCATATATCTCATCAAAATTCTGGGGGTTTTTTTTTTGGTTTTTTTGTTGTTGTTTTTTTTGGGGGGGCAGGGGTATATCCCCAGAAGTGGAAAACAGCAACTTTTTTTTTTTGCAGAGTATGCATCCTTGACATCTTTGCAGATGATTTTTTGAAAATGTATGTGAGCATTTATTTCTGTGTTCTCTATTCTGTTCCATTGATCTATACTGCTTTGATTGCATAGCTTTGTAACATTTTTTGAAACCAGAAAGTAAGAGGCCTCTAGCTTTGTTTTTCTTTCTTAACATTGTGTGAACTATTGAGTCCTTTGATATTCCATATAAATTTTATGGTTTCTTTTCTATTTCTGAAAAAATTACCATTGTTATTTTTAATAAAAATTGAATTGAATCTGTAGATCACTTTGGGTAGCATGGTATGTTTCCCAATTACTGAGCATGGTATGTATTCCCATTTATTTATTTCTTGATTTCAGAAATATTTTGGAGTTGTTAGTGTATGGGTCTTAGCAATGCAATGGTTTAAATTTATTTCTAAGTATTTTATTTTTTATGATGACATTATAAATGGAATTATTTTCTTAATTTTTTAATTGTTTATTGTTAGTTTATAGAAATATAACAGATTTTGGGGTGTTAATTTTGCATTCTTTAACTTTATTGAATTTGTTTATTAATTCTAGAAGTTTTTGTGGGGTTTTTAGGGTTTTCTGCATATGAATTCATGTAATCAGTAAACAGAGATAATTTTACATCTTCCTTTCCTATTTTGATGCTTTTATTTCTTTTTCTTGCCTGATTGCTATGACTAAGACTTCAGGTACAATGTTTAATAGAAGTGGCAAAGGTAGATATCATTGTCTTTATACTGATCTTGGAGGGAATGCTTTTAAATTTTCACCATTGATTATGATGTTGGTTGGAGGTTTTTCCTACATGGCCTTGATTGTATTAATGTAATTTTATTTTATTCCTATTTGTTGAGTGTTTTTATTATAAATTAATGTTGAATTTTGTCAAATGCCTTTTCTTCATTGATCAAATTATTTATCAAAATGTTCACTATTTTTGTCTATTATATTTTTGTATATTATATTGGTTAACCTTCATAAGTTGAATCATTCTTATATTTCAGTAAAAAATACCACTTATTCATAATGTATAATCTCTTTAATGTGCTTTTGAATTTGGCTTGACAATATTTTGTTGATAATTTTGCATCAGTATTCAATTTTTACATCAGGGATATTGGTTTGTAGTTTTCTTTTCTTATAGTAGCTTTGTCTGATTTTAGTGTCAGGGTAATTATGACCTCATAAAATAAAATAAATTTGGAATTGTTCCCTTCTCTTCAATATATATTGATTTCAGAGAGGAAGGGAGAGGGATAGATAGAAACATCAATGATGAGAATCATTGATTGGCTGCCTCCTGCATGATCCCACCAGGCATGTGACCTTACCAGGAATCCAACCATGACCTCGCAGCTCATAAGTTGATGCTAAACCACTGGGTGACACTGGCCAGGCTTCTCTTCTATTTTTTTAAAAAATACTTTGAGAAATCTTGGTGTTAATTCTTTTTAAATGCTTGGTAGTAACCTCCACTGAAGTCACCTGTTCCTGGGCTTGTATTGTTGTGAGATTTATAATAACTGAAACAATCTTCTACTAGTTATAAGTCTGTTCAGACTTTTATTTATTCATAATTCAGTTTTTGTAGGTTATATGTTTCTAGATATTTATCCATCTTTTCTAGATTACCCAATGTGATTGTGTATAATTAGTTCTAGTCGTGTTATAGGATCTTTTTTATTTCTGTGGCATTAGTTTTAATGTCTCCTCTTCATTCATTTCTGATTTTTATTTTAGTCTCTCTCTCTCTCTTTTTTTTTTTTTTTTGCTAATGGCCTTATGCTTTTATTTTAAGAAAGATAACTTTTTAATTGTTTTTTTTTAATTTTTATTTTTTCAATAAAACTATCATTAACCTTAACATGGAATAATATGATATATACATTTGGAGTAAAAAGGAATCAGAAGATCCTGAGGTGGGGTGTTGTCTTAGTCTTCTTGGGTTACCATAGAAAAATATCATAGACTATGTAGCTTAAAAAATAGAAATTTACCAAGATTTTTCTCACAGTTCTGGAGCTAGAATCCCCAGATCAAGGTGAACTGGGCCAATCTGTAGCTTGCTGTAAAAGACCGTTTTGATGTGTCCTCACAGGGAAAAGAGAGTGATTAAGCTTTCTGTGTTTTTTCTTATATATATACAATAACTTTATGGGATCAAGGCCCCATCTTTATGACCTCATTTAACTTTAATTTCCTCTCTATAGGCCCTATCTCCATATAGAGTTACATTGCAGGTGTCAAAGTTTCAACATAAATATTTTTGGGGAAACAATTATGTTCTCAGTAGGTGTGACTAGACTGAGAGAAATATATATTTTTTTAGTGCAAATATATTTAGAGTAACCTTTCACCAAGAAGAAGATCCTGACAACAAACATCCAAATAATTTTTTATTTCAAAATAATTTTTTTTTATATTTCTGTCAGTATCTCTCATACAGAAGCACTTGTGGGAAAGGGCAGAAATATACTCAAATTGTCTGGGGAAAAGTAAATAGGGAAGCCTATGGAATTGTATATAATACAGGAATACAGTCAGATTTTACAAGTCCTCAGCAACACTCAAGTTTTCTCTTGTTTGGTATAATCTAAATCTTATACTAAATATAACATACTAAATAATAACTTAATAGAAAAAATCCACTTTAGAAATGTGCTCAACTCAAAAATATTTTAGAGATTTGTAGAAATAGAATAAAACAATACAATACACAACAAGTTGTATTCATAACTCTGTTATCTAACTCTGTGCTCCAAGATCTGTTTTCAAATGTTTCCTCTCTAATTAAGTCATATGGTTTCTCCTCTGCTTAGAACACACTAACATTCAGGGGCCTATTTTATTTTAATATGAAGAATTCACATGCGTAAAGTATCTCTTCTCTCTAGCATTTGCCATAAATTTATGTACTATCTAGTGTTACTTAGATAAGGCACCCTCTCCTAATGACTTTATATAAACACTGAGCTCTTCCTTTCACAATGAGCTCAGAAACAAAAATTGATTATAATCAAGTACTAAAATGTATTTTGATTATTTATAATCATATTGTCATAATCAAATTCAGTTGTTTAATACTCCAAAACTTCCTTTCAAGAAAATGAAAAAGAGAATTAAAATATTATTTAAAAACCACTGAAAACATTTAAGAATTAGGTCAGATGTTAAAATGGCAATGAGTCATAAACTGAGTTAATGGCATGCTTGTGTTTGTTTCAATGTAGTTTTAAAAGGAAGACATGTCCTATTATGTAAATTGTAGTAAATGTAAAATGAAGAAGAGAAAATGAATGTCTTCCCTGAATGAAAAATGATGGTTGAGTGGAATAATATAAAAACACCTTTATATACAAGTACCAGGTAGGTAGATGTCCAATTTAAAGTGATAAATTAGCCTTTAAACTGACCTTCAATTAAGGATAACCTTTTTGTTGATAACATTCAATTTTCAAAATTGAATCTAGCAATCGCTTTGAATTATTAGGAAACTTACATAATTCTTAAGAATGTTCAAAACAATCTTGCTCATTTTCCCCCTCCTTTTAACTCTTTCCCCCTGTTTATAGAATTTTCTCCAACTAATCTAGCCTTTATGTACATTTTTCAAATCAGCATAGTCAAATGGTTACTAGTAGAATTAAGTCTTCACGTTGTGAAGTACATAAGATTTGATTTTTCTGTAGGCTGCCACTTTTTGTTGTTCAATTGTTTTTGTTTATTCTCTCATTTGTTTAACCAGCTATGTGCCAGGAATGAGGTTATCAAAGCTGATATAATCCCTGGCTCATGGACCAGTAGCATGGGAAGAAGGTGGGCAAACATATTAAGCAAATAATTCCAAAAAAAATGTATAAAAAAGAATAATGGTAAGCACTATGATTGGAAAAAAAAATACAACAGGGTAATGCATTAGGAATTCATCTGACCTCAGGAGTTAGAAGAGACTTCTCTGAGGAAGGGTATTTGACTTGAGATCAGAAGGATGAATTGGCATTGTTTGGGGAAATATGTGGAAGACTGGTCAGGTGCAAAAGTCTTGACAGGTGAGAATTCATGGAACTATAGGCCCAGAAGATGAAAATGAGGCTGTGAAGAAATATAGGGGTGAGAATAAACAAGGTGTTTTACCATTTAAAGAACTTTGCCTATATTCATAACAATGAAAAGCCTTTCTAAGATTTTTTGAGTGATGGGAGATAATAAGATCTTCATGTTAAAAGGATCTTTCTGTACTTTCTATGAATAATGGGTAGTTTGGATCATCACTGGAAGAGGAGAGAGCAGTTGACAAGCAAAACAGGAGGGGATAATAGCTTGGACCACAATGGTGGACACTTTGGAGATAGAAAGGGGAGGATAGCATAGAAATATTTAAGATATAAAATCAAAAAGCCATTAAAGAGACATGTTTTGCTGAGGAACAAAATAACCCATTTTTATGGTTCCCCTTGTAAGCCAGGTGCATAGTTTTCTCATTTGCTGGAATAGGGCAACCCTGGATAAAAAGCAGATTTGGAAAAAATATGATAAATTCACCTTTGGACCTGCTGAGTTTGAATTCCCTTAGGGTCTGGCCTCTAAATAAAGGTCTTGAGTGATGATAAAGATTTGGGAGCCATACATTATCTAAGGATCCTTGAGTAAAGAGTTAATGGAGAGAACACTACATTAAAGAGTATGGGGCCTATGGAAAGACCTTGAGAAATCTAGATATATAACACAGGTAAAGAAAGCAAAAAAAAAAATTAATAAAAAACACCCCCCCCCCCGCCAAAAAAAAAAAAGAAAAAAAAGAAAAAACCACAAATAAAGAAAATACCATATTTTCCCATGTATAAGTTTTTTTGTTTGTTTGTTTGTTTGTTCTAAAATCATTAGCCTGAAAGTTGAGGGGCATCTTATACACGGAAGTCAACAGAGGAGAAAGCCACATGGGTACCTTGTCAAACAGGCTTCTTCTAATCATGAGCCTTATTGTTACTGATATCAGCTGATGCCATAATTGGAGGTGGAGGTGGAGAGTGCTGCAGATGAAACTGGGACCAGAGTGTTCTGAGCCCATAAAGATGTCAAAAAATAAAAAGATAAATACTAGTACATGATCATCTTACTCTGTAAAATTCAAACTGAATGTAATCAGCTATGCAAAAGAGCATGGAAATAGAGCTGCAGAGAGACAATTTGGACCTCCTCCCACTGAGTATATGATCAGACAGTGGAGAAAACAGGAAGAACAACTCCTTAAGATGCCAAAAACGAAGAAGGCCTAAAGAGGAAAACCAGCAAAATGAGCAAAGTTGGAGTAGAGGCTTAAATTAAGACTTGGATTATGGAGCAGTGCCAGAGTGGCTTATGTCTTCCAGCCAAGCTTATTTAATGCCAGGCAAGAAAGTTTGCAAGTGAAATGAACATTGTTGATTTTATAGGAAAAGAAAATGGTGCTTCAGTTTCATGAGGAGAGAAAGGTTGGCCATGAGAACACAAACAGAGTTAGCTCAGAAAATGCCACCAGTTTATAAGGATGATCTCACACATATAGACAGTGACTCAGAAGATAGCAGTGACACAATAGAAGTTGAAGAAATTGTTATGTCTGGAACTAATAGTGATGAAGAAGAGAGCAGTGACACAACAGAGGCTAAATGAAGTGATATGCTGCATAATATCATAGTACTGGTAAGTGAACATTACCTGTGGTAATTACTAAATGAAAATGTGTTCTGTTTTATGTTTGAAATGTTGATTTTCTAATTTTGGGTTGGAAAAGTGTGTGTGTGTGTGGGGGGGGGGATGTCTTATACATAGAAAAATATGGCACCTACCAGGGTATTAAACTGGTTCTCATTCTTTTTAATCTTGACACTTCTGTTGTTTGTTTGGTGTTATTTCTTTTTTGTTGGCTGGATCAACAACAGCTAAATCATCTTATCTAAATGGTTTTAACTCCCTTCTACATAAGAAATTCAACATATTTATGCATTCTACATAGAGAGTTAAGTGAGCAACTATATTATTTCAGGAATTATAGGAATGTCTCTGTTTATTAAGTTTGCTGGAGAATGAAAAACAAAATCACTGGTTTGTATTTTGGCTAAAGAATTTGTCTTCCTCTTTTAATATGAAAACCTCATTGGTATTGTAACTTTTTAACCAGCAACCATTTAGTTAATTCTTAATTTTAATGTATCTGCAAAGTTGTTTCCTGGGAATAACTTATAATTAATTAATAATTATTTCTTCTGTTAGTTCATTATTAAGGAGAATAGGATTATTATGGATCAAATTCAGCATGTGAGACAAATACTTATTAATCGTTTTTTTTCCCCTTGTTAATTTCTCCCAGGGTGTTTACATATAAATAGGAAATGAAGTTCTCTTTTTAAAAAAGAAAAAAAATAGAAACTCTAATGTAAACTATGCTTTGTAGTTATCTTTTTGGAGAATTAGAAGACCCTTCTTAGAATTGGTAAAATTTTATCAACTGTCACTATGTCCACTAATATTCTGAAGAAAATTATAGTTAAAAATTAACTCGTGAATTTTCTCTGATTGAAATTCTCCTATACAGGCATAATCCTGTGCAAATTCTCTCATCACCCCACAGTAAACCACCACAATTAGGTGCTTATTTTTCTAAAATGATGCTCAACAAAGTTGTGTCAAAAATACTGAGTGGTTCAAGGACATCTCATTAGTACAAACTTACATCATAGGGCTTTCAGCCAAGGAAATTAAATTAATTTTAAAAAAATAAAAATTAAGTTTCATTTGAGTTCTCAGTTCTGCTTTCTAGATCTCACCTTGATTCTCCTTATGTCTCCCAACCTCACTCAGGGGTTATAAAAACAATTGGTTACGCAACTGTCCTCCCTGAAACTTTTATAACCCTTCTTGAAATGTTTTCAGCAGCTTGTGTAAATGCTTTATGCTCCTATTTAGCCTTTTCCATCTGTATATAACCTCCCTGCCATACTTTAATAGACTAATAGAGGAGAAAATTCTGGCGGAAATAAAAAACAAGCGAACATTCAATTTAGTGGAATAGATCAAGTAGCTGTTTATTACTCTGACTTTTTATATCTTTATTTCAGGAATTTTTGCAGTGGTTAAGGTCACTTAATGATTGTCCAATAACATATTTAGTAAATACCCAAAGACTGTCTTTAACAGAGTGAATATTAAAATCACCCAAAGCCTCTGGGAAAAAATGTATAGAGTTATTGAGAGAGGCAAGTGATCAAAAAATGCCACCAGTCCTGAAATTCATGTTAACCTAAATGGATTTGTGGGAAACCAATAAGAGAAATGACCTCATCTAAACCTAATTACTTTCCAAGGACTTCACCTCCAAATACCATCATCACATTGGGGATTAGAGTTTCAACAAGTGGATTTTGGGAGGACACAAACTTTCAAACTTTCATTAAGTAACACAAGTTTTGTTGAGTTTGGAGAGAAGATGGGAAGAGTAAACTGTAGTTCCAAAAGCTGGGGAAATTTAAAAGTAGAACAGAAAGCAATTATGAAAGTTTGGAAAAGGAGACTATCATATTTAATGGATTTGTTCAAGAGACTTCTCATAAACAATATTCAGTTGTATGTAACAGAAATTGAAGGTCTACTAATGAGAGATGTTGGAAATAATGTCAAACAGAGAAATGTGGCTTCAGGATTCTTGCTTTATCCTTTCTTTTTCTCTCCTGAATTCTTTTGCAACAACATGCTATCTGTAATTAGTTATATCTTGAAGTAACAAATTACTTCCCCAAATAGTGGCTTAATAATAAACATTTATTATGGAACAGTTTCAGTAGGTCAGTAATTCTTTTTTTTAAAATATATTTTATTGATTTTGTACAGAGAGGAAGGGAGAGAGATAGTTAGAAACATCGATGAGAGAGAAACATCGATCAGCTGCCTCTTGCACACCCCCTGTTGGGGATATGCCCACAACCAAGGTACATGCCCTTGACTGGAATCAAACCCAGGTCTCTTCAGTCCCCAAGCCGACATTCTATCCATTGAGCCAAACCGGTTTCGGCTCGGTAGGTCAGTAATTCTAAAGTTGGGTGGTTCTGGCCTGATCTCCCTCATGACATGGCACTTAAGATGTCAGCCTGCAGTCTGGGCTGCAATCATCTGAAGGCTAGAAGATCTCCTTCCAAAGTGGCTCAGAAGCTCATGACTAGCAGTTGGTCCTGGCTTTCCACAGAAGTCCTCAGGTCCTTGCCACATGGACCCTTTGGCTCAAGGGCTGTAGGAGTGTCCTCATGAAATGACAAATAGCTTTCCCCAAATAAATCAATCTGAAGTGAACAAAAAGATGTTGTAATATATTTTATGAATCACCGGAACACTATTATAAAGGCTGGCCACTGCAACATCTCTTCAAAAATTATTTTTGGAAGTCCACAGAACATCCCTTAGGACCACAAAACAATTACTGCTTTGGGTTAATTATGAAATGTTCCTACCCTTTACTGTGAATGAGAAAGGAAGAATAAGAGATTTTTTTTGTTGTTGGGGGGGAGAGGGCCTGTTATATTCTGCTAAAAACCAGGCTTGAGCATAATTAATGAAAAGGTAAAGCACACCCATGTTCACCCTTTGTGGTAATTTTTTCCATCTCCTATCATTCCTCATATTTTTTTGTGAGTGCCCAGACTATTCTGCTTTGATTGACTAGTAACCCCACTTTTTTCTCTAATAAATTTTATCTTACTAAAATTTATCTTCTTTTTACTGTTGCTTCTGTTCATTAGTCTTAAGGTCCTTCAATGCTAGCTGAGCTCAGTTTGCTGAAATAAAGTTATTTAGCCAAATTAAACTTATGATTTATGACTGATTTGCCCTCCTAAGTATTTAGAGAACATTATTCTGTTAAACTACTGAGTCTTGAAATGTGTATGAGAATTAAAGACAATTAAAGACCCTTTAGATATTGATAACCACAACAGGTATGGTTTTGAAGACTTCTTTTTTGGAGTAGCGTTGAGTTGTTTGCAGCAATCCATATTTTTCTTTGAAAAATAATAAAACCACACACCTATGAAACCAAAACCAAATCATGGGCACTTATTTTAAAAAGTATTAGGGATTGCAGAAGTAAGGACTAGAGGAACTAAAATACTAGAGCAGAGACACCTTTCACAGTTGAACCCAGGAAATGCAGCTGCTTTTTTTTTTTTTTTTTTTTTAGGCATTTGCCAATTTTGGTTGCAGAATAAAGCCTGTGCTTAATGAACTAATGGATCATTCTAGAGATTAAAGGAAGATCAGTGATTGGCTGGTTTATTCTACTAGATATTTGCTGCATTCCCAAGTTGCATCAGGGTAGAGTGATATTTCCATTAGAATAGAGTAAAAATTCCTGCAGTCTCAAGATCCTTAACAGACAAAACCTTCTAAACACGGAAGCCCCAAGAAAATGAAAGACATGAATTGAAAGCTCTTAAGAGTGATGATTTGAAACTGACCAGCTGCAGTATTTTCCCCAGGGCACACACCCATCTGGGCACACCTAAAAACGTCCTGAATTCAGTGAATTAATCTATACATCCAATAACCTACCAAACTGTAAACTAGATAATTTTTAAGAAAATCATGATAAAAGTGTTAAAAATCAAAGACAAAGAAAATCTCAAATGCACCTAGGAATGGATGGGTGGCGAGAGACAACCACACCACATAACTATTTTGCCTAAAAAAAAATCCTTGCATATGCTCCAGCTTGGTGTTTCCTTAACTTCTCTGTTTGCATGCCCTCCGAGGGCCACTGTTACAATCCCTCCAAAATGTAGTATGTGTATGTTTGTGTGGGTGCCTTTTATGATTAAAATATGATTTAAAAAAATCATGCCAGTTTGGTTTAGATGCACAAATGAAAGAGGAATATGATCAGGAGAGGGGTGAATTAGGATGTATTAATGTTATTCCTGGGGACATCTCCATGTCTCCATCAATAGTTAGTGGGAGTGGGGTTCTTTTTATATCCTGAGAAAAGGAATTTTCTGAGACTCACATGGGAGGATGAGGTATTGTAGAAAGCTTTATTTTTGTGGAATCAAACCTCTGTTTTTAAGGCCCCCTCTCCCGCTGTCCTACCAAATTAGAAGTCCCACTTTACTTTTAGCAGAGCTAAGATCAAAGCCAGTGTCCAGAGTTTCCATTTCATGTTGAGGCACAGTCTAACCCAGCATCAGGCTAGTTTGTGTTCCCAGCTGCAGTCCATTTGTCCAACTTGAGTGAGGTCCGCCTGGCCACATGACCATGGAGGAAACACGGGCAGGAGCAAAGCTGAAGGAGCCAGAGAGCCAAGAGCAGAGAACCAAGCAAGAGTCACAAGAGAGTTAACAGTGCAAGCTCCCTTGTCAAGGGGATTATGTATTCCCCAAATTTCCCCAGTTTGCGGTGACCCTGCCCTCTCTGGCCAATGATCTCTGTTCCCAGGTTTGATGGACAGGCAAGTACCTTCCCTATGTCACCACTACTCACTGTGCCTGCACCTATTTCTCCTTGGCCCAGTGCCTTCCCCTGGTAACCTGCAGCGAATGCGCAGGTGGTACCCTGGGAAGTATAAAACTGCAGCTCCCGGGTGAAACTGCCCAAATGACATGCTGATAATGTCTGGCCTCCCCTTTGCTCCTTCCCTATTATTAATAACTAGCTAATTACAACCGCATCATTAAGAGAAAAGCCAAGGTGGGTGGGATCCAAGGAATGTAATTTTTTCACCATCACTTCAGCACAATTTTAATCTACCCACATGGTTCTTAATATTACGGGAGTAACTCACTGCTTTGAGAATCTTATGTAAATAATGGACAGAAAACATTTTAGGCAGTTTTGGAAAGAGAAAGTACATTCTATCTTTAAAATTAGGAAGGGTAAAAACAATTCAAATAATATATTCTGAGAAACTTTTATAGACAATGAGCCTGGGGAAGAGAGTTCTATAAAAATCTGGATCCTGCTCCATTCTGAGCTATTTTAAAGGCAGATAAGCTATATATAAAGGCAGATTTGTCATTCTTTAGCACTGATAAGACAGGCATACTCTCCACAGGGGACAGTTGATATAGAAACTTCCCTAGTCCTGTGGAAATTAATCCATGCTATATGAATTTGATCTTTAAAATTTGTGTTCACTTAATAATAATGGTGTTGCTATATACGTGTGTGATCCTATGGGGGTGAGAAAGATAACAATGTATAGAGGTTGACTTTAAATTTATTTAATTCTTTAAAGGAAATGTAAACAAAACTTAATAAAGGGGCTGTTTCCATAAGAAAGAATTGAGATTTTGTATTCTACTTTATGAATATCACTAACACAGATAGAATTCTGGGAATAAGAACAATGCTCCTTTTGAAAGTTGCAGGTTGTGTTGCTGAGGATAAAAAATGAGTGGTGATTGAGTCTCTCCACACCTTTATTTTTACCTCCTTGGAGGGCTCTTGTAAGGTCAAAGAGCAGGAAAGTCACCATGATCCATATTATTTTGTGTTTTGTCCAGTAACTGATATATGTTTTAGCCATTGATATCTGGATTTGCTAGTAATAAGAGCCCAATTGAAACAATTTTGTAACAATAACTGGAAACTCAACTCTTGCCTAAGTATTTGCCCACTAGTTACAGACTTAAGCAAGAAAATCAGGAACTCCTTAATATTGATCTTTAAATATAAACTCCTATGAAAATTGAATATAAATTTCAACACTTGGGTTGGTGAATACACAATACAATAGGCAGATGATGCATTGTAGAATTGTACACCTGAAACCTATACAATTTCAATAACCAGTATCACCCAATAAATTCAATAAAACAGTTTCAACACAAGTTTTATTTATTAGATCCAAATAACTATCCATGGACATCACCTGGACATAAGATGACAAGTAAAAGGCAGTGCATGGGGAGCAGTGCCAACCTGAAGTGAAGTATCTCTATTCTACTTTTCCCAAGTACTTGAAAGATTTGACTCTTGAACTCATAATTACAAGATATAAAGCAGACAAAATCTCTAACCAAGTATTAAACAGTTGTGAGGAATACCACTTATGACCATATGTGTTCCTTATGTTACAATCCAAACAGGGATGATGATAAAGCAGGTTAACTAAGTCATTAATGGAGTGTGCCCAGGTTGTAGTATGTGTTAACTGGAAACTAACCATAATGATTATAAAATTGAAGAACCAATGGTTTTCTTATAGTTCTGTAGTGCTAAAGGCATATCTTCCCCTCCTTGTTTGAAAGAAACAGGAGTTTATACTACTTAAAGTAATGATAGTAGTCTATTTGCTAAAAGACATTTGTAATATAAGAGTAAATGACCTAAAACAATAGTCGGCAAACTCATTAATGTCAACAGAGCAGCAAACCACTGCTCCTGAGCTGCATGTGGCTCGCAAGCTGCAGTTTGCAGACCACTGGCCTAAAAGAACATTATATAAGGGTGCATTAGTCAGCTCAGGTTGCCATAACAATATATCACAGGCAGGTTGGGTGACTGGAATAACAGAAATTTGTTTATTTATCTTTTTCATTGAGGAAGAAGGTGAGGGGTTGGGTGGAAAAGGGACAGGAAGAAGGGGTCTGGGAGCTAAAACACAATGTGAGAGTTCTTTTCTCTTTTTAATCTGTTTAGTTGCATTGCATAACGTGAGTCATTTTAGTCACTCATAGGTAGTGTTAAAGAATTCATGAGCCTTTCAATACTATTGCTGAACAGGAATATCAGTAACAAAGAAGGATATGTCACAATATGGCAGAGGTACACAATGCCGCAGTATACACATGACATTCTCCCAGTGGGTTCACTATAATAAAAATGTTTGGGGTTGGGGAACATGCACTATAAACCACAGAAAACATGGATATATTATGAATTAGAATGAAACTGTATAAGAACGTTTAAGTAAAACTTCAAATAAATTTTGCTTTCCAGGTAAACATTTTGGCTACACTACCAGTTACCTACTATGTTATTAAATTTCTTGTACAATGCTGTGGTGGAAATATATGAGAACTCATTTATCTACTCTATGAATTATCAATGGGTGAGGGGGATTATATGTCCCCAGGGAGGCAAAAGTTGTTTTTGAGGGGAATAAAATTCTTAGCAATTGTTTGTGGCCCTCGAAATAGGTCAAAATATATAAGAAGACATGGTGTACATCTGTGTCATTAGCTCATTGGGGGAATTAGGAAAAGCAATCTAAAATGTCTCCATGGCAAGGGCAGTAATGAAAAAAAGATCAAGAACTCTGATCTATTCAGGTCAATCACTGGACTTTATTTTTATTAGTTGACTTTAAACTTGTTATTCTGCGGTAGTAAGTATATTTTGTCATCTACCATTTGCATCCATAGTGGAAGCTATTATAGAAACATGTGCAGGGGTTACTAATAAAGAAAATGATTGATACTGTTAATAACATTTGTTACAGAATAAAGTCACTGCATGGGGATTGATCTAAAAATTAAAACGAAACAAAACTACAGACCATGATGATTTTGTTTTTATTGACCATAAATATTTTATGATTATGATTTTTTTACTTATTAGATTTTTTTTCCTGATTAGATGTTAGAGAAAAACATAAAAACTTCATGGAAAAATATTTTGTTATAACCTAGTTAACAGAAATGTAGAGATAAATGTATAATAATTGCCCACTGAGCAATATTTAATCTTTAAAGGGATGAAAACGGTTCCATGTTTATGAATATACTTAATTGGGAAGCAATATTCAACCCATGGAATTTCTAAGTCATTAATAAAAATAACCCAAAAGGATGCTAGTGTTTGTTCTCAATTTGTTTCACCTCATAATTTACCCAAACTTTTTAGCATAGATGTAGTTAATGATCTTCTTTCCTTTTAGAAAAGTATGTTATTTGAAGGACCCTTAAGAATTAATTGCTTAATTCTATTGGTTTAATTTGCAGTATGAGAGTGCCATGGTCATTTTGCATATCCCAATCTGATGAACTGAACTGTTTTAACAACCCATTACAATTTGAGTCACAAGGAGTTTAGAAATAAGCTGCTTTCCAAATCTAATCTTGAGAAATTATTTATAAATTTGAAGTCTCCTTACTTTCCTCATTGACCTCTATGATTGGCCTGTGCCCTTCAATTTAATAGTGGGCAGTATGTGAGAAGGTGATACCCCAGTTTGGTCTTTGTGCCCAGGCTGACTCCTGTGTCTGGCAGTTAATTTTAATGGAATATACCTGAGCAGTGGTCTGAAAACTGTGGCTTGCAAGCCACATGCGGCTCTCAAGCTGCAGTTTGACACTCCATTGTCTAATGAGTTTGCCAACCACTGCCTTAGGGAAAAACACTTAAAAAAAAAAACATTTTAATAATGCACTAATGTCTTTAACCTGAAGTCAAAACTTCTGGGTAATGACTTATGAAGTGGTTGGCAAACTTATTATTCAACAGAGCGGCAAACCGCAGCCTGCGAGCCACAGTTTGCCAACCACTGTTCTAGAGAAATGTGTCTTCGTTATGCTCAAGCTGTTGTTTTGCAGAAACAGTTGACTTCTACAACCCATTAGGCCCCAAATCAGTGATTGCTCAGTCAACTCAGATTATGAGTTTGGGCAGAGAACACTTCCCTTAAGCTGTATTCTCTTATCTTCAATGATAAACCAGCTAGTTTTATTCAGAGTTTGTTTTGTTCATTGTTTATTTATTTATTATAGCACCAGAGGCCCGGTGCACGAATTTGTGCACAGGTGAGGTTCCTTGGCCTGGCTGGTAATCAGAGCCAATTGGGGCCAGCTGGTCAGGGTGAGGGACTATGGGAGGTTGGCCAGTCATGGGAAATTGGACGGTTGGAGCACACTGACCACCAGGAGGCAGTTCCTGTATTGACCATCTGCCCCCTGGCAGTCAGTGCTTGCCATAGCTACCAGCAGGTCGTCCAGTTGTAATTGTCTTTTAGGCTTTTATATATATAGATGCTGTTGATAATGGCTACAAGCACCTCTGTGCTGTTTTTCCCCCCCAGCAGGCTTGGGTGACATGTATCTGCCACTAGAGTCATAGCAGGCAATTGTTTGATCAAATGTTTTACCTGTGAATAATTAGGGTCATCAGCTTTGTAGATGGCCATATAATGTGTTCTTCCATCTACTGTCTGACAAAGTGGCATATATGTTTTGCATTTTAAATCATACTACACATATGTGTTTGGGGAATTATAGACTTCTGTTCCAAAACATAAACAAATTTGAAGTCAGTACAAAAGCAAAGAGACCTGAACAGACCCTTGAACTCAGAAAAATGTTGATGCTTCTAGTTCAAGTACATAGATGAGAGAATTGTCAAAACCGGTTTGGCTCAGTGGATAGAGGGTCAGCCTGCAGACTGAAAGGTCCCAGGTTTGATTCCGGTGAAGGGCATGTACCTTGGTTGTGGGCACATCCCCAGTAGAGGATGTGCAAGAGGCAGCTGATCGATGATTCTCTCTCATTGATGTTTCTAACTCTCTATCCCTCTTTCTTCCTCTCTGTAAAAAAATCAATAAAATATATATATATTTTTAAAAAGAGATGATAGAATCATTGTCTGCCTTTTGCTGTGTGGTAAATCTGATATTTGAGTCTTGGCTGGATTAAGTAAATCTCTCTGAGTCTTAGTTGCTAGTACATTGTAAATGCCATGAGGAGAAGAACTGCATTTGCTTTCAGCATCTAGAGGGGGAATTTAAAAATATCTGTTCAATTAAATCCAATGGAGTTATGCCATGGTTCTCAGTATTGTAAGAAAGGTTAGCAGGGTTAATTTTGTTGGTCAAATCAGCTGCACCAATTCAAAGCTAAACCATCTTCTAGTTTATAGTATTAAATGAGTTTTTATGCTTTGTGGTTTTCTTTATTAAGTTAATAGATTTTGTCATGTTTTTAACTCCTCCTTTATTGATTTTTTTTCCTTATCTCTCTTGTTCATGTCCTTTACATGCTTGATGTAAGCACAACCAAAGTGTTTTATTTCAAGGAGTCATAAAATACATAAACAATATTAAAAAAGAATAAAATGAAACAGAAGAACTCAGGGCTAAGGCTATTTTGCCTGTCACCATCTCACATTTGTTTTCTTATATAATTTCCTATTTGTATGCATAACAGACTCTCAATGTCATTTCCTGAGCTCTCTGAAAACTGCCTTCATAGCATTATGAGGATTCATTAGGATGTATAAGAAAAACACTAATAATATCACTTGATAAGTCCTCTTTTCATTCCCATACAGATTTGTCTTCAATATTACAATATGTACATGTAGTTGCTGCTATTATATTGTGGAAAAGTATTTGTGATACTAACATGTTTCTTGAATATTAATTTCTTTCTAAGAAGAAACAAAAAATATAGGGATAAATTCCTCCAATGCTTTTATAGCTTTTTATTTTATTAAAACAGCTGTCAATGCTCATAAAGGACTTAAAATATGCCTTTATTTTTTAGTATATTTCTCCACATATGCTTTTTCTTTATATGCAATATTAACAATATTTGCATAAATGTACATTTACAACATTTAATTTTTATTTTTCTCTGAATCTTATTTCCTATACAGAAATATTTTTATATTTATGAAAACATCTTCAGATGCTATGGAATCTATTATGAATTGAAGGCACTAATGGCTATTAGGAAGTTAAATCTTTCTTAGGAGTACATAAACTTAAAACCACAGACTTAAGTGCCTAAAAATATCCACTTTTATTATAATTTAAATTAATGAGGAGAGAATAAGCAACTGTGTCAAATCAGTAAACCACATTGACAAGATTTTATATTACCATCATAGAGCTTTTTTGAAATATATCAAAATAACATAATTCTCTTCAGTGATACATTGCTGTGATGTGGGAAAAAGTGTTGGAGATGTGGAGGTAGAGTTCACTTCCTCTTACTCCCCCCATTCCGTATAGATTGTGAAATCTAAGAAAATCATTTAATCTCATTGTGACTCAGTTTCCTTATCTGTAAAATGGAGATAATAATTTTTTCATGGTATTCATAATATTACATGAAGATTAGTATATGTATATGTATTAATTTATAATTATGCTAGAGGTCTGGTACACGAATTTGTGCATGGGTAGGGTCTGATCAGACTGCCCCAATGGGAGCCCATCAACCTGGGCTGCCAGGGGGGAGGGGCTACTGGTGGTTGGCCAGCTGGCCCCACCCCCAATTGGGGTGTTGGACCTTTTGGGGGCCAGGCCAGACTGGTTGGCTGCTGCAGTGTGCGTCATAGCCATTAGTCGTTCCAGTCATTCTGATCATTCCACCAGTCTGGTCATTCCGCCATTCTGGTAGCTGGGCTCTTATATATGTATTATATACCAGCGACCTGGTGCATGAAATTTATGCATGGGTGTGTGTGTCCCTCAGCCCAGCCTGCACCCTCTCCAATCTGGGACCCCTTTGGGGGATATTCAACTGCCTGTTTAGGACTGATCCTACTAAATGGGAAATCAGACATCCCTCCTACAACCAGGACTGCTAGCTCCCTACTACATGCTTGCCTGCCTTTCTGATTTCCCCTAACTGCTTCTGCCTGCCAGCCTGATCACCCCTAACCACTCCCCTGCCAGCCTGATTGATGCCTAACTATTCCATTCCAGCCTGTTTTCTCCTAACTGCCCTCCTCTGCCAGCCTGGTTACCCTTAACTGGCCTTCCCTGCAGGCCTAGTCCTCCCCCGCCCCCCCAACTGCCCTTTACTGCAGGCCTGGTCGCCCCCAACTTCTTTGCTCTATCAGCCTGGTCACCCTTAACTGCTCTCCCTGCAGGCTTGATTGCCCCCAACTGCCCTCCCTTGAAGGCCTGATCCCTCCCAACTGCCCTCCCCTGCTGGCCATCTTGTGTCCACATGGGGGCAGCCTTCTTATGTGTTCAAGTGATGGTCAATTTGCATATTACTATTTTGTTAGATAGGATAGAGGCCTGGTGCATGAATGGGGGCCAGCTGGTTTGCCCTGAAAGATGTTCCAGATCAGGGTGGGGGTTCATTTGGGTGTGGGGTGGCCTGGGCAAGGGGCCTGTAGTGGTTTGCAGGCTGGCCACACTCCCTGACCACCCAAGCAGAGGCCCTGGTATCTGAGATTTATTTAGATTCTATAATTGAAACTTTGTAGCCTTAAGTGGAGGCTAGGCTACCCAGGAAGCTTGGCTTCCTCCATCACTAGGAAACCCAAGCCTCCTGTTCACTCACTGGCTACAGCCATCTTGGTTGGGCTAATTTGCACACTGGCTCCTGATTGGCTGGTAGGCGAGGCTTGTGAGTGTGGCAGAGGTACAGTCAATTTGCATATTACTCTTTTATTAGATAGGATAAATCCCATGTACTAACTGTTCTGATTCATACACACACACACACACACACACACACACACACACACGTGTAATGTGTGTAATGGTAGTCTCTACTTATTTGTGGTTTCATTTTCTACTATGTCAGTTACTATGGTCAATGGTGGTCCAAAAATATTCCATGGAAAATGCCAGAAGTAAACAATCTTTTAAATCGCATGCGGTTCAGCAAAACTGGTTTGGCTCAGAGGATAGAGCCTTAGCTTGTAGACTGAAGGGTTCCAGGTTTGATTCCGGACAAGGGCACGTACCTTGGTTGCAGGCATGTCCCCAATAGGGGTTGCACAGGAGGCGGCTGATCGATGTTTCTCTCTCATTGATGTTTCTAACTCTCTGTCCCTCTCTCTTCCTCTCTGTAAAAAAAATCAATAAATATATATATTAAAAAAAAAAAAACCTAACTCATCCCAATGAAGGAGTCACATCCCACCCTAGTGAAGGACACAATCAACTTGATATGAATCATATGTCCTTTACTGTAGTCATAGCAGTTGGTACATTACATGAAAGTAGAGGGAAGGAGTGTTATGGAAATACAAATAGTTCTTTATTCATTTTAAAGGCATTTCATTATCTTCTAGCATTTAGTTTTATTTTCATTTTCTTATTTCCTGGATCTGAAACATCTTTCAGGTTCCCTTTGTGAGTCACTGCCCCAGAATCAGCCATTTCTCTTAGAAGCTGTGGATCCTTTTATTAAAGAAATCATATCAGAAACAAAGATCTAGATGCTAGGTGTGTTCATTATTTCTAGGCTCATTGTTTATAGGCCTTCTTACCTGGCAGAGCAAAAATAAATGTTTCTCCTTCCTTTTAAAAAATAATTTTCTGCCTTATACTGCAGAGTAATTATATGTTAAGACCTTAAATTTATATTACCTCTTAATATGAAAACAAATTATACCATAAATATAATTTTCAAATGAAATTGTATGTTTGTATTCTATTTTCTCAACTATGAGAAATTTATCCACAAAATCAGTGATATTTTAAATAAATTAGTTACTTTTGTCCCCAATCCTCTCTGAGAAGCCAAAGGAAGAAGAATCTTCTTATTTCACTATCCCCTTTAAAACAATATCCCCAGCATCTTTTTTTTTCAAATACTTAATGGTTAACACTCATGCTATTTCTCTTTATAATGGAGTCTTTGTAAAAACAGCACAGCTATGAATAGATTCACTCTTAAAGACAGTAATTATTACAGAAAAACAAAGTCTTCAACAAACAAATTACCTGGCAAATGACGTGACAGAAGGGGGAGTCCCTGGATCCAGAGAGAATAACAATGAGGGTCTGGAAGTAACAATTATTTTCATTCTTGCTTAAGAATAAACCACAATAGCAAATAAAGGAGCCTCTGCAGTGACCAGAAGTCATTTTTCAGTGATAGAATCAGAGCTGGGAGACATAGCTCCCCAACTTGGAGGGGAAAAAGACCTCTGGCGCAGATAAAATGCTGCTATATAGAGCAGTGAGGCTAAAGGAGTTACCACTTGTAATGGAAAATTAGTTGAATACTATTCAGAGGAAAATGAAATGAAAACCCCAATAACAGAATAACTTAAAATGATGTCTGTATTAGATTCCTTTTCATGTGCTTCAAAAGATTTATTTCTTCATTTTGGGGGTTAAAAAATTAAGTTACACATATGTTCACAATTTGAAGGGAAGAAAACCCAAATATATATTAATACATCTTCCTAAATTGCAATGAAGCCTAGCTTATATTTCTGGGTGTATGCTTATGGGCTATAAATCACAATAATTTAGCATAGTTGGTCTACTATTATAAATATACTAGTGTCCCAGTGCACAAAATTCATGCACAGTAGGGGAGGGGTGTTTCTTAGCCCACCCTGCACCCTCTCCAATCTGGGACCCCTTGAAGGATGTTCTACTGCTGGTTTACAGGTATCAGGCCAAAACCAGCAGTTGGATATCCCTCTCGCAATCCAGGACTGCTGGCTACTAACCACTCACCTGTCTGTCTGATTGCTCCTAACCACTCTACCTGCTGGCCTTCTCACCCCCAACTTCCTCCTGTCGTCAGTTTGCTCACCCACAAACCACCCCCCCCCCCCCCCCCCCCCCCCCCCGCCGCCAGCCTGATCACCTCCAACTGCCTCTGTACCAGTGTGCTTGCCTCCAACTGCCCCCTGCTGGCCTGCTCACTCCAAACTGTCCTCCCCCATGCTGTCCTGTTCCCCTCCAACTGAGCCCCACTATGGCCTGCTCACCCCCAACTGGCCTCCCTGCTAGTCTGCTTACCACCAATGGCCCCGCTCCCCACCAGCCTGATCACCTACAACTGCCCTCTCCACTTGGCTCCTAACCGCCTCTAGCTCAGTTCTGCCACCATGGCTTTGTCCAAAAGAATGTCTGGAAGGTCTCTCAGTCTAATTAGCATACTACCCTTTTATTAGTATAAATAGAGGCCTGGTGCACATGTGGGGGCTGGTTGGTTTGCCCTGAAGGGTGTCCTGGATCAGGGGGGAAGTTCCCTTGGGGCATGGGGCAGCCTGGGCCAGGGGCCTGTGGTGGTTTGTAGGCCATGGGGTGAGAGACCCTGCTGGAGAGAGGCATGGCCAGCCTGGGAGAGGAGCTGAGAGCTGTTTTTAAGCTAGCCACAGTCACTTCAGGGTGGGGGAGGGCGTCCCACTGGGGTGCCTGGCCAGCATGGGTGAGGGCCTGAGGGCTATTTGTTTGCAGGATGGCCACACACACACACACCCCTCCCATGACACAAGCTCCTAGCCCTTCCTTTTTTTCTTTTTTCTTTTTTTCAGCACCTCCTTGAGCAGAAGCCAGGGCCTGCTGGAAGCAGGCATCTGGAATTTATTTATTTTCTATAATGAAACTTTGTAGCCTTGAGCAGAGGCTAGGGCAGGCCAGGGCACGCAGGAAGCTTGGCTTCCTCCATCACTGGGGGCAACCCAAGCCTCCAGCTCACTCCAGCTCTCTGGCCACTGCAATCTTAGTTGGGTTAATTTACATAACTGCTCCTGATTAGCTGATGGATGTGTCAATATACATGTTTTCTTTTGTTAGTATAGATCTTTGGTATGCTTCTTGAACTGAATTTAAATAGAGGAGTATTTTTTAAGAAATAGCAACTCAGAGTTGTTTGATGAAATAAATTTCAGTTTTTTGGCTTTTTAAATTACAACTGAAAAGTTTACTAATGCATATGACACTTTATCAATTATGATGCCCTCCTTTTCAGTTTTCAATTTGTTGGACTTCAATGCATGCATCTAAAGTGAAACCAGTGATGTCATGAGAGTCATTAATATTTGCATTTATGACTTCTCTTTAAATATCAAATTGAATTCTTTACAAATACTTTCAATTAGGAGCTCAATGACTAGGCTTGTAAAATTACAGGGCCTTTGGGAAAATTTTGATTCTGAAACTAACAAGATGACAGCAACTCTTGAATTGTAGTGAGATGTCCAATGACCTTACACCCCATTTTATTTAAAGTGGATAATACTGGGTACTGAGAGGAAAATCCTGAAAATTATTTCAAAATGTATGGTTTATCTTTAAAGTCAGTTATTGCAATGATTTTCCTACCATTTACAGTGATAAGCACAAGCAAATATGTTAAACTATACTATAGCCAAATAGAGAACAGTGAGAAATGATTCAAGACCCTCTACAATATATTATATATCTTACTTATATTGTATCTTACCTTCATAACCATATTTCAAGGTAAATTTAATTATGCCTATTTTACAGATAAGGAAACATTCATAGAACTTAAATAATTTATTCCCAACTCTATAGGATCCTAATACTCATTCACGTTCCTCTAGATACCAGTAATAACTGCATCTAAGCCTTTTATTTATGCTTTTGGCAAATAAACAAAACATTTTCAGTTTCTTACTAATAGATATTATCTTACTTTTCACCAGTACTTTAAGAATGATTGCCTTTCTTTTCTGGTTCATAATAAAGTAATCATATTTATAGCAAATAGAATTGGTAAAGATGACTAAATTAATAGCACAAAGGGGATGAAATCACTAGAATCTCACCTTTAATTTCTTGTGTATTTTGTTTTAGAAATATTTTTTAAAGTCTTAAATTCAAAATTTAGCAGAGTAGCACTGTGATACTGCTAAGCTATTGTGTTTTAGCAAAAGAAAAAAAAGGAACCTAACCATTTTTTTAATCATCAATCCTTTTGTAAATTCTTTTATTGTCTTTGTTTTTTCCAAAGCTATTACAAGTTTACATGAATATGTGAATCAGCTTAGGAACTAGAATGAAAACTAGCTTACTTTTGGGAACCTTATCAGCTTGTTGATGATAAACACACTCTAGTGTGAAGGGAACAATTTTTCTCTATATTTAGACTGAAATAGTGTATCTATTACCTACTAAACAGATCCTTCTTGATAAGGACACCAATAACAACTGCCAGGGACTTAACATCCTTGCTTGTTGGAAATATTATAACAAAGATGAGTGAGGTTACAGAGAACAGGAGTGAGAAGTTTATCAGGGTGACTTAGGGTAGTAGTGCCTGGCAGAATAGATGATCACCTGACATCTGATTATTGAACAATAAAGAAGGAGGGGCATGGTATTAAGGAGGGGCAGAGGAAAGGGCTTTTTGGGGAATCCAATAGAAGAGGAATCTCTGACAGGGAGTATTGGAAAAGATTGCTAAGACATTTAACCTTGTAATAAAAGCTACCTGCAATTTTTAAAAGGATCACTTCATTTTAACCTTCCCAGGCCCAGGTGCAAAACTGACTCTAAGATTTCACTTCTAATTATAAAAACACAAGCAACTCAGCAAAATGTCAGAGATGGCAAGAGCACTTGACAAAAGCAATCCCTCTTTGGTGCTACCTAAATTTCTGAAATGTTTTCTCAGTGACCATAGTCCAATTTTCCTCCTCAGCAATTTTTAAGGGTGTCACAATTTTGATAGTCTATGCAGAGAAACAGACAGGTAAAGAGCAGTGAAAATTGGAATCTTATCAATTCCATGCAGGTTTCTCTAAAAGAATATCTTTACAACAGCACCCTTTTAGATACCCTTGATGAACCCTAATTCATTCTGAGGATTAATCATAGGAATACAACGTCTAAAATTAAGCTCTTTTGATTAGAATTCAGGTTCCACCACTTGGACAAATTACTCACCTTTTCTGCCTCATTTGCTCATCAGAAAGAAAGAAAGTATGATTATAATTCTTCCCTCTTATAATGCGAGAACAACTTTTTAAAATATGCCCAGTGCTTGATACAGCGCTTGACATACAATTCACATTCACTTTATGTAAGCTGTGATTATTGTTGATACTATGGGTCACCCCCGCCACCCAAAGGAAATGTCAATGCAGTTGTGGCTCTCTAAGATTGTGGAGTTTTATATATCTGGGTTCAAATTATGGCTCCATCATTTAATAATTCAGTGACCATAACAAGGACTTTCCTTCTCTGGATAAAGTTCCCTCATGTAAATGGTAATTATAGATGACCTACTTTTTTAAAAAATATATATTTTATTGATTTTTTACAGAGAGGAGGAGAGAGGGATAGAGAGCTAGAAATGTTGATGAGAGAGAAACATCGACCAGCTGCCTCTTGCACACCCCCCACCAGGGATGTGCCCACAACCAATGTACATGCCCTTGACCGGAATCAAACCCGGGACCTTTCAGTCTGCAGACCGACGCTCTACCACTGAGCCAAACCGGTTTCCGTTATAGATGACCTACTTTACAAAAATCATTGCATATGCTAATGTACTTAAGACAGTTAGCACTGAGCTTGTCAGGTAGTTAGGAGTTCACAAACTTCTGGTGGTTACAGAAACCAATATCTATCCTGGACAGATAAAGATCTTTCTTGCTTACTTTTAAATACTTAAGCAAAGGTGGTAAACTCATTGCAGGGAAAGTTCTTTGATCTTTTGAACTCTTATTATGTGTTCTAATAAAAATGATTTTTTTTTTTTTTAAATACTGCGGCCCTGAAATGCTTGTATCTTCCTCCCTGTGGCTCTTATTCTCTTATTCTAATACACTGAGAACCAAAAGGAAACTGAAAAATTCTAGCCACACTGTTGATGCAGGTGATTCTTACAGGTCCTGGATCTTGCCATTTTTCCTTCTTAGTGAATAGGCACCTCTTCACTGATTTCCACCTGTGTTCTCATCAAACCATGTTCTCAGAGCTCCTCTCTAGGCTGCCTGGAAGTGAAATCTGATAAAACTACAAATATTGGAACTCTCAAAGACATATGCATTCAAACTGGGATTCAAATCTTAAATCTAAAGGGGAAAAGAAACTAATTCAACAAGGACATGGAAATCAGCTATTTCGCTGCAGGTGGGGAGACACCACGGCTTTCTAGAAATATCTGAAGATTATATCTATGTCTAAAACTGAACCTGTCTAAGGGAGAATGATAATATGATCAGAAGTGTGAAATAGGAAGGGCATAAATAGACAGAGACATATCATATGGCTTCATGTGTTGCTTCATTTTTTCTCTTCCAGTCTCCATTTACTTTCCATGCAACCTAGGTCTTGGGTTTGAATCCTATTTTCATCATTCATTAGATATTAAAACAAACAAGTCAAACAAATCCTCAGTTTCATCACCTATGAAATGTTTGTTTCTAGTGTCTTTGTAAACACATTATTGAAGGTAGATGAAAGCACTTTTCAAATGCTAGCCCTAGCCCTGACCCGTGTGCCTCATCCTGTGCACCAAGAGTCACCAGTTGGATTCCTGGTCTAGGCACATGCCCAGGGTGTGGACTCAGTCCTCAGTAGGGGGCATGAAGGAAGCAGTCTGTCCATGTTTCTTGCTCTCCCTCTCTCTAAAATCAATTTAAAAAGGATCTTTAAGAAAAATGCTAGTCCTAGTAATTAGGACAATGCTTTTCTGATCTGACTCAGCTGCAACTATATATCTAGATCTCATAATTTCTACTGCTTAAAAGTGAAGCACTTATTGTTTATACTCTAGTTGAAATTAAGAAAGCTCATGTGTAAAAACTTCAGAGTTCAAAAATCAAATGAAACATTATTAACAATGGGTGTAGTACATTATATTTTAAAATATTTGGGCTCACTCTTCTTTTCTCATTTATATTACAATGTTTTCAGTCATTTTAAAAAATAAATTATTTTTCCTTCCTACTCTTGTTCAAAAAAACTCTAAGGGGGCTCTTGTGACACAACAGCAAGGAAGGAGTAGCTTACAATGGAAAATGAGTTTCTCAAGGTGATGTATAGAAGTAGAGGTTCTGCATTTAACTTCTCCTGGACTGGCAAGCACTTTGTCAAAGTTTTCTACTTGTATGTCACCGTAGTAGATGCATTATTTTGTTTTAGGCATACTTTTTACTGGGGGAAAAGAAGCAAAATCATGAAACAGAAATTCTTAGCTAAGAATAGAAAATATCAAGGAGAACCAAATAAAAGGAGGAGTAATGGGAAACAAAAAGTTCAGTAGGTGGGCTCAACACAGAATGGAGGGGACAGAGTAAAGTATCAGTAAACTATAAGACAAAATAAGAGAAATTGTCTAGCCTGACCACGAAAGAGAATATAGACAACAAAAGGGAACTGAGTCTTAGGGATCTATAAGACTATAACAATCCTATATAATAAAAGGCTAATATGCAAATAGACTGAATGGAGGAACAACCAAACAATTAGTTGCTATGACATGCACTGACCACCAGTGTGTGTGTGCAGAACATGGTGGGTGTTGGTCACCGTCATCAGTGTGAGCTTCTGGTGGTTACTGAAAATTCTTTGCTCCTATATACCGCTGTCCCACATGTCCCTTGCATCTACTTTGGGCACTGGCCCCACTCGCACCCACTGCCACTGCTTGGTGCTGGTCCAAATCACTCAGTGCCATTAGCAGGTGTGAGCAGTGGTAGCCGGCCCTAATTGTCCTGCAGGCTTCTCCACCTCCCCCTGATCCTGAGGGGCAATCAGGACAGCAGCTGCCCCTTGCACCCAATGATGGTGCCGGCCCCACTCGCACCCACTGCTGGTGCCAGTCCCAATCACTCCATGACATCAGTGGGTGTGAGTGGGACTGGTGCCATCAGTGCATGGGAGTAGTGGCATCAGGAGCAGGGCTGCTGTCAAATGGGACAGGGACCCGTGGCAGGAGGGGCTGGGTGGAGGTACAGAGGATGGGCCAAGACCCACCCCTATACCTACCACAACCTCCTGGCCCACAGTTCCTTTCAAGGTGCACAAATTCATGCACTGGGACCCTAATGATTTAATATTTGTAAATTTAAAATGTTTCCATTTCTAAATTAAATCACAATGTACTATCCTTGCATACAAATTAGAAGGGCTAAAATAAAATCTAGTACCAGCACCAAATGCTGGACATAATACAGAGAAATTGAATCATTTAGATATTGCTGGTGGGAATGAAAAATAGTGTAATCATTTTGAAAAATAGTTTGGCAGTTACTTAAAAACAGAACATTCAACTACCATACCACCCAGCAATTGCAATGCTGAACATTTATCTCAGAAAAATGAAGACTTATGTTCAAACAAAAGCCTATAAGGAGTGTTTATAAACACTTTATTCTTAAGAGCCAAAACCTGGAAACAACTCTAATGTCAATGATGAATTAAACTGTGGATTACTATTGAATAATAAAAGGGGATAAACTGCTGACACATGCAACAACCTGGCTGAATCTCTAGTGAATGATTTTGAGTAGAAAAACTAGTTCCAAAATTTATATACTGTATGCTTCTGTTTATATATAATTCTTGAAAGAACAAATTTGGAGAAATGAAGAACAGATTAGAGCGGTTGCCAGGAATTAGAAAGGGGGAGGGAGATGGATGTGGTTTTAAAGGTAAACATGAATAATCCTTGCGGTGATGGAAATGTTGTATATCTTGACTGTATTAATGTTAATATCCTGATGATGATATTGCATTCTAATTTTGCAAGATATTATCATTGGGGGAAACTGGGTAAAGGATATGCATGAGCTGTCTTTGTAGTATGTCTTATAGTTGCATGTGACTATACAATTTTTAAAAATTAATTTGAAAATTATATGCCTTATATGTATTCTTTCTAAAGTTTCTGTCTAGAAGGAAAAATTCAGTGTTCTGTAATTTTCTTTGAGGAAATCAAAGCGATATGAATAAATAATCTTAAATAGTTTGTATATTTTCCTCTGGAAACTTGTACATGATAATTTAATTGGTCTGACTGAGATAGTTAATGACTCAACAAGCCTTAGAATCTGGAGTCTTTTGAGGCCTTCCTAGTTTTGTTGTTGTTGTTAACATTTGTATCAAATACGTGAGGGAACTATAATAGTAATATGTTGAGGACTGAACTTAGATTCTCAAAGCAGGTTCTGAAGACCCCTGGAGGTCCCTGAGACTATTTCAGGAATCCTTGAGGTCAAAACTATTTGCATAAATATTGACCTCCTTCAATGAGCTGAATTTAGCACTGATGGTGAGTAAAACTGCTGGTGAGAATCAAGACAATGTCACTCAAATGTAGCAGTCATTATATTCTTCACTGGTGGGCACTCACAATACTAAAAGTGCCAGTTACATTTCACAATGCCCTTAAGGAAACAGGAAAAATGACTGATTTTATGAAATTTCAACCATTGAGTAGATGTGGTTAATATTTCATTTGAGCTGAAACTGTTTGGCTCAGTGGATAGAGCATTGGCCTGCGGACTGAAAGGTCCCAGGTTTGATTCCATGTATCTTGGTTGCGGGCACATCACCAGTGGGGGCTGTGCAAGAGGCAGCTGATCGATGATTCTTCTTATCGATGTTTCTAACTCTCTATCCCTCTCTCTTTCTCTCTATAAAAAATCAATAAAATATATCTTAAAAAATATATTTCATTTGAAGAAATGGGAAATATGAAGAAATCACACTGATGCATACCACAGTGTGATGCTTGTCTCTAACATAAGCACTTGTGAGAGTCTTTGAATTCTGAGTTGAGCAAGTTTTTTGGTTGTTTTTTTTTTCACGAAATACCATTTTACTTGAAAGAACAACTGACACACAATCTACAGTTATTCATACTTGGGTACTTGCAGGCATTTTCTCAAAAAATAAACAAGCCAATACTAGTTTGGCTCAATGGATAGAGCATCAGTCTGCGGACTGAAAGGTCCCAGGTTCGATTTCAGTCAAGGGCCTGTACATTGGTTGCAGGCGCATCCCCAGTAGGGGATGTGCAAGAAGCAGCTGGCCTATGTTTTTCTCTCATCGGTGTTTCTAGCTCTTTATCCTTCTCCCTTCCTTTCTGTAAAAAAAATCAATAAAATATATTTTTTAAAAATAAGATAAAATAAAAAAATAAACAAGATAAGCCCTGGCCCCTGGCCAGCTGTCTCAGTTGGTTGAAGCATTTTCCTGTACATGGAAATGTTGCAGGTTTTATTCCTGGTCATGTACACACCGAGGTTGAAAGTTTGATCTCCATTGGGGGCACATAGGGGAAGCAACTGATCAATGTTTCTCTGTGACATTGATGGTCTCTCTCTCTCTTTCTCTCTAACAAAAACAAACAAAATCCGCCAAAGAAGATATCCTCAGGTGAGGATTAAAAAAATAAAATTAAAATAAAAAAAACAAGATCAGTCTATCATTTCAAGAAAAACAACTGACAGTATTTGTTGTCAATGTTAAAATGTGTGATTTTAACTAGAAATTAGACATCTGGAACACTTGAATCTGCTAATGTAAGCTTGGCAACTTTCTAATATTTCAAAGTTTCCTGCTGAGTTTTGTGGTGATATTGACAAATGAGATTTTCAATATTGTGTAATGAAGTAAATCAACATTTGGAAGATCTGTGTAACTTACTGAACCAATATTTTACCAATAGTCAATCACTGATAAAACAAAACTAGGCATCAATAAAAGAACATTCAAAATGCAAGAGGGTCCAATGAATTTTAATGTAACTGAGTATGAAAAGTTAATTGATTTCACATTGCAACTACTCCATAAAACTAAAGCTTGTCTAGTTTTGGTGCGATATCAAAGAATAGCCACAATTATCTGAAAAGGCTGTTAAAGTCATCTTGATTTTTCTCATGATATATCTGTGTGAAACTGAATGTTTAACATCTACTTGAAACAAAACAATACATTGCAGTAGATTGAATGTGGCAGCCAATCTGAGAATCCAGTCCATTTGAATTAGGTCAGACACGAGGAAAACTGGGAAAAATAAAAGTAAAGTGATGACCCTCTTCTTGTGGAAATTTCTCTCTCAACCAATATTCAAAAATTGTAGGAGAGAAAGGGCATCTCTGACTTTGTTAATATGTGTCTTATATCTCCGGGACCAATGGTGTTAGTGGCCCCAGATCTCATAATCTCCCAGCTTGTAGAAAATGGAAAAAGAGACTGAGGACACTACTTTCTGTGTACTAGTAATGACAAATATCATACCTGCTCACAACCATCAGCTAGCTCTTTTTTTTATATATGTTTTATTGATTTTTTACAGAGAGGAAGTGAGAGGGATAGAGAGAAACATGGATGAGAGAGAATCATCGATCAGCTGCCTCTTGCACACCCCCTATTGGGGATGTGCCCACAACCAAGGTACATGCCCTTGACCAGAATCGAACCCGGGACCTTTCAGTCTGCAGGCCGATGCTCTATCCACTGAGCCAAGCAGTTCTCGGCCATCAGTTAGTTCTTAATCACTGGCTATATAAAATATCAAGGGAGGATAGGAAATATGGTTTCCAGCCTGTTATCCATATACCCAGCTAATACTCAGGAGTTCTCTTGTTAAAGAAGGAAAATAGATTTTGTTGGTCAACTAGAAGTCATATGGTACTATATTAAAAAAGCATGAGGATTCAATGTTGATGAGAGAAAAACCCTTTGAGAAGTGTTTCGTGTGTTCATAAGATGCAGATTTTTGTTTTTTAGAGCCATAGTAGTTTGATATGCTATTCATTCCCACATTTTTAGGACACCATAAAAATCCTGTACTGTCTCTTTTAGGACCTATTTTATGATCTAGCTGAGTGGCAAAAGTACAACTTATTAAAATCATAGAAATAACACACTCACAGAAAATATCAATATATAGACCTAGCTTAAAAGAAAGAGAAAACTCCAGATGCCAGAAATAAAAGGGAACTTAAAATGAGAAAAGAAAATTGATATTGCAGTGGCTTGGGAAATTATTAAAACTGGATAAAGGTCCTTGGGGCTCATGGGTTGAATTTTGAAAACAAAATATCTTTGGGTTGTAGGTTTTTAAATTCATTCTACCAATCTCTATTTTTGATTGGTATATTTATAATATTAAACTTCAAGGTAATTTTTGGTAGAGTTTAACATTACCATTGTATTATTTGTTATCTGTTTGTTTCCCCTGGCATTCACTCCTATATATATATATAACATATATTTTTTTTCCATCCTAAGGGTTACTTGAATACAATTTAAGATTTAATCTTGCTTTACTCATGTTTTTTGAGTATAATTTTCTGTATAATTTTCTCTATTATATAGTTACTACAGACTTTCAATGGTCTACTGGAATCAATAGTTTATAATTTTTAGTAAAGTGTGGAAACTTCAGTTCCATTTACTAGTAGGTTCCTTTACATTCCCCACTTGGAAATCAAATAAAAATATTTTTTAAAGAGATTAAGAGAGAGGGAGAAAATGATAAAAACACCAATGATGAAAGAGAATCATTGATCAGCTACCTCCTGCATACCCCACACTGGGGACTGAGCCTGCAACCTGGGCATGCCCTGACCAAGAATCAACCACTTAGCCACACAGGCTGAGCAATCTTCCTCACTTTTAAATGTCATTGCCCTGCCAAAACCAGTTTGGCTCAGTGGATAGAGTGTTGGCCTGCGGAATGAAAGGTCCCAGGTTCGATTCCGGTCAAGGGCATGTACCTTGGTTGCGGGCACATCCTCAGTGGGGAGTGTGCAGGAGGCAGCTGATCTATGTTTCTCTCGCATGGATGTTTCTATCTCTCTATCCCTCTCTCTTCCTCTCTGTAAAAAATCAATAAAATATATATTTTTTAAAAATCTTTATAAATGTCATTGCCCTCAGTGTCTGATGATGTACTTTTTCTTTCAATTATCAAATAATAATATTATTTAGACACATACTTCTTTTTACATCAATCTTTCTTTATTATGTTTCAAGATTTCTTTAAAAAAAAATATATAGCCCATCTGGCATGGCTCAGTTGTTGAATGTTGACCTATGAGCCAGGAGGTCACAGTTCAATATCTGATAAGGGCATATGCCCAGGTTGTGGGCTCAGTTCCAGTGTGGGGCATGCAGGAGGCAGTGGATCAATGATTTTCTCTCATATTGAGGTTTCTATCTCTCTCTTTCCCTTCCTTTCATAAATCAATAAAAATATTATATATATATATATATATATATATATATATATATATATATATATGTACACACTAGAGGCCCAGTGCTCAGATTCGTGTACTAGTGGTGTCCTCTGTCCTGGCCTGCGGAGATCGGGCTGAAACCAGCTCTCTGACATCCCCTAAGGGGTCCTGGATTTCAAAAGGGTACAGGCCAGGCCAAGGGACCCCACCAGTGCACGATGGGGCCACAGAGGGACTGCAGGAGTGCTCCAGAGTATGTCCAGCCTATCTTGCTCAGTCCCTATAGGCTGACCTCAGCAGCAAGCTAACCTACTGGCCAAAGCATCTGCCCCCTGGTGGTCAATGTGTATCTGGTTGAATGGTCAAACAAATGGTCAGACACTTAGCATATTAGGCTTTTATTATACAGGATATATATATATCCTATCCTATATATATATATGATTTCATTTATGTTAGAAGAACTTCCTTTACCCAATCTTTACAGGTATGTCTGCTAACAAATTTTTTCAAATTAAATACCTTCATCTGGGTATGCTTTTACTTCTCTTCATTCATGAAGGATAGTTTCACAAAATATAGAATGTATGGTTGACAGTACTTTTCTTTCTGCACTTGAAAAATATGCTACTTTGCTTTGGCTCCATGGTGTTTCCCTATAGCAATCCATCATTTCTCTTTCGCTGCCTGCAAAATTTTTCTGTATTTAGTTTTCAGAAATTTAATTATGATGGATTAAATAGTATAGACTTCTAAGGACAAAGATTTCTTGTACTAGTGTCTATTCTTGATAAGATTATGAAACATTTTTCTTTACCTTTTAACTAATCTGCCTAGAAAACAAAGATTTTGTGATTTAGCAAAATAATTTCCTGTGCATTATATTTCCTTTATCAAGTCTTTGATTAATTTAAAAAAGAAGAAAAAACAGAATTTCCTCTTTTAAAAGAGCTAATTTTTTTTTACAACTTTGTAATTTTCTGTACTTGCCTTCAAAGTCTTTGTAATTTCATTAGATGTACAACTAAGTGTTGTTTCACAGTGACCTGTGATTCTATTTAATGAAGTGCTTTAAAACCTTTTGATAATTTTGGCAAGCTTCCCCCAAATCAAATTCTAAATGAAGTATTTTCTACCTCAAACTAGCTTTGGGATTTTAAAGAGGTCCCCAGAAACATCTCAAAAGATTTATTCTCTCTCTTTTATAAGAGATATTAAACTATTAGGCTTATTTGATATGTTAAATTACATAAGAAAACTTGTCAAATAAGAAGTGCTACAAAACTTTCTTTAGCATGTATCATATAACATACGTGTTCTGGCAAAAGTGCTTCCCCAAAGCTACCTGCACAGCCCCACAAGATGTCATGGGATGGTAACCTGACATCTCTCCTGTTCTCTGTCCCACATTAGTGAAATGGTCCTATTACATGGATGGTATAATGTTAACATGGGAAGACTTGCCTCTACAGCAGGGCACTCTGCAGACTTCTCAGGAACATCTGAAAGATGAAATAGAGAAGGGGGCCAGAGACCGGGATGCCAGGACACAGGCTTTATTGAAGAGAAGAGTACCACTGCTGGCTGCTTCCAGAGAGAGAGAGAGAGAGAGAGCGGAAGAGTGAAGGCCGGGATACAAACATCTTTAAGGGGAGGATAGGGGACGGGGCTTAGGGCACTCAGCATACACTGATTGGTGGTTTCATGTAAGGTCTGTGATTAGGGACCTAGGGACTTAGGAATCGGGGGGCTTAGGGTATTTGGCAGGTGCTGATTGGTGTTTCAGTGCTCAGGAATGTCTGACTGCAGATGGGGTTTACATCCATCCATCAACTGGAGGAAGGGAGGATCTATCAACATCTGCAAGGGAGAGGATGGCAGTGAAGCTGCAGAAAAGCCAAGGCTCAGGCACTGCTGTAAAGGTTTGGGGAGTCTAATGTTTAGGTAGAGGCCATGTTGTCAAGAAGCTGTGATTGACAAGGTCTGAGCCTAACCGATCCCTAAGAACATGAAAGAGGTGCAGGCCTGTGGAGGGATTTGAGGGTTTTGAAAGACCTTTATTCCCCACCTGGCACATTCCCTCCTGGTGAAGAAAGGGCACAGGTGGGACTGGGGATAAGAACAGCAAGTACCTTTGAGAAGGTAAAAGCACCAAAGGAGCAAATGAAAATTCAAGCGTCTCCCAGGCAGGGCTACCATTTGAGTTGGATGTTATCTGTGACTCCAGAAGATATTGTTGGTCACTGTGGCAGAGGCACCAGAAGGAAAGAGTACCCTAAAGATTTTAGTTCCAGCCCTGGAAGTGGGCAGAAACATAATTTACCCCCACAGAGCTGGGCATACAGCACTCCTCCACGTAGTAGAGCCTCTCATGAAGAAACAGCAGATCATGGTAAGGGCCTTCCTTCCCATCAGGGCTTGGGTTGAGAGATGTCCCGTCAACCCACTTCTGCTTGGCTCAAAGCCCCACTCTGACTAAGTGGCATGCCTATTTGCAGCAGAGGAACACTGTGCCTACCAGCCCACTGTCCCTGGAAATGTGGGTGATACTTGGCCCCAAAGAGAATGTAGATTCTCCAAATGCCCCCACTTCCATTCCTGTGGCTGCCCCTGTGGTCTGGAGTGTGGGAGTGGGAGGAATTACTGCTGATGTCTGAAAACAGGAGGGAACTGCAGCAGCCAGTGGGCTGAACTCACAGCTCTTTGGTTGATGATCACTCATGAGTCTTGGCTTTAACCCTTTGCAGTGACAGTTAGGTTATTCTAAAGAGATTAACTCTATGGTTTGGGCACTGGGAAGCAGAAAGGTGGTTGATCATGCATAAGCTGTGGTGGGGTCAGGATCTGTGGAGACATTTAGGGTTGTCTACAAGACCCGCAGGCAGTCCTCACTGTCTTCCATGTCCTGGCTGATAAGGCATTGATGATCCCTGGCAATCAGGAAACTGATGTCTTAACTTCGGTATGAGCCTGAGCATCTGACACTTCAGTAGATACATCAGATAGGAAGAGTGGCCACCATGGAACCCAGGTGGAGTGGCATGTTGCCAAGGATGCCGATTGCCCTTGTAACACAGTGACTTTAGTATTGATGCAGGAACAGTATGTCCTGTTGTTCTAAACAACTGCCAAGGACACTACCAAAATGATGGGGGCCATTCACCAACATTCCCAACCAGTGAAGGATGGAAAATTGATTATATTGGCCCCTCCCCCTGAGTGAGGGTTTTAAAGATGGCTTGACTTGTATAGAAACTGTTCACTGGTCTAGCCTAACCCAATGTCTCCCCAGTCACCACACAAACCACACTGTCACCATTAGGGGTTTAAAAAAGCTGAGTGCCATGTGTGGTTATCCATGTTAAAAAGACTATAATTGAAGGTCACAATTTTAAGAGTCATGATTAGCAAGATTTAGCAAAATAAATGACATTGAATGCAGATTCTGTATCATGTATAACCCACAAGCAGGTTAGTAGAAAGGAAGAATAAAATATTAAAGCAATCCGGGACCACTGGTTTCTAACTGCTCACCTGCCTGCCTTATCATTTCTAATGACCCTGCCTGCCTGTCTGGCCACCCCTAACCACTCTGCCTGCCTGATGCCTTAACTGCTCCCCTGCCAGTCTGATCATCCCTACTGCTCTCCCTTGCCTGCCTGATTGCCCCTACCTGCTCTCCCCTGCTGCCCTGATCACTACTAACTGCTCTCCCCTGCCAGCCTGATTGTCCCTAACTGCTCTCTCCTGCAGATCTGATCACCCCTAACTACCTCTGCCTTGCTCCCGCCACTGTGGCTTTGTCTGGAAGGACATCCAGAAGATATTGGTCTATCTGGTATAATTAGCATACTACCCTTTTATTAGTAGATAAACTCTTACTCAATTCATTCACCAATCATTAAGTGATGGCTGACAAAACCTGTCTTTACTGAACACTGAAATGTCTCTAATGAGAAAGGCTGTCCTCCAGAATAGGACGGACATTATTACTGCCTTGCAGGAAAGGCACCTGAGCTGTTATCCCAATGGAATGTTATGGGTTTATAGCTGCTAAGTCTTCTAATGTATCATCTTTATTACATTGTTTGAGAGCACAAGTGAATATCCTCAGTGATTCAATGTTCAGGGTAGAGGACTTAATAAACCAGTCATTCAGATCATGGGAATCTTGGTGAGGAAAAAGTGCTCTTTTGGTAGTCATTATTTAAGCTATGTTTTCAAAAGAACATGTACCTATATTATTGCTGTAGTACTAGCCTCCAAAGTGGCCAGATAGCCACAAAACAAACC